>NC_055665.1:25211866-26411866 GCF_017976325.1 Chelmon rostratus
CGCAGAGGACGCCGTCCACGCTGGGCCTTGTGTCTGAGCCAGCGTGAGGCACTTTGCATCAAGATTTGCTTTTCCACAAGGCTGGAGGAAGGTGCACCGTTCCCGGCGGCACTGCAATACCGGGTCGATGCATGGAGTGAACGGAGCAAGCCCCTTTTTCAGCTCCCGCTGCTAAAAATCCATTTAATATGTTGTCCCCCTATGGAGGACATATCAGATATTAAACTGATAAGAACAGATACTACACTTGATCTTAGCCAAAAGGCCGAGAAGCGATGAGCCCTGAGTGTTTGCTGGCCCGGGCGACTTCCTGGTACAGCACTCACTTGCCGTGGTGCAAGCCTTGGAAATAAGCATAAGAAGGGCCGACCGCCGCTTAGCACCACCGCCCAAGCACTCCCTGGCTGAGCCCTGAGCGTCACAGAGAACAGCGCTGTTGATATTCACAATGCACGAGGCTCAGCCGAGTGGCAAAGCCGTCCAAAAATAGGTGCAACTCATTGGTGTTCCTTTCCACGGAAGTCTTTAGTAAAAGGCGAAAGACTTGTGCGATATGAAGAGAAACCTGAGTATGTAGGGCCCTCCCCCGCGCAGCGGCAAAGACCGGTGTCGTCCCAGTCACTACACTCACGGTAAGCTTCACTTGGGTGATCATGCCCCAACATCCCAGGCCACACCCACGCCCTTGCCCCGTGCCACGCGATCGCAGGCTCTGTGCTGTGCACTTGGGCCAAATTAAGCCATGGCTGTTAGGCACGGGCTGGCGGACATCATAAGGGCTCACGCGCTCCCACAACCTCTGTGAGGATTCAAGAAAACGCAGGGCAAATGCAGGCAGGACTTGCTCAAGGGGTGTTGTCAAACGGTCACCGTGGGGGAAATTTCCCTCTCTGTCGCACCGTCCCAGCTGCGACTTGGCGCTGCATTTTGTCAGCCTTCGTCCTGCTGTTGGCCGACTTCCTCCGCCGCCGCAACGGCTGACACGCGGTGTGCTTTGGGAGCGGGACTTCCCCGGCAGACGCTGGTCAGCCGACAGGCTGCTTTTTACCGCAGCTGGGACTCGCAGAGGACGCCGTCCACGCTGGGCCTTGTGTCTGAGCCAGCGTGAGGCACTTTGCATCAAGATTTGCTTTTCCACAAGGCTGGAGGAAGGTGCACCGTTCCCGGCGGCACTGCAATACCGGGTCGATGCATGGAGTGAACGGAGCAAGCCCCTTTTTCAGCTCCCGCTGCTAAAAATCCATTTAATATGTTGTCCCCCTATGGAGGACATATCAGATATTAAACTGATAAGAACAGATACTACACTTGATCTTAGCCAAAAGGCCGAGAAGCGATGAGCCCTGAGTGTTTGCTGGCCCGGGCGACTTCCTGGTACAGCACTCACTTACCGTGGCACAAGCCTTGGAAATGCGCATAAGAAGGGCCGCCCGCCGCTTAGCACCTCCGCCCAAGCACTCCCTGGCTGAGCCCTGAGCGTCGTGGAGAACAGCGCTGTTGATATTCACAATGCACGAGGCTCAGCCGAGTGGCAAAGCCGTCCAAAAATAGGTGCAACTCATTGGTGTTCCTTTCCACGGAAGTCTTTAGTAAAAGGCGAAAGACTTGTGCGATATGAAGAGAAACCTGAGTATGTAGGGCCCTCCCCCGCGCAGCGGCAAAGACCGGTGTCGTCCCAGTCACTACACTCACGGTAAGCTTCACTTGGGTGATCATGCCCCAACATCCCAGGCCACACCCACGCCCTTGCCCCGTGCCACGCGATCGCAGGCTCTGTGCTGTGCACTTGGGCCAAATTAAGCCATGGCTGTTAGGCACGGGCTGGCGGACATCATAAGGGCTCACGCGCTCCCACAACCTCTGTGAGGATTCAAGAAAACGCAGGGCAAATGCAGGCAGGACTTGCTCAAGGGGTGTTGTCAAACGGTCACCGTGGGGGAAATTTCCCTCTCTGTCGCACCGTCCCAGCTGCGACTTGGCGCTGCATTTTGTCAGCCTTCGTCCTGCTGTTGGCCGACTTCCTCCGCCGCCGCAACGGCTGACACGCGGTGTGCTTTGGGAGCGGGACTTCCCCGGCAGACGCTGGTCAGCCGACAGGCTGCTTTTTACCGCAGCTGGGACTCGCAGAGGACGCCGTCCACGCTGGGCCTTGTGTCTGAGCCAGCGTGAGGCACTTTGCATCAAGATTTGCTTTTCCACAAGGCTGGAGGAAGGTGCACCGTTCCCGGCGGCACTGCAATACCGGGTCGATGCATAGAGTGAACGGAGCAAGCCCCTTTTTCAGCTCCCGCTGCTAAAAATCCATTTAATATGTTGTCCCCCTATGGAGGACATATCAGATATTAAACTGATAAGAACAGATACTACACTTGATCTTAGCCAAAAGGCCGAGAAGCGATGAGCCCTGAGTGTTTGCTGGCCCGGGCCACCTCCTGGTACGGCACTCACTTGCCGTGGTGCAGCCTTGGAAATGCGCAAAAGAAGGGCCGACCGCCGCTTAGCACCACCGCCCAAGCACTCCCTGGCTGAGCCCTGAGCGTCGCGGAGAACAGCGCTGTTGATATTCACAATGCACGAGGCTCAGCCGAGTGGCAAAGCCGTCCAAAAATAGGTGCAACTCATTGGTGTTCCTTTCCACGGAAGTCTTTAGTAAAAGGCGAAAGACTTGTGCGATATGAAGAGAAACCTGAGTATGTAGGGCCCTCCCCCGCGCAGCGGCAAAGACCGGTGTCGTCCCAGTCACTACACTCACGGTAAGCTTCACTTGGGTGATCATGCCCCAACATCCCAGGCCACACCCACGCCCTTGCCCCGTGCCACGCGATCGCAGGCTCTGTGCTGTGCACTTGGGCCAAATTAAGCCATGGCTGTTAGGCACGGGCTGGCGGACATCATAAGGGCTCACGCGCTCCCACAACCTCTGTGAGGATTCAAGAAAACGCAGGGCAAATGCAGGCAGGACTTGCTCAAGGGGTGTTGTCAAACGGTCACCGTGGGGGAAATTTCCCTCTCTGTCGCACCGTCCCAGCTGCGACTTGGGGCTGCATTTTGTCAGCCTTCGTCCTGCTGTTGGCCGACTTCCTCCGCCGCCGCAACGGCTGACACGCGGTGTGCTTTGGGAGCGGGGCTCCCCCGGCAGACGCTGGTCAGCCGACAGGCTGCTTTTTACCGCAGCTGGGACTCGCAGAGGACGCCGTCCACGCTGGGCCTTGTGTCTGAGCCAGCGTGAGGCACTTTGCATCAAGATTTGCTTTTCCACAAGGCTGGAGGAAGGTGCACCGTTCCCGGCGGCACTGCAATACCGGGTCGATGCATGGAGTGAACGGAGCAAGCCCCTTTTTCAGCTCCCGCTGCTAAAAATCCATTTAATATGTTGTCCCCCTATGGAGGACATATCAGATATTAAACTGATAAGAACAGATACTACACTTGATCTTAGCCAAAAGGCCGAGAAGCGATGAGCCCTGAGTGTTTGCTGGCCGGGCCACCTCCTGGTACGGCACTCACTTGCCGTGGTGCAGCCTTGGAAATGCGCAAAAGAAGGGCCGACCGCCGCTTAGCACCACCGCCCAAGCACTCCCTGGCTGAGCCCTGAGCGTCGCGGAGAACAGCGCTGTTGATATTCACAATGCACGAGGCTCAGCCGAGTGGCAAAGCCGTCCAAAAATAGGTGCAACTCATTGGTGTTCCTTTCCACGGAAGTCTTTAGTAAAAGGCGAAAGACTTGTGCGATATGAAGAGAAACCTGAGTATGTAGGGCCCTCCCCCGCGCAGCGGCAAAGACCGGTGTCGTCCCAGTCACTACACTCACGGTAAGCTTCACTTGGGTGATCATGCCCCAACATCCCAGGCCACACCCACGCCCTTGCCCCGTGCCACGCGATCGCAGGCTCTGTGCTGTGCACTTGGGCCAAATTAAGCCATGGCTGTTAGGCACGGGCTGGCGGACATCATAAGGGCTCACGCGCTCCCACAACCTCTGTGAGGATTCAAGAAAACGCAGGGCAAATGCAGGCAGGACTTGCTCAAGGGGTGTTGTCAAACGGTCACCGTGGGGGAAATTTCCCTCTCTGTCGCACCGTCCCAGCTGCGACTTGGGGCTGCATTTTGTCAGCCTTCGTCCTGCTGTTGGCCGACTTCCTCCGCCGCCGCAACGGCTGACACGCGGTGTGCTTTGGGAGCGGGACTTCCCCGGCAGACGCTGGTCAGCCGACAGGCTGCTTTTTACCGCAGCTGGGACTCGCAGAGGACGCCGTCCACGCTGGGCCTTGTGTCTGAGCCAGCGTGAGGCACTTTGCATCAAGATTTGCTTTTCCACAAGGCTGGAGGAAGGTGCACCGTTCCCGGCGGCACTGCAATACCGGGTCGATGCATGGAGTGAACGGAGCAAGCCCCTTTTTCAGCTCCCGCTGCTAAAAATCCATTTAATATGTTGTCCCCCTATGGAGGACATATCAGATATTAAACTGATAAGAACAGATACTACACTTGATCTTAGCCAAAAGGCCGAGAAGCGATGAGCCCTGAGTGTTTGCTGGCCCGGGCCACCTCCTGGTACGGCACTCACTTGCCGTGGTGCAGCCTTGGAAATGCGCAAAAGAAGGGCCGACCGCCGCTTAGCACCACCGCCCAAGCACTCCCTGGCTGAGCCCTGAGCGTCGCGGAGAACAGCGCTGTTGATATTCACAATGCACGAGGCTCAGCCGAGTGGCAAAGCCGTCCAAAAATAGGTGCAACTCATTGGTGTTCCTTTCCACGGAAGTCTTTAGTAAAAGGCGAAAGACTTGTGCGATATGAAGAGAAACCTGAGTATGTAGGGCCCTCCCCCGCGCAGCGGCAAAGACCGGTGTCGTCCCAGTCACTACACTCACGGTAAGCTTCACTTGGGTGATCATGCCCCAACATCCAAGGCCACACCCACGCCCTTGCCCCGTGCCACGCGATCGCAGGCTCTGTGCTGTGCACTTGGGCCAAATTAAGCCATGGCTGTTAGGCACGGGCTGGCGGACATCATAAGGGCTCACGCGCTCCCACAACCTCTGTGAGGATTCAAGAAAACGCAGGGCAAATGCAGGCAGGACTTGCTCAAGGGGTGTTGTCAAACGGTCACCGTGGGGGAAATTTCCCTCTCTGTCGCACCGTCCCAGCTGCGACTTGGCGCTGCATTTTGTCAGCCTTCGTCCTGCTGTTGGCCGACTTCCTCCGCCGCCGCAACGGCTGACACGCGGTGTGCTTTGGGAGCGGGACTTCCCCGGCAGACGCTGGTCAGCCGACAGGCTGCTTTTTACCGCAGCTGGGACTCGCAGAGGACGCCGTCCACGCTGGGCCTTGTGTCTGAGCCAGCGTGAGGCACTTTGCATCAAGATTTGCTTTTCCACAAGGCTGGAGGAAGGTGCACCGTTCCCGGCGGCACTGCAATACCGGGTCGATGCATGGAGTGAACGGAGCAAGCCCCTTTTTCAGCTCCCGCTGCTAAAAATCCATTTAATATGTTGTCCCCCTATGGAGGACATATCAGATATTAAACTGATAAGAACAGATACTACACTTGATCTTAGCCAAAAGGCCGAGAAGCGATGAGCCCTGAGTGTTTGCTGGCCCGGGCCACCTCCTGGTACGGCACTCACTTGCCGTGGTGCAGCCTTGGAAATGCGCAAAAGAAGGGCCGACCGCCGCTTAGCACCACCGCCCAAGCACTCCCTGGCTGAGCCCTGAGCGTCGCGGAGAACAGCGCTGTTGATATTCACAATGCACGAGGCTCAGCCGAGTGGCAAAGCCGTCCAAAAATAGGTGCAACTCATTGGTGTTCCTTTCCACGGAAGTCTTTAGTAAAAGGCGAAAGACTTGTGCGATATGAAGAGAAACCTGAGTATGTAGGGCCCTCCCCCGCGCAGCGGCAAAGACCGGTGTCGTCCCAGTCACTACACTCACGGTAAGCTTCACTTGGGTGATCATGCCCCAACATCCAAGGCCACACCCACGCCCTTGCCCCGTGCCACGCGATCGCAGGCTCTGTGCTGTGCACTTGGGCCAAATTAAGCCATGGCTGTTAGGCACGGGCTGGCGGACATCATAAGGGCTCACGCGCTCCCACAACCTCTGTGAGGATTCAAGAAAACGCAGGGCAAATGCAGGCAGGACTTGCTCAAGGGGTGTTGTCAAACGGTCACCGTGGGGGAAATTTCCCTCTCTGTCGCACCGTCCCAGCTGCGACTTGGCGCTGCATTTTGTCAGCCTTCGTCCTGCTGTTGGCCGACTTCCTCCGCCGCCGCAACGGCTGACACGCGGTGTGCTTTGGGAGCGGGACTTCCCCGGCAGACGCTGGTCAGCCGACAGGCTGCTTTTTACCGCAGCTGGGACTCGCAGAGGACGCCGTCCACGCTGGGCCTTGTGTCTGAGCCAGCGTGAGGCACTTTGCATCAAGATTTGCTTTTCCACAAGGCTGGAGGAAGGTGCACCGTTCCCGGCGGCACTGCAATACCGGGTCGATGCATGGAGTGAACGGAGCAAGCCCCTTTTTCAGCTCCCGCTGCTAAAAATCCATTTAATATGTTGTCCCCCTATGGAGGACATATCAGATATTAAACTGATAAGAACAGATACTACACTTGATCTTAGCCAAAAGGCCGAGAAGCGATGAGCCCTGAGTGTTTGCTGGCCCGGGCCACCTCCTGGTACGGCACTCACTTGCCGTGGTGCAGCCTTGGAAATGCGCAAAAGAAGGGCCGACCGCCCAAGCACTCCCTGGCTGAGCCCTGAGCGTCGCGGAGAACAGCGCTGTTGATATTCACAATGCACGAGGCTCAGCCGAGTGGCAAAGCCGTCCAAAAATAGGTGCAACTCATTGGTGTTCCTTTCCACGGAAGTCTTTAGTAAAAGGCGAAAGACTTGTGCGATATGAAGAGAAACCTGAGTATGTAGGGCCCTCCCCCGCGCAGCGGCAAAGACCGGTGTCGTCCCAGTCACTACACTCACGGTAAGCTTCACTTGGGTGATCATGCCCCAACATCCCAGGCCACACCCACGCCCTTGCCCCGTGCCACGCGATCGCAGGCTCTGTGCTGTGCACTTGGGCCAAATTAAGCCATGGCTGTTAGGCACGGGCTGGCGGACATCATAAGGGCTCACGCGCTCCCACAACCTCTGTGAGGATTCAAGAAAACGCAGGGCAAATGCAGGCAGGACTTGCTCAAGGGGTGTTGTCAAACGGTCACCGTGGGGGAAATTTCCCTCTCTGTCGCACCGTCCCAGCTGCGACTTGGGGCTGCATTTTGTCAGCCTTCGTCCTGCTGTTGGCCGACTTCCTCCGCCGCCGCAACGGCTGACACGCGGTGTGCTTTGGGAGCGGGGCTCCCCCGGCAGACGCTGGTCAGCCGACAGGCTGCTTTTTACCGCAGCTGGGACTCGCAGAGGACGCCGTCCACGCTGGGCCTTGTGTCTGAGCCAGCGTGAGGCACTTTGCATCAAGATTTGCTTTTCCACAAGGCTGGAGGAAGGTGCACCGTTCCCGGCGGCACTGCAATACCGGGTCGATGCATGGAGTGAACGGAGCAAGCCCCTTTTTCAGCTCCCGCTGCTAAAAATCCATTTAATATGTTGTCCCCCTATGGAGGACATATCAGATATTAAACTGATAAGAACAGATTTTTTTTTTTCTCTTTTATTCAGCACATTTTTGAAAATGAACAAAGTTCAACAACAAATTAAGCCTTTTTTCTTCAATAAACAAAACCAATGTTCCAACAGCGAACTGAAAACAAAGTGGCAACATCAAATTAGACATGCACTTTTCAACTACACCCTTTGTCTCCAAAGCCCCAGTGTCATTCCAAACCCACCTTTCCATCTCTCTAAAGCAGCATGCTTTCCCCACTTTTCAATGTCCCTGTCAATTCTCCCCTTCACACTCGCTTCAACCCTCCTGATTACCCAGTCCACAGTTTTATCGTTATTTTTCTTTACGAATTCCTGCCTTGCCGCCCACAAGTTTCTCTTTACCATGCTGATGATGAACCAAATACAGAAGTTTCTCTTACCCAGGCCTCGGCCCAACCCTCTTTCAACCCTGGCCCATGTCAGTTTTAAACTAGGGACCGTCTGACCTATCCAGGCTTCTACCCTGCCCCATACCACCTGAGCAAATGGACAATCCCACATGATGTGTCTTATCGTCTCCTCTTTTGAACAGGCAGTCCTTGGGCACATTGGGGATGTTCCCAAGCCGTGCCGGTACATGGTTTCCCGTACCGGCAGGCACTTGTGGAGACATAGCCAGTTTAAGTCCTTGAGACCATTACCAAGCCCGCGCGGTTGGATTGCCCTCCAAACCTCTGTTGGGGTCCCGAGCACGGCAGGCGCAGCTACTCTTTGAACAACCTCTTTATAGAGGACCCTATGATTTGTGCGCACGGCTGTTTCAGCCGCCTCTGGATGCGCACGCAGCCACCTGGCCGCATGGCAGTAGTGCCAGGGCTGCTGCTCCGCCCGTGGCGCCAAGTTGCTCCAGGTCATCATCTGTCTCGCCTGGTAAGCAAAAAAGAGTCGTAAAAAATAACCTGAGGGATGCACCACTGGGACAGATAATTCCCTGCACAGGAATGATATAAAAATACTGTCCAGCTTCAACGGGAGGTGTGGTACATCTCGGCCGCCTTCTTCGACTCTTGTCAGCATGCGTGCCCTTGCTACATACTCGTATCTGCCCCCCCATATGAAACTGAAAATAAGACGCATTAGGGGCCTCCTCATACTGACTGGCAGTGGGTATATGTACGCCAAATATATAAGCGTTGGCAGGATATCTACTTTTAAGACTAGCACTTTTCCAATAAAGGTTAAGTGCCTGCTCTTCCAAAGTGACAGCTTCTTGTGAACTGCCAATAAACGCTTGGACCAATTGGTTGTGGCACTTTGGGTTGTCTCAAAGTAGACCCCAAGTATCTTCAGAGGTCCTGTGCACAGTGACAGACCCCCTGGCACATCTACCCGTCCTTTCCACTGCCCAAAGAACTTGACTGAAGACTTGGCATAGTTAAGTTTGGCACCTGCCACACGGCCAAAACTCTGGAAGATCTCCAGAGATCGCATTAAACATGCGTCGCTATCCAGCAGCAATGTGGTGTCATCTGCATACTGTGACAGGCTCACCCTTAGGCCCCCACTGCCAGGAACCGAGCAACCTTTCACTCCCAGGTCAGCCCTAATGGCTGCTCCCAGGGGCTCCATATAGAGGATGTAAAGCAGGGGTGAGAGCGGGCACCCCTGTCTTACACCAGAGTGCAACCTAAAAACATCACCCAGATGACCATTCACCGAAACCATACTCCCCGCACCTGTGTACAATGTACGCAACCACCCTATAAAAACCTGGCCAAAACCAAACCTCTCGAATACCCTAAACATAAAGCACCAACTAACCCTGTCAAACGCCTTTTCCTGATCAAGCCCGACCAGCATAAGTGGCAGGTTTCTGTCCTCAGTCCAAGCGACAGCGTCCCTTATGAGCTGCAGATTCCACCTCACTGAGCGGCCGACCACCCCACATGTTTGGTCCACATGGACCACATGCGGAAGTACCTTGCCAAGACGGTCTGCTAAGACCTTTGCCAGGAGTTTATAATCAACACACAGCATGGTCAATGGCCGCCAGTTACTCAAGTCAGTGTGATCCCCCTTCTTAAACAGGAGGGAGATCACACCCGTGGCCAAAGACCTACCCATGGTTCCGGTTGCAAGTACCGTTGACAGTACCTCCAACACCACCGGCCCAAGAATGTCCCAAAACGCCAAATAAAATTCGACCGGAAGCCCATCAATACCCGGCACTTTTCGCCTGTTCATTCTGATGAGGGCCCCCTCAAGCTCCTTGAGAGTAAGTGGGCCTTCCAAGGCTTGCACTGTGTCCTCCGGCACCCGCTCTGTCAGGGTATCCAGGAAGACCTCCCCTCCCTCTATATCCACTTCTCTTACCTTGAAGCTTGCGCTATAGTGTTCAGTTGCGACACGCACCATCTCTCCTGCCTCTCTCACAACCACTCCCTGTCTATCCCTCAACCCAGTCACTACCTGTTTCATTTGGATACCCCGAACTGAACTAAAAAAAACAGCAGAACATGTCTCTGTGCTCTCCAGGTATTCCCGGCGCGTGCGCAATAGGAATGCCCTGGCTCTACTCTCGTAGAGATCTCTAAGCTGTGCTTTTAATGAGTCACGAGCCTGCTCAGATATGGAGCTGCCACAGTTTCCCTTTGTATACTCGAGCTCGAGGAGGTGCTGTAGGTGATGTGCTGCCTTCTTTGCACGCCTCATCCTCCTTTTACAATATGTTAAACAAAAATCCTTAATTCTCTCTTTGGCAACTTCCCACCATTCTATCACCCCAGTACACATTGGTCTAAGCCCTAACAAGCCATTGAAAAACAAAAGGAAATTCTTTTTGAAAATATCATCGTCCAGGACACTAATGTTGAGCCGCCAGAAACCAGGCCCAAAAGCTGGTATACCTGAGCGTACCTCAAACAGTATACCATCGTGATCGGAAAAGAAAACTGGGAGCAGTCTACCTGCTGACACAACCAAAGATCTTGTAAAAAATATGTAGTCCAAACGTCTGGCTATTCCCCGTGTATTACGCCATGTGGGACCGTCCATAAGTGGAGTGACCTTCCTTCCCCCATCTACCAGGTCATGACTGGCCATGACATGTGTGATAAAGGAGTCACTGGCATCGCCCCCTTTGCCCAATTCAACATTGAAATCACCCCCTATAATTACCTGCCTATTGGTGGCCAGGTGTGGTTCTACTAGCTCAAAGAGCTCTCTTCTTTCTGCTGGGGTTTGTGAGCCATACACCACAATAGCTCTCATCCTGCATGTACCCCATGATATATCTACACCCAGGACCCTCCCCTGAGCAATAACAAAGGAATCTTTCACCCTAATTTCCTTAGAACCAAACAAAATCCCAACCCCTGAAGAATGGACACCCCCTACACTCCAAATTGACTGCCCTTTTGTCCACTCCCTTGTAAAAACCCTGACATCGCTGTCATCACGCAAATGTACTTCCTGCAACAAACAAATGGAGATATGTTGAGAGCCCACAAAATCAAAAACAACCCTTCTTTTAACAGAGTTTCTCATTCCCCTCACATTTAACGAACAAACTTTGAAGTCACCCATTTTATAGTTAGTGACGGCCTTTTCCAGCTGGCGAAAAAAACAAAAAACAAACCCAAAAAACCCAAAAACCAACAACTAGTCCACCCTCCACTTCTTACTGAGAGTAGAGGTCGTCGCTGTCCACCTGGTCCGCCCAGGACAAGGGCACAGTGTTCGGTGAAATCGCTGGCCTGTTGGGACCCTCATATGCATCCTCACGCAAAGGGGATGGGAACATGTACAAGCCTGGGGAGAGTTCAAAGTCCAACACAGGTTCTGCAGGGAGCAAAACTCCTGCGCTACCCTGAGACTGTTCCATTGAACTTTCAGCCCCTCGTCCAGTACCATCACCACCCTGCTCTTCGGCCCCTCCATCCTTTAAATCGTCAACTTTCTGTCCATCATCCCTATTGTCTGTGGGCTTCTTTTTCTCCCCTTTAGCTTCTCCTTTGGGTCTTTTATTATGACACTTCTCCTTGTCTTTCTCAGGTGAGAGCCCTTCTCCTAAAGCCTGTGACACTCTCCTTGCCCCATGCTTCTTCTTATTAGGACATGGGACAGGAGTCAGTGTCGTGGAAGCCCCCTCCATATCTACTGAGGATGCCTTGGCCACATCCTCCGTATTTGGTTGGTTGACTGGCCCTTGCCCCCGCTGTGCATCGTCCACTCTATCCCCAGAAGGGCCAGCATCTTTCTCAGCTTGCACGAGACTCCTTGGTACAGTTTCTGCTGGTGCAGGACATTCCCTTGGCTCCTTGTTTCCCTCCACTGCAGTGCTAGCTTTAGCAACTTCGGCAAAGGTCTTCTTGCGGCCCGGGCAGCTACGGTAGAGGTGATCCACTCCACCACAACTGTGACAGGCCTTGGGTGCTGTGCAGTCTTTGGCGTCATGACCACCCTGCCCACAGAAGCGGCAGCAGTCCCCAGAGCAGTGCTCCTCCGTGTGTCCAGACTGCCGACACCGACGACAGAAGGCTGGTTGCCGAGAGTAAAACAAGTACCCACGGTCCCCACCAAGGCTGAAGAAAGCAGGTGGATGCCTGAGGCAATCAGGCCCATCAGAGTCTGAATTGAGTAACACCTGGAACTGCCTTCTCCCAGTCCAAAACCCCATGGGATCCTTGACATACCTTGCAGCTGTCACCACTTCTCCAAACTGCCCAAGAAATTGGGACAACGCCAGGTCTGTCACAAAAGGGTTGAACATATGCACTGTGATCACTCTAAAATTTGGTTTGTCCAGGTTGAAAATTTTGTAGCAGGCTAAAGGCTTCATCCTGGCATCCTTCTGGCAAACCTCTGCAACTCGTCCATAGACTTCTCCATTCCTCAGGGTGACATCAAAGGATTTCTCTTGTTGGTTCCACTGAATGCAGAGAACATCTTCCACCTTTAAACGAAGGTGACCCAAAATAATCTTCTTGCAAAACCAGACTCTTGAACGCTCTTCTTCCTCCGCAGTAACTGCTTGAAAACGCACTGTGTATCTCAGCCCGACCCTTGGGATCGACTGGTCATTGGAAGCCATCACTTCTGCGAACACGTGAATGAAATGTTGACGGTTCTTCACTTGATCTTAGCCAAAAGGCCGAGAAGCGATGAGCCCTGAGTGTTTGCTGGCCCGGGCCACCTCCTGGTACGGCACTCACTTGCCGTGGTGCAGCCTTGGAAATGCGCAAAAGAAGGGCCGACCGCCGCTTAGCACCACCGCCCAAGCACTCCCTGGCTGAGCCCTGAGCGTCGCGGAGAACAGCGCTGTTGATATTCACAATGCACGAGGCTCAGCCGAGTGGCAAAGCCGTCCAAAAATAGGTGCAACTCATTGGTGTTCCTTTCCACGGAAGTCTTTAGTAAAAGGCGAAAGACTTGTGCGATATGAAGAGAAACCTGAGTATGTAGGGCCCTCCCCCGCGCAGCGGCAAAGACCGGTGTCGTCCCAGTCACTACACTCACGGTAAGCTTCACTTGGGTGATCATGCCCCAACATCCCAGGCCACACCCACGCCCTTGCCCCGTGCCACGCGATCGCAGGCTCTGTGCTGTGCACTTGGGCCAAATTAAGCCATGGCTGTTAGGCACGGGCTGGCGGACATCATAAGGGCTCACGCGCTCCCACAACCTCTGTGAGGATTCAAGAAAACGCAGGGCAAATGCAGGCAGGACTTGCTCAAGGGGTGTTGTCAAACGGTCACCGTGGGGGAAATTTCCCTCTCTGTCGCACCGTCCCAGCTGCGACTTGGCGCTGCATTTTGTCAGCCTTCGTCCTGCTGTTGGCCGACTTCCTCCGCCGCCGCAACGGCTGACACGCGGTGTGCTTTGGGAGCGGGACTTCCCCGGCAGACGCTGGTCAGCCGACAGGCTGCTTTTTACCGCAGCTGGGACTCGCAGAGGACGCCGTCCACGCTGGGCCTTGTGTCTGAGCCAGCGTGAGGCACTTTGCATCAAGATTTGCTTTTCCACAAGGCTGGAGGAAGGTGCACCGTTCCCGGCGGCACTGCAATACCGGGTCAGGATATCCGCATATCAGATATTAAACTGATAAGAACAGATACTACACTTGATCTTAGCCAAAAGGCCGAGAAGCGATGAGCCCTGAGTGTTTGCTGGCCCGGGCCACCTCCTGGTACGGCACTCACTTGCCGTGGTGCAGCCTTGGAAATGCGCAAAAGAAGGGCCGACCGCCGCTTAGCACCACCGCCCAAGCACTCCCTGGCTGAGCCCTGAGCGTCGCGGAGAACAGCGCTGTTGATATTCACAATGCACGAGGCTCAGCCGAGTGGCAAAGCCGTCCAAAAATAGGTGCAACTCATTGGTGTTCCTTTCCACGGAAGTCTTTAGTAAAAGGCGAAAGACTTGTGCGATATGAAGAGAAACCTGAGTATGTAGGGCCCTCCCCCGCGCAGCGGCAAAGACCGGTGTCGTCCCAGTCACTACACTCACGGTAAGCTTCACTTGGGTGATCATGCCCCAACATCCCAGGCCACACCCACGCCCTTGCCCCGTGCCACGCGATCGCAGGCTCTGTGCTGTGCACTTGGGCCAAATTAAGCCATGGCTGTTAGGCACGGGCTGGCGGACATCATAAGGGCTCACGCGCTCCCACAACCTCTGTGAGGATTCAAGAAAACGCAGGGCAAATGCAGGCAGGACTTGCTCAAGGGGTGTTGTCAAACGGTCACCGTGGGGGAAATTTCCCTCTCTGTCGCACCGTCCCAGCTGCGACTTGGGGCTGCATTTTGTCAGCCTTCGTCCTGCTGTTGGCCGACTTCCTCCGCCGCCGCAACGGCTGACACGCGGTGTGCTTTGGGAGCGGGGCTCCCCCGGCAGACGCTGGTCAGCCGACAGGCTGCTTTTTACCGCAGCTGGGACTCGCAGAGGACGCCGTCCACGCTGGGCCTTGTGTCTGAGCCAGCGTGAGGCACTTTGCATCAAGATTTGCTTTTCCACAAGGCTGGAGGAAGGTGCACCGTTCCCGGCGGCACTGCAATACCGGGTCAGGATATCCGGATATCAGATATTAAACTGATAAGAACAGATACTACACTTGATCTTAGCCAAAAGGCCGAGAAGCGATGAGCCCTGAGTGTTTGCTGGCCCGGGCCACCTCCTGGTACGGCACTCACTTGCCGTGGTGCAGCCTTGGAAATGCGCAAAAGAAGGGCCGACCGCCCAAGCACTCCCTGGCTGAGCCCTGAGCGTCGCGGAGAACAGCGCTGTTGATATTCACAATGCACGAGGCTCAGCCGAGTGGCAAAGCCGTCCAAAAATAGGTGCAACTCATTGGTGTTCCTTTCCACGGAAGTCTTTAGTAAAAGGCGAAAGACTTGTGCGATATGAAGAGAAACCTGAGTATGTAGGGCCCTCCCCCGCGCAGCGGCAAAGACCGGTGTCGTCCCAGTCACTACACTCACGGTAAGCTTCACTTGGGTGATCATGCCCCAACATCCCAGGCCACACCCACGCCCTTGCCCCGTGCCACGCGATCGCAGGCTCTGTGCTGTGCACTTGGGCCAAATTAAGCCATGGCTGTTAGGCACGGGCTGGCGGACATCATAAGGGCTCACGCGCTCCCACAACCTCTGTGAGGATTCAAGAAAACGCAGGGCAAATGCAGGCAGGACTTGCTCAAGGGGTGTTGTCAAACGGTCACCGTGGGGGAAATTTCCCTCTCTGTCGCACCGTCCCAGCTGCGACTTGGCGCTGCATTTTGTCAGCCTTCGTCCTGCTGTTGGCCGACTTCCTCCGCCGCCGCAACGGCTGACACGCGGTGTGCTTTGGGAGCGGGACTTCCCCGGCAGACGCTGGTCAGCCGACAGGCTGCTTTTTACCGCAGCTGGGACTCGCAGAGGACGCCATCCACGCTGGGCCTTGTGTCTGAGCCAGCGTGAGGCACTTTGCATCAAGATTTGCTTTTCCACAAGGCTGGAGGAAGGTGCACCGTTCCCGGCGGCACTGCAATACCGGGTCAGGATATCCGGATATCAGATATTAAACTGATAAGAACAGATACTACACTTGATCTTAGCCAAAAGGCCGAGAAGCGATGAGCCCTGAGTGTTTGCTGGCCCGGGCCACCTCCTGGTACGGCACTCACTTGCCGTGGTGCAGCCTTGGAAATGCGCAAAAGAAGGGCCGACCGCCCAAGCACTCCCTGGCTGAGCCCTGAGCGTCGCGGAGAACAGCGCTGTTGATATTCACAATGCACGAGGCTCAGCCGAGTGGCAAAGCCGTCCAAAAATAGGTGCAACTCATTGGTGTTCCTTTCCACGGAAGTCTTTAGTAAAAGGCGAAGACCGGTGTCATCCCAGTCACTACACTCACAGTAAGCCTCACGTGGGCGATCATGCCCCAACATCCCAGGCCACACCCACGCCCTTGCCCTGTGCCACGCTATCGCAGGTTCTGTGCTGTGCACTTGTGGCCAAATTAAGCCATGGCTGTCATCTACATATAAAGATCAATTTTTAGATAGATCTTTATATATATAGATGTATATATAGAGATCTATATATACAGGATTCAAGCTTCAAGATTCTTTATTGTCATTGAGCATGACATGTCAATGAAATTTTATTTGCAACCCCCATGTTAGAAACAGATAATAAGAAAGATAAGAAAGATTAGAAAGAATAAAATCGAGATAACTACAATAAAATAAACCAACATGCAATAAAAATATTCGTAAATGCAATTAAAAATATGCAAGACTGAAAATATACTAAGGCAGTAAAATATACCGAAAAATAAAATATGCCAGTGAACGTGAAATGTGCCAACAGAATAAAATACACAAGCAGTTTAAAATATACACAGTGTAATGTACCGACAGAATAAAATATAACAGTGGAATGTACCGACAGCAGCTGAAATATACTAAAATGTATATAAACAGTAAACAATAAAATATACCAATGAAATGAAATGAAATACCAATGAAAATGAAATATGCCAATATACTAAAATGTATATAATTTAGTTAAGTATGTGTGTGTACTTAAAGTTAAGTACACAGAAGGTGCAGGTGGAGGTGTAGGTGTGAAAGTGCGGTGTGCAGTGGTTCACAGTTCTCAGAGTCTCTCACTCTAGTGAGGGGCTGCTGGGGGTGATAGCTCTGACAGCTCTGGGGACGAAGCTGTCTCTCTGTCTGTTAGTGGTGGTGTGGATGTTCCTGTACCGCTTTCCTGATGGAAGCGGTACAAACAGTCTGTGGCCCGGATGGCTGGGGTCCGTGGCAATGGATCTTGCCCTCTTCCTGACCCGGCCTTCATATATAGAGTCTAGGTCAGGAAGGAGGCAGCCCACCATGCCCTGTGCAGTCTTAACCACCCGTGCCAGCTGTCACACTAAGGCAGAGGATGCTTTCAATTGTGGCCCTGTAGAAATTGATGAGTAACCGAGAGGAGAGTCCAGCCCATTTCAGTTTCCAGAGGAAGAAGAGCCTTTGTTGTGCCTTCTTCACCAGGTGGGAGGTGTTCATGGACCAGGAAAGATCAGATGTGATGTGGAGGCCCAGGAACATGATGTTGTCCACGCGCTCCACCACTTCTCCGTCCATGAGGAGGGGGGCGTGATCCGTCTTCCTGGACCTCCTGAAATCCACAATGACCTCCTTGGTCTTCCCTGTGTTCAGCACCAGGTTGTTGGCTGAACACCACTGGGTGAGCTGGCGTATCTACTCTCTGTAGTAGGTCTCCTTGTTATCTGAGGTGAGACCCACTACTGTAGTGTCTCCACCGCTGCGTCCGGGATGTTGTCGTTCAGCCAGGTCTCTGTGACAACGGTAACACAGCTGTCCATCTGGCGAGAGACTATCCTTAGACGGACCTCGTCGATTTTGTTGGTGAGAGACCTGGAGTTGGTGAGGAAGAGACTGGGGAGAGCCAGTCTGTGAGGGTTAGCTTGTAGCCTAGCACGCACGCCAGCTCTCTTGCCACGCTTTTGTTTACAGTGCCTCCTCCGTCTCCTTGGCAGCAGTGGGGGGATGGTGGTGGGCTCTGGGGTCCGTAGCAGCTCCGGTGGAATAAAGTCCAATTTAGGGGGTGTGTGAAGTCCGAACTGTAGTCCAAAGTTCCACAGTGTGAGTCAGTTACCGCAGTAACTGACTCTATGAACCTAACCTGGTCGGGACCAGGTTTTACTCAAGGAACCTCGAGTTTCTCTGTGGCCCACAAATAAAGCAAATAGTCACTAAAAGGTGCAATTAAAGACTGTTTAAAAGTCGTTTATTTAGCTTTGAGCTGCAGAAGTTGGAGAGTAAAGAAACAGATCCAGAGTTGCTGCTTTTCTCTTATCGTCCCTGTTTGAGTCCTACTGATCAAAGCTGTCCTTTTCTGTCCTTGAGAATAAACGCTTTGCAGAGAATGTCAAAACTATTTTCTTCTTAATGTAATTTACATTTCTGCAGATTTTGAATTCTCAGTGTTTAAAATGATGGTTGGAGGTGATGGAGGAGCTTTCCCAGCTTTATAAGACGTTTTTATTACCTTCAACAGTTTCTCACCATCTTTCAGTCACTTCTCTCATTTCTAAAGAATCACTTGAACTTACTGTCCATTATTGGACTTTTATGCATCAGTCATGTGATCACTGGACAGAAAGCCACAGTCATGTTCACGATATTTGCATATTTCACATTCACTCGTGAAGTTTCTCCCAAATTTGCACCATTAGTTATTTGTCCTGATAAATTTGAAGTAATCTGACCCAAGTTAATGATGCACATTTTTGCCACGCGCATCCTGTGCATACTGAAGAATCCTGAGAGAAAAGCTCTGGACATCTCAACTGAGAAAGGAATTGTACCGCGTGAGTTTGAAATCCAAACTGTGGTGTAACTTGTCGTCAATTGTGATAATCGAGTGTTATTATTATTATATGATGATGATGATGATGATGGTGATTATTATTATTATTATTACAGTTATAACCAACTGTACAAAGCACACACCTCCATTTGCAAGATCCTCGCATCGTGGTAGATCGAGCCGGGCAGGAGCACTATCTGTCCGCTTGCGCATTCCTGGTGATTTACGCACGAATCCAGCGTGGAAGATGAGTTGGAAAAGAAGCCCTCGGCACATTCTTCACAAACAGTGTTGCTTTGTGATGTACTAAAAGAAACCAACAGCGCAGTTGGGATCATTACAATGCTTTTAAAATGCCGTTGTGGCTGCGGAGAGCCCAGGTGATGGAGCGTGTTTCCATCCATCCATGCTGCGAGAAAGTTTGAGTTCACGTGGGGTGAAGGGAGCCTGTGTGCGCGCGCGGTGTGTGCGTGCATTTGTGTGTGTGTGTGTGTGTGTGTGTTGTGGGGCACATTGAGCCATATTTGCTTTTAAGTGATTAAAGCATACAACAGCCAGTATTATCTGCTGGGTCAAATTTGACCCGTAACACCACAAATGTCACTTTTTTTTTAGACCTTTCGAATTTACTAAAATGGTGAAAATTAATTTTGTTGCATTAAACTAGTTGTGTCTGAGGATTAGATGAAGCCTTGTTCCAGTACAATAAAGCAAATGGTACTTTTTACATACCTAAACTTTTTACATACCTAAACTTGTCAAAATTGACCCGAACATCGTATAAGGGTTAAGTTCCCGAGACTTTCTTTGTTTCTGAAGATGAAATGTGAAGAAACGATCTTTTCTCTGATAAATACCTTTCATTTGATCTCCGTGTCCAGGGCCGCACTCCGTGTGTCTGACACAGAATTTATCAGCCCAGCAGAAGCCCTCTTTGCAGCGGCAGACCCTGTTGCTGACCGCCGTACACTCCTTCTCCACCTCCTGGTTCTCATAGCAGAAGTTGTTGCAGTACAGACACCTGGGCAGGTAGTTCCACAGCTCGGTGTAGAGTTCGCCTTTGCACGGCACGCACCCGGTGGCCGTGGTGGCTGTGCAGTGCGCGGCCATGTGCGTGCCGGGTGTACATTTGGCACAGATGAGGGTCTCCCCGGTGGACGGGTCCTGGCGCTCGTTGGTGGGAACGGATTCATCCACCAAAGCATCGCAGAGGACACCGGAGAGGAGAGCGGAGCTGAAGAGAGGACCGCGATTACTGCTCTCTGTGTTTTAATACAACTATTACTGCTGTTGGCTTCACTACAGCTGACTGGATTGGCTAGTAGTTAGGACAGCCAACAATACTTCTCTGACTTGTACAAATCCTAATGTGGTTCATAGAAGAACGCTGATATCACAGCAAGATGATCAAAAGCAGCAATATCACTGTGTGACACTGGAGCCAAAAGATGATCACTGATATAACCTCAGTATGAGCTTTTCCAACACGTGTGCTTCTTTCTTTCTAAGACAAACTGCAACAATGACTGTCCAGCATCCACTAGAGACTCAGATATTCACATTAAGGCCTTAGTATTAAGTTGTGGACAGAGGTGAGCCTAAATTCGAGCTGTTCCACTGAAGATGTGATTTTTTTAATGTCTCTATGTGTTAAAACCAAACAGACAGTACTGGCACCAGCTGTAAGACAATAATAAAAGACAAACAAAAATAAAAGTTCATGAGTTATAAAGTTTTACTCAGTTTTCCAGTATAAACTATAAACCAAAAAGCAACAAACATTTTTCACTTCGCTCATATAGATTCTGTTTCTTTGTTTCTGTAATGTTTGCTTATCATAAAATGTGAAAAAAAAATACTGTTCAAAATCTTGACTGTGGACTCAGCTGGGCTAGGACCAATCTCTCCAGGACTTTCATCACATGGGATGTGAGGGCGACTGGTCTGTAGTCAGCTGGGTCAGATGGCCTCGGCTTCTTGGTGACTGGAACCAGGCAGGACGTCTTCCACAGCTTGGGACTTTCTCCTGACTCAGGCTCAGCTTGAACAGATGTTCCAGTACAGGAGACAGCTGGCTAGCACAGGTCTTCAGGATCCTAGGTGTGATGTGATGGATATTTGGGTCATATACCGAGACTCTGATATGTTTGATTACACACATATATTCTGCTAATAGTTAGATTACATGCATATGCTTACATTAATGATAGTTGGATCCTGACATGTTGATCTTATTCATATTTTCTGCTGATGGATTGTGTGACTGAATAATCAACAGAAATTCTACTTCTGGTTAAGTTTTTTTATTATTCATAGAAGTGATTTAGACGAGGAGTGATTCTTTGTGTGCAAAATATATCTAAGGCCAGTGTGACCTAGAACAGGAGGTTTTGAGATAGAGGCCTGGCATGGGAGACATCTTGGGGCCCTCGACTTAAGACAGAACAGGTAGGCGTCAGGGATAAGGTTGTCTCTCTAGATTTGTCCTTGCAAACAGGTTGCTGGGCCGGTGACGCTGGATTCTCGAACATGAGCAAGCAGAGGAGAGAGAGCGCCCGACGGCAACGAGGAGGAGCCGACGACTGTTTCAGCAATTCCTCATGTTCTGTCTATAAAAATACTGGGTCAGGGAGAGGTAGTGTGTCAGACTTCGTGAACTGACCCAACTCTGTTGTGGATCAGGGAAAGGTTAAGTCGAGACCCAGAGCTCTGTAGCCTTGCACATTCTATTGATGTTAAAATTAATGCACATTTTATTGATGTTAGATATTGATGTTAGAATAAAACTGATTTTTTGGACTCAACATCTTCTCCTAATTGCTTCATTAAAAGAACCCAGAGGACCAGATAGATTTTTTTGAGACACTCGATAGATGCCATGACTGCAACACATGTCTCCCTCTTTAGGTCTCTCCAGATATTTTTGTCTCTCTGTACTAAGTGCAGTCAAGTAAAACGAGGGAAATGCCCCCACAAAAGATAAACGTTTATATGTACATGAAACCAAAATCATCATTCGTATCCGGCCTGTGACAATTTTGTTTTCAGTTCACTTTGTGTGTTTTCGTTTGGTCAGACTAATCATGAAAACTTTGATAATTTAAAAGAAGTGCTTCAAATTTAGTATAATGAAAGCAAAACCCACAAATATTGTGTCATAATCTTTGAATTATGTGAGGTAAAGTAAATGTGCATTGCTCTGTAATGCCACTAAATCCATATTCTATCCTCATTTCCCCATGCTCACGTTAAGTTTGTATTAATGAAAAGCTTGATCAACTTAAAAACTGAACTGTTTAATTGAGTAGTAATTTAGCTAAATTAGCATTTATCTGGAGAAATTAACAATGCTACTAAGATATATTAAAGCCCATGACTCAGAGGTTTAGAAACTATAAAATGTATTAAATTACGTTTTTGGGAAATAACTTGAAAAATGAATCATTCTCAACTTTCCAGGCCCTGTCCTTGCATGAGCAGGCAGGCCATCAGGACCAATCTCATGCTCGTATTGAAACACAGGAGGGGGCTGTACTATAAAATAGGAGATAGGAGATAAATACAGGCCAGACTCTAACTATCCTATAACGAGTTCTCAATGCCTGTGGGAACATTATGATGATGCAGACAGAGGTGATGTCATCTCCTGCAGAGAGGCCTACTCTTTTTAAACTAAAATAAGAATAATAAATACTTGAAAATACTGGAGGCTGTCCAGCTGAACCTGTAGAAATAATGGGAATGCATAAACATGCTAACAATGGGAAATTAGAAACACTCTGACAAACCCACTGAATGTCCCAAGATTAATTCTTGGAAGGAATATTACAGAGGTCCGTTTCACAAAGCAGGTTCAACAAACTCTGAGTGTAACCCTGAATTCTGAGTTGATCTACGCTGAGATAGGAAACTCTGAGTTTTCGATTCCACAACAGCAGATTTGAGTTAGTTTGATTAACTCAGAGTAGGTTCACCTGGAGTTAAGCGCGTGCGCCGCAACTTTAAAAAAACAGCATCAATGGAACCCCGATTTGAGGAGTCACCATGGCAACGGGGAAGCGGAAGGCTGCCTACTTCACGCCACTGGAAATTAGACATTTTAATGCGCTCATACTGCGAATATGAACACGTTTTTAGACGGAAGTCCAACACAGCTGCAGCTGCGAAGGAGAGGGAGACGGCGTGGGAGAACATTGCTGCTCGGGTCAATGCGTGAGTATAAATGTAGTCCTTTGAAATCACAATAATATTACAGGGCAAAACTGCTTGAATGGTTGCCTATTAATTTATTTCATTTAGGTGCAATCCCGCGGGGGAGAAGCGCACTTGGCAGCAGCTTAAATTGAAATATAAAAACATGGTTCAAACAGGTAAGACCTCTGCATGATCTCATGGAGGTAGCTACCTCATTTTGATCATGTTTTACATTGTAAAGTATATTAAGTGGCTCCCTTTCATTGTAAAATTGGTTATATTGTGTTCATATAATGTTTTGTTTTTTGTTAACGAATGAAATAAAATTGAAATAAAATGAAAAAAGTTTTCTCATCTATATCATGTTATGTTAAATAATTAAGCCTATATTTAAACTAACACAGACTTTCACTCAGCTAACAGAAAGAAGGCAGATGCACGAAGAACGGGTGGTGGCCTAAACCCGATAACTGTCTGGAAAAGCAAGAACATCGTGGTCTGATAACTATCTCCAGATGAATATTTAATTCTCTGCGCAGTATCGCTGCACCTTCATCCATGGGATCATGATCAAAAGACGTTAACATGCCATGTTAACGAATAAAGTCACCATCTACTGTGCCTAATGGACTTCCCACTGACTGATATTTTTTATGATTTTTTTTAATAACGGCAGAACTATGCCAAAACTCGTCTGCCAACTGAATGAATGAATGAGGAAATGAAATACGGTATGTGGTTGAAAGAGGGCGGAGACACAGAGAAACTTGAGGTTCCTTGAGTAACACCTGGTCCCGTCCAGGTTAGGTTCATAGAGTCAGTTACTGCAGTAACTGACTCAGAGTTTAAGTTACCTCTGTCTGTGAAACAGGCTTGAGTTACCCCTCTTTCTCTGGTTTGACTTATCTTCCTATGTGAAACAGAAAACTCAGAGTTTCCCTCATTTCAGGGTTAACATACTCGTTTTCAGTAAACCTGCTTTGTGAAACGAACCTCAGGCTGCTTTTTGTTCATGTAGTTATTTCGTTTTAACCCTTGTAATGTGTTAGAAAGCTGCCCATGTCTGTTGTGTTGGCGGGTCAAATTTGACCCGTTATTTAACTCAGCCTGAAAATTATTAAAAACACTAGTTTTCATCCAATATTGTTTTTCACCTCATAGCTAACTTAGTATGTATTCATATCCATGGAAACACTGTTTCCATTTTTTTTTTTTTTTTTGGCTCCACAGACCTTTTATCTTACAATATACCACTCGTTTTCGATTACAAAAACTGTTTAAATTCACTAATTATATTTCCTATAGTGATAAAATGAGTAATTATATTATCCATGTTGAGCTGTTTCAAGTTTTCTGTCCCTCTGGACTGGGGAAACTTGTCCTTATGTTTTGTTTCTCATAATGATAAAATATTTTGGAAAAATAATATTTTTGTGTCATAATAATGAGAAATGGGGCAGAAAGATAAAGGTAAATAAAAGACAAAAAACATTGCTTAATGCTGTGTGTCCAAAAATAATGATAGGTCTCCTCATATCTTTAATTCATATTTCCTGTCACATTGTTTATGATCATGCACAGACTTGGATGCAAAATTGCAAAACTGTCTGTATCAAAGGTGCTATGCAAATAAAGTTATTCTTATTATTACCCCAACATAACCAGCAGGAAAATCACTTTCCTTGTCAAGTCTTGGCTTTCGACATAAACTTAAATCTTGTCTGGGATATTATAAGCATACTTTTTTTTTTAAATCCTTGTGGTCGTCTGAAAGATGTGTGAAGACTATAGATGGCTGACTTCCTCCAAGACTCATTGAGAAGTGTAGCTGTTCACAGGAACCACTTTTCCATCTTTAGCTTGAGATGCTCACTGTAAAGATGTCAGCTCACTGCAGGACTGTACCACTGTGGAAACAGGGAGCTCGTTCGCTCACCTCTTGAAGACTTGGTTTGGACTTTTACTCTCTATGTGTGTGTGTGTGTGTGTGTGTGTGTGTGTGTGTGTGAGTGTGTGTGTGTGTGCGTGTGAGTGGTGTGTGAGTGTGTGTGTGTGTGTGTGTGTGTGTGTGTGTGTGAGTGCGTGTGTGTGTGAGTGTGTGTGTGTACCTGCAGCTTGCATTCGTGGTCTCCGCTGCAGAGCGAGTTGAGAGAAACCTTGAAGGTTTTCCACACCGGGTTGAGATTATTCATAACAGTCTGAAACAGAGAGACAGAGACAGACAGACAGAGAGAGAGAGAGTTTTGATTTGATTTTTAACCAGACGTTTATTTGTCTTTTTTGTCACTGTATAAATTCATTAATCAGGACATTCACACAAACAGACTAATTGTCAGATGCACTCAAAAAAATGATTGACATGATTCAATATTTTAAGTAAACTGTAACTGAAATCCATAAAACTAGAAGTTTATTTAATAAGAATTAGTAAAGATTATGTAAATATGCTCTCCACAAACAGGATGTAAACAAATCGAGTAAGCATTATCTGACTGGATCACATAAGAGGACAGTAGGCGTGTGCCAGCATGTTGTCACCATGGTAACTGAGGAAATCTATGGGTTCGCCCACACTGCCCGTGCAGTGCCCTCACTTTGGCACTGCCATGCGGACCATGCGTTGAACAGTTGAAGCTGACCGACGAGGGCAAAAGGTGTGCTTAATACGGTAAGTTTAATTGTTTGAAATATATTGTGTTCATGGTAGTGATATATTTTTAGAATTATGTCGACATATCCAGTTTTTTTTATTATTTCTCAATGACAATGTGAATGAATGTTTTGGCCTTTATATTTTTGTGTGGTTAAGTTGTATTAGCACATGCCTGTATGTGGCTTTTAGCATGAGCTAGCAGCACTACTACCATCCTGGTTATTAAGCAGAATGGAGCAAATTGTGGGGCTACTGCCGCTCAGGCGCGTTATTTACTAAAATACTTCGGTTGTCCTTGCGTCCGAGACGAGGCCCGGTGTCGCGGTTTCCTTCAGCCGAGACATGACGGCCATATGCTAAGGGCTAGCGCTAGGCTAACAGCATGGCACGTGTAGCAGCTAACCCCTGCTGCTGGAGTTGGGCGTTAACTTCCAGGCTCTGCAGCAGACATGTCCAATTACGACCAGGCTGAAGCGTTTTTAAAAAATATTGAAACATTGAAACAGACCGCTGCTTCACCAGCTGACGGAGAGGTCTGCACCGAGCTGACCGCGTTGCCGCGCAGCCAGCTGAGCCTTGTGGAACCGCGGCTTGGTTCTCATTAACGGCAACGCGGTTGGCTTGGTGCAGACCTCTCCAAGCAGCGGTCTGTTGAGCATGACATCCTTGACATATCCCAGTATGCGCGACTATGCTCAACAAAGTTGTGACGTTGCCAAAAGACACCTGATCACGTGTTCATGGAGTCAGAAAAGTGAATAAAAAAAAATAAACATTTCTTTTGGATTTATCAATTAGTGTTGAGTCTTGACCGGATATGGCTACATACTGTGGCCGAGTTGTGTTGTCCAGCTAACAAGAACCAGATAGTTATCTCCAGGGATCTGTTTGCTAAAAATAAAATAAACAGTTCTTTTTCAGATGGGCAATCTCTCAAATTAGGTGAGTAAATGTACCGTAAATTCTGCAGTATAGAGCACACCTGACTATAAGCAGCACCACCCAAATTTAATAACATTTCAGGAAAAAAATACACTTAAGCCGCAGGTGGCCATGCTGAAACATGAGATCTTTATGGTACACAGAAATATTATTTTAAATGTTTAATTAGCCTACTAAACACAGCAGTAAAAGGAGACACCGGTAACCGTACCGGCTTATTTTCCGACCAGTGCCAAACAAATCAGTCATGCGACACAGCTGCTGTCTTCCTCTGCGCTTTACAGTACCTCAACCGGCCTGTTTTGCCCTTGCACTGCTCGAGTGCCCTCTGGTGGCCGCTCGGCCCATTGAGGAAATTATAAAAATACATAAATAAGCCACTTCAGTCTATAAGCCGCAGGAGTCAAAGCGCCGGGAAAAAGTCGCGGCTTATAGTGCTGAATTTGTGGTAATAGCATTGTTAAATGTTGAAGCTTAGTTAAGCCATAGTTTTCTGTGAAAATGTTAGCTTATATAACAATTTCATTTGTTTTCCCCATCTTTTGTAGGTTGAAGATCTGAATGGGTGTGTGGAAATGTAAAGTTTGCGGGAAATCAGTATCAAGTAGGTATGAATTGCTTAAACATTGCAAGCTAAAACATGGCCATCATGGAAACAGGTTCAGGCATTTCTGCCCATATTCTAATTGTCCATGCACATTCAGACTATGGAACAGTCTTTTGAATCATATATACCGTGCTCACAAAACTCAAACATCTTCAGAGCCATCTGAGTTATCTATATTTACATGTCAGTTGTGTACATGCCCTAAATTTGCAAATGAACGAGATTACTTCAGTCATGTAAATGACATTTACGACGATGTGAAACTGTAACATGCATGTTCAAAGATTGTGCTTTTAAAACTAGCATTTACAATACATTTCATAGCCATAAAAACAGGAAACATAATCCCCATACTTTAAATGATTTTAAAGATGAGTTAGTGATGCTTCTTGTGCAGCAGACACACATGTAGAATCTGAAACTGGTGTAGATGCGCATGCTTCCAGTATTGAAGATCTTCCAAAAGTTATTGAGCAGAATATCGCCTCAATTTTATTAAAGCTAGAGCATGTTTTTTTTGTACCGGCTACAGCTATTGACGAATTACTTCAGGAATTACACTATGTGTTAAGCTCTGTGTCTGTTCCAATCACATTTAATAGCCTGTGTAGCATCCTTAAAAAATGTTCTGTTCAAGTTAATGAGTCGGTTGTCAAGGAGCCTGCTGAAGCTGTGTGCAAGTCCTGTCCTTTGGCTAAAGCCTTTGCAAAAGATGGCCCCCTAGCTACAGCCTACAAAAGGAAGCAGTATTTTAAAAAACATTTCAATGTGGTAAACCCGGTTGAGTACATCCTTGACCCTAACACAAATAGGACATTCCAGTATATTCCTATTTTGCCTTCTCTTCAGCATCTGTTAAGTAATCGTGGCATTTTAGAAAGTGTACTCCACACACACAAGACACAGGAAAGTACAGCGGGTGTAGTGCATTATAAATCAATAAGGGATGGAGTTTACTTTAAAGAAAACATTTTTTTTACTGGGGAGGATTTGAAATTGTCAGTGTCATTATATGTGGATGACTTTAAAGTCTGCAATCCCTTAGGCACATCCAGGAAAACTCATAAACTTTGTGGGGTGTACTGGAATTTACCACCTGGATCACATTCAGCTCTTTCTTCCATCTATTTGGCAGTATTATGTAAGAGTACTGATGTTAAGGCGTATGGCTATGAAAAAATTTTAGAGCCCCTTTTACAGGATTTGATCATTTTAGAGAAACATGGTGTTTTTATTGCAGGTCTTGGAGAGTTTGTGAAAGGCACAGTCCAGTCAGTCATTGCAGATAATTTAGGAGCCCATGGTATTGCAGGCTTCGTTGAAAGCTTCTCTGGTGTGTACTTCTGCAGGTTTTGTACTGGTGAGAGATCAGACATTCAGGATAAGGCAGTTCAGTCAGGACATTTTAACATTCGAACAAAAGATCTACACGAAACGCATGTTAAGTTTGCAAAGGAGAACTCAACCATCTGTTGTGGAGTGAAGAGAGAGTGTTTTTTACAAAGAATTTATCAAGTTTTCATGTTACCCGCGGCTACCCTCCTGATATAGTCCATGACTTATTTGAGGGTGTTGTCCCAATTGAAATTGCTGTCTGCATCAGTGACATAATTTCCAAGAAATATCTGTCTCTTGACACTCTTAACAAATTAACCCTGAACTTTCCATATAAGTGGGGAGATAGAACTAACAAACCTCATATCATACCACACACTTACGCCTCTAGACGGACCATTAGAGGTAACGCTGATGAAAATTGCAATCTGTTGAGATTGCTCCCATTTATAATAGGAGACTTGATTCCAGAGGGAGAGCCTGCTTGGCTTGTGGTGCTTGACTTAAAAGAAATAGTTGAACTCGTTGTTGCCCCTCTTCATAATCAAGAAACCATTGCTTACCTGGACTGTAAAATCACTGAACACAGACACAGATTCTTGGAACTTTGTCCTGCACGACTCTTACCAAAGCATCACTTCCTTGAACACTACCCTCAATTGATTGAATGTTTTGGGCCTTTAGTAGGGCAGTGGACTATGAGGTTTGAGGCAAAACATAGCTTTTTTAAGAGAGTTGCTCGTCAGATAAATTGTTTCAAAAATATTCCACTCACATTAGCAACTAAACATCAGCAAATGATTGCTTATCATATCAGTGCATTACATCTTAAAACTGCATTGGAAGTTGATAATGTTTGTGTGCTTCCTGTGGATGTAATGAAAAAGGAAGTAGTGGACAGAGGCAATACATTGTTGTGAATGAGGGTTAATTAGTCAGTGTATTTTCGCCGCCTAGGAGAGGTCCTGTCTCATAACACACTATTTGTAGAGTACGATAGAAAGAAAAAAATTACAATGCATTAGCTGGTCAGAAAGAAGTTTATCTGAAACCAATCAACTAACTCATTCTTCCATGCAGGCAGGCACCACAGTGTGCTGTATCACTTCGCCTAGCAGCTGTTTCTATTAGCAGTGTGTGGAAGAAGTGGAGCCTACCTATGTGGAGGAGTGAGTGAGTTGGTTAGTTCCAGATAAACTTTTTTCAACCTGCTGATACGTTGTGATTATTTTCTTTCTATCATACTCTTGAACTGGTGTATTATTTTGAGACGGGACTTCTCGTTGGCAGAGAGAATACGCTGATTAATTGTCCCTCATTCACAACAGTGCCGTTGTTTCTCAGCTGGGGAAGCAGAGACCTTTCTACTGCAGACAGGACACTTAATGGCCATTTGTACCTCATACAACCCCACTTCAAAAAAGCTGAACTATCCCTTTTAAATGAAGTTGCCGTAATTATTTTCATAACCTTTTGTGTCCCGTATTTGTTCCCAAGAATACATGAAGTGAAAGATGTCAAGTCCCGTCCACCTGAGAGTTGTGTTTGGAGGAGATGATGCCAGAAAACTTAGCCTGATGTCAGGAATACCAGCGTCTGTGGATCAACTTGTCCATGAGATAAAGACTGCTTTTGGACTTGTGCAGCAGTTCAGACTCCAGTATAAAGATGCAGATTTTGGAAATGAATATGTCAATCTTATGTCAACCAGTAAAATAAGAGACAGGGATACTTTGAAAGTGGTATTTTTTGCATGTGAAGAAACTAGCTCCAGCATCCCAGGGACTCTACCATCTTGCAGCACCAGCACCCCACTGACTTTTCCCACTACATCTCACAGCAGCAGCTCTATAACCCCCCTCAGCTCTCCATCCTTGGAAGAGGGTGGTTTTTCCTCTGATCACTCGTTTGGCAGTGCAGACACTATCATTTTAGATCCAGCTCCAGAGTCAAGAACGTCTTCATGGCCTCCACTCTTCATTGTTCCCAATTTTTCATATTTTGCTGAAATTCAACTTCAAAGAGCAAATGCAGAATTCAGAGCAAATGGCACTCATCTAACCCCTCCCCCAAAGCTAAGAATGGATATCCTTGAAGGCATGGCTGAACAGATCTTCAAATACACAGCATACCCCAGTGACTCCCAAATTGAGGAGGCTGCTGAGGTCTTGGTGCATGTTCATCCATGTTTGAGGCAAAGAGGAACTCGAGGTGGCCATGAAGGATGGAAACAGTATCTAAAGACAAAAGTTGCTAATTTTCGCACAAAATTGTGCAAGATTGGACACCCAGAAGTCTGTGTAAACTCTTTCAAGAATAAGCGCAAAGGTCAAGAAAAAGCAGCTGCAAACATCAAAAAAACAAGAAAAGCAGAGGTCAACTTTCTCCCATCCCTCCCCTACGGCGAAACAAGAGAGAGTCTTGAGAATGAAAGAGAAGCTCTCTTAACAGAGGTGAAAAAGAGACACACAGAGACAGGCTGTGGTCAAGGAGAAAATGCAGAAGACCTTCTCCTGCAGACGTCAAGAGATTGTCCAGGACTCACCTTTAGTCTCTGAGCTTGTGAACAGATGGCCTGCCTTGTTCACAGTGAGTGAGGTAAGCATTACTGATGACATCAAAATTATGTTAAGGTAATTGAGTGGGGGAAAAGTTTATTTTATTCTCTATAAACATATCTATTTGTACAGTAAAAACATCGGTAAGCAGTTTTTGTCAATAGAATTTCTCAAGAGACTGTACACAGATTTTTCCAGTAGGAAGATTTAAAATGTGGTGGCATATCAATGTATTGACATGCTCATCAGCTGCCACTATTTAGACTTTTTCTTTTTTATAGCTGCCCAATTTTGGTATTGATGGCTTGTGCTACTGCTCTCTACAGCTTGACAATGAGCCTGATGTAAGCTGGAGCAGGTTCCTTTAGACTTTAACATACTTTAAATGTTACACGTTTGACAAAGCCCTGAAATATGGATTTATTGGTGTTATGCCCCTGGTCTAGGGGTACAGAGGCACAACACAAAGAAAGGCGGAGGAGAAATTACTATAGATAACAGGCAGTTTATTGCCAACAAAAATCGTACTTTTTATAATTTACAGATAAATTCACAAACCAAATGGACTATCAAAAGAAGCCTGGCTTCAGGGTGGACTAATGGCCAAAACAACAAACAAAACAAGCTATCTGAAAACCCCAAAAAGTAACTAAACCCTGGTAGGAACATAAATAAACAAAAAAACATTTACTAAGCCTACCTCCCTAGGCTAAGTAAAACAGGAGAAAATAGTCAGTAACAAAAATGCCAGACCACCCCTACTGCTTCTAAAGAAAACAAAAATACTTACAATATTTACACAATCTAATCCGAATTACAAACAAACAAACCAACTCTCACTAAGCTAACTCCAAATCTCTATGGTCTACAAATTTCAAAACGATTTACACTCAATACATTCAGCAACTACACAGTGACGCTTTCAGGTACAGCTGAGTTTGGCCGACACAAAGTGGACTCCAGTCGCAGGCCGGCAGGAAGAATGGGTTTAAGTACTGCCAGGCTTGATGGTACAGCCAATCATCAGCCTCCAAGTCTTCCAAGGGATGCTCCTGCTCACAAACACAAAGATAGGACAGAAAAGAAGAGGTCTCACTCTGTCACAGAAAAACAATCAAAATATTTACGGCAGGGGCCGTAACACCCCCCTTCCTAAGAACAAACTTCTTATAAGTTTGCCATTAGGACAAATACATGCGAGATAGAGCATCGGCAAAAACATTCTCTACACCCTTTTTGTGTCGGATTTCTAAATTGAAGTCCTGGATTAACAGTGACCATCTCATCAGTCTCTGGTTTGAATTTTGCATTTGTCTGAGAAACACAAGGGGGTTATGGTCGGTGAAAACGGTAATAGGCAAAGAACTGGACCCAATGTAGACCTCAAAATACTGTAGTGACAACAGCAATGCTAAAGCTTCCTTTTCGATGGTACTGTAGTTTGATTGCGAACTACTGAATTTTTTTAAGTAACAAACAGGGTGGTCAATACCCTCGGAATCTTCCTGTAACAGAACAGCGCCTGCTCCTGTAGCACTGGCGTCAACTTCAAGCTTAAATGGGCGACTAAAGTTTGGGGCAGAAAGAACTGGAGTGCTACACAGCAGGGCTTTGCATGCCTCAAATGAATGCTGACAGGATGAGGACCACATAAAAGGCAACTTAACACTGGTCAAACTGGTTAAGGGAGCGACCACATCAGCAAAGTTTCTGCAAAAGCTGCGGTAATACCCAGCCATGCCCAAGAAGCGGCGGAGCTCACGCCGACTTTTTGGGACAGGGTAATCAACGATGGCCTGAACTTTGGCATCAATGGGACGCACTTCACCCTGACCTACCTGTTTACCAAGGTAAGTAACTGTGGCCTTACCAAACTCACACTTGGCTAAGTTTAAAGTGAGATTGGCTTCCTTGAATTTTTCAAATACCACTGTAAGGCTTCGAATGTGTTCAGACCAAGTGTCTGAATAGACTACCACATCATCTAAATATACCTCACAGTTTTCCACACCAGCAAGGACTTTATGCATCAGCCTTTGGAACGTGGCAGGAGCATTGCGCAGACCAAAAGGCATCACAGTATATTGAAGAAAGCTGTCAGGGGTAACAAAAGCACAAATGTCTGAAGCACATGGAGTTAAAGGAACTTGCCAATATCCTTTAAGCCAGCCATGTCCAAACTATTCCATAAAGGGCCGTGTGGCTGCAGGTTTTCGTTCCAACCAAGGAGGAGCGCACCAGACTGGACTCATTTAATCAGCTGATCTCACTTTTCAGCTGATAACTAAGAGATCCCTTGATGTTGATTGGTTGGCCTGGTGTGCTCCTCCTTGGTTGGAACGAAAACCTGCAGCCACACGGCCCTTTATGGAATAGTTTGGACATGCCTGCTTTAAGCAAATCTAATTTTGTTACAAACTTGGCAGAACCAACTCTGTCAACACAGTCTTCCATTCTGGGTAACGGGTATGAGTCTGCTTTTGTTGCTGCATTTACCTTCCGGAAATCAGTACAGAACCGTGGAGTTTCATCAGGTTTGGGCACCAACAAACAAGGAGAACTCCAAGCACTGGAGCTCGGGACTGCAAGACCATTTTCTAATAAGTAGTCAACCTCCTTCTTCATTAAGGACCGTTTTGTAGGATTTACTCTGTATGCTGACTGTTTTATGGGGGAATGATTACCAACATCAATGTCGTGAGACAGAACAGTGGTGCGAGATGGAATGTCTGAAAACAATGTGGGGTTATTTTTGATTAAATGCCTGATGTCTGCTTGAGCAGCAATATCCAAATGTTGCAGGTGGGCTTCTAAATTCTGCAGAACTTCAGAGTTTTGCAATCTGGTGCTTGGTGACATCTTTATACAAAGACCATCACCTTCAGGAGCATCTGCAGGGGAAACAGAGGTTACAGTGGCGACAGTAGGGGGCGCCACAGTGTCACAACGTGTGAAATATGGCTTCAGCATGTTCACGTGGCAAACTCGTGTTTTCCTTCGCCGGTCTGGGGTACCAATTACATAATCTGTTTCACTTAACTGTTTTTCAATAAGATATGGACCAGAGAACTTAGCTTGCAGGGCAGAAGTGGGAATGGGAAGCAAGACAAGAACTTTGTCACCAACTTGAAATTGTCTTTTAACAGACTTTTTGTCATATTTTTTCTTCATTTCTCCCTGGGACACAGCCAGAGACTCACGTGCTGCTTCGCATGCTCTGTGCAGTCTCTCTTTAAACTTACCCACATAATCTAACACATTATCAACCGGACTACCAGCCTCCGACAGAAACTTTTCTTTTAACAAGCGAAGAGGACCACGCACAGTGTGACCAAACACTAAGTCAGCAGGACTAAAACCAGTGGATTCCTGCACACTTTCTCTCACAGCCATTAGAAGGAATGGCAATCCTTCATCCCAATCTTTCCCACTCTCAAGGCAATATTTCTTCATCATGGACTTCAAGGTCTGGTGAAAACGCTCAAGCGCTCCTTGGGACTGTGGGTGATGGACGTTCTGTGTTTTATGGACAGAGATGCTAAAACCTGAGTGAACAGTTTGGAGGTGAAGTTAGTTCCTTGATCTGTTTGGATATATTTTGGCAAACCAAATGTGGAGAAAAAGTTCACAAGTGCCTTGACAATTGCTCTAGCTTTGAGAGCGCGTAATGGAATAGCCTCTGGATAACGAGTGGCGGTGCACATCAACGTTAACAAATATTGATGACCAGACTTTGTTTTTGGGAGTGGTCCCACACAATCAATAATGACATGTTCAAATGGCTCTCCCAACACAGGAATGGGCTGCAAAGGAGCAGGAGGAATGGTCTGATTAGGCTTCCCACTGATTTGGCACACATGACAGGAGCGACAAAATTGGGTGACATCGGATTTAAGACATGGCCAAAAGAAATAACGCAGGATCCGACCATACGTTTTCTTTATTCCTAAGTGACCAGATGTGTTTTCATGCGCTAAACTGAGCACTTGGGAACGGAACTTTTGTGGAACGACCACCTGCTGAACAGAATTCCACCCTAAATCACCAGCGGCAGGAGGATACCAGTGCCGCATCAGAACGCCACTCACAACACTGTATGCACGGGGCGTCTTCGACTCTGGAGCAGCTGCAGCGGTAAAACACGGAACCAGAGTAGGATCACTTTTCTGAGCTTCAATAAGTGCACTCCTATCCACATCTAAAGCTAGCTCCGCCTCAGCGGGCAGCAGTTTATCACTCACATGTTTCTCTGTTTTGACTGCAGGACCCTCAGAGTCATCGGACTTGTCCTTTTGCGCAGCAGGAGACAAAAATGAATCAGCCAAATCTAACACATCTGCAAATTTACGCGACTGTGCGCGCGTCACCGCGCACGCAGGAAATACAGGGTTGGCAACAGCAGACACAGCAGAATTACAGTCGGGAACAGGTGTATTAACCACCTCAGGTGTGGGAAAAACTTTTTTCCCTGCCAAATCGTTACCAAGGATGAGAGCGACACCTCTCACCGGCAAAAGTGCACGTATTCCAAGCCGCACCGGACCAGAAACCAGAGGTGAGCGCAAAAACACTGTGTGTAACGGCGCTCTCAACGTGCTCATTTTCACTCCCCACACAAGTGCATCAGAACCACAAAATGAACTGTTTGAAAAAGGCAACACGCTCTGCAAAATGAGCGACTGAGTGGCTCCCGTATCACGCAGAATTGTGATCGGAACCTCATCCTCCTCCCTCCCCGTTAAAGAGACTGAGCCTTTTAAAATGAACGGTTGATAACACTCATCGATCTCATCATCACGTTCACCAGGGCTGACCGGAGGCAAAGCAGGAGCTGAATAAATGAAACCCACACTTTTTGGAGCGGACTTTTTTGCATTCTTATTTTGCTCTTTCCGAAGGAGAGCGGGACAGTTGGCGATAAGGTGCCCAACGTCATGGCAGTAATAACACGCACGGTTTTCAGTGACATTACTGGCGGCAGCAGTGGGAGATCGCGGGGAGCTTTTGGATATCACACTTGGATTTTTACCGCTAAGGACTGGGACATGTTCACGACGGACCGACGGAAAAGCAACGCGGTGAGTTAAAATGAACTCATCTGCGAGCACCGCAGCTTTGGACAGGGAGTCAACTTTCTGTTCATTTAAATAAACAACAATTTTGTCCGGTACACATAACTTAAACTCTTCCAACAAGAGCAACTCCCGGAGTTGTGCATAAGTTTGTACCTTGCTCGCAGAACACCATTTATCAAACAAAGTTGTTTTTTCTCTTGCAAACTCTACATATGTTTGGTTGGCAGATTTTTCCCACGAGCGAAACTTTTGGCGATAAGCTTCAGGCACTAATTCATATGCACGCAAAACTGTGGCTTTAACAATGTCATAATCAAGGCTTTCATCTATGGACAAGCTTGCGCAGACTTCCTGTGCTTTACCCACGAACTTACACTGCAACAAGAGACTCCAAACATCTTTGGGCCAATTCAAAGTTGCGGCGATGCGCTCAAAAGCACTGAAATATGAATCTACTTCTGACTCTCGAAACGGTGGAACCAGAGCAATATGCCTGGCGACATCAAACTGCTCAGAAGCAGCAGTGGGAATGTGTGCGGATACAGGAGTGGATGTTCTCTGAGGAGCAAGTCGTTCCAGCTCCAACAGTCTTACGCGAAGGTGCATGAGCTCAACCTCTTTGGTTTTAGTTGCAAGCTCCACCTCACACAGACGGAGGGCAAGCTGTAGATCCTCAGCATCTACACCAGCCTGAATCAGCGCAACTGGGTCAACGCGCGAGGTTTGGGTTTCGGTAGGAGCCTCCGCTCCCAACGTCACCTGACCGCTGAAGGCTTGTGTGGACGTGGCAGCCTCCGCCTCCACTTCCTCCTTTAAACCTTCAGGTGCGCCACCCCGCTGAGGCTTAAGTGTAATTATTCCTCTTTTTACCAACTCTCCTGATAAACATGCCATAATTTCAACTTTCTTAGCATGTATTGGCACAGAAACATTAAAAATGTTTGCAATCAATAGTAAATCTGTTTTAGTGCATCGCTCTAATTTTTCAAGAGTGGGATTCTGTGCAAACTCATCCATGTCCATATCAAAAACTCACCGTCGCACACTAGGTGAAAACTGCCAACCAAAAATATGAATTAACACACTTACCAAAAGACGCAAGCACGGGCAGAAACTCACAGCAACTCACCTGGAGATTACAAAGAAAACTCTAAGGCCTAGCCAAGTTGTACCTGAAAAGTCTTTGAAAAGAAAGCGGACGAGCCCCCAATTTATGTTATGCCCCTGGTCTAGGGGTACAGAGGCACAACACAAAGAAAGGCGGAGGAGAAATTACTATAGATAACAGGCAGTTTATTGCCAACAAAAATCGTACTTTTTTACATTTTTTTTACTTTTTTACATTTACAGATTTACAGATAAATTCACAAACCAAATGGACTATCAAAAGAAGCCTGGCTTCAGGGTGGACTAATGGCCAAAACAACAAACAAAACAAGCTATCTGAAAACCCCAAAAAGTAACTAAACCCTGGTAGGAACATAAATAAACAAAAAAACATTTACTAGTAAACTAGGAGAAAATAGTCAGTAACAAAAATGCCAGACCACCCCTACTGCTTCTAAAGAAAACAAAAATACTTACAATATTTACACAATCTAATCCGAATTACAAACAAACAAACCAACTCTCACTAAGCTAACTCCAAATCTCTATGGTCTACAAATTTCAAAACGATTTACACTCAATACATTCAGCAACTACACAGTGACGCTTTCAGGTACAGCTGAGTTTGGCCGACACAAAGTGGACTCCAGTCGCAGGCCGGCAGGAAGAATGGGTTTAAGTACTGCCAGGCTTGATGGTACAGCCAATCATCAGCCTCCAAGTCTTCCAAGGGATGCTCCTGCTCACAAACACAAAGATAGGACAGAAAAGAAGAGGTCTCACTCTGTCACAGAAAAACAATCAAAATATTTACGGCAGGGGCCGTAACAATTGGATTGAGATGTGATTTATCTGGATTTCAGATTGAGGACTTGGCACTGGGGCACAAAGTGTCTGTCCTTTTTTTAGCCCAGGAAATGATACTTCTTAAAGCCAGAAAGTTTACTTCTCCCATTAACACCTTGTCTCATTTTTTCTTGTTACAGATAAATGCAGAATTCATGCGAATAACAACGTTGTGTCATGCCCTCCACCTCTGGCACCATCTAGTGGCAGTACCTCTCCCTCCCTTCTTTCCCTGGCAGTGTGAGCATGACTGCCACGCTGGTGGAGGGCAGGTGCAGCTCATCCCAATCACCAGATTGTTTCCAGCCGCGGCGGGGAGTGGTCACCTCAATTGAAGCATTCTCCAGCCTGTATAAAAGATTCCAGCAGACCACTACTCAACGCCAGTCCGTAAACAACCTCCAGTCAGTGCACCCTGGCTCTGTTGGTAATTTTGACTCGCATTCCGAAAATTCTGTTTGTTAACCCTGCTTTCTCTCTGCCTAGTTCCGACCCTCTCTGCCGCCTGAAGATCCCTCCTGCCACACTCATCTGCCTCTGGTTGACCTGCCTGGAAAACTGCCTTCACTCACCTTCTATTACAAGCCAGCAACAGCCACACTGCCACGCCACCCAGCCCTGGGTGTACTCCCTCTCATTCCCCATTTCTGTCTGTCAGTAAGCTCTGATCTCTTGTTGATTGTTTCAGTTCAGCCTTTATAGGATCCTTAGTTTATTAGCCTTGTTAACCTGTTTAGTTCTCCATTCTAGTTTTGTGTTCTGGTAGTTTTTCGCCTAGTTGCTAGTAAGCACAGGTAGCTTTGTTTTGTAGTTTTGACCACCACTCCCTGTGTTAACATTTGTGATTGTAAATAAATATTTTCTTTTGGACGCTACTGTCTGCTGTGTCTTTGTCCACGTTTGGGCCTCTGAACCTGATCCGTGACAGTACGGACTGGCCATGATGAGCTCAGCGGACAATGGGACCAGCGCTGACGGCGCGTCCATTAATGAGATGGTTCAGCACATTATGGATAGTCATGGAGCCTTACTAGGTCAGCACGATGAATTGATTAAAAACCTCATCACGACTACTAACACAATGATAAATCAAGTCTCACAATTAACAGGTAAATTGTCCACCTTAACGTCCTCAGCTTCTCCTCCAATTAATCCCCCCGCTACTGCTAGTAGCTCTGGCGTAGCAGCTGCCGGTGCCCCACCGGCCTCAGTTCAGCTACTCCGTGAACCCTTTGTTCCAGTCCCTGAACGTTACGCAGGAGATTTAGGCTCTTGCCAGGCCTTTTTAACACAGGTTTCTCTGGTTTTTGAGCTTCAGCCTTTCTCGTATGCCACTGAAAAAGCAAAAATAGCTTATTTAATTGGGCTACTGAAAGGATCTGCAAGAGATTGGGGCACTGCTGTTTGGGAAAAACAAGGTGACGTTTGTGCTTCCTATCCTCAGTTCATCTCAGAGATGAAGAAGGTTTTCGACCACCCAATTCACGGACGTGAGGCAGGGAATCGTCTGACCTCTCTGAAACAGGGAGCACGGAGTGTGGCGGAGTATTCCGTGGAGTTCCCTGGCGGCGGAGAGTGGGTGGAACGACACAGCCCTCCAAGGAACGTTCTACAGAGGGTTAACAGAAAGTTTAAAGGATGAACTCGCCACTCGTGATGAGGTAAAGGATCTGGATGAACTGATCTCCCTAGCTATTCGTCTGGATAATCGTCTGAGGGAGAGACGACAGGAGCGCATCCAGCGAACAGATCCAGCCCCAGTTTGTCCCGGTCCCACCTCTTTGCAACCCCAGGTCCTGCAACCACCCGAGTCCACCCCTGAACCCATGGAGATCGGCAGAGCACGGCTTATGCAGCAGGAGAGAGATCAGAGGAGAGCAACGAATTCCTGTCTCTACTGCGGAGCAGCGGGACATTACATCTCTTCCTGCCCCAAGAAGACAGCAAAAGACCTGGCTCACCTGTAACGGGGAGCATACAGGTGAGCCAAACCTCCACAACCTCCCCTCAACGGCTGCAACTCGCTGCTTCTCTCTGTTTTCAGGCCCACTCTGTTCCTGTATCTGTTTTGGTTGATTCTGGGGCTGAGGAAAACTTTTTAGACTGCAAGCTTGCCAGACAACTTCAGATACCTTCTGTTCCCCTGGAGACACCTCTGGAGGCTCGGTCTCTGAACGGTTTGTCCCTAGCCATGGTTCGGAGGAAGACGGTTCCAGTTAATCTTGTAATGGCAGGTAATCACCAAGAGACACTTTCTTTTCATTTGCTTGAAAATACACATCCTCTAGTAGTTGTGGGTTATCCTTGGCTCGTTAAGCACAACCCCTCTATTGACTGGTGCAAAGCAGAGGTTAAATCCTGGAGTCCATTTTGTCATGCTAACTGCCTCCGTTCTGCACTAACTCCAGCCTCTGAAAACCTCCTCCCCAACCAATTGACCTGACTAATGTTCCGAAGGTTTATCATGATCTTGCTGCTGTGTTCAGCAAAGAAGATGCCTTATCCTTGCCCCCCCATCGACCTTATGATTGTGCAATAGAATTATTACCAGGAGCTACTCTGCCAAGTAGTAGACTCTATAACCTGTCTAAACCTGAACAGGCCGCCATGGAAACCTACATTAAAGACTCTCTAGCAGCAGGAATTATCCGTCCATCCTCATCACCTGTTGGAGCCGGTTTCTTTTTTGTAGACAAGAAGGATAAGACTCTTCGGCCATGTATTGACTTCCGGGGACTGAACGACATAACGGTAAAGAACACTTATCCACTTCCTCTCATAAACTCTGCTTTCACATCTTTGCACGGTGCCACCATCTTTTCCAAATTGGACCTAAGAAATGCCTACCACCTCATTCGGATCAAAGAGGGAGATGAGTGGAAAACTGCTTTTAATACCCCACTTGGACATTTTGAGTATCTGGTCATGCCATTTGGACTCAGTAATGCCCCTGCTGTTTTTCAGAGCCTAATCAACGATGTACTCCGAGACATGATAAACCGCTTTGTGTTTGTGTACTTGGATGATATCCTGATCTATTCCAGGAATCAAGAGGAGCATGTTCAACATGTCCATCTGGTTTTGGAACGCCTACTTAAGAACCGCCTTTTTGTGAAGGCCGAAAAATGTGAGTTTCATGCGTCCACTGTGTCTTTCCTAGGATTCATCATTTCTCAGGGGCAAATCAAGATGGATCCTGCTAAGCTGTCAGCCGTCTCTGAATGGCCTCAACCCGAGACACGGAAACAGCTGCAACGGTTCTTGGGCTTCGCTAACTTTTATCGCCGGTTCATCAGAGACTACAGTAAGGTCGCAGCTCCCCTCACAGCCTTGACTTCCACATCCCGTCCTTTCCTGTGGACCCCTGAAGCTAACCAGGCCTTTCTCTCCCTTAAGGGGCGGTTCACCACGGCCCCCATCCTGATTCAGCCAGATCCCCATCTTCAGTTTGTGGTTGAGGTAGATGCTTCTGACACAGGAGTGGGAGCAGTACTCTCGCAGAAATCCCCCACAGACAATAAGCTTCATCCCTGCGCTTTCTTTTCCCGCCACCTATCACCGGCTGAACGAAATTATGATGTGGGAAACCGAGAATTATTAGCTGTGAAACTAGCTTTAGAGGAATGGCGTCACTGGCTTGAGGGAGCAGAGCAACCATTCATTGTATGGACAGACCATAAAAACCTAGAATATGTTCGCTCTGCCAAGAGACTGAATTCTAGACAGGCCCGGTGGACTTTGTTCTTTGGAAGATTCAGATTCACACTAACATACCGCCCGGGCTCACGTAATATCAAACCTGATGCTCTTTCTCGCCAGTTCTCTAGTGACGAACTCTCCAGAGACCCGGAAACCATCCTGCCCCCAACCTGTCTGGTTGCCTCCCTAACATGGGAGATAGAGAACAAGGTTCGCCAAGCCCAAGACCAACACCCTGATCCTGGTAATGGTCCTAATAATGCTCTGTTTGTTCCAGATTCTGTCCGTTCCCAGGTCCTCCAATGGGCCCATGCCTCCCGTCTCACCTGCCATCCAGGTGCCTCCCGGACCTTGGATGTTCTGAAACAAAGATTCTGGTGGCCCACGTTGGAGCAAGACACTCGGGAGTTCGTAGCTGCATGCCCCACCTGTGCCTGGAACAAAACCTCTAACCAACCTAGTGCTGGTTTTTTGCAGCCCTTGCTAGTTCCCTCACGGCCCTGGTCCCACATCGCTGTGGACTTCGTCACCGGACTCCCAGCCTCTAAAGGTAAAACCACTATCTTAACCATTGTGGATCGTTTTTCTAAGGCTGCCCACTTCGTTGCCCTGCCGAAGCTCCCATCAGCCAAAGAGACTGCAGACCTGTTGATCCATCATGTGTTCAGGCTGCATGGAATTCCCTCAGATATTGTCTCTGACAGAGGACCTCAGTTCACCTCTCAGGTTTGGAAATCCTTCTGTTCAGCTATGGGAGCTACTGTGAGTCTAACATCTGGTTTTCATCCCCAGTCTAATGGTCAGACTGAGCGCACTTACCAGTCTCTTGAAACTTTCCTCAGGTGCCTAGTCTCTGAAAACCCCTCAGTCTGGAGTGACCAATTATCCTGGGTGGAATATGCACATAACTCGTCGGTTAATTCTTCTTCTGGTCTATCCCCCTTCCAATGTTCCCTGGGTTATCAACACCCACTGTTTCCCTCACAGGAGCAAGACATCTCTGTCCCCTCTGTGGAAGCCTTCATCAGGCAAAGCAAAAGAACCTGGACAAAGGCTCGAGCAGCACTACTTCGCTCCAACCAGAGAATGGAGCACCAGGCTAACCGTCGCCGTGCCCCTGCTCCTAATTACTCTGTGGGACAAGAGGTTTGGTTAAAGACTAAAGATCTTCCTCTTAAGGTTGAATCTAGGAAGCTGGCTCCTCGATTTGTGGGTCCTTTTTCTATAGAAAAGATTGTGAACCCTAGTGCGGTTCGGTTGAAACTCCCTTCCACCATGAAAATTCACCCGACCTTACATGTCTCACAGGTCAAACCCGTAAAGAACTCTGCTCTTCCTCTAACCTCCTCTCTTTAGTATTTCATATTTCTACTTCTCCCTTCCACTCTTCCCCTCATCTCTTAAAATGTCAGTTTTTCTTTACATGACCACCCTCTTCTCAATCTTCCCTATTTCTTGAATCTTCTCTTCCTCTCCTTCATCTTCCTTACTCCTTCCACTTCCCAATGTCCATGTATGTTTACCTCTACAACCTTCCTCTCCACCTCTTGTGGGGGTTATTGGTGATAAAGATCTGATAAGTGTTGGAAAACGTCTTGAAAAATTAATAGCTTTAATTTTTCATATACATTCCTTTGCAGAGTGAGGACATCGAAGTCAAGAAGGGCTGTGTACTCAGAGGCCTTTGTGCATATCTCAGTGAGGACAGCAACACTCTTATCAAGGTGTACTTGGTCAGTAATTGCATTTTACTGTGAGCTTTAAGTCTTGCAATGTTTCATCATTGCATTTCAAAATGCTCATCGTTTTTTACCATTAGAACGCCAACACCGAGGAAGTTGAGAGAGACATTGCACAGACCACCATGGGGCTTTACGTGATCCAAAAAGAGGGTGCCAATGATGAGGAAAAGCCAGAAGATGTTGGAGTGGTGATTGAGGGCGTGGAACTGCAATCTGGGAAGTATTTCCTTTGGATGTGCTATGCTTTTTGGGCTCATCTACACACTCAACCTCAGCTATCCCCAAGAACTTAAATTCACATTTGAGTTCTTCCAGAAAGTGCTGATGAACTTGGATGGTAACCGACTGTCTCCAAAGGTCCAAGCACTTAAAATAAAGATGCTACAGTGAAATCACAAGTTAAGGGGCTGAACAATTGAGCCAGCCACATTTTTCATCTTTTACTGCCACTTTGACTTTGTGGAAATAGTGGATTGTTCATATAATGTGCTGTTGGATGGGATGGAGCATTTGTTGGACGAACCTACTTCTGGACCCTTTGGCCATTTTTTTCATTGACATTACTTATTATCCTGTTCCAGTTGAAGAGAGACACCAAAACTGACTGATCAATGTTATTTGGTCCTTAGTGATGGACAGCAGCAATGGACTTGCATTTCTCTGAAAATTTTGTTAAAATGATGACTTCATGTTACAGTGACATTTGACTGTAACATGTCAGCCCACGTTAGTCTGGAAGCTTTGAAGGATGTTTAAAATTGACTATTTAACGTCATCACAGGTTATTTCATTAAAAACAATTCTTATGTGTGTAGCAATTGTATGTGTATCCAGCATGTGAAGATGCCCTTTCTTATTACCGATGTAAACCAAATTACATCACATTCCCAATATTGATGTGTGCAAAGCTTGTTAAATAGTTATGTGGAGCTCTCTTCTCCCTCAATCCTCCTCGTTAATTTGGAGCTGCATCCCTGGGGGTCAGGTGGACAGTTACATACAGTAAGGATTTGTACAGTTTTGTTAGATTGCCCCCACCCCACATAAACTCAACTGCTGTTCTGCTGTAATTTCACAGATCCAAATTAACAAGGAGGATTGAGGGAGAAGATTGAGAAAAGGTTTGACCTTTTTAAATGAGATGAGGCCAACTGCATTGCACTTGGAAATGGTGGCATTTGTATATTCCTGATGGGATGTATTTTGTGGTTGGATCCCTGACACGTGTTGATTGAATTGAGCAGGGCATGTGGTGCCTGTGAAGCGGCTTTAAACAATGTTCAAGTGCCAACGCCACAGGTGTACAGTGACATCCATATGGTGTAGACACATTTAGTTACTGTAATTTTGAAGTTACTGCCAATAAATTTGTAAGATCTATGCTGTGTTGCTTTGTGATTTTAAATGCAAACATATTTGAAATACATCATTATTGTATACTTTAGCACATAGGGTTTATGTGAAAGTTCACCTTACCTATATTTGAATAAACACATAAGGTTTATGTGAAAGTTTACCTTGCCTTTAACTGAATAAACACATGAAGTTTATGTTTATGTTTGCATTAACTTTAGTTAATGTATTCACACTGATTCTGCATGGTACAAACACATTGAATTAAATGGAACCCTCACATTGAACTTGCCTAATAAAATTACATGGAAAAACTTCATGTAATTAAAATACTTAAAGTCAATGTTTTGGGGTCAGTCATTTTTTTGAGTGTGTTTCAGTTCCATCAGTACATGTCCAAATTGTAGTAGTCCCTCTGCTAGAGAGCAGAGCACCCCCTCATAACACCACCTCACCTGGAAACTGTCCAGGTCCTGAGCAGCCTTGTAAAAACTGAAATCAATAATTAGTCTGGATCTTTGCCTGTCCTAAAACAAAGTTCAGTAGCTGACCTTTGTTTTTCTGTTGGCGAGTGTATTTAAAACCAAAGATAAAAAACTGCTTCGTGAAAACTTCTCCACATCTACTGAAGATGGTTTCCAGCAGCAGGAACAGAGCTGTGAGACGAAAGCACTCTGAGAAGCAGTGAAACACCGTCTCTCTGTGGCTGCAGAAGGGACATTTGTCTTCTACAGCAGCGTTAATCACAGAGATGAAGGAGTTCACTGCTACAGCGCCATGTAAGATCCTCCCCTGCAGGTCTCCATGTTTCCCTGCTAGAGGAGGTTTATACAAAGACCTCCATGCAGGCCTGAATGCAGGGTTTAAGGACCAGTAAGTCCTCTACGGGGTGTCACTGTGTCCGTTCAGTTTTTTCTGGTTCAGAGTCTTAACCAACAGTTTGTACAGCGTCTTCCCTGAGGCGTCCTCCAAAGAAATACCTACAGGGCCGACAGGCACGAGTAAAGGACCAGAACAGTTTTTAAAACCAGGAAACAGTCTGATGACAGGATACGGGTCAGCACAGTTTGGTAGCAGTGCACCACCACAAAAGTCTTTCAACACAGTACACTGGTGTCCTGTCAGCTGATGTCTCCAGTGTTGCAGCAGCTGGTTGATGACTCTTGTTGATCTCACTCTCAGCCGAGCAGCAAGTCCAGCAGGGTCGTCTAACCCAGGTCCAGTTAGCTCCACCACCTGGCCCAGAGTGGAAATTCCAGCAGTCTGAAGCAATCTGGACAGAGTGGGTCCACCCCAGCTCGGACTGGTCAAATGTCCTCCAAACATTACTGGTTCTTGTAGAAGCCAGTAAAGAGAGTCCGCCTGCTGCTGTCTCTGCTTCCTCAGCAAAGTCCACACTGAAAACACAGTCCTGTAAAAAGCTGGCAGAGATGAAGTGTTCAGCTTGCTGGGGTCCATTAAAAACAGACAGACCCAGTCCTAGACCACCACACCGCCTGAGGATGCAGCAGGATGTGGGTCTCCACACCAGGTCTGCAGGTCCACTGAGCAGTCTCTGAATAAACTGGAGGCGGAAGGCAGCTCCCCTACTGGCCAGATGGATCAGGCCCTGCCCACCTTCCTCCTTAGGCAGAAAGAGGACGCTCTGTGGTACCCAGTGCAACCTGTCCCAAAAGAAGTCCACTAACAGTCGTTGGATGTTTGACAAGAGTGAAGCTGGGGGATCGATGCAGGCCAACCGGTGCCACAGAGCAGAAGCAACCAGGTTATTGACTACTGGAACGCGACCTCTGTATGACGTTTTTGGTAAAATCCACTTCCATTTTGTGAGTCAACCTTTGACCTTTTCTAAAACATGATCCCAGTTTTTTTGTAGAAATGTGTCATTACCCAGAAAGACTCCCAGGTATTTCAGCCCTCCTTTCTTCCAGACCAAGCCCCCGGGTAACCTGAGCCGATCCCCCAGCCTATCCCTCACCATGACCGCCTCACTCTTCCCCCAGTTTACTTTGGCAGAGGATATGGAACTGAACAGGTTAGCGTTGTTCACAAACAGATCAATATCTTTCTGTGTGTTGACCAGGATAATGACATCATCAGCGTAGGCTGACAGTTTAAAAGAGACGTCACAGTCAGGGAAACGAACGCCACTCAGATCATGTCTCAGTTTGTGCAGCAGAGGTTCGATGGCGAATGAGTAGAGCATGCCGAACATAGAGCAGCCCTGTCTGACCCCCCTCCCAACACTAAAAGGAGCACTCAGACCTCCATTAATTTTCAGAACACTCGCAATGTCACTGTACAGAACCTGGATCTTGGCTATGAAACCTGGGCTGAACCCAAAGGCAGCTAGAGTTTGCCATAGATACTGGTGTTCAACCCGGTCAAAAGCCTTTTCCTGGTCTATGGAAATAAGACCAGTGTCTACAACCAATGAGCCAGAGACCTCCAAAACATCCCGAATTAAAGTGACATTGTCACTTATGAGCCTGCCAGGCACACAGTAGGTCTGGTCAGTGTGGATGACAGAGGCCATCACCTCTCTGAGTCTGGTGGCCAGGGCCTTGGACAGTATTGTATAGTCCGTGCAGAGCAGAGAAACTGGTCTCCAGTTCTTGATTTCCTGCAGGTCTCCTTTCTTGGGCAGTAAGGTGATGAACGCCCTCCTGCAGCTCAGAGGCAGCCGTCCACTGTCCAGGCTGTTTGAGACCACCTCCAACAGGTCTTCCCCCAACACAGACCAGAAAGATTTATAAAAATCCACAGGGAGACCGTCCAGACCAGGAGTTCTGCCACTCTATAAGCCCATCAGAGCAGTGTACAGCTCACTGAGGGATAAAGGGGCCTCCAGTTTTGCGTTGGCCTCAGCGTCCACCTGAGGAAGACCAGAGAAGAAGCTGCTGCACACCTCAGGGTTTTCAGTTCTCAGTTCACTCTTGAACAGGTCTTTATAGAATCCTACTGCAAACTTCCTGATCTCAGAGGAGCCTGAGATTGCAGAGCCGTTGTTGGAACGCAGAGAGTGAATAATCTTTCTCTGGCCGTTTTTCCTTTCCAGAGCAAAAAAGACTGTCTCAGCCTGCTTGCTGTCTTGTCCCTGTCCTTCATTGCTCTTGTCCCCTCCCACGGGGCCGACGGGCCCTCGCCGGGAGCCGGGGCCGAGGCCGGGGTCGGTGTCACCGGCCGCCACCCCTGCTCCTCTCCGGACAGGAGCGGATCAGATGCCCCTCCGCACCGCACCCAAAACACTTCATGGTTTCCAACGTAGCGAAAACCATGTAGTTAAAACCATCCACCCTGAAGCTAAATGACAGGTTGAGCTCATCACTGTTATCTTTAAGGACCATGAAAACCTGCATACGGTGACACACGACATGTTTGAGTAGGGGAGACCTGCAGCCCAGAGACACCATTTTGATGGGTGGCACTATCTGTCCGTACCGGACCAGCTCTTTAGCCAGCGCTTCGTTTTTAATGAATGGGGGGGGGGGGTTAGAGATGGTGATCATTTTGGCCGGATTAACCAGCGGGAGAACAGGCGTAAAGGTGTCCTGGATCACCACCCCTGACTCCACCGCCTCACTAACTTTATCGGTGCTATCGGGGTTAGGGTTAGGGTTAGCCTGTCCAACCGCTAAACTGGCCTCCTCCACCGAGCAGCTCACTGTGGGCAAAAGTTTGACAGCATGACGGCGAGTCAGCTTCTCAAACTCTGCACCACCCTCCACGACGGGCATTTTGCCCAACAGAGCAGGTAGCCACGCTACCAAACACCACACACCTGATCTACAGTCAGATACACCTGAGAGAAACCGTATGAACCAATAATCAAGGTGAATAAACACAGAAAACACAGAGAAAAGGTCGAAAACTCACTCTCACCGAAGCACACGCCACAACTCCACACTCGACTCACTCCACCATCCACTCAGAGAGAGAGAGAGAGAGAGAGAGAGAGACGGAGAGAGAGAATTTTTTGATTTTTAACAATACTTTATTTAAAATTCAAAGTGTTACAAAACAACAAATATAAACAACATCAAGACCAACACAGTCAGTAAAAACCAGGATTCACAGAATCCAGATCATCTCAGTACTCGGCCAAAGATCAGCTCCTCATCCACAACACAGCAAAGCACGTCTTTATAACACCACACACTGGTAAACCTGTCCACATCCTTCATCACCCTGTAATGTTAATTTAAACACAAGATACTTGTGCTCAAAAAGAGGATTCATTCTCAGTGAAGAACCTTGGAGCTCTAATCTGCCTCTATACCTGCCAAAGAGCAGTGATTCCTAGCACGTCTCTGGGGGTCATCAGGTGGAAACCTCCCTTCAACAGTGTTTCGCCTACTTAGTCCCACTACACCTCCAGGAGGTTAGGCAGTGAACTCCGGCGTCCCAGAGTCACCCCCCCTAGTGCCAGTTCACACTGCTCCTACACAATCCAAACAGCACTGCCACGTTCAACTGACCCAGAGATGCTCCAGGTAGTGGCCAGTACCGATGCTACCATTTAACTATTGCTAATGCTAGAAGAACAGAAGAAGACAATACAGTTCCGATGCTACCATTTAGCTAATGCTACGTGCTAACCGCTACCTGGTAAGAGGAACAGAAGAAGACATTAAAGCTAGATTCACCTATACTGTTAATGTTAACTGCTAGCTACCAATACTAACTGCTAAGATACTATCATACTCTCACCGCTTTAGCTATTGTTAGCTGCTACAATGCTACCACAGGCCTAGATGCCACATGTAACTGCCGATTGCCACACTACCATCATCTACACCTGCCTCTCACCAACTGCACCAAAAAAGCGGGGTGGGAATACAAACCCTGGTTCGGGTAGGGGGTAGAAAATAAAGAGGTAGAGTCAAAAGATGAAAGTAGGGATTGGATACAGACCCTTGTTCGGGTACGGGGTGAAAAATTTAGAGGGTGCTGAAGGTGGAGGCCTAAACCACAGACTAGATTTAACAGCCTCTTCTAACATTTCCTTCAAGAAGCAACAAACCCTACCATTTCCTTCAAAAAGCAAACAAAGCAGGAAAACAAACCCTAACATTTCCTTCAAGAAGCAAACAAAACAGGAAAACAACCAAAAAGATCAAAAAACAAGCCAACTCTGTATCTTACAACCCAAACTCACCTGAACAGGCCGCATGGTCCCAAAGAGAGACTCTAGCTGGCCACACCCCCACCTTATCTAAACTTCCTCTTCCTGGTTCTCTTCCTATTGGCAGAGCGAGAAGATGGGGCGGGGAAAGCAGAGCAGAGGAGAGGTGTCTTGTTCAGACTTTAACCTCTTCTCCCGCCGGGTTAGGCATGCATGTCCTCTGCCCCCCCTCCCTTACTGTCCCTATTTCACCCCCCAACTACTATTATTTCTCCTGATCCATATCCACTGACTAGACCTAGCAGCCTCATCTGACATCTCCCTCACTGTCTTCCTTAAATTTTGCCCATGCACTCCCAGCTCCCTCAACAGTGAAATAGCTGACCCTGCAACAAAACCTCTACACCCCACTTCAACCGGACAGACCTTGGTCTTCCATCCCCTCTGCTCAGATTCTGTCTTTAAATCTGCATACTTAGTCTTCTTCCTTTCATAAGCTGCCTCCACTGAATTTTCCCAAGGGACTGTTAACTCAATAAAAAACACAGTCTTTTTACTCATGGACCATAAGACAATGTCCGGCCTCAGATTACTATAAACTATTTCCTGGGGCACAACTAGCTTTCCTCCCAAGTCGACCTGCATTTGCCAATCATCAGCCCCTACCAGGCAGCCACCTACCTGCCTTCTCCCTGACTTAGCAGCTCTATTTTTCTCCCCCTCTCGAACAAACTGCACATCTAACCTCTCCTTTCTAGAACTTCCAGAATTCACCTGCTTCCTTCTCTCTTCAATGCCTGCGGCTAAGCTTCTCAGCTCCTGATTATGCCGCCATGTATACCGGCCTTGTGATAAGCTAATTCTACACCCTGACAAAATGTGCTTTAAACTTGCTGTACCTGAGCAGAGTGGGCACGATTGATCGCCCTGTACCCAGAGACTTAGGTTCTGCGGGGTTGGCAACACATCGTATGTTGCCCCTATCAGAAATTTAATACGGCCTTCTTCCATATTCCACAGGTCCCTCCAACTAAGTTTCCTCTTCTCAACACCTTCCCAATTCAACCATTGTCCCTGTTTGGCTTGACCAACTGCTTTTGCCCCCCTCAATAACTCCTCCTGCCTACGCACCTGTTCCACTACAAGCTTTCTTTTCTCCTTTAGACCTGCTTTATTCCACACTGGTTTGCCTGGGCCAAGCCCCAAGCCTCCCCGGCCAAATTGAACATTTCCTACTATTTCTGCATGCCTAAGAGCTGCCTCTGCCTCCTGCACTGCTGCCCTTGGGTTCCATTTCCTCCCCCCAGAAGGATTCGGAACCACATTGCTAACTAACATGTCCTTACTCCCAGATAATAAAAGTTCTGTCCTAACCTTAGTGCATTTAAACTCCTCTGTTAGACTGGATACTGGCAGCTGAAGCATTCCTTTCCCATACAAAGCTACATTGCTGAAGCACCTGGGAGCACCCAACCATTTTCTAATATAAGAGACAGAGATATATAGACAACTTTGTTGAGTGGTCCGAACAAAACCACCTGAGGCTGAACATCAGCAAGACAAGAGAGATGGTGATCGACTTCAGGAGGAAAAAGACGCCTTCACAGCCACTACGGATCAAAGGGGAGGTGGTGGAGGAGGTGGAGGACTACCAATATGTTGGAGTGGTGATCGACAACAGACTGGACTGGAAATCCAACACAGAGACTGTGTACAAGAAGGGGATGAGCAGACTCTACTTCCTGAGGAAACTGAGATCCTTTAACGTGTGCAGCAAAATGTTGATCTTCTACCAGTCTGTTGTTGCCAGCACCATCTTCTTTGCTGTTGTTTGTTGGGGCAGCAGCATCAGAGCCAGTGACACCAACAGACTTGATAAGATCATCAAGAAGGCTGGCTCTGTACATGGACTCAGACTTGAGTCTTTTGAGACTGTGGTGGAGAGGAGGAAGCTGAATAAACTGTTATCCATCATGGACAATGATCAGCACCCTCTCCATCACACAGTGGACAGACAGCGGAGCACCTTCTCTCACAGGCTGCTCCAGCTCCGCTGTCGAAGGGCAAGATACAGGAAATCTTTCCTGCCACATGCCATCACACTGTACAATAACAGCTGAAAATAATAATAATAATAATACAATACTTCTTACCACCACTGTTTGCTTTTGATATTTTATTATTATGTATATAATTTTTTACTGCTTGTTATTTCGATATTTTATTATATATAGTTTGTTCTTACAGTCACGGTACACTTTATTTTCACTGCCATTTTGCCTTTTGATATTCTTATTTTGATATTCATTTGCATTTGATATTCTTTTTTGTGCAATACTTTTACTACTGTTTACTATTTGGCTATTTTATTATTATTGTTATGTATATAATCTTTTTACTGCTCGCTATTTTTATATTTTTATTATGTATAGTTTGTTCTTTATAGTCTTATTTTCACTTATTTCACTGTGTGTAATGCTGCTGCTGCACTGCAATTTCCCTGCTTGGGATAAATAAAGTATATCTATCTATCTATCTAAAGCCCATTTTGTCAGGTTGTAGAATTAGCTTATCACAAGGCTGGTATACATGGCAGCATAATCAGGTGCTGAGAAGCTTAGCCGCAGGCATTGAAGAGAGAAGGAAGCAGGTGACAACACACTCTGCTTCCTTCATCACAGTCTGTGTGACCACTGGGTCACACTGAGGACTGTCAGTGTGAAACTGATCCACAAGATCCACAACAGCTCTACCATCAGAATCCAGATCAGTAGCACCACCAGAATCCAGACCAGCAGCCCCACCAGAACCCAGACTAGCAGCACCATCAGAACCCAAACCAGCATCGCCACCCGAACCCAGACCAGCATCGCCACCCGAACCCAGACCATGAGCACCAACAGAACCCAGACCAGCACCATCACCAGGACACAGAGCAGCACCGCCTTCAGAACCAGAACCATGATCAACACCATCTTTTTTACCAGAGCCCAAAGCAACAGCCCCTTTCCCACCGGACAGCAGATTTGCAGCACTTTTCCCAGCAGAGTCCTGACCAGCAGCACTTTTATCCACACAAGGCAGAACAGCAGAATCTGGACCTGGAGATACTGGACCAGCAGTATTCAAACCAGGAGACACCTGACCAGCGGCAGCCAGCTCAGTGGCTTGAGACTCAGTTTCAGACTGTAGTGAAATCTGTGAATTTTCTTTTGTTAGACTCTGTGGTCCCTCCTGTACTGACCTCTGTGGACCTTGCTGTTCGGGGGTCGGTGGTGCAGCCCCATTGGCCTCAGCAGATAATTTCTCAGGACAGGAACGGATGAGGTGTCCGTCCATCCCACAGCCAAAACATTTCATTTTCTCTGAACTTGTGTAAACAGTGTAATCAAAGTCATCCACTCTGAACTTCAGCATCAGGTTTAACTCCTCAGTATTCAGTATTGTTTTTCAGGACCATGAAAACTTGCCTCCTGAAGGAAACCACATGTTTCAAGAGTGGACACTTACAGCCCAGAGGGATCAATTTTATGGGGGGCATTAACTGTCCATGTCTGGACAGTTCTTTCTTCAGCACGTCGTTACTTATGAATGGCGGGACTTTGGACAAAATGATTTTCGGCATCACCTGAACGAAAGTGTCCTGAATCATTAAGCCCTGCTCCACAACCAGGTGGACTTTATCGATGCTGTCCAGAAAAATAACGACACCATTATTCATTCTGGACGAGGACTTGACGCTGTCGTAACCGACAATTTCACCGACAACCAAACTGCGCTCCTCCACAGAACAGCTGACGGTCGGACAGAGTTTCACTCCATGCCGGCGCGTGAGCTTCTCCGGGAGTCGGCATGACTCCCAGCCGGAACGCCAAAAACCAGAAATGAACCACTAAACACCACAACTATGAAAAACTATATCAATACAAACCAACAATTATCAATAGAAAGATAGAAAAGATAGAAAACACGCTCACTACTTCTTCTGCTCGCTTCCACACTCACTCCACACTCACGCATGCGCTCAGAGAGAGAGAGACAGAGAGAGAAAGAGAGAGATTTTTGGTAAGTGATGAATTTGCACATTGATAGTAATTTCACACTAACTTGTTTGCATCACTTTGTGTTGACAGCTCTGATTTGAACAAACAGACAGACAGACAGACAGACAGACAGACGGTTAGCAGTGAGACATGTCAGGGACCAAAAACCACCTAATCAAACAAAACCCTGAATTATCGCTTTTCATGACAAATTATCAATCAAATCATTAAATTCAAAGTCCTTCCATGTACTGAGGTATCAGGTTTGTAGGATACTGATCTGGTTCTGATCAGGTTTGTGAAGTATCCTGACAAACATCATATGGTGATTTGAGAAACCTGGATAAGACCTTATCCTGGTTTTGAGGAACCTGAATGATCCACCTGGAGAACTCCAGTGTAGTCCTGCATATTGTTTTGATCCTGTGTACAGGGAGATGGAAACCAGGTTTCTCATGGTCCATGTAAATCCAGGATACTGGAGCAAATGTCTTTGATCAAGTGGTTCACACCACATCACATCACATCACATCACATCAGTGGCTTCAAGGCAACACTGTGTGTCCTCACAGGTAAAGAAACAGGTTACATGTATCATACAAGCAGATAATTATTGTAAACCTGACATCACAGTCTGAACAGCTGACATCACAGAAACTGACACAAAAAGAGTCAGCAGTGTTTAAGTGACACGAATGGCTCTGATTGGTCAGGAGGTTTTACACAGTGTGTGTTTGTACCTCAGTCCTGTATACCAGCTGCAGCGTGGCATCATCGTTCAGCCGGTAGATCTCCAGGAAAGGGTCAGATTTACTGAAGAAGTCCTGCAAACATACACACGCACACACACACACACACACATACACACACACACACAATGTAAAGCGGTGTCAAATGTACTAGATTCAGAAGGAAAAAAGATGGACAAACTGAGGTGGACCTGGATGTCCACTTTCATCAGATGTGTTGTGGAGTGGACGTTTGGAAAGCTGGTGGTTGTGCCGCATTATGTAGCAGATGGTGAGTTTCACACACACACACACACACACACACACACACACACACACTGTTACCTTGTCATCCAGTTTCCTGGCGCTGAACGAGAGTTCAGTGTAGTCGTTGTTCCCTGTTAACTCCTCTGCTGTGATCTGCAAACACACACAAACACACACACACAGTGTAAAGCGGTGTCAAATGTACTATATATTCAAAAAAGTTTAAGTACCTCAAAACTGCCTTCAAGTACAGTACTAGAGTAAATGTACTTAGTTACTTTCGACCACTGTTGGACGGATGAGGAACTTCTGGAGCGGTGAACTGCGCAGCTCTATTAAATACATGGATCATCAGTTTTTCAATGATTGAGATGTCAATAAGGTGTCAGAGTGCATGAAACAGCATAATTGTAAAGTCTGTTTGTAAAGAAAGTCGCTGGGGGGTCATTAGTGATGATGTTCAGATGGTTTCAGAATGAACAACAGGAGCAGGAATGTGTTTGTCTGTGCAGGTGGAGGAAAAGTCAGTTAGCCATGAAAAAGTTTTATCCTCCACAAACCGTGAACGTGTGAACGGAGTCATCCTGTCACACACTGATGAGGAGTTCTCAGGTCTAAGTCACTTTATTTGAACATTACAAACTGTTTTTCATACTGAAGCATCGAGACATTTACGTCTGACAGCAACACGAGACATGACGGATTACAGATTACATTTCATAAACAGTATACTAAGATTAACATCAGCCTGCAGCTTTTCCTATCGAATGTTTTCACTTTGTAGCTGCAGATAATAAACGCAAATATATTCAGTTTATTATCGTGTGAACAGACACAACTTGAGGGGGAAACAGAGACGACAGAAACACAGAGGCGAAAAACAAGATGGGACAACCTGCAGGAGAGAAAATCTGCAGGAGGAGGAACAAAAACTGCAAGAAAAAAAGAAGAAAGAAAAAAGAAAGAAACAGAAGAAGAAAATAAAGAAAGAGAGAAAGAAAGAAGGACAGAAAGAGAAGAAAGGAAGAGCGTAAGACGTCAAACATGCACAGTTAAAATAAGCTCCCTTATTCTTCCTTCATCTTTCACTCTGAAAACTGTTTAACAATGAAAGAGGATAAAGAAGGAAACATGTAAAATACACGAATATAAGAAAACAATGAGACTGGAGTCTATGATGGAGGGTGGGTGGAGTCCTTGTCAATGACTGGGTGGGTGGAGCCTATGATGGAAGGTGGTGGAGTCTTTGTAAGTGACTGGGTGGGTGGAGCCTATGATGGAGGGTGGTGGAGTCTTTGTAAGTGACTGGGTGGGTGGAGCCTATGATGGAGGGTGGTGTAGTCTTTGTAAGTGACTGGGTGGGTGGAGCCTATGAAGGAGGGTGGTGTAGTCTTTTTAAGTGACTGGGTGGGTGGAGCCTACAAAACATACATAATACACGAAAAATACACGAAAACTGTTTAACAATGAAACAAGATACAGAAGGAAACATGTAAAATACACGAATATAAGAAAACAATGAGACTGGAGTCTATGATGGAGGGTGGGTGGAGTCCTTGTCAATGACTGGGTGGGTGGAGCCTATGATGGAAGGTGGTGGAGTCTTTGTAAGTGACTGGGTGGGTGGAGCCTATGATGGAGGGTGGTGGAGTCTTTGTAAGTGACTGGGTGGGTGGAGCCTATGATGGAGGGTGGTGTAGTCTTTGTAAGTGACTGGGTGGGTGGAGCCTATGAAGGAGGGTGGTGTAGTCTTTTTAAGTGACTGGGTGGGTGGAGCCTACAAAACATACATAATACACGAAAAATACACGAAAACTGTTTAACAATGAAACAAGATACAGAAGGAAACATGTAAAATACACGGAAATAAGAAAACAATGAGACTGGAGTCTATGATGGAGAGTGGGTCGAGTCCTTGTCAATGACTGGGTGGGTGGAGCCTATGATGGAAGGTGGTGGAGTCTTTGTAAGTGACTGGGTGGGTGGAGCCTATGATGGAGGGTGGTGGAGTCTTTGTAAGTGACTGGGTGGGTGGAGCCTATGATGGAGGGTGGTGTAGTCTTTGTAAGTGACTGGGTGGGTGGAGCCTATGAAGGAGGGTGGTGTAGTCTTTTTAAGTGACTGGGTGGGTGGAGCCTACAAAACATACATAATACACGAAAAATACACGAAAACTGTTTAACAATGAAACAAGATACAGAAGGAAACATGTAAAATACACGGATATAAGAAAACAATGAGACTGGAGTCTATGATGGAGAGTGGGTCGAGTCCTTGTCAATGACCGGGTGGGTGGAGCCTATGATGGAGGGTGGTGAAGTCTTTCTAAGTGACTGGGTGGGTGGAGCCTATGATGGAGGGTGGTGGAGTCTTTGTAAGTGACTGAGTGGGAGGAGCCTATGATGGAGGGTGGGTGGAGTCTTCAATAGAGTGTGGGTGGAGTCTTTGTAAGTGACTGGGTGGGTGGAGCCGATGATGGAGGGTGGTGGAGTCGATGTCAGTGACTGGATGGGTGCAGTCTATGACAGTGAGTGTGTGGGCGGAGTCTTTGTCAAGTATTGTTGTCTGATCTCAGATCTGTGACCATCGCTTTTCTTTAGCTTTTCTTTAACAAGAACATGCTGCTGGTTCAGGTTCAGTTTGTGGCTCCGCTCAACCAGGACCAAGTTCCTCAGATCTCTTTCTGATCTGGGATCTGTTATTTCGAGTGTAAAATAATGAGGGAAAGAAAAACAGGACTCATCCCTGTCGAGCTAAAACAACCTTCATCATGAAAAACTAGAAAGAGACGAGACGTAAAGACAAAAGAAAGACAAGAACGCCGAGAGACATGAAAGAAAGCAGGAAGGACAAACACGCAGAGAACAAAAGAGAGACAAAAAGTCGAGAGAGAAAGTAAAGACAGACAGAAGTACAGACAGACAGACAGGAGGACAGACAGACAGGAGGAGGAACAAAAAACGCAAGAAAGAAAGAAAGAAAGGACACAAAGAGAAGAAAGGAAGAGCGTAAGACGTTAAACATGCACAGTTAAAATAAGCTCCCTGATTCTTCCTTCATCTTTCACTCTGAAAACTGTTTAACAATGAAACAAGATACAGAAGCCTATGATGGAGGGTGGTGGAGTCTTTGTAAGTGACTGAGTGGGAGGAGCCTATGACGGAGGGTGGTGAAGTCTTTTTAAGTGACTGGGTGGGTGGAGCCTATGATGGAGGGTGGTGGAGTCTTTGTAAGTGACTGGGTGGGAGGAGCCTATGACGGAGGGTGGGTGGAGTCTTCAATAGAGTGTGGGTGGAGTCATTGTAAGTGACTGGGTGGGTGGAGCCTATGATGGAGGGTGGTGGAGTCGTTGTCAGTGACTGGATGGGTGCAGTCTATGACAGTGAGTGTGCGGGCGGAGTCTTTGTCAAGTATTGTTGTCTGATCTCAGATCTGTGACCATCGCTTTTCTTTAAACAACAAGAACATGCTGCTGGTTCAGGATCAGTTTGTGGCTCCGCTCAACCAGGACCAAGTTCCTCAGATCTCTTTCTGATCTGGGATCTGTTATTTCGAGTGTAAAATAATGAGGGAAAGCAAAACAGGACTCATCCCTGTTGAGCTAAAACAACCTTCATCATGAAAGACTAGAAAGAGACGAGACGTAAAGACAAAAGAAAGACAAGAACGCCGAGAGACATGAAAGAAAGCAGGAAGGACAAACACACAGAGAACAAAAGAGAGACAAGAAGTCGAGAGAGAAAGTAAAGACAGACAGAAGGACAGACAGACAGACAGGAGGAGGAACAAAAACTGCAAGAAAGAAAGAAAGAATGAAAGGACACAAAGAGAAGAAAGGAAGAGCGTAAGACGTCAAACATGCACAGTTAAAATAAGATCCCTTATTCTTCCTTCATCTTTCACTCTGAAAATTGTTTAACAATGAAACAAGATACAGAAGGAAACATGTAAAACACACGAATATATGAAAACAATGAGACTGGAGTCTATGATGGGGGGTGGGTGGAGTCCTTGTCAATGACTGGGTGGGTGGAGCCTATAATAGAGTGTGGGTGTAGTCTTTGTAAGTGACTGGGTGGGTGGAGCCTATGATGGAGGGTGGTGGAATCTTTATAAGTGACTGGGTGGGAGGAGCCTGTGATGGAGGGTGGTGGAGTCGTTGTCAGTGAGTGTGTGGGCGGAGTCTTTGTCAAGTATTGTTGTCTGATCTCAGATCTGTGACCATCGCTTTTCTTTAAACAACAACAACATGCTGCTGGTTCAGGATCCATTTGTGGCTCGACTCAACCAGGACCAAGTTCCTGGTTTCGAGTGTAAAATAATGTAGGAAAGAAAAACAGGACTCATCCCTGTCGAGCTAAAACAACCTTCATCATGAAAGACCAGAAAGAGACGAGACGTAAAGACAAAAGAAAGACAAGAACGCCGAGAGACATGAAAGAAAGCAGGAAGGACAAACACACCGAGAACAAAAGAGAGACAAGAAGACGAGAGAGAAAGTAAAGACAGACAGAAGGACAGACAGACAGACAGGAGGAGGAACAAAAACCGCAAGAAAGAGATAAAGAAAGAAAGAAAGAAAGACTAGAAAGAGATGAGACGTAAAGACAAAAGAAAGACAAGAACGCCGAGAGACATGAAAGAAAGCAGGATGACAAGCCCGGAGGCGTGGGGTTTCTTGACTCAAAAACTCAGACCCACATAGCAGCGAGAATTTTCAAAATAAGAATAATTTATGAACTTAAATCGCTCAGGATGATTCAACAAAATAAGGCAAGATAATCTAAGTACAACAAAAAGCACTAAGGATAAAAATGGAGAAAATTAGCAAACTAACTTGGCACTGAACTAAGAGAAAAGTAACAAACAAAAGGCGCAAGGCAAAACTAAACTCTGTGGTAAAGTAACAAACAAAAAGATATAACTCTATACTACAAACAAGACTTACTAGATAATCAGGAGACAAGGATCATGAAAGCTAGACAGCAAGGCAGTACAAGACATGGCACGAGACAATCTGGCACAGGACAAAGGGAGACGCAGACTATATATACACGAGGTAACAATGAACAGGTGGAGACAATTAGGGCGGGGTAGACAATCAGACAGGCGGGAAACACACCGGGAAGTCAAGGGCCTGAAACGAGAGGAGAGTTAGGTTTCACAATAAAACAGGAAGTGCAAGACAAGACATGACGCTCGTGAACAAAACACATTAACAGTCTTGACGAGACATAACACAGGAAGGACAAACACGCAGAGAACAAAAGAGAGACAAGAAGTCAAGAGAGAAAGTAAAGACAGACAGACAGGAGGACAGACAGAAGGACAGACGGACAGAGAGGAGGAGGAACAAAAACTGCAAGAAAGAAAGAAAGAGAAGGAAGAGCGTAAGACGTCAAACATGCACAGTTAAAATAAGCTCCCTTATTCTTCCTTCATCTTTCACTCTGAAAACTGTTTAACAATGAAACAAGATACAGAAGGAAACATGTAAAAAACACGAATATAAGAAAACAATGAGACTGGAGCCTATGACGGAGGGTGGGTGGAGTCTTCAATAGAGTGTGGGTGGAGTCTTTGTAAGTGACTGGGTGGGTGGAGCCTATGATGGAGGGTGGTGGAGTCGTTGTCAGTGACTGGATGGGTGCAGTCTATGACAGTGAGTGTGCGGGCGGAGTCTTTGTCAAGTATTGTTGTCTGATCTCAGATCTGTGACCATCGCTTTTCTTTAAACAACAAGAACATGCTGCTGGTTCAGGATCAGTTTGTGGCTTCGCTCAACCAGGACCAAGTTCCTCAGATCTCTTTCTGATCTGGGATCTGTTATTTCAAGTGTAAAATAATGAGGGAAAGAAAAACAGGACTCATCCCTGTCGAGCTAAAACAACCTTCATCATGAAAGACTAGAAAGAGACGAGACGTAAAGACAAAAGAAAGACAAGAACGCCGAGAGACATGAAAGAAAGCAGGAAGGACAAACACGCAGAGAACAAAAGAGAGACAAGAAGTCGAGAGAGAAAGTAAAGACAGACAGAAGGACAGACAGACAGGAGGAGGAACAAAAAACGCAAGAAAGAAAGAAAGAAAGAAAGGACACAAAGAGAAGAAAGGAGGAGCGTAAGACGTCAAACATGCACAGTTAAAATAAGCTCCCTGATTCTTCCTTCATCTTTCACTCTGAAAACTGTTTAACAATGAAACAAGATACAGAAGGAAACATGTAAAAAACACGAAAAAAGAAAACAATGAGACTGGAGTCTATGATGGCGGGTGGGTGGAGTCCTTGTCAATGACCGGGTGGGTGGAGCCTATAATAGAGTGTGGGTGTAGTCTTTGTAAGTGACTGGATGGGTGGAGCCTATGATGGAGGGTGGTGGAGTCTTTGTAAGTGACTGGGTGGGAGGAGCCTATGATGGAGGGTGGTGGAGTCTTTGTCAGTGACTGGATGGGTGCAGTCTATGACAGTGAGTGTGCGGGCGGAGTCTTTGTCAAGCATTGTTGTCTGATCTCAGATCTGTGACCATCGCTTTTCTTTAAACAACAAGAACATGCTGCTGGTTCAGGATCAGTTTGTGGCTCCGCTCAACCAGGACCAAGTTCCTCAGATCTCTTTCGGATCTGGGATCTGTTATTTCGAGTGTAAAATAATGAGGGAAAGCAAAACAGGACTCATCCCTGTTGAGCTAAAACAACCTTCATCATGAAAGACTAGAAAGAGACGAGACGTAAAGACAAAAGAAAGACAAGAACGCCGAGAGACATGAAAGAAAGCAGGAAGGACAAACACGCAGAGAACAAAAGAGAGACAAGAAGTGTCTTTGTCAGTGACTGGATGGGTGGAGCCTATGATGGAGGGTGGTGAAGTCTTTTTAAGTGACTGGGTGGGTGGAGCCTATGATGGAGGGTGGTGGAGTCATTGTAAGTGACTGGGTGGGTGGAGCCTATGATGGAGGGTGGTGGAGTCATTGTAAGTGACTGGGTGGGAGGAGCCTATGATGGAGGGTGGTGGAGTCGTTGTCAGTGACTGGATGGGTGCAGTCTATGACAGTGAGTGTGCGGGCGGAGTCTTTGTCAAGTATTGTTGTCTGATCTCAGATCTGTGACCATCGCTTTTCTTTAAACAACAAGAACATGCTGCTGGTTCAGGATCAGTTTGTGGCTTCGCTCAACCAGGACCAAGTTCCTCAGATCTCTTTCTGATCTGGGATCTGTTATTTCGAGTGTAAAATAATGAGGGAAAGCAAAACAGGACTCATCCCTGTCGAGCTAAAACTACCTTCATCATGAAAGACTAGAAAGAGACGAGACGTAAAGACAAAAGAAAGACAAGAACGCCGAGAGAGAAAGTAAAGACAGACAGACAGACAGGAGGAGGAACAAAAACTGCAAGAAAGAAAGAAAGAATGAAAGGACACAAAGAGAAGAAAGGAAGAGCGTAAGACATCAAACATGCACATTTAAAATAAGATCCCTTATTGTTCCTTCATCTTTCACTCTGAAAATTGTTTAACAATGAAACAAGATACAGAAGGAAACATGTAAAACACACGAATATATGAAAACAATGAGACTGGAGTCTATGATGGAGGGTGGGTGGAGTCCTTGTCAATGACCGGGTGGGTGGAACCTATTATAGAGTGTGGGTGTAGTCTTTGTAAGTGACTGGGTGGGTGGACGCCGAGAGACATGAAAGAAAGCAGGAAGGACAAACACTCAGAGAACAAAAGAGACAAGAAGTCGAGAGAGAAAGTAAAGACACAGAGAAGTACAGACACTAGGACAGACAGACAGACAGGGGGAGGAACAAAAACAGCAAGAAACAGAGAAAGAAAGACAGACAGGAAGAAAGAAAGAAAGAAAGAAAAAGGAAAGAAACAGAAGAAGGACAGAAAGAGAAGACAGACAGGAGAAAAGACAGACAGACAGGAGGAGGAAGAAAAAACGCAAGAAAGAGAAAGAAAGAAAGAAAGGAAAAAGGAAAGAAACAGAAGAAGGACAGAAAGAGAAGAAAGGAAGAGTGTAAGACGTCAAACATGCACAGTTAAAATAAGCTCCCTGATTCTTCCTTCATCTTTCAGAAGATGAAAGAAAGGAGGGTGGGTGGAGTCCTTGTCAGTGACCGGGTGGGTGGAGCCTATGATGGAGTGTGGGTGTAGTCTTTGTAAGTGACTGGGTGGGTGGAGTCTATGATGGAGGGTGGGTGGAGTCTTCAATAGAGTGTAGGTGGAGTCATTGTAAGTGACTGTGTGGGAGGAGCCTATGATGGAGGGTGGTGGAGTCTTTGTCAGTGACTGGATGGGTGCAGTCTATGACAGTGAGTGTGAGGGCGGAGTCTTTGTCAAGTATTGTTGTCTGATCTCAGATCTGTGACCATCGCTTATCTTTAAACAACAACAACATGCTGCTGGTTCAGGATCAGTTTGTGCCATGTCTCCACATCACTGTCTTTCTGCTCAGCATTTTGTGGACTTTTAATTTGTTTGGAGAGGACAAAGCACTTGGCGTGTGGCTGAGAATGTCCCCATCAAAAAGACGAGAAAAGTAAAGAACAACTCTGGACCGACAGGTGAAGCGATATTAAGGCACAAGCGACTTGAGGACACTGAGATTGACCAGATTGAAGTGGAACCGCTGAACGCAGAAATCAGCTGCTGCGGGCCTTTTATCCCTCAGTACAAATAATAGCGGTAAACCAAACTCTGTGGCCCGCTACATCTCTCTCAGGTCTGGGATATCCCGTCACTTCTCCTCATTTGACATGATTAATTAATGCTTAATTTAATCACGCTAAATAAGTGTAAAGAGGTAAGTTTTGCCTGCAGGCCTGCGCACAGTGAGAGGTGGTTGATGCGCTTCAGAGCCGCTGCGCAGTGAGAGCGGTGACAGAAGAGAGTCGGCTCATTTTAAATCTATAAAACATGTTTTAATCATTATTTTGTGTCGGGATTCTTTCTCATCCTGCCAGGGTTTATTTCTCCATAGGAACCTGCTCACTCTACATTATTCCTCATGTATTTCCTCCTCTTCCTCCTTTTGTCAGATGTTCACAGAGTCTGTGTCTGTATGCATTTTCCTGCGGGCACTGGAACATAGTTCTCTAATAACTTTAATTTTTATTATTTCCATCCTTTCCTTCTTATGCGTTTCATGAAATTACTTTGGAGTCGTCTGTGTCCTGATTTGATAGCATGAACGAGGTTTCCTCTGTCATCTGATTGTGGTTGTTTGTGAATATGATGTAATAGTTCATTATTAAAGTTATCTATTTGTGATTTTAAACCTCTCATTGTTTCCTCAGTTGCTGCAGATCTATTTTTCATTTGCCTTCTACTAATATACTGATTTATTAATGAATCATGCATTTTATTTTTAGGTTTATTGAATTCCTTACATTTAAATTTAAAGACATGTTTTAATGTTTTAATATTCTCCATGATTTCACATGGGATTTTTCTAAAACTTTTGATTGAATTCTTCGATGTATTTCTTGTCTTAATTCTGTGGGTCGTTAGTGGTGTAAACACTGTGACTTTAGTTTCCAGGATCCTCTGTTCACTGAGGCAGAGAAAACAGATGATTTAACTAAAAGATGATGCGAAAAATCGTTTAGGATTGTGCCATAATGATATACTGTACAGTTTGAAGACCAGATATATTCCATCAAAGCGTGTTTTACTTCTGGAATCAGATCTGGTAAAATCGGTTCGGAGAGGCTTCACGGCTCTATAAACATCAGTTAAATTAGCCTCATGTCAGATTTCCTGTAAAAGTTTTCCTTCTGGACTCAGTTTGAATAAGGAAATACCAACACGGTCATTCTCCTCAGTCTCAGTATTAAAATCACCACATAAAATGACTTTTTTAAAGGACCATCAAAAGTTCTCCAAGTCTCTTTAATAATCGGTTCTTTTTTTGGGCATGTGGGGCAGTGCAACCATTTCTAATGCGACACTTTTCTCCTCCATAAATACAATCCAGCCTGATCGCTCCTGCACATCTCAACATCATGAGTTTTAAAGAAAATAAAAAAATCAGCATTGTTTTCGCCTATTGGTATGAAACAGTTTCCTTTGGGCCACTGTTTGATCACTTCCTCTATGCCATTGTTAGTTTTCAATCTCAGTTCTTGAAGTCACAATATGTCAAAGTCAGTTTTCATTAGAAATTCCATTTTCTGTTTTCTTGAAACGGTGGACTGAACACCACGAGCTTTCCAGGTGGCGACTTTTAGGAAGCTCATAGCAGAAGGTGTGAGATCCATGGTGAAGGTTTACCGTCTAAACCCGTCCCTCTTCCATGAGGAACAGGCCGAGCGCATTTCTTCCTAAAACAGCAAAGGACATTTCATCCCAGCCAGCAGGGAACATGGCCACAACATTGGCAAACGTTACTTACAAGTTCTAAAAATGCTTTAAAGAAAATGTTTTAATCTAATGTTCAGAGAACATGTAATGTTCAGAGAACATTAGATTACAGGATGACAAAGAAAAAACAGTGGCACTGCAACATTCTGAGGATGTTTTCAGGATGTTGTTGAGGCCTGATGCCAAATGTTCAAAAGGAGGGTCATAAGAGCTGTTCACTTGTATTTTTTATTTTAGAGACAGGAAAGACCTGAATTACACTCAGATGGAGCTGAATCAGTGTCAGAAAGCTGGGGGAGAGGAGTGCTGCAGGCCCGCTGTCCTGCTGTTAACTAAGATCAGAGCCTGGCCTCTCACTCACACTCTCATACAGATGCTCGCCATCATCATCATCATCACCTGACAGAGAGGGAAGATCCTCAGGCAGCTGCTTTTACATATACCTTCTGTTTTTTTACATTCAGAGCCTCATGCACTCATGGGAAAAGTCTGTGAACATAATGGAGAGTTGGGTTTCATTACCATGAAATAATGTTGACATCAAGTAAACCTCATACATTACTTTTATCTGTCATTACAAAATAATGACAGTAAACCAAACTCTTTCGCCAGCTACTTCTCTCTCAGGTCTGGGATACTTGTCACTTGTCCACATTTGACATGATTAAAAGTCCCTATTTCACATCCAGCAACGGGGTGTTCAAATAGGTCAAATGCCCAACAACGTGCAAGATGTGAGTGAGTGCCCCCCTGTCGCAATTGTGTTTCCAGGTGGAGCCGAAGGCATGGTGGAAGGAGACAAAGAGAAAACATCAACATCCCTAAAGACCCGCCATTCACTGAATGTCCAATTCAATATCAATTATCATTAATGGGCGGGGAAGGCTACTTTTGCTTGGTAATTTTAAATCAATAAAATATGTTTTGATTACTATGTGCCACATTATTGAATGCTTTCGTAGTGAGCTGTGTTCTAGAAAGGGATAATGTAGAGTAATCAGGTTATCCCTTACATAATACATCTTAAAATTATAGACTGACAATATGAACCTACTCATTTTGTAACGGAGAGGAAAAGCATTCACTTCTTTAAATGTTCCTATACTGCCCCCTTCTGGAGAGAGATGTCCCCGGCAAGTCAACCCACTGCAACTCATTTACTTGAACAAGTCAGAAGTGATGATAAAAAATGGGATCTCTGACTGAGCAGCACAATCTGAGTGGAGGGCCAGAGGAGGATTCCTGCTTCACAGGGAAATGAACATCACATTGGAGAAATCGTACAGCTGTATCGAGTTTCAACTGCAGAGCGGCTGCTTGCGGCTCCAAACCAGACATGACGATTTTTACCGAGCAAGCTTCCCGAGCCCAGCCGATCTCAAATGGTCCACAAACCCGACATCAACCGAATCTCTCCGATCGGACCACACTGAAGTCTGTTGTCAGGTTTTATCGCTCAGTCCTTCCTCCTCTGTTGTCAAATGAAGGGCAGGTTGTATTACGTGCTTATTATGGACGCCATGGCCGGACCACATGCACGGACAATTAAATTTGAGCATATTATTCTATGTCAGTAATGCAAATGATTGATGATTGATTTCCGGGCAGGGCTATGAAGTGCATCGTGGACAGTTGACGGTCGAGTTCGTGCTCATCTGTTCATTATCTTTGTATCTGACTGTTTTGGAGGTGAGTGAAATCAAATTGAATGCAGCTGTGAAACTTGGACCGCAATATATATAAAATGCCATTTTCTGTAGGGGGTTTCGCAACATTTGGCAAAACTTGTGTTTCACGTTAAATATCATACATACCATGTTAGTGTATCAGGATTGGGCGATTGGCTGAGTCCATGGCTGACTGGTTTTGACGTTTTGGGCGATTTTTGTCATTTTATTTTCCATAGTTGAATGACCACTGGACGAGCTAACCGTATTACCGTATCATGGTTAATTCTGTAAAGTAAGGATTTATTTCGACCAAACCAGAGTTTGTAACTGTAGGAACAAGGCAAAACTGAGACGCTTTCATGAGTGTTATTCACTTTCTGCCGCGTTTAAGTGTTTTATGATGAGTTCACAAGGTAGGCTAAGTAAGACCGTGTAAGAATATTTGTTTCTTGACATTTTGTGAGTAGATTTATAAAATTTAACAAAGCTGAGAGAGCCCATGCTCGCGCACATCAGTTTCTTTGTTTGTTTGTCTTTGTTGTTTGTTTTTTGACAGTGACGCTCAGGAACTGGGGCCTGTTGCACAAAAGTAGGATTCAGACACCAGGATAAGTTATTGAGCCTGGCTCAACCAATCCAAAACAACAGAGTTCAGGCTTAATTGGTTGCACAAACGCCAAGCCAGGATAAGTAGACACGGATTCATCAAGCCAGGTGAAACCAATCCTGGATAAGTTGCAGCACACAGCTCCTCAAATAGGGCCCGCAATCAATCACAGATTCACTGATTCACCATGGCATCTCGTGCAGCGTACTTCTCCCCGCTGGAGCAGGAGATAATTATGGAGGCGTATGAAGAGGTCAAAGACCAAATTAAAAAAAAAGGAAACACCGCCACTGCCATAAAACAACGAGAGAAAGCGTGGCAAAGTATTGCAGATCGCCTGAATGCGTAAGTATTGCACAAACACACACTCACTACTCCACTGAAACCATCACAATTACAATCCAAATAGTTTATTAACATCCCCAAAGACGTAGTTGTATTCAGATTATGAAACAGCTGGAACTGCCAGTGAAACTGACTGCAGATGGAGTGAAATCATGTAAATGCAGCTCCGTATTTGCTCCTCATGCTCCTCTGTTGTTTCATTCATTATGTGTGTGTCCTTTGTTAATTTTTTTATTTATTATTTTCAGATTAAACATGACTGGGCCCAAACGAACTTGGCAGCAAGTCAAGATAAAGTACAAGAACATCCTGCAGAACGGTAAGTGCCCTGACAAATTTTATGCATGTACATACTTTGCACCCAGAGGGTGCCTGCTCACATATTGTCTGTACTTATGTAGCAATTAAAAAAAAAAACCCACAAGCAAGGCACGGGTGGTGGGTCACCACTAGCTGACCTAACCTGAGGTGTTAGATCAGCTAGTGGTGCCCATGAGGGAGATTTTGTGAACAGGAAATCCTTTCACAGCATTAATGTTCAGGTGAACATGACTTTACGACATTAATGAACACTGTACATTGCTTGTGATGTGCATTGATTGGTTTAATAGTCTACATCAGGCATGTCAAACTGATTCCACAAAGGGCCGTGTGGCTGCAGGTTTTCGTTCCAACCAAGGAGGAGCACACCAGGCTGGAATCAACTAATCAGCTGATCTCAGTCCTCAGCTGATAACTAAGGATCCCATGATGTTGATTGGTTGGCCTGCCGTGCTCCTCCTTGGTTGGAATGAAAACCTGCAGCCACACGGCCCTTTGTGGAATCAGTTTGACATATGTGGTCTACATCTTATAATTTCAGATGGTCTGCAAGGTTGTGTGAAGACTGTCCCTCCATTGATGACATTTTGCATTCACAGGTGAATTCTCTGGTGTGCTGCTGGGGGTCAGAGGGTATGCCTGTGAGCCTTTTTGCCTCACACCTTACGCAGACCCTCAGGGAGCACAGCAGGCACATAACAATGCCCATGCTAGGACAAGGGCTCGGATCGAGATGACCTTTGGCCTCCTGTAGGCACGCTTCCAAGGTCTGCACCATCTGAGGGTCAGTCCAGAGAGAGCGTGCGATATTACTGTGGCTTGTGCTGTCCTCCATAATGTGGCCTGCCTGAGGAAGGAGAGGGCCCCCAGAGTGCCATCAGACGTGGACTGGGACAATCCAGCCATCTTCCCGGATGACGACAGTGGTCGGCTGATCAGAGACCTATATGTTTTAAATTATTTCAGTTAAAGTGCATTCTGTACATTTAAGTTGAATATGTCCTGCAATAGCAGAGGAATTTGTGTTATTTTCTATTCATTTGGCCTATTGTGCTGTGTACTGTGTGTACAGGCCTGACATTTGTCTGTTCATTTGTTAAGTATGGATTTGTCCTGCATTTATTCCAGTGTGCAGACATGCAGGGTGTTTTATATACAGACCTCTGAGAATGTGTATTTATTCTTGTGACGAATAATATGCTTTGATTCTGTGCTTTCTATCTTGTAGAGCACTGTGTGACTTCACTTTTGAAAGGAACTGATGGATTACTTGCTTTGATTTATCCTATTCAATAAAGGAACGTCATGTCGTCATGTTACTGTATGATGTGTATTTATATATATATATATATAAAATATATGATTGCAATTAATGATCACAAATGTTTAAATAATGACAGTGGGTCTCGTTGAATGTGTATTGGGAGGTGGAATAAATATTGGTTTTCATTTGTGGTAACTGCTGACTGAGATAAGGGATGAGATTAAATAGATCCTGGAATTTAGCCTGGTCTGGAGCCTGCAAGCTCCACGGAATAAATCTCCATGGTAACTTATGTCAAAATATATCCCACTTCCCCCTATCCCGCTTTTGTGCAACCATATCAAGGATAACCAACATATCCCGGCTTAATCCTTTATCCTCCAGGCCCCTGGAGATGCTGCGTTCAGGTTGTGATGTTTGGCTCTGCCACCACCACCTTGCTGTGGAGCTCTGGCATGTTCAAATAACGCTCATAGAAAATGCCAGTTTGTGCAATCATCATTATTTTAAATGTACATACATATGTATTGTATGTGATTTAAAGTGTAAATTAGCAAAACTTGAATACATTTACTGCATCTCAGAGGCAAATACAGTTTGCCTGCTTCTACTCCACTACATCTGACAGCTTTAGTTACTGGTTACTTTTCAGACTAGTTTTTCATGCCCTCCCTGTCCAGCTATTGTTCCTTTATGGCTTGAGAAACTTCTTGTTTTTCTCCAGCCAAATAAACTGTTCAAAAACCTTGGATTTGCTGGAAACGACATTGTCACAAAGCTGAAAACAGGACTGTTTTTCAGAGCTCATGAAAAGAAGACTTTTTAGAGTCAACACTCATGTTGATTTTATAGAATATGATGCTGTAGATTAAACTACCAAACAGTGTATAAAGGTGTTAAAATTAGCACAACTTTAAACATCTACAGCCACAAAATGCGACTAAACCAGTAATAATCTTCCAGAAACATGATAAAACACTGACAGGGACAATTTTTTTCTGCAATCAACCAGCAGGTGGCGCTTGAGTCCACTACATTTTATCATTGGGTCTCATGCACCTTGTACCCGCCATAAAGGTCTGGTTTCTTAAATTGTTGCACTATTTGTCAGCGCAGTCTGTCACAGAGTGGTGAACCCCTCCCCATCTTTACTTCACAAAGACTCAATAAAATTTCTCAGTTTCAACATTTCAAATCTTAACTTCACAAACTGCTCTGAAAAGTGAATCACTGTTCGATGTTTAATCATTGGCTTGTATTGAGCAGTGGCTGTTTGTTAATACAGGAGGAATGGACCAATGTTCGGGGAGTGCGTTTGCAGAAGACTTCCTGCGTTCCCGAAGAACTTGACTTGATGTTTTCTCGTGTTGCATTTGAGTGTGTGAACAGTGGAGACATACCTCTCCAGACAGAGAACATGGTGTATTTTTATATTTTTCCAATGAGGTTGTGATGATAAACTTTTGTTTGTCTGTTTGTTTTACAGGCACTCGTTATCGGTGATTGAGGATACCAGCCAAATGCTGCAGTCAAGTACTCTCACTGTTCACTCTGTCTTTCTCCTTCTCTTCCCTTTCTCCACTTTCACTGTTATTGTTCACATCTACATGTGCAAAAGGTTTCTTCCCAAGCTAGACTGTTCTGCTACACTGCTCTTCATGCTATTTTAATTCAATGTTACACTGTTCTTGTTGCTTTTTTAATGCAGTGTCTGAAGTTATGTTCATTAGTAAAGCCTGTCATGAAGGATTTTGTTATTATGTACAGTTTCTTTTAAATAGGTAATGGAACACCTTTTCTTTTTGTAAAACAAATGTTCTAAATGTTATTAGTATTACAAAGTCTGCTGGGGATTTGTATTAAAGTACAGCAATGTTGTGGAATATATATTCTCTTGTGTTTTATACCTGGGGCTCTAAAACTTGCTACTTAAAGGTCTGATCTGATTTTTATTCCAGGTCAGAGTTCATGATTGACTAATACATTTAATCATTTTATCACCGCGGACCGGTCAACGCTTGACAATTTTTCCTCGGCCAGGGAGGGAAGGGGGTGTACGTAGATTGTTTATATTGGAAATATAATAATGAACGTACTGCTGTGTACTCGTATGCAACTTTATTAGCAGCTTCCTCGTAACATTGCGCTAACAACATTGTCTTTTAATCCAGGTTGCTTGGTCTCCAGGTGAAGCAGTTTTGAGGCTTCATCGCCTCATTAGAGAGCCGGTCGCTCCATACGATTCAAAACGGGCTCGGTGTGTGGGGATCACCTGTCGACAAATCCAGATTTCAAGCAGGACTCCTGATATTGTCTGTTAAAAGCTTACTTTTTCTTTGAAGTCGTCGCTCTTCTTCTGTCTTTTCACTGGGCCTTTTCCCCTTCGCAAAGAAACTTTCCAAACACGTCTGTATAGCTCGTGGGTTAAATTTGAGCGCTCAAGTGACCAAGATGTAACCGAGAGAATCCGGTCATTTTTCAAAATAAAAGATCGTTCGACTCAGATAACAAATAAAACGGAAATAAGTAATTATTTCTTGAGCGGCCCGGTACCATTTGATCCACGGAGCGGTACAGGCCATAATACAGTAGTATACTGTTTAAATAAATAACAGTAGATGTGCTGTCAAATTACCACACCACCCACTGTTTCCTATGGTAATATACTGTAATTCAAAATACAGTACTATACTGTTAAAATAAATTACAGTAGGTGCATTGTAAAATAACAGTGAAATACTGGCACCCCTGCTACCTCCATTATGTAAATGGAGGTGGACAAAATGAAAAACAATGAACCTGCATATGTTTCAGTGAGCACAGATTCAGAAACGCACATCTGTTGGACGTATTCAGATGTTTGAGCCGTGAAGCCTCTCGGAACCGAATTTACCGGATCTGATTCCAGAAGTAAAACACGTATTGATGGAATATATGTGTCTTCAAACTGTACAGTATATCATTACGGCACAATCCTAAACGATTTTTCGCATCATCTTTTAGTTAAATCATCTGTTTTCTCTGCCTCAGTGAACAGAGGATCCTGGAAACTAAAGTCACGGTGTTTACACCACAACGACCTAATCACAGAATTAAGACAAGAAATACATCGAAGAATTCAATCAAAAGTTTTAGAAAAATCCCATGTGAAATTATGGAGAATATTAAAACTTTAAAACATGTCTTTAAATTTAAATGTATGGAATTCAATAAACTTCAAAATAAAATGCATGATTCATTAATAAATCAGTATATTAGTAGAAGGCAAATGAAAAATAGATCTGCAGCAACTGAGGAAACAATGAGAGGTTTAAAATCACAAATAGATAACTTTAATAATGAACTATTACATCATATTAAAAAACAACCACAATCAGATGACAGAGGAAACCTCGTTCATGCTATCAAATCAGGACACAGACGACTGCAAAGTAATTTCATGAAACGCATAAGAAGGAAAGGATGGAAATAATAAAAATTAAAGTTATTAGAGAACTATGTTCCAGTGCCCGCAGGAAAATGCATACAGACACAGACTCTGTGAACATCTGAGAAAAGGAGGAAGAGGAGGAAATACGTGAGGAATAATGTAGAGTGAGCAGGTTCCTATGGAGAAATAAACCCTGTCAGGATGAGAAAGAATCCCGACACAAAATAATGATTAAAACAAGTTTTATAGATTTAAAATGAGCCGACTCTCTTCTGTCACCGCTCTCACTGCGCAGCGGCTCTGAAGCGCATCAACCACCTCTCACTGTGCGCAGGCCTGCAGGCAAAACTTACCTCTTTACACTTATTTAGCGTGATTAAATTAAGCATTAATTAATCATGTCAAATGAAGAGAAGTGACGGGATATCCCAGACCTGAGAGAGCCGTAGCGGGCCACAGAGTTTGGTTTACCGCTCTTATTTGTACTGAGGGATAAAAGGCCCGCAGCAGCTGATTTCTGCGTTCAGCGTCCGACAATAAAAAATCTGTCTCCAGTTTTGTCCCCACTAAGCAGTCTTTTAACAGGTTGATCTCCCATGCTGTGTTTTTCTTGCTGTGGTTTCGTGTCTATCCGCTTCAATCTGGTCAATCTCAGTGTCCTCAAGTCGCTTGTGCCTTAATATCGCTTCACCTGTCGGTCCAGAGTTGATCTTTACTTTTCTCGTCTTTTTGATGGGGACATTCTCAGCCACAAGCCAAGTGCTTTGTCCTCTCCAAACAAATTAAAAGTAATGTCCGCAAAATGCTCCATATTTTGCCATTAAGGGATTGCCCCTTTAGTCTATGACTATTGCTATGGCTATGGCCATGCCTAACTACGGTTGCTAAGACACCACTGGACATGCGTTGTTGGGGGCGGGGTTTAGCGGCTGCTGCTTTGAAGTCCTACGTCACTGATCAGATGAAGGAAATTGAATGTTGCATTGGTACTAGACCATCATGAATGAATAGGAATAGGAATAGGCAGAGTTTTATTTAGTTCAGTTTTTGGAAAACATTCACGTAGTTGCATTTAAAGGAACACAGCCCATCTGCAAGCTTGAAGGTATTACAAAAGACCCAAAAAGAAGGTTTAATTTCATTCCTGATTGTCAGAAAACATTCACGTTGTTCCAATGGCACCAAGAGATTTGTTGAGAAAGCCCAGATGGTACAGATTTCCAGCACTCACTGAGCAGGAAGACAATGATGTGGAGGCATGGCTCACTGCACTCACTGAGCAGGAAGACAGTGATGACGAGTCATGGCACAGTGCAGTCAGTGAGCAGGAAGACAGTGATGTAGAGTCATGGCACAGTGCACTTAGTGAGCAGGAAGACAGTGATGTGGACGAGGAGGACAGTGATGTGGACCAGGAAGACAGTTATGTGGACCAGGAAGACAGTGATGTGGACCAGGAAGACAGTTATGTGGACCAGGAAGACAGTGATGTGCAGTCATGGCTCACCACATTCATTGAGGGGACAGTCAGTTATGTGCAGTCATGGCTCGCCACATTCATTGAGGGGACAGTCAGTTATGTGCAGTCATGGCTCACTGCACTCACTCAGCAGGAAGACAGTGATGTGGACCAGGAAGACAGTGATGTGGACCAGGAAGACAGTGATGTGGACCAGGAAGACATTGATGTGGAGTCATGAAACACCGGACTCACCAGAAAATACATTCAATTGGACAGTGGGTTTCCTCCGAGTGCTTCGGTTTCCTCCCACATTTAAAATTCAACTCAATAAATACCAAATCAAAATAAAACAAGAAAAATAAATCAATTTCAATTTCAAATTACATTTCTGTTTTAACTATTTCTTTTGTGTGTGTTTTCTTATTATTTGCTGCATAGCTGGAGACGTGTAACTGATGGTTCACACATTGTAAGATAATGGGTTGTTAGAAAGTGAGGTATATGATCAGATGAACCAAATGTTAAACATATGTTAGATTGAACATGATAAGAGGTAAACTGATGTTTAAACTGCAAGCCACTCTCAGTCGTGGTATGTGAGATGACACAGGACAGGCCAGCAAGAGGGAGTCCTAATGTGGAAACGTATAGTTAGGGGACTGTTCGGACGGAAATCTCCAATAGAGGTGGACATATATGGGTGACAGTGGAATAATACATTCCTCAGTTAGACAATGTATAGAACATGACCTTATTCTTGAGTTAGGTAAGATATGGGTGGAGTAAGACAAACCAATATGCTATGTATTGTATTGTCTGTATGATAATGGCAGAGTTTTTCCGATCTGACCCTGAAGCTCTCTCAGATGGCCTGCATCTGATCTGATACTGCTTGTTATTAAAGTTCTCTTCAACTCCAGCTTGTATCAGTGGAGTCCTTTCTACACCATCATCAAGACCTGGCTGATGAACAAAAAAAAAAAGAAAAAAGATGGTTCTCAGCACTGTGCCTCTTGTTTCTGAAAAACAACCTCATATTCAGTTTTGGGAAAGAAGTGTTTAGAGTAGTTTATGTTGGCAGCATCACCAGCAGTACAGTCATCATGTCAGCTGCCTCTGTCCGAGGTCCTGAATGTTTCCCAGACTTTTGCACTGCTGCTGTCCAAGGTTCTGAGTTTTTGTCTCAGCCACTCGTGTCAATTTGAAAAGTCTTCCTGGAGACAGTCTTTATTTTTCCATTTGCTATTAGAAAAGTAGTTTAAATAGACTTCCGGTTATGGCGGCCACGTAGGAAGACGCATCTCGCGCTGCTCTGTTGTAGTTGCTACAATTTCTACTAAAAACTCTCAATTTTGCAACACAGCTTCATAAAGAAGTGTTAGTGTGGATACTGTCATGCCGAAGGTTGGCAAGTTAAGTAAAGATAAGAGCAAAGCGTCAAAGCCACAACTGTGGGTACAGGGGAATTGTTCAAGTTCACAGTGTTGGGTTTGTTCTAACACCCAGGTATGTTATGCTTCTCAACAACTTTATTTCTTTATGGCAAGGTAATCTATTATTTTCCATTGGGAATGTCTCAAGGTGTAAATATTGATTTTTTACTTGGAACTGTAGAGGTCTGCAGCAGCAAGTCAAACAAGTCATGAATAAAATAAAGGATATAGATGCCAAAAATGTCATTTTTACAGGAAACTCATCTATTAGATGAGGATAATAAAAAGATTAGGAGGAGGTGGCGGGGTAGTGTATTTACAGCACCATTCTCATCCCAAGCTCGGGGTGTTATGATCCTTATTCATAAAACAGAACCATTTCAAGTAAAAAAAGTAATCAAAGATAAAAGGGGAAGATATTTAATAGTCCAAAGTTCCCTCCTTTCAGAACACAGATGATTCTAAATTTTTTGTAGATTTGTTCTTTATGCTATCAACACTAGCGGGACAGCACGTAATAGCCAGGGACTTTAATTGTACGTTAAACCCCAACATGGATAGATCCACAGGAGCAGATCAATCACATAACAGGTGTAGAACAGTAATTAATCGTTTCATTAAGGAATTAAGTCTGCTGGATATATGGAGAGAATTGAAACCAAATACCAAATCTCACTCCTGTTATTCTAATGTGTTCCAGACATATTCCAGAATATATTATTTGTGAATTTCCTCAGCTCTACAATCAAAAATTCAAAATTGTTTTTATGATAACATTGCAATTTCAGACCATGCACCATGTTGCTTAGTGTATATGGATAATAAATTGACAAAAGATCCACCTAGATGGCATTTTCAGCATAAATGGTTACAAGGTGAAGAATTTGTAAAATATATAGGAAAACAGATTGAAATCAATACCATACAAACATCTGCAGGAATAAAGTGGGAAGCATTTAAAGCCTTTCTCAGAGGACATATTATGAGCTATAACTGGGTCAAAATCAAAAAAGGCTGGCGAAGAACGATTACAGCAGGAACAGAAAATAAGGATTCTCCAAGAAAAAAATTAATGAGAAAAGTAACCCACAATTGGAAAATGATTTATTAATTTTGAGAGCTGAATATGACATATTATCTGCCTCTAGGGCAGCTGCTAGTCTTTTAAGGCTAAGGCAAACATTTTATGTGCAAGGTGATAAATCAGGTAAATTATTAGCATGGCAGATTAAACAATTAGAAACCAAAACACCAATCACAACTATTTTATCCAATGGGCAAGTTATCGTGGATCCTCAAGAAATTAATGATGCTTTCAGGGACTATTATGATTATGTGATGCAAATAATGAAACGGATTTAGCAAATTTGAATAGATTTTTAGATGTACTATCTGTACCCAATATCACAAATGAAATGAAAAAAAGATCTAGAGCTAGAAATTACCAAAGACAAAATAGTTGGACAAGCCATTGATAATATGAAGTCAGGGAAGCAGGTTGGACCAGATGGTCTTCCAATTGATCTGTATAAAAAATGTAAAAATAAATTGCTAATGCCACTTTTGGAAATGTTTTTAGAGGCATTTGATAATAGCAGTCTCCCAACCTCTATCAATAGTGCTTTAATTATTTTACTCCCAAAACCAGGGAAACCTTCTAATAAATGTGAAAACATGAGACCCATAAATTATGTGGTAAATTCTGATAAGAATAATCAGAATTAAGATAAGATAATAAGGAGGATAACCTACATACTAAAGGCTAAACAGCACATATTTGAGAACATATGGAGACCTTTCATCAGTTTTGTAAAGAACTGTGATTTAACGGATGTTCAAGATGTCTGACTGCTGTAGGCAGTGCAGTTCCTAAATTTCTACAAGTTTTAATGTTTTTTTCTGAAGTATGTGTTATATTGTGTATCTGCTACATCTTAAAAACCACTAAGTATAGACTACCTTCTGTTAATATAGGAGGGGCAAAATGTTGAGTCTGTGTTCATTTGTCTGTTTTTGCTTTTGCTTTTTGTTTTTTTTTTAGAGCAAAACAGTTACTGGATAGGCTGCTAACTGCTGAATAGATGGTTGTTGTTTTATGTTCAACTGATCAGTCTGAGTACTGTCCTTCTTTAAAAAGGTCAAGGTTCTGAATCTGAGTGTTTGACGGTTGCTGCAGCTCTATGTGTTATTGGTTTGGATGTACCTTGGTTGTGAACAGGGGGGACAGCTGAGAGCGCCATTTTGGACCTTTGAAAAACTGTTAATATTTCAGTATTTTCTGAAGGTTAGTGGACAGATCAGCTGATTGGCGATCAGGAGGATGATCAGTAGGATTATTGGACAATCTTTGCACTTCAAATGCAGCCCTTTTTTTCTTTATTTACTTTTATATTTATTATTTGTGGGTTAATGAAGCAAGTTGACAGCATATACTGAATGTAAATTGTTGTATTTCATGCTGTAAGAATGACAATAAAAGTCATTAAAAGTACTTTAAATCAGTTGTAAGGTAAGGGGAAAATAAAATAAAATAAATAAATAAATAAGCCGGGGGGGTTGGGGCGAAGGAGGGGGAGTAGAGTAGCTATGTAAGAGATAATGTACAGCAAGGTGGTTATTTTGGAGATGAAAGCCCTGACAGGGTGATCAGGACACAAAATATTGATATTATCAAGCCAGTGGGCTTCCAGGATGGTGGACTCAAATGCAAGAACTCAACACTAAAGCAGGTTACAAGCTCTCAGGCTGTATTTATTAAAAAAAAGTCTCTGGATCAAGAATAAAGCAAAACAAAACCCTTGGTATTCAACTTAGCAAGCAAAAGCGCAAGGTTATCAAAAGACTAACAAACAAAAGGTGCTAGGTAATCAAAAGGTCTGAACTAGGTAACAAGTAAGTATTTTAGCAAGGCTAGAGTTGGCAAGGACGCAAGACAGCTACACAAGACAATCTGGCACAGGTCAATGGGAGACATGGACTATATATACACGAGGAAACAATAAACAGGTGGAAACAATCAGGGCGGGGCAGACAATCAGACAAGCGGGAAGGACACTGGGAAGTCAAGGGTTTAAAACAAGAGGAGAGTTAGGGTTTCACAATAAAACAGGAAGTGCATAACAAGACTTGACGCCAGTGAAGAAAACACATTAACAGACAAGCAGAGACACGACAGACATGATTTTCTTGATTTAAAAACGAGTTCATTGCGTCCAGAAATCATGGACATGGAACTGCGCGCATAGCAGCCGTCTGTTATACATAGCAACGGTCTGTTATCAAGAAATATCAGACAGCAGAATGCCGTGACTTAACAATCACAAAACAGTATTCAACGTAGCCGTGTAAAATAGAGCTATAATTAGCTGATGCCAATTTGCAGGAGACTCCCAAAGCTCCTGGGAGACGTGGGATGTCTGGGTTATGATTGATTTGAACCATAGATTGTTAACGTCCAGGCTAAAATTAAACACAGGCTACAGAATGAACGGAACATGTAGTGGAAAATCCCACATCTATGCCCATGTGAGATGAGAAATAAAGTACTCAGTCAAATGGTATTGTCTTTGTCGTGGCCTTTAGCTCTGCGCAGGGCGAGCCTCTCAGCTTTACAGCACAAGATTCAAGAGTCTTTATTGTCATTGAACATGTCAATGAAATTTTCATTGCAACCCCCATGTAAGGAACAGATAGTAAGAAAGATAAGAAGACTAGAAAGAAAAAAATTAAGATAACTACAATAAAATTAGATAAACATGCAGTAAAAATATTTGTAAAAGCAATTAAAAATATAACAGAATGAAAATATACTAAGGCAATAAAATATACTAAACAATAAAATATGGAAGTGAAATGTGCAAACAGAATAAAATATACAAGCAGAATAAAATGTACCGACAGAATAAAATATAGCAGTGGACAATAAAATATACCAATGGAAGTGGAATGTGCCAATATAGTAAAAAAGAATATAACTTAGTTAAGTGTATGTGTGTACCTAAAAGTTGAGTACACAGAAGGTGCAGGTGGAGGTAGAGGTGTAGGTGTAAAGTGCAGTGTGCAGTGTTCACAGTTCTCACAGTCTCTCACTCCAGTGAGGGGCTGCTGGGGGTGATAGCTCTAACAGCTCTGGGGAAGAAGCTGTCCCTCAGTCTTTTAGTGGTTGTGCGGATGTTCCTGTACCGCTTTCCTGATGGAAGCGGTACAGTCTGTGGCCCGGATGGCTGGGGTCCGTGGCGATGGATCTTGCCCTCTTCCTGACCCGGCCTTCATATATAGAGTCTAGGTCAGGAAGGGGGCAGCCCACGATGCCCTGTGCAGTTTTAACCACCTGTGCCAGTTGTTTCCTCTCCTGTGCCGTGCAGCTGCCATACCACACTGTCACACTAAGGCAGAGGATGCTTTCAATTGTGGCCCTGTAGAAATTAACGAGCAACCGAGAGGAGAGTCCAGCCCGTTTCAATTTCCTGAGGAAGAAGAGCCTTTGTTGTGCCTTCTTCACCAGGCGGGAGGTGTTCATGGACCAGGAGAGGTCAGATGTGATGTGGAGGCCCAGGAACCTGATGTTGTCCACATGCTACACCACTTCTCCGTCCATGAGGAGGGGGGCGTGATCCGTCTTCCTGGACCTCCTGAAGTCCACAATGACCTCCTTGGTCTTCCCTGTGTTCAGCACCAGGTTGTTGGTGGCAGACCCACTGTGTGTAGCTTCAGCGCCAGCTTGTCTGGGATGACGGTGTTAAAGGCTGAGCTAAAGTCTACAAATAGCATCCTGACGTAGGTGTTGGGCTGCTGCAGGTGGGTCAGGGCTGTGTGCAGGGTGATGGAGACAGCATCCTCTGTGGACCGATTCCCTCTGTAGGCGAACTGAAGGCTGTCTAGGTCCGAGGGGATGAAGTCTCTGATGTACCTGAGAATAATCCGCTCAAAGCACGTCATTCAGGCAGGTGATGGATGTCTTCTTCGGTACCGGAATGATGGTGGAGGACTTGAGGCACTCAGGAACCGTAGACAGCTGCAGGGACAGGTTGAAAATGTCCAGGAACACTCCTGCTAGCTGGTCAGCGCATGTCCTCAAAGTCTTGCCTGACACCTTATCCGGTCCTGCAGCTCTGCGGGTGTTGATCCTCCTCAGGGTGGATGTCACCTGGTGCTGCTGCAGGACGAGGGGCTGGTGCTGCTCCTCCAGCCAGGGTAGGTGTGTAGCTTCTCTGCTGCCTGATGTGTCGAAGCGGGCAAAGAAGCTGTTTAAGGTGTCAGGCAGGGTGGGGTCGTGGCTGGCGAGCTGAGTGTTAGGCTTGTAGTCTGTTATGGTTCTGATGCCTCTCCACATGTTCTGGGGGTTGTTGTTCTTGAAGTGATCTTCAGTTTTGTTTTTGTACTGGAGCTTGGCCTGCTTGATTCCTTTCTTCAGCTCTGCTCGAGCCCTGCTATAAGCTAGCCTGTCACCAGCTCTGTAGGCAGTATCTCGGGCTTTCAGCAGGGACCGCACTGTGCTGTCCAGCCATGGTTTCTGGTTGGGAAACACTGTGATGGTCTTGACTGGAAGGACAGCATCAGTGCAGAACTGAACATAGGACAATACAGATGATGTATACTCCTCAAGGTCTGCCTCTTCTCTGAACACAGTCCAGTCTGTCAGCTCGAAGCAGTCCTGAAGTGCAGAGGAGGCCTCCTCAGTCCGTCAGTATCTGTACTGTCCTGGTGGTCGGCTTTGTTCTGCAGGCCAGGGGCTTGTAGGCAGGAATGAGTTTAACTGAGATGTGGTCTGACATGCCCAGGTGTGGAGCTGCTACAGCCTTGTAAGCAGCAGGGATGTTACAGTAAACTTGATCTAAAATGTTACTGTCTCTGGTAGGAAACTTTATGTACTTGTGAAATTTGGGAAACACCGCCTTCAGTTCAACGTGATTAAAGTCCCCCGCCACAATCACGGCCGCCTCCGGGTTGTCGTTCATCTGCCCGCTGATCAGGCAGTACAGCTCCTCTAATGCTAACTTAGCATTAGCCCGCGGTGGGATGTAAGCGGCCACAATAACAATGGACGAGAGTTCTCTAACCAGCTTGAACGGTCGGCATTTCACCGCCAGGTATTCCAAATCAGGAGAGCAGAATGTGCTGACGGTGTGTGTGGCTGTACACCAGGCATTGTGTACATACAGCGCCAAGCCTCCGCCTCTGCTCTTACCTGAAGCTGCAGTCCTGTCCGCCCGAAGCAGAGAGCGCCCCGCTATCTCCACCGCTGCGTCCGGGATGTTGTCGTCCAGCCAGGTCTCTGTGACAACGGTAACACAGCTGTCCATCCGGCGAGAGACTATCCTTAGACGGACCACAAGAGTCTGCCCTCTCAGTGCTACATCACTCCTTTATTCAGGAAAGACAGAAACAAGAAATGATATAAGGCACACTACCATATTTTGTCAAGAAGACACGCTGTGTCTCTTGCGCTGGCACAGAGGGTGACAGTGCTGAGAAGTTGAGGGTAGACAAAACAGGAGGCTTCTCACAACGTGAGAAACAGAGAAGTAAAGAATTCTCACTAAGTGCATACTGTTATACTGAAATTTTCCATTACACTTCCCCCCTTTTGATCACACATTGATCACAATAAATGCGTACACAAAAATTTCTGAGCACAAAGTTGTCCGTAACTGCATTTCACAAGGATTTAAACAGCTACATCATTAGAGCTGGTACAGTAGAATAGAAAGCATTTTCACACAGCAGCAGAATCATCACAGGAGGAGTCATCAGGATCATCAAAGTCATAATGAAGGATGGGGAAAAGGCCAGGAACAGGGAGTTGTGGAGACATCATTATCTTTTACTGGAGTATCATCTCGAGTGACTGGTACTAGCATATAGTTGCCTCGAGTCTGACCTACCCATTTCAACAGTAATGCACGCATGCATGTGAGTAATAACGAGAAAAAGCAAATAGCTAAGATAGGCACCAGAATTTGATCTGATTTGAACAGAATCATGCCCCATGGGCCAAAAGTTTCTTTAAACTAGGACAAACGATCAGTGAGCTGGGTGAGTATGTCAAGCAACTGGGTAATGTTATCTTTCGGATCAGGAGCAAGAACACAACAGAGCTGGGAGGAAATGTTGAGCGCAGCACACATGCCTCCCTCTGTAGCAAAAATGAAATCCAAAAGCATCTCATGTTTGATGATTACTTCTCTATGATTCATTTGTGTATTTGTTATTTGAGTGAGGATCTCTGTATTGGTCTTTGTGTACAGGTAGAGACTGGCCATAATGTTATCAATGTGATCTGCAAGGAAGGTCACACCATACCATGGAAACAAACCTATACCCCATTTCTCACCTAAGGAAATACGCCAATGGAAGAAATCTTGACTGGAGAACGTGGCCATAGATCTCTTGCATCTATGTGGAGATGTGGAAGAGTGTGTGATGTTACTGATAGGTATGAGCATCATTGGTGTTCTGAGCTCGGCCAAATAACAACATCCAGCCCAATTGGGAGGGAGGAAGCTGTAATGCTGATTTCCACAGACCTAAACATAACCAGCTAAACCTCCTAGTCCTGGAGTGGACTGCACAACTGTAGTGGAGTTTTTACTGAATCCTCCAGTTGGCTGACATTAACCTGCATACAGGTTGCGGAGCCATTAGTGAGACCTTGAACCGCCTCGCACCTGCAACAGGAGAGTGTCGTCCCTAGGAATTTATTGTCTGTAGGCCATGTACAGTTAAGGCATTTACTCATGTTTTTACAAGTCTGGTTAGTGCCTCTGCACAAACAGAATGGGGGTGTGGAGGAGACATGTCTAACCTTACCTCCTTTCTTGATAAGGCCCACATCTGTAGAGTTGTCAGGCCATAACCATGTGGAGTTACATTAGAGTTTGCAGACGGTGTCATTTCATTGAAAGTGCCTTCTCGCTCTGCTGTGTCGCTCGTGGAGTGCCATAGTGCAGCCACGATACACAAACGATGGCTCCAGTTACCCAGTAACTGGTGTTGGACCACCAGTTCAGTTACTCTAATCACACAGCGCGCGATAGCTTCTGAGGCGGGGACATGACAGGTTAATACAGTATGTTTTCATAGCATGTTCACAGAGCTCCGGAGACGGCGGGGGTGACGTCGGTGGATTCAATCCTACGTGAGGGGGAGCTGCAAACAAGATTTCAAAGGGTGACAGGTTAGTTCTCTCCCTTCTCCTCATCCTCATGTATATCAGAACCAGAGGCAGAACTTTTGTCCAAGGTAATTGTGTGTTGCACAAACCATGCAAGCTTGACAATGTTTTTGAGCATATGTGGAGAAGCCTTTTGTGAACCATTGTTTTACCATTGTTTTGTAATCTCCTTAAACATCCCCCCTTTTGACACGTGGTCTAACCCATGAGTCAATTTTGCATAGTGAGGGAAGAAATGTTTAGGCAAACAGCGTTTCAATGCGCAATGTGTTTGCCAGAGGAGCTGAGGAAATTTCTGTGCTTCCAAAGAGTCCCAAAATCATGTACCACCCCAAAAGCATACCTGGACTCAGTGTAAATGTTAACCAATCAATCAATCAATCAAGCTTTATTTATATAGCACTTTTCATCCATTTAAAATGCAACACAACAACAGAGAGAATGAAAACATAGTATGACAGACAATATCCTGCTTCCAGATATATACACACATGTGCTCACACACACTTACAAAACACACACACACATACACACACACACACACACAGTGCTGATACATGGCAGGGCACTGAGGAACCATGTGGGGAAACACCTATCGGAGCCATCCACACCACACCGTTAACAAACTTCCCTTTGGCCATTTTGCATTTCCTCTGTGACAGCAATCAGCTCAGCTGCCTGTGCGGAGAGATGACATGGGAGAGGACCAGAGAGAAGAACTTCACTGTCAGAAACAACAGAGTAACCAACACGGTTAGAGTCGATTTCATCCCGGGAGGCAGATCCATCAACATAAAACACAAAGTCAGCGTTAGGGAGTCCAGTGTCTGACAGGTCCACTCGAGGTGTGCACTGGACCTGTAACTCTGCCAGGCAGTCATGTTGTTCTCCGTCCTGAGGGAGAGGGACAAGAGTGGCTGGGTTTAGAACATTACATCTTTTCACAGTGACATTGGGCATATCCAGCAGCACAGTGTGATATCTCAGCCACTGAGCAGACGACAAATGAGAAGTGAGGGACGAGCAACGTTACGTCCGAATAGCCCACAATATCTCTCGAGGCAACCAACGCCTTCTCACACGCTTCCACCGCGTGGGAGCCCCGAAGCCACAGGATCCAATTTGGCTGAGAAATACACATTCCAAGGAATGACATGACTTGTTTCTTAGTCTGTGGTTTTGGGAGTGTTCGGATAGCTTCAATACGTTTTGGGGATAGAGTTTTGCCTTCCCCTGAAATGTCATGCCCTAGAAAAGTGACAGCCTGTTTAACATATTGCAATTTTGACAGACTGACTTTGTGGCCCTCATCTGCTAAGTGCTGCAACAGCTTGAGTGTGTCTTGTCTGCATTGATCCTGAGTTGGAGCTGCAATAAGCAAATCATCAACGTACTGCAAAAATGCAGTACCTGGAGTGAGCACTAGGGGGTCAAAAAATGGTGAAAACTGTACTTGCCGGTCAGCTGTGGGTTGCCAGTGTGTGATGTGATTGCAGCCTCTCACAAACAGCCTCACGTCTTGCCACGGTGCTGTAGGAGATTTAGAGAGAGGAATGTGAGGGCTGGATGCAGTGACCGTGAACAAAGGCAGCTGTGCGTTCGCAAGCTTCACAGAGATTGCACTCATAGTATCCGACCAATACATATCTGCAGTATGTAAGACATCATTTGGGTCACGGTAGAACTTTGTTTCATATTCATCATCCGGACCTAGCGGGACATGTGCTGTGCAGCGCAAACTTTCTGCTTTCATGAAATCAGCATGCGGTGAGACTGCAAGTCTAGATTGCCCCATCAAGTGAGAGGCAATTGGATGTGGAATTTGCCACTGATACACATACAGCGGTGTGCGTGGGCTGTAATGAATCATCGTGTGCACAGCGTTTTCTCGTACCACTCTCAGACCTCCAGGCGTAGACACCAGACTGGAAAAAATGGGAAAAGTTCGGGGAGGCCATGGAGGAGGATTATCGGTCGGCCACAAGGGTATTCTGGCAAACCGTCCGGCGCCTCAGAAGGGGGAAGCAGTACCTTGCCAACACTGTTTACAGTGGAGGTGGGGAGCTGTTGACTTCGACTGGGGATATTGTTGGGCGGTGGAAAGAGTACTTTGAGGATCTCCTCAATCCCATTGCCACGCCTTCTGTAGAGGAAGCAGGGGCTGGGTACCCAGAGGTTGGCTCATCCATCACTCAGGCTGAGGTCACCGAGGTAGTTCTGAAGCTCCTTGGTGGCAAGGCACCGGGGGTGGATGAGATCCGCCCTGAGTACCTCAAGTCTCTGGATGTTGTCGGGCTGTCTTGGTTGACACGCCTCTGCAACATCGCGTGGCAGTTGGGGACAGTGCCCCTTGACTGGCAGACCGGGGTGGTGGTCCCTCTATTCAAGAAGGGGGACCAGAGGGTGTGCTCCAACTACAGGGGGATCACACTTCTCTGCCTCCCTGGTAAAGTCTATTCCAGGGTACTGGAGAGGAGAATTCGGCCGATAGTCGAACCTCGGATTCAGGAGGAACAATGCGGTTTTCGTCCTGGTCCTGGAACACTGGACCAGCTCTACACCATCCGCAGGGTGCTCGAGGGTTCGTGGGAGTTTGCCCAACCAGCCCACATGTGTTTTGTGGACTTGGAGAAGGCATTCGACCGTGTCCCTCATGGCATTCTGTGGGAGGTGCTTCGGGAGTGTGGAGTCCGGGGCCCTTTGCTACGGGCCGTCCGGTCTCTGTATAACCGGAGCAGGAGCTTGGTTCGCATTGACGGCAGTAAGTCAGACTTGTTCCAAGTGCATGTTGGACTCCGGCAGGGCTGCCCTTTGTCACCGGTTCTGTTCATTATTTTTATGGACAGAATTTCTAGGCGCAGCCAAGGGCCGGAGGGAGTCTGGTTTGGGGACCACAGGATTTCATCTTTGCTTTTTGCGGATTATGTTGTCCTGTTGGCTTCTTTGAACCAAGACCTCCAGCATGTGTTGGGGCGGTTTGCAGCCGAGTGCGAAGTGGCTGGGATGAGAATCAGCACCTCCAAGTCCAAGGCCATGGTTCTCGACCGGAAAAGGGTGGCTTGTCCCCTCTGGGTTGGAAGAGAGCTCCTGCCTCAAGTGGAGGAGTTCAAGTATCTTGGGGTCTTGCTCACGAGTGAGAGAAGGATGGAGCGTGAGATTGAGAGGCGGACCGGTGCGACGGCAGCAGTAATGCGGTTGTTGTACTGGTCCGTCGTGGTGAAGAAGGAGCTGAGCTGAAAGGCAAAGCTCTCGATTTACCAGTCAATCTACGTTCCTACCCTCACCTATGGTCATGAACTTTGGGTCATGACCGAAAGAAAGAGATTTCGGATACAAGTGGCTGAAATAAGTTTCCTCCGCAGGGTGGCGGGGCGCTCCCTTAGAGATAGGATTAGGAGCTCTCTTAGTTAATAGAATGTTAACAAATGTTAATAAAACGTGCATTATGGTCATTTTAATTGGGTAACTGATGCATGTGTGATGTCAGTGTGATCTTACATGCATGTTGTATCTTTACTGTAAATTCAGGGGCAATTCTGAAATATTTTGGGGCTGGAGCACCCACTGGCCAAAATGAGGAGTCAGACACTTGCACAGCAGCCACAGACATGGTCCTGGAGTCTGATGAGGAGCTATCAACCTCCTCAGCCATGTTTGTTGCAGGAGTCCTCAGGTGTGTGTGTGTATGGGTGTGTGTGTGTCCGTGCGTGTGTGTGTTTGTGTGTGTGTGTGTGCATGACTGTGTGTGGGTGGTTTTATGTGTGCATTTTTGCATATTTTTTTTACTCTTTTAAACACTATAAATGCTGTGAATAACATGTATACTAATGAAAACACCATTTTCTCTTTGTTAGAATGCCTCAATTAGAAATCCCACCAAATCCTGTGCCTGAGGATGAGCCTCTGTCTGCTGACCCTGCTAACTGGCCTTCAGTTCTGACTGACAGAATTCGGAGACAGCTGGTTTCTAGTACCAGTTCCAGTATTTCAAAAAGACATTCATTAATGGTGAAAAGATTCCCAGAAGCTGGTTAGCTACCCTAATCTGTGGACTGCACTCAGAACAGGTTTGACCCTTCCAGTGACAGTAGCTGAAGCAGAGGGGAGTTTTTCCAAGCTAAAGCTTATTAAAACATACCTCAGGTCCACTATGTCACAGGAGCGTCTCTCTGGACTTGCCATCATCAGCATCAGAGAGTTTCATCGTGTTGAGGGTCTGATAGCAGAAGCCCATCACCCTCAGTCATAAAACGAGACCTGTGAGGAAGCAGCATGGCTGTTTTCTGCAAAGGCCCGCAAATAAAGCAGAAATAGTCACTAAAAGGTGAAATTAAAGACTGTTTAAAAGTCGTTTATTTAGCTTTGAGCTGCAGAAGTTGGAGAGTAAAGAAACAGATCCAGAGTTGCTGCTTTTCTCTTATCGTCCCTGTTTGAGTCCTGCTGATCAAAGCTGTCCTTTTCTGTCCTTGAGAATAAACGCTTTGCAGAGACTGTCAAAAGTATTTTCTTCTTAATGTAATTTACATTTCTGCCGATTTTGAATTCTCAGTGTTTAAAATGATGGTTGGAGGTGATGGAGGAGCTTTCCCAGCTTTATAAGACGTTTTTATTCCCTTCAACAGTTTCTCACCATCTTTCAGTCACTTCTCTCATTTCTAAAGAATCACTTGAACTTACTGTCCATTATTGGACTTTTATGCATCAGTCATGTGATCACTGAACAGAAAGCCACAGTCATGTTCACGATATTTGCATATTTCACATTCACTCGTGAAGTTTCTCCCAAATTTGCACCGTTAGTTATTTGTCCTGATAAATTTGAAGTAATCTGACCCAAGTTAATGATGCACACTTTTGCCACGCGCATCCTGTGCATACTGAAGAATCCTGAGAGGAAAGCTCTGGACATCTCAACTGAGAAAGGAATTGTACCGCGTGAGTTTGAAATCCAAACTGTGGTGTAACTTGTCGTCAATTGTGATAATCGAGTGTTATTATTGTATGATGATGATGATGATGGTGATTATTATTATTATTATTATTATTATTATTATTATTATTATTATTACCGTTATAACCAACTGCACCAAGCACACACCTCCATTTGCAAGACCCTCGCAGGTGCCACACATCGTATCGTGGTAGATCGAGCCGGGCAGGAGCACTATCTGTCTGCTTGCGCATTCCTGGTGATTTACGCACGAATCCAGCGCGGAAGATGAGTTAGAGAAGAAGCCCTCGGCACATTCTTCACAAACAGTGTTGCTTTGTGATGTACCTAAAGAAAACAACAGCGCAGTTGGGATCATTACAATGCTTTTAAAATGCCGTTGTGGCTGCGGAGAGCCCAGGTGATGGAGCGTGTTTCAATGCGCTTCGTGGATTTCCACTTTAACTTTAAATACGATTGTTTCGGGGCTGTTTTTCTTGTAAAACATTAAGCTACTGAGACTTTGATTATTACGTTTCTTTGTCTCTAAAGATGAAATGTGAAGAAACGATCTTTTCACTGATACATTTCGTTTGAACTCCGCGTCCGGGGCCGCACTCCGTGTGTCTGATCGAAGCCCTCTTGTTGTTGTCTTTGCGAGCGTCAGTCATGAATTTGACGGAAAGAGTGTTTTCACTGATCTGAAGTCAGGAACAGTTAGTTTGGCCAAATGTTTACCCTGAATAATGTTTGCCATTCCTTTGAATTCAGCAGCACATTACTGCCAGCTGACTGATTTCCCCCTCATTTCATGTTTCCTCTCCTCTTTCCATCCCTGTGCACTCATTTGTTGTCTTAGAGAATATAAACTATTTTGTCATTATTGTAGTTGTTTTTCAGAGTAAACGTCCTGACACAACTGCACTTCAAACACATTTATTTACTCTTCAGAAAGAACAAGGTAACAAATCAAAGCCATTACTGTGTATATGTAGTTTCATCTGATGAACGTTGACAGGTGGAGCATTGGGCCTTGGTCTGGATGTGGGTGTGACTGGGTTGTGATTGACAGGATGTGGGTTGCATACTTACAGACATTTTGCTATTGGTGTAATACATAGATGTAGCATCTTTAGTTGAGTTCAAAGGGAAGAACCGTGATACCAGACCACAGGATGGATTAGCTCTAAAGGTTCCTCATACCAGCTCTGAACTGGGGAAGACTGGTTTCCAGCATTGTGCACCTCACTACTGCAATGAACTGAAAAAACAAACTATAATGGAGACAATGACTCCTCTGAGGGACTTGAAACTACTTGTCAAAGTTGTGATTATTAGTGTGTGTTTGAGGACTGCTTTGTGTGTCTTGTTCTGATGTTTATATGTGTTTGTTGTTGTGTTAATCTCATTGAGATTACTTCAGCCCTGCTGAAGATGAGGAGCCTGGTGTGGAGGACAGCCTACCATTTAGAGGAATGGTATCTGCTGTCATTACTGCCCGCTCCACAACGGCATCAGCAGCAGCCAGGATGAAGCAGATGACCAGCCGGCACACAGCCCAGAGACAACTCCTGTGACCCCTCCTACTTCAGTCCTGAGTGGTCGGGATCAATGAGAAGAACCCACCACAGAACCAGACTCCGTTGCGGCCTCAGCTCCGGCAGCTCGTCTGTCTCCTCTCGTCAGCACAGACGAGGTTTGTTTGTCAGCTGCTGTTTTCTGTCTTCAGACACAGACTGAGACTCAGCTGGTTTATTTCTTTCTTCTTTTATTCTTATTACTACTTCAAATAATAAATTCATTGTTGCATTGCAGTTAGTTTGCATCAGTTTCACTTATTGTGACTTCAAGCAACATAAAATGATGACATTTTCAAACAGGACGTATAGGTTGCATTCACTCAACGTTACAGTACAGTCAAAGCTTGGTCCCTATGAAGGTGGAACACTTGTTTGGGTTCACTTATACAAACAGCCAGAAATAAAATCAAATCAAACATCCAGAAGGACACTGGAGCTATGAGACAGTGTCGCTATTTGAGAGTCTGATAATGATGTAAGACGATAATAGATTGGTCTTTATATTTAATGTTTTTAACGACACACATAACATTTTCAACAAGGATCTCATCAGTTCATGTTTTAGAGAATTGTGACCATGTGGACTGAGTGGGACATTTTAGTGTGTAAAAATAAACGTGTCAGTGACCTCTGGTGACAAACTGTGTAACAGCAACACTGTCTCTATCTGAGCTTGAACAAATCTTTTTACATTTCTGTGCTGCAGTTTCTTACTTACTTGACAGCCATCACATACTCACTGTCTGTTAGTCTGATTTGTCAGTCTAGCTGAAGTTTAATCAAACAAAAATGTAACAAAGGAGCTGGTTGAGGTGCAGGCACATGATTTGTCGAATAAAGCTTTTGCTGCATCCACATACTGACTAGTTTTACCTTCCTGCTGATGAATTTCATATACGATGATGTTGAGGTGTTTTATGGTTTTACACTACAGTAGTGCCAAAGTACAGCCAAAGAGCTCAGGTGATGTTGATCATTATTCTGAACTCTTTCAGCTCATGTTGGGTTGAAAAAGCATTCATGTAGCTGGTTTGTTTGTTTGCTGAAAGCCTTTTTATCAGTCACACATCATGAGTCGCTGACTGCTGTAGTACGAGTTAGTGCACAATAACTCCTGCTCATCTTATGACTCCTGACAGCTGCAGTTTGCCGCTTTGTAACCCAACCAGAGGAAAGCAGGGGAGGAAGCATCGGACAACTTCATAATGACTTTTTCAACCTCAACAAATATGTGAAACAAGATCCTAAACAGTGTCTTCATATTTCCAGAGTCACAAATAAACCAAAATATGGAGGTGAGAATCATAAATACATCAACACTGGAGCAGATTGAAATGAACTTAGGCTGCAGCTGCCTACTTCTGTTTGAGTGTTAAAATCTGATCTGAAGCAGTGAAGGGAATGATTATTAAATCAATGATGTTGCTCACTAGCTGCTTGATCACACCTCAGATAAAAACAGTTCTCCTCAGTCTTTATTGTCAGCAGCCTGCTCTAAAGCTGAATGATCTCGAGTGAAGCAGGAAGCATTAGTAGAGCGCGGGCAGCTCCAGTTATTATGGCAGGACGGACTGAGGGAGACTGGCAAACCTTGTCCGACTCTCTTCCTCTGATGTAAATGGCCCTGCACAGGGCAAAAACTGCCTTCATCAGCCCCAACACAAATGCAACCAGAGGGTGGGAGCTCTGCAAAGGGTGGAGAGTGGCGGGAGAAGGGCGGAGGAGGAGGAGGAGGAGGGGGATCCAGGGGGAGATGAAGCTATCATCTCAACCTGAATGAGAGAAGGAGTGTGTGGGGGAGAGGAAGAGAGGGGTTCCTGCTGCTTGAAGAAGCCACAGCAGGAGATAATGTGAGCAGACAATGTGAGAGATATGGAGAGGGAAGAAATCCAGGAAGACAAATGTCATACAAATAAAAGAAGTGAGATGACAGCGAGTGTTTCATTTCAATCCCTTCTCATTAGCTTCTCTGTGATCCTGATGCTCACCATTGTCCATTTGTCCATCTTTTTTGTCCTCTTCATGAAGTTACTGGACAGGACATGCGGTTGAAGCAATAAAACATCTTTTACACTGAACCCTTGATTACAAGTCGTGGGGCTAAGAATCTGAACTCATCTGGCCCTGGTGAAGATTTCTATTCCGCGGCAGTTCATACACACACAGGTCATCAGACAGCATGAATGCAATCAGCGTGAGGTGACGAAGCTGCGTGGTGTGATGAGAGACAGTAGCTTCAGTGGGAGGGAAGTGGAGCACAGAATTAATCGGAGTCACCCGCCTCAGCAGTATTTCCTCATCACCTCAATCAAAACTGTCTCATTTAGTTGGTCATATGCATTTCATGCTGAGCACACAGCACTACTGAGAGAACATATCTCACTTTACTGAGTGTCCAGTGCTGTGCAGAGCATGAGGCTGCACACTGATCCATCTGCACCCTGATTCTGTTCTGCAAAGTCACCGAGCCAGGTGAAAGACTCTTTAGTATGAGGTCGATGATTCTTGAAGACACACACCTCCACTTCTCTCCTTGATGAGACAGCTGGCTGCACACTCTTACAGTAAGATTCACATGACAGCAGTGTCTGACAGACGATGTACTCAACAAAGGTGAGACCGAGTGTTTAGAGATCAGCAGCGACAGCAGCAGAACACTTTTCAGGACTGATGTTGTAGCATACCCTCCGAAAGATGGTAAGAGACTCGACTGATGGTTTTTAGTGTTTATTCCTTTCCATGAGTTCCACAATAAACCAACGTGAGATCTTGTAAGAAAACAAAGAAAACAACAAATCACATCTCTGTTACCATTTCCCTATATAATAACTGGTAAACAATCACAGTGCACGCGTAACTGAATACTCAGCAACATATCGTAAGATCGCTAAACACATGAGCAACAGGCTCGCATAAATTTCCTGCACAGACACATTGTCAAAAATATAATTACAACCACACACCAACCTTGTGCCTCTTCGGGGATTGCTAAAATACACTTTGTTTCCGTCACCGTTTCTGTTTTGCTGCTTCACATGCATTCACCTTTGTTTACCTTACAGCCAACTTTATAATTTCACCGTCAAGTTGTTCATTCCGTGTTCATGGCTGAATTCTCCCGGCGACACACTATTAAACCGGAAGTACGACATAGCGTCTTCAAAATAAAATGTTGCACTCTTAAGATGAACCCTTTTAGCACTTAAATGAGCAAAATATACACATACATATAGATGAAATTAAATTTTAGCAAAACTCTAATCATGAAATATATTTATCAAGGAATCATGTCAAAATACTATTTGTTCTTCCCAAATGAACTTATAAACAGTGCAAGCTGCCCTCTGGTGGACAAAATGAGAAACAGCAAGCACAAAACACAAAGTGGGTTTGCTACAGATGTAATTCTGCCCATGTGTTTCCACAAGTCGAAGATTAGACGGATTTGTACACGGTTCGATCTTTCAGTCAGATTTTAACATCAAATGATGTCCTCCGCAGAAAGATCTGAAGTGCACTGAGGCAGCAACACTATTTCCCAACTCTTCCTTCATAATTCCACACAAGCAGTAGCTCAGTTGTACCCAAATCTTCTCAGGATGCCTCTCTGATTGGGATGCTGTCTAAAAAGCATGACATACAAGCTGCTTTAAACAAAGAGGATCAATGATGCAACAGGTTCCTTTCTCAGGCTGCAAACAAGGAACACTGACTTCCCACAGGGCCGGAGCTTTACAAAATCCAGACTCCAAGTACTTTCATGCAGTTGTTTCAAAGCTTTTCTGCCCAATGTACAAAAGTATTTCAGGACAGATAATGCATCGGTTGTGGTGGGTCTGTGGATGCACACCTGAAGCCAAACAAAACACAGTGATCCTTGAAAAGTTTTGGCTTCACCCTGCCTAAAATTGACACACCATCTCACAATCACAATTCACTTTAGCTCTCATTTGAGTCCACCGTCACAAATTACTCTTATTAGCATGTCTTACAAAGTCAGTAACAAACACACACATGCTGGAGAATACTTACAATGAACTAAAATATATGCACCAACACTTTACACGTACTCACATCAGTTAATTCTAAAAAATCAACCCTTTAGCATTCGTCATTACCATTCCCATTATACTGTATATGTTAGCAACAGCTCCGCTAGCCTAGCATAGCAGTGTCTACCTAAACATCTGGACTTTATGACGCATTACTGCAAACTCAACACAACACGTTAAATCAAGGATTCACAACACATACCTGCCTGTGTTTGTGAGGAGTTTTAACCCACCTGTGCGGAAAACAAAGAGACAGAAAATGTTGACTTGTGTTCAGCTGGACTGCAGGATTTATTCTGTGTCCTCCAGCTAAAAAGTCCCACATACAGTCATCTGGAAGCATCTGTTTGCAAAAACATATTCAGTGCTTCGGTGTGTTCAAACTTGTGTCACTCCATGAAAGTAACACAGTGGTTCTGACTGCTGGGATTAACGTTCAGACTGTTACCTTTGAAACAAGACCAAAACCATGCATGTCCTATAAGTGGATCAAGAACAGCTTTCGGTTAACTTTGGATCCGCTTGGACAGTTTTAGGCAAATTTTGCTGGAATTCATTTATCTTTTTAAAATCTATTTATCTGGCAAACCAGTCTCTGTGGATATAATCAAAAGCTTTCTTTTGATCTCGACCTGCAATATAGACATTTTTATCATATAATGTTTGGATGTTATTTCTCTTCAAATAGATTATTAAATAATAATTCCACATTATCTGTCCCTTAATTGCATGTTTGTTCTGTTTCTATAATTTGGTCTAAAATATCTGTTAGTCTATTCAGAATCATTTTAGCAGGTAATTCATAATCTGTATTTATAATGGTCAGATGTCTGTAGTGATCAGTATTTGAGTCATCATCTCTCTTGGACGAACACACATGACACCGTGATAGAATGACTCTCCCACACAGCCACAGTTCAGACCTTCATTGTACAGACAGGTGAGTAGATCAATGATGAACGTATATCTGATACGTCTGTACTTTATAGCTAAAGTGGGCAGGCCATCTGGGCCAGGGCTTTTACTGGCATTTAACTGCTTGATGGCCTGAACCACTTCTTCTTTTCTCATATTTTCTGTAAATAAAGTGAAGTTTATGGAGTTTTTAACAGAGAGTTCAGAGAGTCTGTATCTGTACCTATTTTCCTGTGTGCACTGGAACATGTGGGCAACACTTTTTTTTGACATAAGGTAAACACCATACATTATAGTGAGTGGTATGTTGAAATGATGCACAGACTGGCTGATTTGCTATAAGACAATGTTTATATAAAGGAAAACCACTTCGATTAATAGGAAAAACCTGTCCATGTATTGAGAGTTGCTTGTCATTACTGTCAAATAATGATTATATGAAGTAAGTACTGTTAAAACAATGCTTCTGTAAGCTATTATCACATGATATCTTTTTTGTACAGTATAAAACCAATGTTGAACAGAAATTGACTGTAAATGAGTTGAATCATTACATAAAGTAAAAGTCTAAAGCTGTCAAGAAGCTTTCAGAGAGGATAAGCTGAATATACTGTAGTTTTACAGAGTGTTTCTGTCTTTTCCATCCAGAAGAGTCCTTGTGGATGGACGGGATAATCCTATGAATTTGCCAAATAATACTGTATGAAAACAACAGCCTTCATTTAAATGAGATCATTTTAAACATACTGAATCCAAAATGATGGCTGTTTTGACTGATTTTTGAATATATTCTTCAAGGAATTAAAGACTCCAGACATGATTCTTTTATTAATTGTACTTGACTCATGAATGTGGAACTCTGCAATGCAATATGGACTTTGAAGAATTTATGTGATTAAAATCCAAAAAACAGGAGCAGAGATTCGCTCTGTTCTATCAGAAAACTGAATATGAGGGTGTTTTTCAGAAACAAGAGGCACAGTGCTGAGAACCATCTGTTTTGTTTCTTTCTAACAACCCATAATCTTACAATGTGTGAACCATCAGATAAAATGCCCAGCTATGCAGCAAATAATAAGAAAACACACACAAAAGAAATAGATAAAAACAGAAATGTAATTTGAAATTGATTCATTTGTCTTGTTTTATTTTGATTTGGTATTTAATGAATTGAATTTTAACTGTGGGAGGAAACCGAAGCACTCGGAGGAAACCCACTGTCCGACTGATTTTTTTTTTCCGTCATTAAATTTTGATTTCTTATCCATTGATTTTAAGTTGAAATGTGTGAGGAAACCGAAGCACAGGAAGGAAACCCAGTGTCCAATTGAATATATTTTCTGGTGAGTCCGGTGTTCCATTCCTCCACATCACTGTCTTCCTGAGTCGCACATCACTGTCTTCCTGGTCCTCATCACTGTCTTCCTGCTCACTGAGTGCGGTGTGCCCTGACTCCACATTACTGTCTTCCTGCTCAGTGAGTGCAGTGTGCCATGACTCCACATCGCCGTCTTCCTGCTCACTGAGTGCGGTGTGCCATGACTCCACATCGCTGTCTTCCTGCTCACTGAGTGCAGTCTGCCCTGACTCCAAATTACTGTTTTTCTGCTCAGTGAGTGCAATGAGCCATGCCTCCACATAACTGACTTTCCCCTCAATGAATGGGGTGAGCCATGACTCCACATCACTGTGTTCCTGCTCACTGAGTGCGGTGTGCCATGACTCCACATCACTGCCTTTCTGCTCACTGAGTGCGGTGTGCCATGACTCCACATCGCTGTCTTCCTGCTCAGTGTGTGCAGTGTGCCATGAATCCACATCGCTGCCTTTCTGCTCACTGAGTGCAGTGTGCCATGACTCCACATCGCTGTCTTCCTGCTCACTGAGTGCGGTGTGCCATGACTGCACATCGCTGTCTTTTTGCTCAGTGAGTGCGGTGTGCCATGACTCCACATCGCTGTTTTCCTGCTCAGTGAGTGCAGTGTGCCCTGACTCCAAATTACTGTTTTTCTGCTTAGTGAGTGCAATGAGCCATGCCTCCACATAACTGACTTTCCCCTCAATGAATGGGGTGAGCCATGACTCCACATCACTGTGTTCCTGCTCACTGAGTGCGGTGTGCCATGACTCCACATCACTGCCTTTCTGCTCACTGAGTGCAGTGTGCCATGACTCCACATCGCTGTCTTCCTGCTCAGTGTGTGCGGTGTGCCATGACTCCACATCGCTGTTGTCGTGATCCACATCACTGCCTTTCTGCTCACTGAGTGCGGTGTGCCATGAATCCACATCACTGCCTTTCTGCTCACTGAGTGCAGTGTGCCATGACTCCACATCGCCGTCTTCCTGCTCACTGAGTGCGGTGTGCCATGACTCCACATCGCCGTCTTCCTGCTCACTGAGTGCGGTGTGCCATGACTCCACATCCCAGTCTTCCTGCTCAGTGAGTGCAGTCTGCCCTGACTCCAAATTACTGTTTTTCTGCTTAGTGAGTGCAATGAGCCATGCCTCCACATAACTGACTTTCCCCTCAATGAATGGGGTGAGCCATGACTCCACATCACTGCCTTTCTGCTCACTGAGTGCAGTGTGACATGACTGCACATCGCTGTCTATTTGCTCAGTGAGTGCGGTGTGCCATGACTCCACATCGCTGTCATCGTGGTCCACATCACTGTCTTCCTGCTCACTTAGTGCGGTGTGCCATGACTCCAAATCGCTGTCTTCCTGCTCAGTGAGTGCGGTGTGCCATGACTCCAAATCGCTGTCTTCCGTCTCAGTGAGTGCGGTGTGCCATGACTCCACATCGCTGTCTTTCTGCTCACTGAGTGCGGTGTGCCATGACTCCACATCGCTGTCTTTCTGCTCACTGAGTGCGGTGTGCCATGACTCCAACTCGCTGTCTTCCTGCTCACTGAGTGCGGTGTGCCATGACTCCAAATCGCTGTCTTCCGTCTCAGTGAGTGCGGTGTGCCATGACTCCACATCGCTGTCTTTCTGCTCACTGAGTGCGGTGTGCCATGACTCCAACTCGCTGTCTTTCTGCTCACTGAGTGCAGTGTGCCATGACTCCACATCGCTGTCTTTCTGCTCACTGAGTGCGGTGTGCCATGACTCCAACTCGCTGTCTTCCTGCTCACTGAGTGCGGTGTGCCATGACTCCACATCACTGTCTTCCTGCTCAGTGAGTGCGGTGTGCCATGACTCCACATCGCTGTCGTCGTGGTCCACATCACTGTCTTCCTGCTCACTTAGTGCGGTGTGCCATGACTCCACTTCGCTGTCTTTCTGCTCACTGAGTGCGGTGTGCCATGACTCCAACTCGCTGTCTTCCTGCTCATTGAGTGCGGTGTGCCATGACTCCACATCACTGTCTTCCTGCTCAGTGAGTGCGGTGTGCCATGACTCCACATCGCTGTCGTCGTGGTCCACATCACTGTCTTCCTGCTCACTTAGTGCGGTGTGCCATGACTCCACATCGCTGTCTTTCTGCTCACTGAGTGCGGTGTGCCATGACTCCACATCGCTGTCTTTCTGCTCACTGAGTGCGGTGTGCCATGACTCCACATCGCTGTCGTCGTGGTCCACATCACTGTCTTCCTGCTCAGTGAGTGCGGTGTGCCATGACTGCACATCGCTGTCTTCCTGCTCACTGAGTGCGGTGTGCCGTGACTGCACATCGCTGTCTTCCTGCTCACTGAGTGCGGTGTGCCGTGACTGCACATCGCTGTCTTCCTGCTCACTGAGTGCAGTGTGCCCTGACTCCACATCGCTGTTTTTCTGCTCACTGAGTGCAGTGAGCCATGCTTTCACATAACTGACTATCCCTTCAGTGAATGGGGTGAGCCATGACTGCACATGACTGTCTCCCTGCACAGTGAGTGCGGTGTGCCGTGACTCTACATTCATTTCTTTTGGATATCTGGACAACCCGGTCTTTCTCTGAAAATTCGTTAGTGCCATTGGAATGACGTGAATGTTTTCTGACAACCACGAATGAAATTAAACCTTCTTTTTGAGTCTTTTGTTATAGCTTCAAGCTTGCAGATGGGGGTTCCTTTAAATGCAACTATGTGAATGTTTTCCAAAAACTGAACTAAATAAAACTCTGCCTATTCCTATTCCTATTCATTCATGATGGTCTAGTACCAATGCAACATTCAATTCCTTCAGCTGATCAGTGACGTCGGACTTCAAAGCAGCAGCCGCTAAACCCCGCCCCCAACAACGCATGTCTAGTGGTGTCTTAGCAACCGTAGCTAGGCATGGCCGTAGCAACGGTCATAGACTAAAGGGGCAATCCCTTAATGGCAAAATATGTACAATTTTGCGGACATTACTTTTAATTTGTTTGGAGAGGACAAAGCACTTGGCTTGTGGCTGAGAATGTCCCCATCAAAAAGACGAGAAAAGTAAAGAACAACTCTGGACCGACGTTGAAGCGATATTAAGGCACAAGCGACTTGAGGACACTGAGATTGACCAGATTGAAGCGGATAGACACGAAACAACAGCAAGAAAAACACAGCATGGGAGATCAACCTGTTAAAAGACTGCTTAGTGGAGACAAAACTGGAGACAGATTTTTTATTGTAGGACGCTGAACGCAGAAATCAGCTGCTGCGGGCCTTTTATCCCTCAGTACAAAATAATAGCGGTAAACCAAACTCTGTGGCCCGCTACGTCTCTCTCAGGTCTGGGATATCCCGTCACTTCTCCTCATTTGACATGGTTAATTAATGCTTAATTTAATCACGCTAAATAAGTGTAAAGAGGTAAGTTTTGCCTGCAGGCCTGCGCACAGTGAGAGGTGGTTGATGCGCTTCAGAGCCGCTGCGCAGTGAGAGCGGTGACAGAAGAGAGTCGGCTCATTTTAAATCTATAAAACATGTTTTAATCATTACTTTGTGTCGGGATTCTTTCTCATCCTGACAGGGTTCATTTCTCCATAGGAACCTGCTCACTCTACATTATCCCTCACGTATTTCCTCCTCTTTTTGTCAGATGTTCACAGAGTCTGTGTCTGTATGAATTTTCCTGCGGGCACTGGAACATAGTTCTCTAATAACTTTAATTTTTTATTATTTCCATCCTTTCCTTCTTATGCCTTTCATGAAATTACTTTGGAGTCGCCTGTGTCCTGATTTGATAGCATGAACGAGGTTTCCTCTGTCATCTGATTGTGATTGTTTGTGAATATGATGTAATAGTTCATTATTAAAGTTATCTATTTGTGATTTTAAACCTCTCATTGTTTCCTCAGTTGCTGCAGATCTATTTTTCATTTGCTTTCTACTAATATACTGATTTATTAATGAATCATGCATTTTATTTTTAAGTTTATTGAATTCCTTACATTTAAATTTAAATGCATGTTTTATCCTATGTTTTATTATTCTCCATAATTTCACATGGGATTTTTCTAAAACTTTTGATTGAATTCTTCCATGTATTTCTTGTCTTAATTCTGTGATTAGGTCGTTGTTGACTTTAGTTTCCAGGATCCTCTGTTCACTGAGGCAGAGAAAACAGATGATTTAACTAAAAGATGATGCGAAAAATTGTTTAGGATTGTGCCATAATGATATACTGTACAGTTTGAAGACACATATATTCCATCAAAGCGTGTTTTACTTCTGGAGTCAGACCTGGTAAAATCGGTTCCGAGAGGCTTCACGGCTCTATAAACATCAGTTAAATGAGCCTCATTTCAGATTTCTTGTAAAAGTTTTCCTTCTGAGGGTTTACCGTCTAAACGCGTCCCTCTTCCATGAGGAACAGGCCAAGCGCGTTTCTTCCTAAAACAGCAAAGGACATTTCATCCCAGCCAGCAAGGAACATGGCCACAACATTGGCAAACGTTACTTACAAGTTCTAAAAATGCTTTAAAGAAAATGTTTTAATCTAATGTTCAGAGAACATGTAATGTTCAGAGGACATTAGATTACAGGATGACAAAGAAAAAACAGTGGCACTGCAACATTCTGAGGATGTTTTCAGGATGTTGTTGAGGCCTGATGCCAAATGTTCAAAAGGAGGGTCATAAGAGCTGTTCACTTGTATTTTTTATTTTAGAGACAGGAAAGACCTGAATTACACTCAGATGGAGCTGAATCAGTGTCAGAAAGCTGGGGGAGAGGAGTGCTGCAGGCCCGCTGTCCTGCTGTTAACTAAGATCAGAGCCTGGCCTCTCACTCACACTTTCATACAGATGCTCGCCATCATCATCATCATCACCTGACAGAGAGGGAAGATCCTCAGGCAGCTGCTTTTACATATACCTTCTGTTTTTTTACATTCAGAGCCTCATGCACTCATGGGAAAAGTCTGTGAACATAATGGAGAGTTGGGTTTCATTACCATGAAATAATGTTGACATCAAGTAAACCTCATACATTGCTTTTATCTGTCATTACAAGATAATGACAGTAAACCAAACTCTTTCGCCAGCTACTTCTCTCTCAGGTCTGGGATACTTGTCACTTGTCCACATTTGACATGATTAAAAGTCCCTATTTCACATCCAGCAACGGGGTGTTCAAACAGGTCAAATGCCCAACAACGTGCAAGATGTGAGTGAGTGCCCCCCCTGTCGCAATTGTGTTTCCAGGTGGAGTCCAAGGCATGGTGGAAGGAGACAAAGAGAAAACATCAACATCCCTAAAGACCCGCCATTCACTGAATGTCCAATTCAATATCAATTATCATTAATGGGCGGGGAAGGCTACTTTTGCTTGGTAATTTTAAATCAATAAAATATGTTTTGATTCCTATGTGCCACATTATTGAATGCTTTAGTAGTGAGCTGTGTTCTAGAAAGGGATCATGTAGAGTAATCAGGTTATCTCTTACATAATACATCTTAAAATTATAGACTGACAATATGAACCTACTCATTTTGTAACGGAGAGGAAAAGCATTCACTTCTTTAAATGTTCCTATACTGCCCCCTTCTGGAGAGAGATGTCCCCGGCAAGTCAACCCACTGCAACTCATTTACTTGAACAAGTCAGAAGTGATGATAAAAAATGGGATCTCTGACTGAGCAGCACAATCTGAGTGGAGGGCCAGAGGAGGATTCCTGCTTCACAGGGAAATGAACATCACATTGGAGAAATCGTACAGCTGTATCGAGTTTCAACTGCAGAGCGGCTGCTTGCGGCTCCAAACCAGACATGACGATTTTTACCGAGCAAGCTTCCCGAGCCCAGCCGATCTCAAATGGTCCACAAACCCGACATCAACCGAATCTCTCCGATCGGACCACACTGAAGTCTGTTGTCAGGTTTTATCGCTCAGTCCTTCCTCCTCTGTTGTCAAATGAAGGGCAGGTTGTATTACGTGCTTATTATGGACGCCATGGCCGGACCACATGCACGGACAATTAAATTTGAGCATATTATTCTATGTCAGTAATGCAAATGACTGATGATTTATTTCCGGGCAGGGCTATGAAGTGCATCGTGGACAGTTGACGGTCGAGTTCGTGCTCATCTGTTCATTATCTTTGTATCTGACTGTTTTGGAGGTGAGTGAAATCAAATTGAATTGAAATTGAACCTTAACGTTTGGCAAAACTTGTGTTTCACGTTAAATATCATACATACCATGTTAGTGTATCAGGATTGGGCGATTGGCTGAGTCCATGGCTGACTGGATTTGGCGTTTTGGGCGATTTTTGTCATTTTATTTTCCATAGTTGAATGACCACTGGACGAGCTAACCGTATTAGCACATTAGCATCCATTAGCTAACAGCAGAGAGGCAGCCAGAAACAGCGAGTTAAAGTTTGCTAGAGCTGGAATATTTTCACGGTTAATTCTGTAAAGTAAGGATTTATTTCGACCAAACCAGAGTTTGTAACTGTAGGAACAAGGCAAAACTGAGACGCTTTCATGAGTGTTATTCACTTTCTGCCGCGTTTAAGTGTTTTATGATGATTTCACAAGGTAGGCTAAGTAAGACCGTGTAAGAATATTTGTTTCTTGACATTTTGTGAGTAGATTTATAAAATTTAACAAAGCTGAGAGAGCCCATGCTCGCGCACATCAGTCTTTGTTTGTTTGTCTTTGCTGTTTTTTTGTTTGTTTTTTGACAGTGACGCTCAGGAACTGGGGCCTGTTGCACAAAAGTAGGATTCAGACACCAGGATAAGTTATTGAGCCTGGCTCAACCAATCCAAAACAACAGAGTTCAGGCTTAATTGGTTGCACAAACGCCAAGCCAGGATAAGTAGACACGGATTCATCAAGCCAGGTGAAACCAATCCTGGATAAGTTGCAGCACACAGCTCCTCAAATAGGGCCCGCAATCAATCACAGATTCACTGATTCACCATGGCATCTCGTGCAGCGTACTTCTCCCCGCTGGAGCAGGAGATAATTATGGAGGCGTATGAAGAGGTCAAAGACCAAATAAAAAAAAAGGAAACACCGCCACTGCAATAAAACAACGACAGAAAGCGTGGCAAAGTATTGCAGATCGCCTGAATGCGTAAGTATTGCACAAACACACACTCACTACTCCACTGAAACCATCACAATTACAATCCAAATAGTTTATTAACATCCCCAAAGACGTAGTTGTATTCAGATTATGAAACAGCTGGAACTGCCAGTGAAACTGACTGCAGATGTGAGTGAAATCATGTAAATGCAGCTCCGTATTTGCTCCTCATGCTCCTCTGTTGTTTCATTCATTATGTGTGTGTGTGTCCTTTGTTCATTTTTTAATTTAATTTATTATTTTCAGATTAAACATGACTGGGCCCAAACGAACTTGGCAGCAAGTCAAGATAAAGTACAAGAACATCCTGCAGAACGGTCCTGACAAATATTATGCATGTACATACTTTGTACCCAGAGGGTGCCTGCTCACATATTGTCAGTACTTATGTAGCAATTTAAAAAAAAAAACCCACAAGCAAGGCACGGGTGGTGGGTCACCACTAGCTGACCTAACCCCAGCTGAGGACAGAGCCTTAGAATCAAATATGTGTCCCTCCCAAGAAGATGCCTCCCTCTTCATCAAAGGTGCATTCTTCCATCTTTACATGGGACATATAACCATTCATATTGAATCCATCTGGACTATCTGACTTTAGTTTACCTTGCAGTGTCTGGAAACATCGCTTCACTGTTGGAGCCTCCAACACTGGGGTCACAAATACCAGAAGAAGATGATGATCCAGTGAGTACTCCATCAAAGGCCTACTGTAGGCCTGCATGTCTCATCTAGTAGTTTCAATATGAATCCCTTTTAGATATGACAGGGTGAAGGCACCAGTGGAGCAGCAGCAGACGACTTTGATGAGGTGACGAACTCTCTTGATTCAAGAAGGCTTGAGGTATCGTAAAGTGGAAGTACTCATTCAGTCTACAATGGTGAGAAGTCATCATCTGGTGCCCACACAAAATGTCATTTCTGTCACAGGACCCAGATGCTGTACAGGGTGAAAGCCAGCCGTGCAACATAGTGAGTATTAATGGAAGTGCATTCTCAAAATGTAAAATTCCCGCTAATTGCTGTGCTAATTGTTATGTATTTTCAGAACTCACAAGCTATCAGGCAGTTATATGCCACACATCTTAGACAGCAAATAAAGCTGGCAGATCTGGACATTGAATATAAAAAAAACAAATTGAAGACCTCTCATTGGAATCTGAACTCAAAAGGAAGAAACTCAGAAAATTGGACCTCGAAATAAAAAAGAAAATAGTTTTACCTTCAGTGCAGACTGTATGCTGACTGTAACACAATGTATTAATCATTATTCTCCTTTCCTTACCAGCTCCAAGAAGATGACGAATCTTAATAAAAAGATTAAATGACTAGGATTGCAGATTGTAATTCCAGTCTGTGACATAATGCCTAGTGTCATCTCTATGGTAGCCCCAAGTGGTCTGATTGGTTGGAAGTCACACACCAAAGACTGGCTGTTTTAAGACAAGAAGAAAGGCACATAATGTACCTGAAATGCTATTTCCCAGATATCAAAACACTTCATGGCAGAAGTTGAGCAGTTTGAAAGTCAGACAGGGGGCATTTTAATCAATTATCTATTCTTTAAGGCAGCAGGTATCCTGATTGGATAACCATTTGTAGCTTGTGAAGGTGCAAAGGTATTTCTCATTAAATCTAGCTATCCAATAGCCTGTATGAAGGCCCAAAATGGTGTGTTCCTTCCTGCTCTAATGATGGCATGCCCATTTCTGCAAGAGGTTGTGGATGAAGAAGCACGTGTGCTCAGGAGAGCCTTCAGGCTGGAGAGAGTCTTCAGGGACAGGGCGGACCCATTGGCCTTCCCTGATGACCACCTCTATGAAAGATATTGGTTTTCTGCAGATGGCATCCGCTATCTGTGCAGACTGCTGGGTCCCAGGATCCAACACCACACAGCACGGAGCCATGCGCTGAGTGTTGAGCAAATGGTGTGTGTGGCCTTGCGGTGTTTTGCAAGTGGAGGCTTCCTGTACTCGGTGGGGGATGCTGAAAACCTGAACAAGGCCTCAATTTGCCGTACGGTGCGTAGTGTGTACCTGGCTATTGAATCACTTTCAGGTGTCTTCATCTCCTTCCCTGGTCACTGAGGGCTCCGTGACATCAAAAAGGATTTTTATAGCATTGCAGCTAAGAGAAACTACAAATTACAGGACAAGTGTTAACAGTCATTGCTTTATGTTGCAGGTTTCCCCACTGTCATTGGTGCACTTGACTGCAACCATATCAAAATAAAATCCCCCCATGAGGGAGATTTTGTGAACAGGAAATCCTTTCACAGCATTAATGTTTAGGTGAACATGACTTCCTGACATTAATGAACACTGTGCATTGCTTGTGATGTGCATTGATTGGTTTAATAGTCTACATCTTATAATTTCAGATGGTCTGCAATGCTGACTACCTGATCAGCAACGTTGTGGCAAAGTGGCTCGTTAGGTGAAGTGTGTTTTCACAGCTGAAAACACTCTCAGAATGTCCAGTTTAAGCACTAATGCTCCCTCTTCACTGGGCTGGACCAGTATCTGGCCAGATTCCTTGAGCTGTACTAGGCAAGAAGTGGCACAGTGACCCTGAACAGGCCTATGATGATGGCATAAGTGTACAGCTGTTAGTTGTTCTTCCATGCCTCCCACATTTGTTGTTCGCATTTTGCAGGCCAGAGGGAGTAAAGCATTGTTTACTTTATATCTTTATGACAGTTGTCAATTAGTTTAAATGGTGTGTAGGTCCTGAAGAGTGATACAAACACCCAACATGCTTAGTAAGACTCGTTTTGTGTAGATGCCAGACAAAAATGTGTTGCTCTGAAGAGATCTGTCCAGCTTTAATAACTAACAACTGATTCATGGCACCAGGTTTGATCTTCATCAGCAGATGGAACTCACTTCACTGTCAGGTGATAATAGCAGGGCTTTCACATAACATTATAAGTGTTGAAGTGCTTTTGTGTGTGTGTGTGTGTGTGTGAGAGAGAGAGAGAGAGAGACTACAAACTGCTAGAACAAAAAAATGGTAAAAGCTACGTTGCTTTCTTTAAATTCTTGTGTAATCCACAGAACATGAGGACAGAATTACCGAGGGGATGAAAGTTGGCATTGTCATGGTGAAAGATGGACAGGACATCCTTGTGGAAGCAGTGATCCTGTCTGAGCTGAAGGACTTCCTCAGCACCATTGCCATGCTGATGGGTCTTGTTTTTGCCCTCAACATAGACTATCCAAAGGAACCTGGAGGAAACATTCAAAGTCATCCAGAAGGTCCTCATGACATGGGTGGAGGACAGTGTTCCTCACTTGTGCTTGGTTTAAGAAACAGACTCCTCCAGAAAACCATGTAAGAGGCGATGTAACGTTAGAATTGTTTGTGACGTTTCTGTTTTGTGCATCACCAAATGAGCAGACTGAGGAACTGAGGTACATAGACTGTACAAAGTCTTTCAGAGGTCCTCATGAGCATCAGTGGATAAACATCTCTCTCACTTGTGCATGGTTTAAGTAGCAGACTACTGAAAACCACGTAACCCTGAACTCTGATGGCTCATTTCATGGAAGTTTATCAGCTCTAAAAATGGACGTTTTTGAAGTTCATATTTTTATGTTTTACACATTATTTAATAAATGGATAGCTGAAATAGTTTAGAATTTCTATATCTACATTTTGTCTCACAGCAGTTTGAACGGGTCAGTCAGAATTGGTTGACGTCTGTACAGGCAGACAGGTTTTAGATGAAGTCTGCTCTCTCCTGTTTATGTTCATATACTGAGTGGTGCAGCTACAAAATGCACAATATTGATGTTTCCATTTCTTCTTTTGCTATTGTCAGTTTTAATGTTGACAGGTAATATTGTGCATATGTGCAGTTAAAGAGTTTCTTTTTGTGGCCCTCCACTGTCTGTGTCTTCAGTTTTATGGCGTTTTAAATTGTCAATTTATGGTTGAGTAAGTCTTGGTTTGTTCAAATATTGACGATGTGAATGTCATCGTTGATTACATCCTGCCGTTTCACTTTTATTGTGTCAGGTGAGCACCAATAAGTATGACATTGTTTGGATGTTAATTGGTTGTCATGTTTCCCTTTGACACAAACAAACAGCCACTTAATATAAGTTACTGTAAGCTGAAATAGATTTGCAAGTTCAAACAACCCTAAGCAGTTCAGTAAATTAGCAAATTCCAATCAACCAGACTAAAGCAAAGGTTTGTCTATTGTTTTGTCTATTTCACTTTGTGAAAAGCTGTAGCATGTTTAAGATGCCAACCCAGAGGCGAGAGCCTCCTTTTGAGCAGTACTTACTGACTGAAACACAGAGGCATCATTTTCTCTGAAAATCAATGTGCTGCACAGAAGAACAGAAAACCTGATTGTTGGTTGAGCTTTGTCCACTAGAGGGCAGACGTGCTCTTTCTCTCAACTAAGCAGTCATGGGGTATTGAGTGGGAAATGAGTGGAAGTCATTTAGGAATAGAGAACATTTGTTTCCCGGCACACTCCAGTAAAATAATACCATGGCAGTAATTGTTGCAGTGATTGCAACCCGAAGGGACCTGAAAATCTAACTTGGATGTGGCCACATTATTTTGGGTCCCTGTGTTACATTTGCTCAATGCTGGGTGGAAAAATGAAGCTGTAATCCCATATCCTCTGTCTATGCCAGGCAGGTGCATCACACCTGTAAATAATCTGCAAAAACAGTGACTGTGGAAGGCTGGGTGATCCAGACTGGTGATCCCAACACGGAGAGAAGTCAGGGAGAGGCCTCTGGAATATATACAAAACACTGCCACGCTACTGAGGCCTATAAAAGAATGGAAAAGAGGCCAGGAGTTAATTCTGGACACAGGATGTTTGCCCCTGAGGAGAGTCAGTGATGCCAGGAATACACCAACAAAGACTGCCATGAGGAGAACTGGGCTTTAAGATGGAAAGAACAAGGGAGAGAGCCAGAGAGAGGGAGGAGAACGTATGTGTGTGTGAGAGAGAGAGAGCGAGAGAGAGCGAGAGAGAGAGAACATGTGATGTGGTAACCTACACTCTGCTCCCATTTCCCTATACCAGAGCTGGTCCGTGGGCCCAGCAGACCTGTCATTACATTGCTCTGGTACAAACTCTGGTCTGCAGAGGAATGTCTGCACCACACACACACACACACACACACACACACACACACACACACAAACACACAAATACATACATACAGACACACACTGTCTGATTCACTGCTCATTCCACTACAAAAACTTCCACACAACACACTCAGTAAAAGGCCTAGTCTGCTCCATTGATCCTCAGCAGTGCTGCAGGCCGGTGCCTGCTTTCAGTCACAGATGCTGTATGTTGTTGTAGGGTTTTCTCAGAGGAATGAAGGACTTGCAGTATGGATGCACACCCTCCCCCTAATTGTGACATCAGCTGAAAATAATATTGACAAAATAAAAACTTTGTTCAGACACAATCTCCCATGCCGCTCCTGAGCTATGGTGTTGTTATGGCCATAAAGGAGTCTTTCTAGAACATTATGATGCCACAGTGAAGTTGACCTTTGACCTTCTGGATGTAAAATGTCCTCATGTCGTCATTGTCTCCTGCGAGACGTTTGTGTGGAATTGTGTCATAATTAACGTATGAATTCTTGAGTTATGGTCAAAAACATGTTTTGTGGGGTCACAGTGACCTTGCGCCAGAAATTCCCTCACGGTGTTCCTGTGATATCCTGTTCACGGGAATGGGATGGAGGTCACAGTGACCTTGACCTTTGACCACCAACATCAGTTCATCTCTGAGTCCAAGTGAACATTTGCGCTAAATTTGAAGACTGAATTTCCTTCCGGCGTTCCTGAGACATTGCCTTCATGAGAATGAGACATACAGGCAGTTGTTATCTGTTATTTGCTGAGTGTAGCACTCCCTCTTGACCCTGACCTCACCCCATACAGCGTTTTTAGAATAAAGTTTGATTTCTTACCAGCAAATGATTCTAGCATTATTTCTGGTATTTGGACAACATGTGGACAGCAGGCACGGGTGGTGCAGAATAAAACGAGTGAGGTAGAAAAAGCAGAAAAAGTAGATGAAGTGTGAAGAGAAAGGGAAAAGAAGGTAAAAAAGACTGAGGCAGGGTTTGAAAAGAGAATATAAATAAGGAGGGAGAAGCAAAATGAGCGGAGGAATTAGCAAAATGGGATAAAGCTAATGCAAGACAGATGAAGACAATGCAGGGAAAGCAAAAGCAGGACTGGAAGTTCATAATAGTTACAGAACAAGACCAAGCCTTATCAACCATTGAATAATTACCCTTAGAGTGAGAACTCTCTAAAGAGACAAGAGCAGAATAAAACAGCTTTAAACACCTCCAGAGCTCTTTTAAAGCTGCACTAATCAACATTTTCATATGAAAAACGGAAAAAAACGTCTGTCATGTGAAAGGAGTTGCTTGTAGTGAGCGACCCACAGAGAAAATATCACCAGACCCTGCAGTCTGCCTCAGCTCCGAGAAAGCTTTTTACCGCCTTGAAGCTAATTGTTTTGGTTTTCCAGCCCATAGCTTTACTGTTTGGTTCAGTGCTCTCGTCAGCATGGCTTCCAGCAGCAGCAGCAGCAGCTTTGTTCAGCAAAAAGCTCCAATGAATGCTCAGTCCACCCTGCCCTGCACCAAACTATATATATATATATATATATATATATATATATGTGTGTGTGTGTGTGTGTGTGTGTGTATCAATATTGGTCTGCTGCCCCCAAATAACTCAGTGCCTTCCTACATCTTAATAACACCTTTAAACATACACTAGAGGGTGGCAGAGAGAAATTATGTAACCGCTTAGCTAATTTGCTAATCTAAAGGCAGAAAAGAAACATATGTGATATTTATATGAATGATGAAGCTGTTGAATGACAAAGAAAATGTACTGCAGACCTAACAGTCTGTAGTATCTCAAATCTAGCTCCCAGGTTTGGTCGGATTACAGATGGAGCAAGAACAGAATCTCAGTATACAGAAATATCTTTAATTCATAAAAGATTTACAATATTTTACATATAACACATAATGTATGTAAGGCCGGGTAAAAGATCTTTGGCACTCTCTTCAGTTTCCTGTTGATACAGACAGAAAACATACAAAATGGTTTAAAAATACATCTCTGCATTCAAAGATAAGTAGTAGGATTACTTTCCCTTTTTGGCTTATTTGTCTCTTATGTACAGTTATTGTCTCTATATACATTGTGCTTGTTTATCTGGCAAACAAGGTTTAAGAATAGCTGGGTAAAAACAACATGGATACACACACGAATGTCCACACACAAGTACACACGCACGCACACACACACACATTCCTCTGGATTCCTGCTGTTGAGGATGGAGTCCACAGCATCATTAGTGTTAAGGCGACATCTCTGCTGGCTCAAAGTCGGACACAAAGGCACTTTTAGGCAAAAACTCCCCTTAACTCTGACATGTTACGTATGAAAATGACAAACATCTGTAATGCAAAAGTATTATGTGGTAAAGTGCACATCAAATGTCTTTGGTTTAACACTTATTGCCCTGTTATATGTCATAAAGAGAGAGAAGCCTGTCTGACTCTTAACAAAATACTGTCTCAGCACATCTTTGGAAGCTTCCAGTTAACTTTGGCTTTCTGCTTTTCAGCTGATTAAGGCAAGTTGTTACATTGTAGAAGTGGTGAAGTCCAAAAGCATCACCCAGAGTTCCTCGTTGCTGGGCTAGAATAAGATATGACACTGTGACTCGGCTCAAAGTCCTGGGAAGCAGGAGCTCAGCTCCTGAACATCGGTGTTGAGATTTCTCTCCTCAGTCCCATCCAAGCAGAATAAGTGCCGCTGTTGAAAAGTCTCCCTCTGAGTCCTTGAAAATGCAGAGCTTCCTCTCACTTCTCGTCGCTCACGGAGCAGTCCACAGCTATGATGTCCTGTATCTCTGTGATTTTCACCATCTCCTCCGGGATCTCCACCTCTGTGGGGATCTTCAGCTCCTCGGGGATCTTCTCTGCTGAGGAGCTGCGGCTGGACAGTTTGTCCATCTCGTCCTCCAGCTCGGAGATGCGTTCGGCGACGCAGTGGGCGGTGAGTCGGGCCTCTGGGTCGTGGTCCCAGCATTCCATGATGGTGGCGCAGATCACTGCCACGCCCTGTAGAGGGAGGAAGAGAGCAGGGATGTAAGACTCCACATTAAATGCGTCTTCTCAACCAACCGCATATTTATTCTAATGTGATATAACAATTTACACATAACCACCTGTGCTACTACAGTCCTCTGCTGGCCCATACATGTTGACAGAGGATCATCATACAGCCCAACACCCTGGTTGTTTCCATAGTGGTAATGTTGTTAGTGGGTTTTCTGCCATTTCGCCATCTGTTTCCTCTTAATACGTTACTGCCTACAATTTATAGGTACTTGTACTTTACTTGAATATTTCCATTTTATGCAGCTTTATAATTCTACTACATTACATGTCAGAGTCGAATATTGTGCTTTTTTGATCTAACAAATAGAATTACCAGTTATTTATCAGCAAGGTTTCATGATAATAAAACATAAAACATGCTTATAAATACGATACTTTCTTTAAGATTAAACTAGTGGTTCCCAACCTTTTCAGCTTGTGACCCCTTGCAAAAAAGCAAAGATTGGACAAAAAAATCTCCGACTGATCATCTCATATCCCCTTGATTCATCTTCTGGCTGTTTGGAGGGGGCCCAACCCCAAGGTTGGAAACCACTGGACTAAATTCTATATAAAATAGTTAAAAGTTCTGTATCTTTGACCAGCTACAACAGTAAAAAGCTATGCTGTGCATTGATGCATCAGTATGAACAATCGACAGCATAATGGCATATATGATAATATATCAGTCACACGGTCATTAGCCTGCAGAGCGAGCAGTTTTTTGGCCTTATATGTTGCACAGTAAATTTCAGAATATTTTAATTGCCAATTTCTTGCTATTTAAAGGCTTACCCATCCACCATCGATCTGAGTCTTTTTTCATTCAACTGACCTGAGGCAAGTCAATTCACACCATCCATCTATTTCTCAGCACACTTATGTATGATTTGGCTGAGAGGACTGTTGAAAAAACAAGTGATATGACTGCCTTCTGGTGCTCCTCTGCTAATTAATCTATTCTATATTAGAGAATGTTTGTCCAAGAAATAAAGTCAAAATGCATGTTTCTATGTAAGATGTTGAACATTTACTGCAGTTAGAATGATGATGTTACATAATTACATTGTCTATGCTCATGCATTTAGAAGATTATCAAGATTCATCCCATGAAGTCTGAACCACTTCACTCAGTATGTGTTCAGATCATCTACCATTTAAATGCAAACAGCAGCAAAACACTGAATTCAGGTTGGTTTCTTTTCTTCAAGAAGTGACAACAGCTGGAGATTAGCCTTTTGGCCAACACTGCCACATATACAATGATGTTGATGAGTACGCTTTGTCCATGTAAAAAGAAATAAGTACTAAATGAATAGGGAATAGTCATTAATGGTACATATCCGTGCTGTGTAATGTATGTAAATGTGATTCTGGTACAGGAGCACAGTGTATGTCTGACCTGATGCCGGAGCCAGGTGTCGAGGATCTCGGGTCTTCCTCTGTCTCGCAGTACGTTGTCCTTCATACTCTCCACACAGGGGTGCTCTCGTACTTTAGAGCCATATGCAGGCTCATAGTCCTTCACCTCTGCAAACATAAACACAACCCACAGATCAGACATGGAATGCAGATCGTCACCTGACTCTCAAGTGAAGAAAACAGACTTTCTTTGCGTCATGTTGTCCGTGCCATCGTGTTTCTGTCACACTTCCTCGCAAGGACGTGATGATAACAAGATGTAGCTGAGTTGGCCGACTTCAACATGAACACAAAACGAGTGCACATTTCGTGGCATGGTTTATGACACAGTGAAGACAAGATGTCACAGAGGAAGACGGGGTGAAGCAGGTGGCCGACTGAGTTAATGTGATTAGAAGGTGTAAAAGCATCCTGGTATGAGGTCATTCCAGCCCAAACCACTGAGCTGGTTCACCAGAGCTCTCAACATGCACACTGGCACCAATAACAGCAGTAGGAAAGGAAATGTCTTTTATGATGTCTCCATGGGAGGGAAAACGCTCACTCTGGCTCCTGAACAATGATTCTTTCTAAAAACAACAAATCAGCATCCACTAACAAGCAATTAGTCGCAACCTCAGACAGTATAGGACACCAAAATCACAGTCTGTCTTTTTTTTTTTTTTTTTTACTCCTTCATGTCTAAGAACTAGCAGGGAAAAGAGGGAGCACGACGTAGAAACCGTGAAAAATGAAAAACAAAGTTCTGGGACTGGGTCCAGACCTCATGAAACTGAACTCACAACAGCTGCAGTCTGTCTTCAGCTCCACAGAGAAGGCTCTCAGGATCTCAGAGTTACTGTGAAATGAGACACTAGTTGCTGCACAGTCATCTTCCTTTACTCAGCCAGAATATGACACGCATATTTAACAAACAGTGTAAGCACCTTGTTATATGCCCCTCCTCTTGTTCTTACATTCAACACTTCCTGCGTCCTGTATTTCACAACCTGTTGAGTATTATTCACCGAGGTGTACTTTTTTGGGTGTGATGTATTTGGCAGCTTTTCTCTGCGCATGTACACTAAAATTAATTTAATATTCAATGTAAATGTAAATCACCATCCACTAGAAATCTGCCTTTCCATCGGTGTTCTCACCCACTGATACCTTGATAGTGGAATTCTGAATTGTCTTCCAATCAAATGTAACTTCCACAAGCAGTCTTCAAACTGAGCTTCAAAGTTCCTTCTTGGCCTTTGAAACAGCCATAATCTGACCACATGGTTCATTTAGTTGCTGTTCTGGAAATTTCATCCATATCACACGGTCTTCATCACCAGATGGACGCTGCCCAGTCGGACCGGAACTGAAAAAGCGACAATCATGGCTTAGCAACCAGAACTACACACAGCAGGTCTGTCAAAGCTTTGGATCTCTAACCAACTAAATGTCCGACTAAATGGACACAGAACTGAGGTCATCTGCTCAGCAGTCTTCAGACTGTCCATAATCTGGCTCCGCGGCCTTGTTGGTAGGATGAAATCTAGGAAAAGTTTTTTTCTTTTTAGTCTCTGCTTCTGTGTCCTCAAACACAGGAAGTGGGAAGGCTGGAGTGGAACCCCCGGACAGGAAGTTGGAGGACTGGGATTGGGACTGTGTACAGAGAAGCTTACTCTACAGGCCCACACTTCCTGTTTTTGACATGTGGAACTTCCCCCGTTTTAGTATTTTAAAACAGGACCCAGCCGGGCCCGGCCCATTCCCCTGGAGGTTATTTATGCCAGGGCTGGTATTGTCGTCAGCTCTCTGCTGTTTAGATCTCCTGCTGCGGAGCTGGTATAAATTTTCCTGGACTGGATACAGCTGAAACACAGAACAGTGGAGAACAAGCCGACCTAAAATGAGAAAGTTCAAAACAGAAATAAAAAGAGGTGGAGCACTTTCTAAACATCAAGGCGTGACTGAGTGGAAAAGGTCTCATTTCACGCTCTGATGACGTTTTGGCTCCTATACACTTATTCTCATGTTTCTGAACGATGTCTGGGACGGCAGAGAACTAAGCAGACATGAGAGTATCACTGCACTCTATACGAGAAGTGCGCCCTGCTTCCCTACGGCAGCTCAGGACATTTGAAAGCTATGAGAAGAATTTCAGCCGTGGTTTGAGAACAGATTTCACAAGAGACTGCAACCAGAGCCTCAGTCTCACTTTCCCCTCGCTGTCTGGGGCTCGGGCTAAAGCCCTGGTATATCAAATCTAAAGGGGCAGAAAGCGGTTTACGACAGTTTCCTTTTCAGATTATCTGTCTGAAACCTTTGTGGCTGGGAGGTCAGCAGAAATCTCTGAGGCTGGCTCCACTGTCTGACTCCATGTTTGGCGTTCAAGAGGCTGAAGTGTCTAAACAGGCGTATAACATGAGACTGATCCCACATCAATGCAGTACTGACTACATCACAAAAAGCAAACTGCTGAACTACACCCTTAATGAGGGGTTAAACTGGTGCAGCAAGTTTATGGCTAGCACATTGGAGCGCTGTGAAAGTTAAAGGTGTTTTTAATTGAGTTTTAAGAGGCTACAGAAAGGGCTGCAAGCAGGTGAATCTAGTTCCGTTTGCGTCCAGGCCTGAAAATGACTCAGCAAAGTTGATGGCAACATGAGTGACTCCACTATTTCCACTCCTTCATGCGTAAACTTGTGAATCCGTTATCGTGCGTACTATCTGCGTGCTTGTCCTGTCTGCTCTCATTTGCTTAGTTTCCTGTTTGCACCCCTTGTGTTGTTTTCACACCATCGTCTGATTATATGGTGTCATGCTTTAATTGTCAATTGCTTCATTGTATGTTGTCTACTATACATAGTGCTTGATGTCTTAGCTCTGTTTATTTGCTTTCATGCTGTCACACCGTGGTGACGTTTGTCTCGTCTTGGGTTTTTTGTCTTGTGTTTTAGGAGTGAATTTTTGTTTCAATAGTTTTGCTGGTGAGTTTCTTAGTCCTCTTCATAGCCGTTTGTTTTCGTCCTCCTTCAGGGGCGTTTTTTCTTCAGTAATTTTTATATAGCCATTGTTGTTCTTTTCTTATCCTCCTTACGGAGCGTTTTTTTGTTACTTTGCTTTTCTCATATGATTTATTTTGGCTATGAAATTACACTATAAAGAGACTAGCATCAGACAACAGATTAGCCATTTAGCTAATACTGACACACTGATGTCGATTATTGTGCATTGTCCCCATAAAAAAAAAAAAACTTATGTAGAATAACATAAAATAAGATACATTTAGCAGGAGTATTTCAATAATTTCTTGTGGAGATCGAGATGAAGAAGAACAATATCAGTGTGTGCGTGAATTACAATGCTAACTTTGCCATCTTAGCAAAGACTGAAAGCAGGGGGAAACAGCTAGCTTGGCTTTCTACAAGGTTGAGAAATACACCTACAAGACGTCTATTGCTCACAAATTAACATTTGTCTCAACCGTATTCAAGCACAAATGTTGTTTGCAAACAACAGTTTATCTGGTCGTTCAGCACATCTGCAAATGCAAGACAGCAGGAAGTCGCTGCGCCTGGAAATACAGCAAGTTCCTGTCCCTTGGCTTTTCTGTTACAACACGTTAATTAAGAAGCTTTAGATCCACTGGTGCACATACTCTGAACTTTTGACAGAGCCAAGCCAGCGATTTGCCCGTGCTAAGCTAAACTAAGTTCCCCCCCGGCCTCAACTCCAGACTTCAAACACAGATGAGAGAGGTATCTATCATCTCATGTCCTTCTCTGCAGCAGCGTGAATGATTTCTCAAAATATCAAACTCTTCTTTTTCCTCTGAAATGTGGATGAGGCAGAGGCCGAGGGACAGATCGTCACCCCCTCACCAGCTGTTGCCAAAGGCTGTCTCCCTTCATGGACCACAAGCCTCCTGCCTGGCACAGTGCAAAACTCTTCGCCCCGCTCCATTACCCTGCATAACCCTCAGCTCAGACAGAACATGCAGGCCCTGCCGCGCCCTGCAGGCTAATTCAGGATATGTAAATAAAATGCTCAGAGACACACGGAGAATGTACTATAACTGACCACAACAACAAGGCCAGCGCAGGGTAGTATTTCCATCCACTATTCTGTCCTCTGTTGGGGTGGAGACAGAGGACACACACACACACACACACAATCCCGGATTGAGACATAGACACAGAGCTTGATAAGGGCATCTGTCTCATACCTTCATCCCTCTCGTCTTGTTTCTATGTACCTCTCTCTCTGAAATAAACACACACATGTCGGAATGTGACTGTCTAGTTCTAAATGTCTCAGGCTGTCTGGAAAAGCCCAGCAGGCGGAGGGAAGGAGGTGGACCGAAGAGACTCCCTCTCTACTCCCTGGAGAGTAGGTCAGAGGAAACAGAAACGTTTTTGAGTGTGTGTGTGTGTGTGTGTGTGTGTATGAGTGTGTGTACTTCTTTTGCCATGACTGAGGACATTTTTCGGAAAATGAGGACATTTTGTCCTGTCCAAAAGATTGACTGTTAAGTCTGGGTTTTAGGGTTGGAAGATAGGTTTGGATTTTTCAAGATTATGTTAATCAAATACTCACACACCAAACTGTGACAGAGTGATTGGTTGCTCGAAAACAGACTGTAACCTGCAAAGATATCCTCTCTGTTTGGCTAACGGAGCCTCACAGTAATTTTGGTTGAATCTTAGAATGCATTTGTATGGAACAAGGACTCTGGATTTTGTGTCCACTTCTTTTACATTGGGTGAGCATTAAGAAGGGATCTCTTCACAGCTAGTGATGTTTGACAGCATTGTATGAGTAGTGTTGTGACGTTCACGAACGAACTGGTTACTTTTGAACGGCTCGTTAACATGAACGATGGGAACCGAGTCGCAGCTGGGAACCGTTCTTTTTTTTCCGAGTTACATGGGGAGGAGCGCTGCCCAGCTGCGCGGTGCTTATTAGATATGCAAATAGCATCACGCCACCTTGTGCACGCTGCGTTCACGTGAGTGCGCCAGGAACAACAAAAAGCAAAGCACTGTCAAAGCAGAGTGATGTGGCGCCACCCTGTGGAATATTTACAATTAATCCAGATTAGACTTTAAAATCTAATCCACACATGTCAAATAACGTTATAATCAATATTTCAGAATAATTTAAACTCATATTGGTGGGATATCTAAATTCATTCCTCCCATTTCCAAGATAAAACGAGTTAAGGCCAGACTGCCTTCTTAAAACTTAATAAATATAAAAATGAGCCAAATAAGCCAGTTTTTTTGAAAGGCTCTTTGAAAGGAATTGGCTCACCAAGATCCGGCTCCCCTCAAAGAGCCATAAATCCCATCTCTATGTATGAGGATAGACTGGAAATAATCTGAGCATTTAGTAGTGCTGTCACATTTTGTTTTAACATGGGAAAAAATATCCAATTTGTATCCATCCTGTGGGGTGTGTTCCTAAAATGAACTGTCCATGTGTTTGCTGACTTTGTGAAACACTGCTTCCCTGTAACATTGTTTAGCTTGTCATTGAAATTATATACAGTGTTTTGTCAGACTATTTACTGTCATTACCCCTGGAGTTCAATCAGATTTAACTGTGTGGGAAGCGGAAGAGGCATGGTCAGTTTGCGCTGTGAATATGTCTTGCGCACTTCCTCATGGATACTGTATGAGTAGGGGGAAATCCAGGAGCCCATAGCCACAGTGTAGTTTAAGAAAGGACACGTAGGTTGTATGCATTTTGTCAGTGAGGGTCCTCACAATAGAAATACAAACGTGTGTTTGCAGCATCCAGACAGACAGTGAGCTGGAGCACAGACACGTGAGGATGAAAACTATCCTATTCTTGTGTGGATTTCTAAGCTTCATGAGCATGGACAGGCACAGCCAGCTGAAACAGGTACAGTATCACTTCTGCTCTCCCTGATTCCCTGCCCAAAGAAGGGCAACAGCAGAGCTCAGATTGTCTCCCTCACATATCAGACATTCCTCAGATTCCTGCTGCAGACCTGGAGCTGAGGTCGAGGTGCAGTCTGACAGACACGACCGTCAGACTCCCTGTTGACACACAAACCCCCAGTCACTGCATAACAGGAAACAGTAGCCAGGACCTCCTGTCTGCACTATGTAGGTCACAGACACACAAGCACACCTAAGGTACACGCTGTCAGTACATGTTGTCAGTGGGTGTATATGGACTCTCAGATTGCAGTACAGTATGCACTGTCAAATATATGTATGATAATTTGGATGTAGAGAAGAGAAAAAAAGCTTTCTCTAAAATGCACACATAAAAGTACTGAGGGTACCGTATCTAACTAATATAAATAACCCACATCTTCAAGGTCAAGGTTCAGCTTTATAGTGATTATAGAGTTGTAGTCCCTTCATGCTACAAGCAGAAAATGCACAAATATTCAAACATCTTGCATTAGAGCTGTCTGTGTGATCTTTTTTTGCCTAGACTGGATGTCTACAATTACTCACACATTCAGTTAATCATGTTTGTTTTAATAAAGCAAACACATCAGCATATCTTTCCCTTCCATCTTAAAGTTCTGATCAATGGGCCTTTGATTGCTATGATAGTGTGAAATACTGACTAATTTGGGAAAATACTAAAGTTGGTAAGACCTTGAGCCCTGTAAATCTTATCCAAAGGTATCATCTAGTCTGTAGCAAAGCAGCCAAAAACAACAGTCAGACAACAGACAAGATAGTTTAACACTTTTTTCTTGTCAAAGTTTTCTTGGAATATTTGCATTTGTTTTGTAACTGAAATACAACCGAAACCCTCGTCTCCTTAGATGAGATAAGTTAACATTAACAGTGAGGGACTGGTCATCTGACTGGTTGACAACTGGAGCCGATGCAACGCAAAATTTACATGTTTTTAAATAATCCCAGCTCCCACTGTAATAAAAATAACCGGGCACTGTGTGGCCGACTGGCCCACTGCGGCTGGGTATTGCATTTGTCAGCTTCTCTCACCCAGCCAGTTACTTTTGGTGCAGTCCATTCTAACCTTACCTGGGTTCTGCCCCTTTCTCCATCCCATTAGGTGGTGTAATTAGGAGAGAAAGTGGAGTTGAGCAAGATGGACAAACAAAAAGAGAAAAAACGTAAAGGTGGTGCCGAAAAGCTGAGAGAGAAGTGGTTGAAGTCCCTCGAGGCTGATGCAGCCAAATGTTTTGAAATGATTCATTATTCATTTTGGCACTCCTCCAAGTCAATTATCTGATCCCAGTGAGCCTGAACTCAGTTGACACTGGCAGCGGAGTGGAGGGAGAGCAGCCTATTGAGCCCAGTGATCCCAGTTCAGCTAAAGGTTTCCCAGTTTAAGAGGAAAGACAGAAGACAGTAGGCATTAGATAAGTAAGGTTTGGCTCTAGCTAGCTGGCTATAGAGTTATACCGGATGCCAACATGTGCAGCTTGTCAGTGTGTGCTTGTCAGGGTCACTTGAACTAGCCAACCACAGCCCAGATGTGGCAGGACATTAAAAAAGGCTTGATGTGCTACAGCGACCTTTGTCGAATTCATTGTTATGCATGAATGGTTAATTTTATTATTGACAAGTTAGTACTAACATTTATAAATCAGAGACAGACCACCGATGAAGACTATTTTTCTTGCACAAGGATTTAATAAAAGAACAAAACCTACAAATATCATAAATGTTGGTTGTGTATTTCTTAAACTGCTGTGTTATATGTGTTGATATTACACTAGTGGTATACAGTATACTGAGTTGAGTATAGGTTGAGCCTTCACATGCTGCCTCCACTGCTACATGTGAGGACATGATGACATCACTCCCAGCCAATCGGCTCGCCTGCTGAGCTTGTTGTGATAACCCAGAACTCCTGATGTACTGTCACTGTTGAGTTCTTCCAGTGGTTGACGCTTAACCTCAGCAGGATTTGTTTAGTTCAGTGTGTGAGCGCATGCTTGTGTGTCACGCAGCATCATACTTCTCGAAGCCCGATACCGGTAATTACTGAACGTGCACTGACCTCCAATAGCTTCACATCTCGACGTCATCTCCCAAAGCACCAGGGCCATGGAGTAAATGTCGGTCTGTTTGAAGGACTCGATGTTCTCCAGATTCAGTCGGGCCTCCAGGACCTCCGGAGCCATGTAGCGCGCCGTGCCCACCTGCAGTACAGAGACATCAGGAGGGGTCAACACAAGTACAAACACACACTGTTTCAGCTGTTTAACCAGGGAAATAGAAAATAACAGGATGACTGCATCTCACTCTCTTCTGGCACAACACTCACACATTAAACACTATATCAGTCAGCAGGTTATGTTCGCCCTCTCTCATTGTCTGGCTTGTGATGTCTTGCTGTTACCGTTGGGCTCGGTGACAATAAACCTGACTCACCTCCTGGCTGCATTTATTACTGGATATCGAACAAGATACACAACTACTCTGGTGACCTATTTTATTTTCTGGTTATTCACCTGTTCATAAGCTACTGCACTGAGCACAGTTAAGCATACTTGATGATACATCATACATGATGCGGCATCTAAAATTATACTGTGAATGTTTCCATGTTGCTGTTGTGTTGCAGTCTCTCTGTGCTCTACAGTTCCTTGTAAAGTCTTGATGGGAGTTCTGCACAACCAGAGGTAGCAAAAACACACTGTTTTGCGAGTCAAAGGTAAGTCCCAAGTGTTGACTCTGAAGTTGCAAGTGAAGACCATCAAGTCCTCAGTCAAGTCCCAAGTCAAGACCAAAAAATAACAAGTAAAAACCAAAGTCAATGCAAGTTTGTCCAAAGTTAAGATTAACAAGTCTCAAATTGAGTCCCAACTAAAGACCAGTAGGTCCCGAGTCAGTACCATTAAATCCAAGTCATGTCCAAGTTATGGTCTACAAATTCCAATCCAAGTCCTGAGTCAGGACCAGTAAGTTCTGCATGCTTTACACATGCACCTGTTGTGGGTTTTATTTCTAATGTAATCACACACTGGCTCCAACTTTGGGCTTAGGGAGGACATCATTCAAGTCATTCCAAGTCAAAAGGCCAAGATGCTGCTTGCATACTGCTGGTCCTGTCCTAGCAGGAAACAGCTGATGATGTGACAAAGTATAGCAGAGAAAGACTCAGCAGCCTGTAATGACTTTTTGCATGAATCAGTTTTCATTTGCATAATGGTGCCTGATGCTACTGCGCTCCAGCACTTTCTGACCACGAAGCTGCTACATAACGATCCCTCATGTCAGAATTAGAGAAGTAGTAAACTAATGTGTATATGCGGCACAACATCTCAGTCGCCACTGTTTCAATAACGCTCAAATTACTCTTAAGCCTGGTTCTCAGCATTGCATAAGTTTAACTCTATCAAAACATCTTTGTGGTTAAACACACAAACCCGAACGAGCATGCTGACTATGTTTGCAAAATATTGCTTACATAGTATCTGCTGTTGTGTGTGGAGCACTTTTTTTTTGCAAAAAAACTTAGTGGCTGCTGATGTTTCTTCATAGGTTTTTCCAAGCTGGACTGCATGAACACACACACACAGAGGTTATAATTACAACCTGCCAGCTGGGAATTTCCAGCTTCCAGTTGTGAATGGAACACTTCGTGACTGCTGCAGATCATAGTTTGAGCATTTGAATGGATAAAACAATGCCACAGACTCTGTCACTGGACATTCTGCTACTGACCGAGGAAAGTGGTGATGTGAGTCACAGCCCAGGTTTTTCTGTGTTTGCATGAATTGTATATGCATGTGTTTGTATACATATGTGTGAGTAGAGTTGAGAATGTGCGGTGGTCACAAATGTCTGTTTATCATGTTCGCCCATACCCTCTCACCTGTCTCTGGTGCATTTCTAGCCAGTTAATCATAAATCATAAACAAGAAGGACAGAATCCCACTGACAGACTGGGAAAGAGCTTGGGAATGAGGTGAGAACTGCCTTGAGGAGCGTGCATGTCACAACAAAGCCTTTACCTCTCCCCCCATCCTGTGATTGCCTGTCTGTCTCTGTCACATTTCTTCTGTGAGCAAAAGACACACGAACACACACACAGACTTACAGAGAGGAAAGCAAAACAAACACAGCACGCTCATATCTCACCAAAGCTGTGTTAATGCAGGGCTTTGATGGCAAACAGAGAGAATGTCCACAACAGCAGATAATGCACTTCTTCAAACCGCACAGCTTCTTGCAGCTGCAGCTTAGGTTTGTAACCACTGTAAGTTTCAACGTTCTGCTGCTTTATACTGCTAATCCACTGCATGTCAAAGGGAAATATTACACTTTTTACATCACTAAATTTAGCTTTGCACTAAAAACATGATTCTCTTATAAAATACATTATTTAGATTAAACCAGTGGTTCCCAACCTTTTTATCTTGCAACTCTCTCATGAATCATTAAATGGCCCCTCAGATTGATCGTGGAATAGGTTGTCAATCACAGGACTAAACCATATATAAACTCAGTCTCTGGATAAAATGCTTGATCAAAAAAGGAAGACTATGAAGTCACATAATGAGAAAGAAAAGTATTTAGAAGAGGCTTTTCAACCAACCTGTCCACTGTTGGCAAGGTCATCCACAGACAGGCTGCTGTCCAGACGGAGTCCCAGCCCAAAGTCACACAGGCAGCATGTCAGGTCGTTCTTCACCAGGATGTTGGAGCTCTTCAGGTCTCGGTGGACTATGGCCACCTTTAGGCACAATCAAAGTATGGGCGTCAAAAACACTTCTACTTAGGTGTCAATTTAAAAAGCATATGTAAACCTGCAAGTGCAAAAAAAACCTATATATGTGCGTGGCACAGGTGTGGTTTTGATCAAAATGAGACCCCTTGACCTTTCCTCTATTACCAACACACAAAACTTTTGGTTTTTAGACACAGAATATTGTAATCATGTGGGCAGGTTGCCATGAAATTAAATGAGCAGTTGAGACACTCGACAAGCCTTCTTCTAGCAACATCTTCAAATTCAACTTTGCCTTAAGATCAGGAAACTTACTGACTGGATTTCCACACAGTTGCTTGTCGATATCGATGGTCTAACAGACGACGATCCCAAGTACTCCACATTCTTCCCTCTAGCTACAAGTTTTACAGCAAACTGCCAGCATGTTTGTTCTGTCACACACTGCCCGCATTCATTAAACTGTAAGGGTTACCAGTGAGGCTTTAGGCTTTTTGTCTAGCCCATTAAATAAATACTGGATGTGAAGTGTCTTGTTTCTCTCTATATATATTTTGCTCTATTTAGCTCTGGTAGTCTGTTTGTCAACAGCAACATATTCATATTGTCCTACCTTAGGGCGTCCACAGGGGAGGCGGTCACTGTGGAGGTGGGCGACGCCCCGGGCCAGAGAACTTCCCAGCACCTGCAGCTCCTCCCAGCTGATCACATTACGCGTCAGGTGCTCCTGGAGATTAGAGGACAGATGGGATTGGTAGCATTGTGAAAAGGAGGAATGGCTGGAGAATTTCAAACAGGTTCATCCTGAAACTTTCTCAATGAAAAAAGACTATTTACTGTGGGAATTGCAATTTACAGCATGGAGTCATGCTGCTACACTCGTGTTGGGATAGCTGACAGTGGCAGCCTCACCTGTAGGTTTCCTCTTGAGTGGAAGGCAGTGATGAGCCAGTACTGCTTCTCCACCTTCCTCTCCTCGGCTGTCAGGAAGTGGAGGATGTTCTCGTGTCGGAGATCTGTATTGGAGAAGATGTCCTTCTCATTCTTCCAGGAGGCGTACTCTTCATCGGGGAAGATCTTCACAGCCACTGTTTCAAACTGATCGGAGGTGGTCTGCTTCAGCTTAGCCTTGTACACCTGGGCGAAGCGACCCTTTCCAACCTGGGACAGGATCAAAAGTTGGGATTTTAGTTAGAATTTAGGCTAGGATGGCTTGGTGCAGAATAGCTCCGCAAACCAACTCTAAAATACTTGTAGGTCTGTATACCAGCAGATCCAGCTCTATAGGCAGCGGCTCAGTGTTGTGGTTCAGGCTGTTGGCGTGCGTCGAGCTGCTGTCTGACCTATCGTCGTCCATCATGATGGCGCACGCATCGCTGCAGTCCAGCCCACCGGCTTTTGGCTTGCGCTTCTTAATGCTGCTCTCCCATTCCTGGTTGAGCATGCGTTGCCGATAGGCTCGGTACCAGTAGAACATTCCCACTACCACAATCCCCATCACCAGCAGGGGAAGCAGGCTCACCAGAATCACAGATACCAACGGATCGTCCGGAGTCGGATCCACAACTGGAGAAGAAGAAGACAGAAGGAGGTGAATAAATAGGTGGAGAGTATATGCTGTGTGTAAAACCATGAGGCTAAGAGCTATGTTAGATCACAAATAAAACTCCTACTGAAGTGAATTAGATCAACACCTACAGTATGCACAAACCGTGACATAGTGGAGGGTAAACCCTACAGCATTAATGACAAGCCAGAATTGTATTTAGCTGATACCAAGTTACAAAATTTCCAGATCTAAGAGTTAAACTGCTTGTGGGTTCTTGGTGACATTAAGACTGCCTTTGAACTAAAATCGTAAAAGTCAGTGAAGAGGTGACAAGGTTCATAATATAGCGTGTGCTGATTGTGGTGAAAGCCGCAAACATGAGTCATGACACTTTGCTGTCATGAGGGGCAGCGGCATGTGCAGTGCTTTCCCTGAAGCTAAGGTGGGCCGATGCAGTGGTTTTTGAAACCAGCAACATGGATAAAAAGCGCTGTTGAAGAACACAAACAACAAGATCAAAGCCTCTGGTTCCTTACAGAATTCAGTTGAATGATATTCAAGTATCAGTGGTGAACTTTCCACCACTTTCTGACATTTAGACTGCTCAGATATAAAAGCACATCCTCCTCGAGAGAAGCGCAGGCCACTTATCGCACATGATCTCTAGCTCTTTTACAAAGCTGTTCAAATTTTGGAAAACAATAAACAAAAATAGAACAAAAATCTACATGTATTCCTTCAATCACTGGAGATGTTTTCAACACACATTTTGCTGCTGCTGGGAATCAGTTTGACATGGTGCATCCAGGATCTGCTCTGGCCCATGTGCCCTCCTTAGACCCTCAGCACACCCTACGAGCTTCACTTCCTCTGCTGTCAGGGAGACAAACTATAAAAAAAACTAGACAAACTCTAAAAGATAAACTAGACCCACATTTTTTGACAGTTATGTGCCCCATTCATTGCTGAAAAAAATACACATCTATTTAATCTCCATTTCTACTGGAATTGTCCCTCTAGTCAGGAAAACATCAAGCATGTAGTCCCACTGCAAGATGGTGACAAAAATAGTCTGAACAAAAAACTTGCAAGTCCTGGAGTCATTAGTTAATAACTCAGCTCTAATCATTCCTCTCAAGAAATTCTGCGTTAAGTCCCGGTCCATGGTTTCAGAGCTAAACAAAGCACTGTCACTGCTATGACTTTGGTTATAATGATATTGTATCTACTGCTGATGGGAATATTGTCCTGCCCTCTTTCACAAAGTATTGAAAGCACTCTGTAAAAACAGTCCACCATTTCCACAAAGAAAGAGAAGGTGGTGGTGTGAAGGCAGGTCTTTGAAGGCCACACAGTTTAGTTTGTGCAACAGCAGCAAGCAGCAATTTCCTCCCACCACTCGTACAGTAACAGACAAACCCAATACAGCCCACCACAGGGAAGTCACTGGTGAGGCCTGTGCTATGAAAACAACATGCTGTTCCCCGCTCCATGGCGTACTGTCAATCCTGTTCTCGCCATCATAACAATGACTTTCTATAACATATATATAGACATACATATGGGTCTGTATCTTCAAGTTTGTGGTCTCAGCAGGGAGCTGACTGCGTACTCAGTCGACAGGCCCACAGTGGACACTGCCAACAGTGTGAGCAGCCGTCGCAGCTTCATGAGCTGTAGCATTAACTACCTCCTCTGACTGTGACTGCCAGCCCGGACAGAACGGCGGCCAACCCGCAGAGCTCCAGCGGCTGGGAGAAAACAGTTGAAAGCCTGTCTGCCTCGGCTTGGCCCGGCCCGGCCTGGTCTGCTCTCGCTGGGCATCTTTTCAAAGAGTGTCTCACTCAGCCTAACATTACCCTCCTGAGTGAAGCTGCCACACTGGCAGGCTGGAGGAGCTCAAACCAAGGACTGACCATCGAGGAAGTTGCACCACCCTCATCTATTTTGCATTTAGATACTTGTAGCGCTCTGAAGCTCTAAAAATGTATCAAAGATTATCTGACAAGATAAAAGTATAATTAAGTACATCAATAAATAATACTGTTAGTGGAATAACTGTTAGTGTGTGTGTGTGTGTGTCTGTTTAACACCTGTGCAGCAATCTGGAGGACTGTGTGGCTCACCTGAGAGCTCTGGTAGCTGAACACACTCAGCACCAGGGTTTTCAGTTAGCCACGTAGCTGCAGCTGACGTTTGACACAAAACTGCACAGTCAGTTTGAACTGTCTGACCACTTTCTGCATTTTGTCAGTTTTGTGGCTTGACAGATATTTGCAGGCATTGATGAGGCAACATGGCTGGAAGCTTAATTTGCAACCTCACCACGAAGAAGCAAAGACTGAGCTACTGTGTTAACAAACAATTAAACACTCTTAACATTCTTCGTCACGTCGATACTTGATCTAATCTGTATCAGAACGTGCGCTGCAATCGTTATGATCACAGAGCACATTAGCTGTTTTGAACAGACAGCCTCATTAACTGTAAAGTACGTCTGATTGGCATGCTTTAAATGCTTTCTCTTTAAAGAGGCGATTGCCTTTGAATCCATCATGTACTGGGGTGCTGTGTGGTCATGAAAGGTAAAAATATTCACAGTGGGATGAATAATGTCTTCATTTTGTGGTTGTGTGTGTGATCGTAAAGCGGTAAATCTTTCTGAAAAAGCTTGGGGCAAAGCCGCTGAGGCAATAAATCCAAAATACTAAGCACACAAAGAAATTTTTAGATACGAGACAACTTCAAAAGTCGGGTAGTAAAGTGGGCTGCAAAAAAAGGCGACCAGACAGTCAGACACTGCTTGTCAAATTCCATGTGTCTGTACGAGTGTGTGCGCTGTAAGGGTTTGAAGATTGCTTGGAGGTTTTTGAGGTTTTAGGCTTATTTCCTGGCTGTCTCTCTGCCATGACTGTGTAAGTGTGTGTATTCGAGGCAGAAACACAACCAATCGGTTAGACGGTGCCAAGACAAACTGGTAATAGGACTCATGTTGCCTTTTCCAATCAGGATGCCAGAGTGTTCTCACGCAGTGTTCAATGAGGTTTGACACATCATTCGGACTAATAGAGGGATCTTTGCCGCTGGCTTACACTTACACACGTCATCTGTGTGTGTGTGTGTGTGTGTGTATATTATGTATTCCTTCTGTTGTGGGGACATAAATCTCATTACAGTCACATTGTGGGGACTGGTCTTCCTTATGGCGACAAAATGCAGGTCCCCATGATGTAAATTAAAAAATTTTAGGATGAAGACTTGGGTTAAGGTTAGGGTTAGGCTAAGGTTAGGGTAATGGTTAGGGTAAGTCTCCAGGAAATGATTGTAAGTCTATGTAATGTCCCTAAAAATGATAGAAACCAGATTGTGTGTGTGTGTGTGTGTGTGTCTATGCTTCAGGATATGAATGCTGGGATTTCAAATGCTGCCATCTCTGACTCACACTCTGAATGCTCGAACCAGTTGCTAATTACTTGGCTCCTCACACTGTTTGGTGAATAGCAAAGTTGTGAGTTGGAGGAAGCTTTTTCCTCAGAAAGTGACAGAACCAGACATGATTTCATGTTTAAAACAGGTGATGGGGTGGAAAGATGGAAACCACTAGAAACACTGAGGAGGTTGAAGCACACTTCCAACTTCACCGAGGCCTTCGCTGTGCCACTTTGTCAGCACTCCTAATGAGGCTTTAAATGTCAGCGTTCATGTTGACTTGATCAAAAACTTTCACTCAGAGCCAGGGGTTACTTTCCGATGTGATATTTCATCCCTGATTTGGTCATTCCACGGATAAATGAAAGCTGTAGATCAGTGAGATTCAGATTTTGCCACTGTGTTGCCCATCCCTGCAGCACACCTGCCGCCAGCCAGCTGTAGAAGTGAGACGATAACAGTTAACAGGTTAAGGATGATGTCATGTCTAGCAGTTGATAGCTTTATGATGATCAGCCGTGTGCAGATAAGAGGCTGCTATGGCAGCTCTACGATCCCCTTTGTGGCACTTTGATTTCTCATAAAGTAAATCATGAACTACATAAAGGTGAATAGTAAAAAGAGGCTTTACACGTACTCACTCTATGAGAAAAATAAAATCATTTCTCATGCTACATGGATTCTTAAATTAAAAGCTCAGCATTTAAATCTGAATTGATATCTTCTTTAGTGACAAACAATAATGTAGCGTGAATCAACATGGATACTGATGGACATTTAGTGCCTTTTGTTGATGAAAGAACTAACCCTCCCTGAAGGTGTGTCCACATGGGCTCTGGGTCAAAAAAGAGGCCTGTAAGATTTACAGAGGATGACCGCAGGAATGCTGAGCGCCAACAGAGGAGAGAACTTAATCCTTTTCATTAATTTATGACCTGCTTTCACAGACCAATACTCCATGACTTCATCAAGGACAAAGAAACTGCCTTTGCAACGTGGAGCTCAATACTCAACTAAATAATCATTAAATACACAAAAGGAAAGTATAAAGTTTTGTTCCAACATGCTGATTTTGGATGCAGGGACAACAACCCCAGAGCTAACAGCAACTGTTTCCACATGTGAAGAAACACAGTGTATACTGTTTCTATAAAGCATGCATCACCATTCTGTTGTAATTGACACAAACATTGCTGATAATTTGACAAACAGCTTCATTAGTGTGGGCTCGTACTTCAACTCTAATGAGGGATTTTGAATTGATGTCTGCTTTTTCTTAACCTCAAACATACGTCTAAAGGTCATTTGATGTTATAATGCTGCGTATGATAGATTCATTATGTCCTCACTGCAGCTTAGATGGTGTGTTTAAATTCTTAAAGTGCACACGTTTACCCAGAAAATTGATCACAGCTTGTAATTACAGGAAAGGTAATACTAAGATGCAACACACACAAGGCACCCTCAGTGTGTGTGTGTGTGTGTGTGTGTGTGTTAGTAGTTGTTGTGTTTGTGTAGTGCGTGGCTAATAGTCACAAAGCTTTCATTTATAAAGAACCTGCTTATGTGTGTGTGTGTGTATGAAGTATTGCAGTCTCTGCAGCAACCTTCAGGTTGACACTCAGTTAATTCAGCTTTTCCTTGTCAACGGTTGGTGCCCTGAGGTTAAATTCTGTTATTCAATATGAAAACTATTTGTGAGAGCTGGGAGCGAGTGCATATCTGCCACTTCTTGTAGAACCAAAGTAAAGTTCTTTGCTATAATAATTTAATGTTCCTTAAAGTAAATTAGACCACAGTAATCACCTGACTCTTCACTTGCCCTCAGCTCTACAGAGTGCTTTTGCATCTTTTAACTCATTGTCAACTTCACTGTTGCTCTTATGTCTATTCATGTCTTTTGGATGTGTAATTAGGTAATATGCTCACCATAGCGACCTTATGAGATTTTCATGTTCTTCCACTGTACCAGCAGCCAAGAAAATCCAATAATGCAGCGTTAATAGAGCTGTCATATAATCTTTTTTTGGTTATACTCTCTGCACAGTGCACCAAAAAGCTCTTAAGTTCCTTTAAGTTGTGTTTGCATTGTGTATGGGTTCTCTTTCACAACATGAACCTCATATTAAAAAAGTTTCAAGTTGTTGACCATCTTACCCTGCAAAGTTTTGACCCTCCTAAATGTATATAAATAAACCCCCTTTATCCAGCGGGGTATCATATTATGGGGGAGCGTGGAGGAATCCAGCCACAGGGATGCTGGTGACACTGACTAAAACTGAATCTCTCACTCACTATTTACTTGTTATGGTAACAGCGCTGCCTTTAAAACCCAGACTGCTTCAGACACACGGTTCATATCTCTCCAGCTCGCCATCCCCTCCCTCCAACATCTCTCTGTCGCTCAGTTTCTGTCTCCACATCTACTTCCTCACCCCATCTCCATGTCCCCGCCAACAGTTTTTTTTTGCCTCACGCTGCCCTTGTTCTTTTTCTTTTTATGCATCTCATAGATGGCCTGCTTGAGTCATTTTTCTATAAAGCGGTTTGCTGTGTGAGTAAAAGACTGATGTACTCACTGAAGATAAGCCAAGATTCCACAGTGAAGGAGGAACTGTAAAAAACCAGAATAAAAAAACAGATCTTGGAACATGCAGAGCCACTTTTTCCTATATAGTTTCATATCCGTCTTCTTCTCCTCTTCCTCCTTGCCAGCTGTATCAGGAGGTCTTTCTAATTGATTTTTTCCTTTATTTATATTTAGCTCTTGTTGTTCTTCTTTATTATCAAAATAGAAACACACACACATGTCCCTGACAGCAAAAATCCCCACTTCATGTCATGAGGAAGGCTTCTTTCATTACGAGGGACGCCCAAATAACCCGTGAAATTACTTGGAGGAGATCAGATGACATCTGTGCAAAAACACAGACTGTACGAGTAAAGGCATCCATGTCAGGAATGAATTAGTTCTACCTTCATCTCATTCCTCACACAGCGTGGCTCCAAGCATGTAAAACCAACTTTCACAAGAGCACAGCCGTAAATACAGCACTAAAACAAATAGCATGTTACTATGACAAGGCAGTATTTACTATCAATGCCTCCCTTCCCACTGAAACTAGTTCACAAGCTCCAAAACACATGTGGAACTGACACTGGCTGAGAGGCGGCGTTAGTCTGCTCCAAATCATCTTTACAGGATCTTAATTAGAAACAAATGGCATGTCACAGAGGTCCAGGTCTCTTAGAGCGAGAAGGATCACTTCTGATCACTTTTTACGTTCTTGGCACAATGACCGGGAGAATGCAGGAAGTCAAAAAGAGGATTCAAAAGTAGTATGCTCACATTAATCTGGTTAGATTTGAAAAGGCATCAAAATTTTGTCTTTGTTTTGCTGAGACAAATATTTTTTATTCTTACCGTCCACAACGAAATGCCAAATTAAACCTTTAGGAATGATTAGTTCTACCCAAAGGAGAATTTCTATCTGATTGTGTCACTCAGAGTAGATGTGAGCACAAATCTGTCACCTAAATGTGATTGCAACTGTCACTGGCAGGTCAAGGTCAGCCAACTATAGTAAACATATATGGCAAATGAAAGTTTGTTAGAGGAGCGCTGAAAAAAGTAAAAAACAAACTCAACATTGTGGATGTAGCTAGAAGATTTGTCCGAGGAAGATTTACACCATGATAAGCAGGGATTTTGTCTCTACACCAGAAAGTTAATGGGTTCTGTGCCAAAAAGCTAAAGTGCTTTATCATTGGTCACATAATGACAATGTCTGCACCAAAATCTTCCCTGACCCAAGACCTAACAAAAAAATACATGTTAGTCATAAGGTGCTTGTCACTACAACACCTTTAACAGTGCACAGTCATTTCACCCATTTTTAATACTGATACTGATTTGTAGCCTTAAGACTTCATTTTGCCAAACTGCATGTCACATCACGATAGCTAAGCCAGAAAGCAGAAAGTGAGAAAGCTTAAAACATCGTGCCCCTTTCATTCGTTATGTCATTTGACTTTGAGCGGCTCAGATAAACAGCGGCTCTGATCTGCTGATCTGCAGTTTCATCATCTCACCACATTGAGACGGTGATAACGAGGCACACATCTCCCTGATTACTGTCTGCCAGGCTTCCACTGAGCTGTCCAGCTGTTTGCTGCGGTGGGATCACAGTGTGCACTTCCTCACGGTGACATTTGTAGCACGTTTGGATGCACAAACACACTCGCTCACATGAGAATCGCCGAGTGTGGCTCTAAAGCAGTAGACCACATGCACAAACACTATCGCAGGCACGTCATAAGAATGTAATGCTGGGGAAGAACAATGTGAGGCATTTGTAGAGGAATAAGCCATGGCAGTGGTCCAATAAACAAACAAGGACTTCCTGCTGCATGCGTCCTCAATGGGAGGAAGGAACCACAACCCTTACCCCTACGGCTCTGTGTGTGTGTGTGTGTGTGTGTGTGTGTGTGTGTGTGTGTGTGTGTGTGTGTGTGTTTCAGTGAGAGATACAGACCAGCAGACACAAGGATGGATTAGGAAACTGCTGTGCTCATCACTTGCAAAATTTAGTATGAAGTGCTCATGATTTCAGTTCTCAGGCTTTTTTAGTCTGACATCAGACACCAGGTGCATGATGAACGTGCATTAACCTTTCTGATCCAACACTAAGGTTCACACACAACAGATCAAGCCTTTTAACAGATAAAGGTACCATACTCGTCATTATCATCACGAGTCAGCACTCAGGAGGTCAATATCCACACACTTGAGACAGCCGACACAAAAGTGCCAGTAAAATGTAGGTCATGTAAAGACTAGTCTGTGTCGCTCATTTTGCAGGATAAATTCTTCTGCAATGGCAGTCGTGTCCACTTGTGTCAGGGCGTCGTGTTTATACGGCTGCACATCAGGTCGTTCAGCCTTCTCTGTGTCGTAGTTAAACGCAGGTATGTATTAATACAGTGAAGTGTTGAGAAAGACCTGTCGGCTGAAGCTGTCGGGACTGGCATCATGGAAAACAGCTTCAAACACTCTGTGCGCCTCTGGCTGCAGTTCTTTGGCCATGGCATTCATCGCTTCGCTTCTGAGTCTTGATGTTTTTAGGCTTGGCTTGAATTGTTGATGTCTTACTGATGACGACATCGTCCACTGCGCGCGCAGAACATCAAAGTCAAAATCCTTTGAGTGTAAGTACGCTATAGAAGATGGGGGAGTCGCCTGTTCCCAGAGGCCTCTGTCCACCACTATCTCAAAGTCTTTCTGACCAAAAGGAGACGTAGTTCACTATTCAGCAAGTCTAATGCCTCTCCCAAGCCTCTCTGTTGCCTTGGCAAACTGGGCCTCTCTGTCAAATACTTGAAGGCCTCAATCACTGACTTGAAAAAGTTGTCAAATACAACATCTGACCTCTGCCGCACAATAAAATCTTGTGTTTGAGTGACTGCAGCATTGTGTCAGTGGTCTGTAATGTCTTGGATGGACAAGGCGCACACTGAAATAGGTACTGAAGTTTTCAAACATGGCTGGAACACCCTGAGCTTTCTGACCACATTCATCACGGCAACCTTCTGCCAATGACTGACTTTAAAGTGCCAGTTGTCACTGTCCAGTTTATTGGACAGTGTTCGCAGGTTTTCTGGTTCGGGTTTTGTTTAGTTTTTAAAGACTAGGGTGCATGGTTTTGTTTGGGGGATTGCTTGGTCAGCTCTGTCACCTGTTGCACAATGTCCAATACATCTCAAATCACTTAGCTCACAAAGGTTACTGAACTGGGGGTCGTTGCCATCTATGGCAACACCTTGGCCCATCAGAAAACTGAGAGTCAGCTGTTTCAGTAGCATCTCTCCACTGCCCCTCTGGTTCTCTTGTAACTGAGTGTCCAGCTGTGTAGTGATGCTGGGTTGCTGTGACACAGACATCTGAAACTGATCCACACGCTGTGATGTTTGCTGCTTGTGTCCTCCTGGATGTCAGCAAAGCATGTTTCCAGTTTTGAAAAGCAGCTTCCTGTTTTTTATTAATGCTCAGGCCTTCGTTTGCACAGCAGCGACACTGCACGCAGTAACGTTTTCCTCTTGTTTCAAACAATGTCAGCCTGTGAAAATGCTAAACCACTGATACTGAACTGAGCTCGCTCCTTGTGAAGATCCAGTCCCCTGTACCTCTTTGGTTGTCTTCAACACAGCAGGGTGGTTTGGCTGATGAGGCTTTGTGAGATCCCTGCAGCACTCACTTGAACACAGGCTCGAGGGGAGGAGGGCAGGAAGCCGCAGCTTGGCACAGCGCCAAGGTCGGACTAGCAACAGTTTGAGACTGAAGCCCATCAGGTTTCATGGCCGAGGGCGGAGGTACACGTAGAATCTGGATCAGCGGCATGCTCATCACGTTTAGTCTGCTTGCTTTTGAAAAACTCACTCATAGATTTCTGATTCTGCCTCTTCAGTAATCATGCAGGCATGTTAGTTTACCCACTCACGACGTGCACATGTCGGATGTTGCTGAGAAACAATGCACGTGATGGGTGGATGTCAAGTTGCATTGCAGCAGTCAACAGGAGTGGGTGACAGTGAGTACCTGCTCACTTACTGTGCTTTACATAACAAAGTCAGAATTCCAGCATGTTTTCTGTCTGTCTATCAGTACTAGTCACGACCTTGCGTATTTAAATTATCACTAAGTTCCTGCTCTCATAATCGCTGTTTGCGGGTGAAACCATGCCAGCGAGGTTGTGCTCAATTGGCAACACAAGCTTACCAAATAACTGTAGCACAAAGATTCTTTGAAATGTGCTTTGATGAGGACGATTTGGTGGCTGCATTCATGATTGTGAGGCATTGCCACAAGGAAGAAAAGCAACCAAGAGATCTTAAATGAATGAACGTGGCAATAATACAGGGCAGTATAGGGAACAAAGGGGCAACTTACGTAGTTTAGCCTATATTTACTTACTATTAGCGTCTATTTAACTATTTGTAGAAATTAAAAGTTCAAAAATGACAAATCATAGTTACCACCAGCAGTTTGGGGCGTGATAGCTTTGATATTGTTTTGTCAGATTTTGAGATATCTGAATACACTGGAGGTGACTCCTGGGACTCCCACTGACTTTGTGGGATGTCAGTTGTCAAGCTCACAGCACTGAAGAATTACAATACAGATTCTCAAAACCCAACCTCAGGTAACAGGAAACAGCTACCCCAGTTGAAGGATAGTCTGTTTGCAGCTTAGAGCAGATAACAGTCACAGTTTGAACAGCGTGGCGGGAAGAAGAAAAGTCTAATCCACCTTTTTGACTGTAGCATAGGAGGAGATGAATTAGCTGCCCCACAGCAGCAGACTCAGTCTACCTTACTGTCATTCACTGCAGAGGTGTTCTGTGTCCATGAGGCCTGAGTCCATGAGTCCTGTTCGCCATGTGCTGGAGATGTTTCTGATTTGAGTTAAACACAGACAGGAAACCATATGTCTGAGCTCTCCAGCATGGCTGGCCTATACAACAACACACGTCCGCATGCGCGCATGCACACACACACACACACGCACGAACGCTGAGACATACACCCAATTTTTCTTCTCAGCACAGCAGCCAAGCACACAGTTTAGAGCGCACACAGCTGTGGGCCCGCGACCACACTGAGGATTCCCCAAACGTTGTTTACATGTGATGCAAAACGCCACATTTTCACTTCCTGTTTGCGATGACGATGCACTCTCTATAAGACAGTAGCGACCATAATGGGACACCCACGACTTCTGAAATGTATGTGAACGGCTTCACATGCCAAAATACACACAGAGCGCCCTTGTCTGTGGTCGGAGAGAAAGTAAAAGAAGTAGGAGGGGGTGAGAAGACAACAACAGAGAGATGGCTGACTGATAAATGAAAGAAAGCAGCGGTAATATACAGCCAGTTAAACACAGAGGAAATGGAGAGGCAAAGAACAACAGAGACGAGAACTTGCTTTCTCATTCACAGTTGACATACTGTATGAGGATAAGCGTCGCTCTGCTAAACAAATGTTACAGTTGCGCAGCTTATCAAAAACCGCACAGTTGTCTGAACACACAACCTGCTGAGTTTATAGCTGGTTGACCAGATATGCTATACTGGATGTGTGAACAATGGCAAAATTTCAGTATGAGTGAGCTGAAAGTGGGTGTGGCTGACATGATGTCTGTTTCCTTTCTGTGCACAGTCACATCAAATGTTCAGAACAGATATAAATAGGTGATCATATTTTAAAGGATGAGATGGGCAAATTGCACAAGGTTTTCAACAAATACCCTCAAAATACCACAAAGCAACACATTGCTGCTCTGGTCGTTCCATGCGAGTAGTTTGGGTGCCTGATCCTTTAAAGCAAGGCTTGATTTGTCCACTTGGTCCACATCAGCATTCAGTTGGAATCCTGTTTGTAGCTACCTGATGATACAGTACAGCCAGTGTTCATACCCTTTTAGCTCATTTTTGGTCAACTCCGAACAGAAATATTTGGCTGTTTATCAGCTAAAAGCTTCTCTATGTTCACCAGCTGTACAGTACATTTATCAGAGCTTTTTCCATTGAAGAGACTGGTCCAAAGCAATAAAACCGTGTGCCACGAAACTAAAACAATGAGCTGAAAGATGCTACAACGCTCCATAGTGCTGCAGGGAGCTGTAGAGATGATTATCTGTGGGTTCATCACTAGATCTGACACCTCTCACACTGCACACGTCATTTGATCCATACTTGCAATTAATATATGCAGCTTGAACTTCATTTCAGGGTGTTAGTTTCATGTACTCACTGGGTGAGAAAAACAGTGCATCGTTGCACTCTTCCTCGTCAGTGCAGGAACAGAAGTGAGCCATCCCACTCGTTGTGTTCTTCTCCTTCATCACACAGGTGGAGCTGTTGTAGTCGTCCAGCATAACGCCGTACAGTGGATTGGACGGGTTGTGACAGAGAGTTTCTATGGAGAAGCCCGTCTCATTCTTCCTCCTGACAGACAGACGGACAGAATGTGGCAAATGTGTAAACATTAAGAGCTTAACATTAAGAGTCTAGTTAATCCCATCAAACTGATGAAGGCAGTTTCCTGCTCGCAGGTACGTACCAGATAGCGACACAGACCTCGCTGGAGTCCACACAGATGGATGTGATGGTGCAGTTGGACATGCAGGTCCCTGTACCACTACAGGAGGAAAGCTCCACATCACAGAACTTACAAAGCTGTTTCATGTGGTAAAAAGGGGGCATACCTGTCAAACACACACAGAAGCACCCATCAGGTTGGTTTCACGTTTCAGACAAGTAACGTTTTCACACTGAAAGCACAGCAATTCCAGTGCAAGTTCTCTGATTCTTGCCCTGGCTTAAATCAGAAAAATTATATTGGTTAATGAATCAATTGTGTAATATGAAAACAAATATCAAATATTAAATATGTAGTGATGGAAGCATATGTGACTTTTTCTGCGCTGCAGTACAAAAATGCAATTTAGCTCCCACCACCTCCTTCATCATTAGCATCTGGTGTGCTTTCAGAAGACGATTTTAGTCTGTGTGTGTCACAATGTCCGCCTCAGTTGTGCACATTCCTGCTCATTCTGCCTCCCTGCCCCTCTTCAGCCACACCTCCGCTTTCCCAGGCCCCTTGAGTGTTATTCTTTACCACCAGACAACCTCTGACTTTTCTCCTTTCACTCCAGATCCTTGCATCTGCCCTGCAATCACCTCACTGCCCTCACCTGAGCTTCCCCACCTTTGGCTCATTCCTTCATCAGTCACTCATAGACACAGTGTACCGGCCCAGATCCATTGTTCCTCTGCCAGTCTTTCAAATGTGCCTCCTGTGTTACAGTTCTAGCCGTTTGCAGTTTTATCTTATCTGTTCCTGTTTTTTTCCTGGTACCTGTCTGCCTGTTTATCACCTGCATGCACTCCTGCCCTGCCTCTCTGGATTTGTTTGCTCAGGGTCAACACCAGGAAGGCAGTCCTTCCTTTAGACCTCATTTTTGTGCTCATCCTGTCGGCCTGCTGTTGTCTGTGTTTGGGTCCTCGCCCTGTTGCCTGTATTCACCAGCCATGATGCCATAGAGAGTTAGAGTTCTCTGTTGTTTTAGCTCTGGTTTGGTCTCCACCAATTCCAGTGAAAAGTATTTCACTAAAAAGCTCTGTAGGGTATGAGCGAGATAGTCCAGGGATATTTTTCTTCTCTATGAGCATCACCTTCCACACTACATCTATTAATGTTAAATATTGAGTTAAGTTTAGTTTCAAATCTTCCTTTCTGTGACTTTAGTCTGATTCAAGTCCAAGTCTCAGGCCCCCAGCTCTAACATCCAAGTTAAGCACAAAGTTACTGTAAACCACATACTGCACAACACATGGGCTGCACTGTTCACAGATCAGCCACCTCCAACGAGCCGCATGGATCCTAAGGAAAACCACCGAGCCACAGAAAAATAGGCCACGACCACACTAAACGATCAACACAGACGACCACAGCTGAATCAATAGGCAGCCTGTGCCGAGCTACAGCAATTTCTTAGATCACATCACTTGAGATACTGTACGTAACCCCAAACCTCAAGGAATCCTTTAAAATGACCTCAAAAAGGCGACGCAAAAGGGATTTCCTGAAAGAAGCAATAAATCAGGTTCCATCTTTTTTTAATTCAAGCGTGCATCAAAGACAGGATGTGAGTGTTTTCTGATCTGTTGTGAATGCTGTAGATTTTCTGGAAGTAGAATATGAACAGACAAACTTGTGAAATGTGATGTCAAATCCATCTAACAAATGATTGAAGAAACATGATTAACGGGGCTATTTATAAAGACTGGCACGGACGAAGAAGAGGCCATGACTCCACATGACCATGTTTCTCATTTACCGGATGTTCTTTTCATGATGAACAGGTTAGAGCCGAAATCAGGATTCACGGTCCCGAGCCTCTTAGTGAAGGAATAATCAGGCCTGAGATATGGTTACATCGTTTGATATCACCGCCCTGACTGACTGGAGGGTATTACATGCGGTACACTGGGTCGTGTGCTGCCTGTGCTGGCGGGGTAATCAGTACAATCTTATCCCTGTCATTCTCTTTAGCGTGACTTGAGCCATCTGCGTCTCTCTGATCTCCCTCTGTTCTGTGACCTGTTCAGACCTGCCCGTCTGACTCCAAGGCCCCTGAGTGCCGGCCTAGGAGAGGCTGTGTAAGGAGCCACGTTAGCCTGAACGTTACAGAGCTTAACTGTGCCATTTAAAAAATACATTTTTGAATCTGTGAGGGAATAGAAGGTTTCTCCACACGCAGTTCACATAAAGCTGACTTCACCGTCCGCAGGTGGTGCAGCAGGGTGGTTTTAGAGTTGGAGAAACCCTACTTCAGCTGGGAGGTCTGAGTTTAAGCATCTGCCCTGGTTCAGCTTCACTGAGCAGCACACTGAATTCCTTCCAGCTCTGAACCCTGTATATCAGCTAGATGAACAGCAGTGAGGGGCTCAGTGTTTCTTTATTTGGCGTTTCTGAAAAAAACGCTCCTGACCTGCTCCATTAAATTTTACCAGCACACTGCTACACATCATCCTCATGGTAGTTGTTTCTCTCACTGACACTTTTCTTATGTTATCTTTTTGAACTTCTTCAAAAAGAGCTCTCTCTAAACAATGTCAGTGTAGCAGTTGCCTTTATATCTTGCATTACTTGCCCAGCCTCAGTCCCTGAAGCTGGTGGCGTTTAACCGGCAATGGTCTCAGCCTTATGGGAAAAGATGCTCGCAGCTTGTTGTAGGGCTGGATTTTTAGCCATCAGTATTTTTAAGAATTGCGAGGTGATGTTTAACTCGTTTTTTTTTTACTGGCATACGACGCTCTACTGAACACTTCACCTAATATCACATCTTCATTGTTTGCTTCGATACATGTTTTATGACTAGAGGGGGGGTTTAAACTGAAATATCTCAGTAATAGAAAAATTCCTGTGGTGCAGGATTAGTAATTAAAGAACCTGTACAAGCATGAGCAACACTAAATGAAATATTACCTCAGTAACATGTGGGTCAGAAGCACTGTGTTAGGGAACTGACCATTGATAGCTAACGGCTGCACTGTTTGATGTCATGAAAAAGGCTTTTCTCTTTCAGGGAGGGGAAGGAAGCATCAACTAATTCCCCCTGAACAAACATACGTGAACTTTAAATGCCAGTTATGGGATGGTGGAGGGAGCATTGGCATAACCTATCAGCGGAGTAATGATGAGAAGTGTCAAGTTGCTAAATAATGGCCATGCTGTACATCAGCTGAACAGCTGATAGCTGCAGAGCTAATGACTGAGCCAGTGATTGTGAAGCATGAATGAAGCAGCCGATGCCAATCTGCTCTCTGCCTGAACTAATGCTATGCTCCATTACTAGTTCCCATAGAGTCAACTAACTCTTTTGTACCTCAGTAACTACCACTACCATGTCAAACAGTTCTGATAAATATCTGGTCCACAGATACAGGTAAAGTACACACTCACACACCTTTGAACTGCTCTACAGATTACAGAGTAAAGAGAGAGGACGTCTCAGCTGTCATGCATCTGAAATCCAAGGCATAGACACAGCATCTGCATGAAATGCAGCCCGTGCTATCGCTAAATCAACTGACATGGCAGCACGTCTGCAGAGGTGAACTGTGAAACCAGACCAGAGGAGGACTTCAAGTGTGACTCACATGAATTCTCATTACCCTCCCTCACACCGTCAAACTCTAGCGGTGTGTGTTTATGTGGGTGGGCGTGTGTGTTGGTGTGACACCTGATCATAGTGCGCATAGCCTGGATTATTCATTCAACAGGAAGCACAGTTAATACACTTTGAAGACCCATTCCGTCACACAGAGTGAAGTTTGGGGCAGGACAGAGAGCGTGAAATAGCGTAGCACCAACACCCACTCACAACCCCAGAGGCAAATAAAACGTGCTGATTTAGTGCAGCGAAGTGCCGCAGAGTCTCAGTGAATCTGAATGAGTAACGGGGGCAGGGTTACACTCTGTGCAGCCAGTGAGCTCAGTAAGTCTTTCATGGTGTTGATTAATCTTTATTATACTGTTGTGCAATACTGATTACACATTAAGAGCTCATTAAACGTCTGCTTTTGAATGCTGGCCAGTTTGCTGGTAGGAGATTAACTCTTTCCTGCCTTTTAAGTGCTGACTTTAGCACACTTGTCTTTTAAAGAGATCACCATTTTTAGAAAATAAAATTTGTTGCTTTATCTCTAAGAGTGGGAATAATATCAGTCTTTTGTCCGTGTGTTTGAAACAGAGCTGTAACTTTTGTTGATGTCACTGATAAATATAGTTTGAAGGTCAAACGTCAGCCCAGTTTTTCAGTCTGAGGTGGGTTATTCTGATCACAGTTTGGTGACTCTGCACCATTTAAGCCATGCTGTATTAACGAGTAGCAGCTCTCACTCTCACCATGGATGCTCACTTGGATTTCTTTTGATAGTAAGAAAAAGCAGCCTTGTGGACGTCCATGACAAACAGCTATCATTCGAACACGCTCTGCTGATTCCAGTGAATGCCTAGTGTTAGGACTTGACTGTGTTATGAGTCTGAGCAAAAGGGATGTGAATTTTGCATCAAACGATTCAAAGGGTAAACCAAAGCAAAAGAAAAACACCACCCTAAATGTCCCAGTTTACTTACTACTCTGTATTTATGATAAATTAACAGTGCTGTTGATCTTAGATAGTTAGAGGCTGCAGCTTCACACCCCTTACTTTGAAGTTCCAGCAGATTGTGCCGTTGTTAGAAAGTTAAAGGGTAACTGTGCATGAAGGTCTGCAGCGGTATGTGGATCATTGTTCCAGCTGCTAAAGCGCTTTGACTTTCCCTTTTATTACCGCTGCACTTTTCCTGCTGCTGGTTCATGTGTAGGAATTATAGTGTGAAAACACAAGTGACCTCAGTGCGTCACAGGAAAGTGGAGGAGGAAAGTGTGGACTGTCATTACCGTGCTCTCGATGGCTCCTGAAGGGGCTGTAATTGAAATGTGAGATTTCTTTGTGCTCCTGTTACTGCAGCAGGGAAATCATGCTACTGTGGCCTGCTCCTGGCTGGCTGTCAGATCAATGAATAAGCTTGATAAACGCCTGTGATTCATTTTGTTATCACCAGAGAAAGTCTAGATAAGTGCCAACATGATGGGGATGAAGATGCAGTTCCAGTAGCTCCAGTACGCAACAACAAAGCAGGGTCTTGAAATGACAAATAACAATCCTGTATGTACTTTGTTGGTGTTTTTTTCTGATAGCAACATGATTAAAAAAAATGTTCAAAATTATTTTATCATTACTTGATGAATTCTATCACCTGACAGGACATGAAACTGACTTGTAAAAACCCATACTTATGCCATGTGAAGAAATACTCAACACATTGCTTTCTTGCTGTCAGTGTTAAACAGGGGACTGTTGTCTTAGCTTAGCATAATGACTGGAAGCAGAGGGAAACAGCTAGCCTGGCTCTGTCCAAAGGTAACAATTCTACCTACCAGAGTTAGATATGACACCAACACTGTCATATCTAATTTGCTTATTTTGTGGAAAGCACAAAGAAGACATAGCAAAATTCCAAAGCAAACTTTTTCTGGAGCTTATGTGAAGCAGAACTATGCATACCGGCCCTGAAACACCTCGTCCCATCAGCTGAAATACCTCTCTCTGTTTCCTCCCCTCTTCTCCTCTCTTCCCCTTTCTCTCTTTTTCCAAACCGCTGAGGATGTGAGCTCACAGTGGACGGGGGGACAGGCAGGAAACTTGACTGCAGTTTATCATCCATATACAGGAAAGACTGCTCCAAACTGCTCAAATGTAAACGGAAAAGGGGAAAAATCTGGACAGCAGGCAGGCAGTGTCACTTTAAAGGTACTGAAAACCAGTTTTCTGCACCAGCTTCTTAGTGTGAACGACGATGGGATCCTACATGAGCACGTGCACAAGTTAAAGCAGTTCTGGATTTTTCATGAGAGATTTCTGGTTTTGTGTTTTATGCCTGCGCTCCTCTCACTGGTTTAAAGTGGGCAGTTGTAAATACAGAAATTCAGACCAACTTATCAACACCTAGGACCCCCTGAATGCTAAATATTTTAATTTTCGATTTAATTACACCATAAAATGTATTTTCCCATATAAACACTGAAGCTGAGCAGCTATACAGTAGGTGCGACTGACAGTAAACAGGCAGTAATTAGTGAAGATATCCAGGCTGTGCCAGCTGAGTGTGATATTAATCATGATGATGGAGACGTGTGTGTCTCTGCCATTCTTTAAACTTTAAGACTTTAAACAGTAGGTTGAGTGTCAGAGTGAAAGTGTTCTTCCAGGCATCCCGATGTAGAGAGTGTAATTGTTTAATGAGGACAGATCCCTGTGTGTAGCTAAGGTTCCTCCAGATCTAAGCCTATAAAACCCCTAAAACACATGACGCTTTTCTGCAGATACTAATTGAAAATATCTCTGCGGAATCCTTCTTCTTTTCCGTCGAGTCCTGTTGCTGAAATGAGGGGAGACAACTGGCAAGAGGCTGCGCAGGGCTACATAACTGCCACAGCAGGCGGCTCAGCTCTCCCCCTCTGCTCCTGAAAGTTATCCTCCCACCTCTACAACTCCCTCTTAATCCACCTCGCTCCAACTTGGCTGTAATCCTCTCATTCCTCCCGTCTCCATCTTCCTCCCTGAGCTCTCTCGGGTTTCCTCTCTCCCTCTGCCACCTCTGCCTCCATCCCTCCCTCTTCTTTTTAGCCGGAGAGTCAGCAAAACGTGTTGAGAGGGGAGAGCATGAGGGGAAGTTGACTAATATGGTAAAAATCAAAGGAGGACACTTTAAACGAGGTTAAAGTGGGCGACCCCCTCTCCCCCCCCTCTCCTCTTCTGCTCACTGAAGCCCAGTAAAGCCAGTGTAAACACAGCAGGAATCAGGGCTTTGAGGGACTGAACAGGAGAATACATTCATACACGCCGTTTTGCTTTCAACATTGATTTTTGATTGGCACTCTCCAAATCGCTCGTGTTCGGCACTATCTTGGTTACGCACAAGGATTGAGAAATGTGCAAGCAGGCGGCGGCCTCTGCCCAGACACCGTGACAATTCCCTGGAAAGGAAGGAAGAAGGAACCTTCCTGCACAGCCCGCCGAGCGGATGGTTATCCACACCAATTGAAAGAAAACAAAGAAAGAAAAGATAAAAACAACAGAGTCCGGCCCGGGTGTTTGGATAACCACAATGTCAAGCTGCTCCGGTGCTGGGAGAGCGGCGAGGAGCTTCCTCCGGGCCGAGGTGCTCTGGAGAAGTCAGAATAACAGGGAGTGCGTGTGTAGTCATGTGTATGAGTGGAGAGCATGGGGGCGTGTGGGTGGAAGTTTGTATGTCTTCATGTGCATGTGTGTGTTGGTGTGCATGTCTATTTGTGACACATACAGTGCAGCAGGACCACACAGTCCCTCTGGTATGTGGGATTTCCAGGTTCAAAATAGGCCCCAGTGTGGGCGGAGGGCAGGAACAAACAGCATAGAGAGGGGGAGAAGAAGAAGAGGGGAGAAGGGAAGGAGGACGGAACACACGATGTGCATGTTCGCTGCAACTCTGGCAGAATTTTCATTTCATTTGAGCGCTGCGCTCAATCGTCCCACCTGTCAGCAAGAGCGGGGAAGTTTCTGTGGTTTACTGACAGGGAGGTGTTACGGTATGACAGATGGAAAGTGGCCAAGTCTGTTAAAGTGTCACTGTTAACACATTGGATTATAGTGTAATGGAGGGAAAGTCAGACTGCCACTGTAAACACTTACATGGGAACACATTACCCCCAAAACACCTTTCCACTATCCTTTACTCAATCCAAACTCACACTGTGCAGTTAACATGGTTCAAACCCGTGTAAAGGACAAGTGCAAGAAGATACCATATATGTTAAATATGTTTGCCAAATTTGTATAATAATTTGTATAAAATGATTCACAAGACATGTAAAATATTTCCATTTGATGGAGCCGTGCAGCCATAAAAACATGCAGTCTTGGGTTTGAATATTTCACATCGTGTAGCTTCAATAATTCCTTGAAACAAGTGGAAACAGAACATACTGTATGAAACTCTGACAAATAAGGAGGTTTCTTCCAACCAGTAGAGGTTAAACATATCTGACACCATGTGTCCAAAAACACTAGATGCTACAGTTCCCACAGTGCAACTCAATAGCCAGTTTAGTTAGACCTCACACTCCAAAAGTCCCTAAATCTAATCTGAGATAACCATGATGCATGTAGAGAGAGCCACAGGATGCAGCAGGTTACACAGGCTGAGCCCTGCTGGAGTCCAGCAAACTGAGCGTCTTCACTTCAGGGGAAGTAACAGTGGAAACCTTTCTGTTCAGGGGCTTTTATCTGTCTGTAATGAGTTGCACTTCATAACAACATATGATATTATTATCATGTTACAATAACTGTTACAGCTAACAGTTATTGTTAGCAAATCTGTCTAAATTGAGCCCTGATGCGCTGAAAACTCTCAGTCTGTAGATGGTCAGCTCTACCAGATGTAATGCAGCCATGCAGTTTTCTGGATCTTATGTGGCAGTCGTGTCGTGTATCTGGAGTTTCATAATGAAAGTTTATCTGGTAGAGGAGGATATCTTTCTAATGCACTCTATAAAAACACGAGGCTGCACAGTGAGCTCCTGTAGAGCAACAAGCTGGATCTGCCGCTGTATGAGTCACCTGTTGCGCCTGGCTGGAGAGCCGTGCGTAACGTGCTGGAAGCACCGCTCCTCAGGCTGCGCACCACCGCTGTGGAGTCCGGGTTCAGATACAGACACCGGCTTCAGTAAGCCGAGTGGTGGGCTCACAGGCGAGCACAGACAGAGAGTTGGTAAAGTTTACAAAATGCGAAACTCACCGGCAGCCCCGCGCTCCAGCAGCACCGTCAAGAAAAGGACAGATAGAGCTCCCCGTAAAGAAAAGGAGCAGCGCTGAGCCTCCATGTTTCTGAGTCCTCCGCCTGAAGTTTCTCCTTCACATTAAAGGTCAAACAGACGAGAGGCCGGTGGAGGAAGGTCTGTGTCTGTGTCTGCTGTGCTGTGTTGTGCTGTGCTGTGCCGTGCTGTGCGCTCCCCTCCGCTCAGCAGCTGGAGAGTCACTGCTGAACCATCCACACACACACACACACACACACACACACACTGCTCTGACAGGAAACCGGAGGAGGGAGGAAGGGAGGGAGGACTCTCTCTCTCTCTCTCTCTCTCTCTCTCTCTCTCTCTCTCTCTTTCTGTGTGTTTGTGTGTGTGTGTGTGTGTGTGTGTGTGTAATTACCTATCCAAATGGGAACAGTAAACAGCTCTGTATACATTTACATAAACTTCAGCTTTCTGAAATATGGCAGAGCTTGTACAGATTTTCTGGAAGTGTAGACTTACAGTGAATGGAGTCTCAGACTGCTGGAGGAAACGCTGAACACACATGAATGATTCGTTTCAAACATTCCTGACATGCCCACATATACTCATCACTTATTGGAGATAAGCTCTGGGCCTATTTTGAGTGAGAAAATACATTTGATGGATTCTGTAAATATTATAAACAACAGTAACACATGATGAAAATATCAAAAAGGCTCTATACTATTGGCAGCGCAGGCCAGCAAGCACTATACAGTCACACTGAACACGCTGAGGCCATGTCCACGGTCTTGAGGGAATTAGAGGGTTTCATTGATATAGAAGGAAAGGGACATTCCTGAATAAAAAAAAACTTACAGAGGGCTGACTCCAGCAGGCATGCGTGTGTTCAGATTCAGCATATTTGACTTTGAACACCTTTAGGCCGGTAGATTAAAACAGATGGAAGAATTCAGTGTTTCTTTCTGTGAATTTTGTTGCAGGCGGTGCACAGAAACAAGATGAGGCCTGCAGTCTGCAGCAATGCTGACACACTGCGGGAGAGTGCTTATAGGCCCAGTGGTGCTTTGACCTAAATGCTGACAGTAGTGTGGCAACAGGCCCGCAATGAAAGTGTTAGCATTCTGATCAAGTAAAATGTTTACAATGTTCATGAGTTTAGTGTGGTCGCATGCTAACATTGGCTAATTGGGATAATTAAATTGAATTAATTAATTAATTTTGCAGGTATTTCATCCTTAAGAAAATGATTGGACAAATGACATTTTTGACCTGATGGTGGCTCTAGATGTCAGATTGCTTTTGGCAATCTATTTTACACAACGCAAATAGTCGTTGGGATTTTTCAGTGCGGACCAACATGGTTGTGGGGAGGCAACGATGGTGACAGCTTAGTGAGAGGACTGCCAAGCATTACAGCACTGTTCAAGCTGAGTTTGTGGCGACAGAACTGGACATTTTAAACCAAAACATGCTTTCCTAATCCTAACTGAGTGTTTTTTGTGACTAAGCCTAACCACGCCTTAACCACAGTGTTGTCACGATATAAAATTGAAAATTGTATCGGAAATAAAAAAATTAGAATTTTCTGGAAAAAAGACTGTAAAGAACATAAAGAAGCGTAAAGTCTACGGGGTGACAGGTGGGAGGGTTGTTCTCGGGAGATTATGACTCATGATCCTAGCATTTCTTGCATTTGTTGTTGTTTCGGTTGAATGATTTTTTTTCTAGTGTTGTTATTAATCATAGCTCTCATTTTATGGAAGATTTGAAATAAACTTAATCAAATGAATTTTTCGATGATTTAACTCAAAGCTACATAAAACAGTAGTAACAGAAGCTTTGCTACGTCATGCTGATGTCTAATTGTCTTTAAGTATTCAATTCAATCCTTTCGATTAGGCTTGTTGGGCTGATTGTCTTCTTTTATCTGGAATGATAGTGTACATGCTATGAGCAGTTGGGACACCACCTACCTCCGTGTGTGTGTGTTTCGGGGCATGTGTGTGTTGAGTGTGATTGACGAGCTTGCTGGCAGTGATCTCAGCTGTATTTTGATGGCAGCACAGAAACCGAGCCCAGTGACAGATAGTAAAGCTGAGCCTGTCTGCCTGCTCGGATGAGGCAGCAGGTCTGGACATGCCGCTCTCTACCAACACTGGAACTGAGCCACACACTCTCTAGAGTCCCACAGCCCCCGTTGACCCCTCTCCTCACCAGCCCTCTGGAGTCCAGCTCCTTCAGCATCAGGTCAAGGCCCATTGGGTCGGAGCTCTGTTTGTTTTTGGGTCCCACATGGAAGCCGTAGTAGAATATGTTTTATAGCCTGGGACCACAAATAAGTTTGGCTTATATTTTAAAAAGAAATCCCTTTTTAATAAGTAGAAAGGGGAAGTCTTTTTTTTTTTTTTTTTTTTTTTTTGGTACTTCCAACAGAGTTCTCAAGTAAATGATTGGCATGTCCTGTAATTCTCCTATGAGAGTCAGAGATATTCAATAAGTACTATTACTAACTCTTCGCTCTTCATGAGTTTGCAGTTCCCAGTGACTCACAAATACACAGTTTCCCATGAAGAAATGTATTTTTGTTGGGGACTATTTGGAGATGAATAGACACTTGCTGCTTTAGTGAGTATTTCCAGCAGGACTGAACACAAATAAACTACAGTGTGTGTATGTATGTGTGTGTGTGCTCATGCTAATGAAGGACCATATCACCCAGTACAACAGTCTGGCACACTGATGTGCACTTCAGTTTTTGGACATCAGTGCAGCCTCATGGCACAGAAGAATAAGATGTGTCACACACACAGTGTTTAGAACAGAACAGAACAGCAGCCTTATCTTTCCATTTGTATAGACAGAGAGTGATTAAGACAACTGTTTCAAACCTGTCTGACGGCTTGTGCTGTATTTGAGATGCTGTCTACTGTAAACATGGTGGTGAGACCAAACGAAGACCAAAGCTGTGCCTCATTCAAATCCTCTCTGTCCTCCAAAAGTGGGAAATAAAACCAAATCCTGTGAACCCAAACAGTATCTTTTTTCATACAATAATTTAGTTTGCACCGACTTTAGGTATACTAAGACCTAAAAACCTCATAGATTCCAGTCTCAGGGACCTACAGTTGACCCCTGAACCATAAGGATGACAATACATAATGTGGACACATAGCAGCAGGAAAAAAAATCCAACATTTAATCCTTATGCTATCACTATCAACCACACTGCATCTCCTTATATGCATGAATTGGTAAATGATACAGTGCTGTGCCCTGTAAATCTCAGTGACCGCCGACTAATATGATGGATTAGAATTGCTCAAGGAGGGGAGTAGGCAGGGTTGCTGCAATATTATGTCATAACTGTGCTGTCAGTCAGAGATTCTGAAATCAGGGAGCAATTTATTTCCCAAAAGCTTCCAAATGTGGATCAGCTGGAGTCAGAACTGGCACACTGAGATCCTGGGTGTTACCGGATGCATCCAAGTTCCAAATTAAGAGGGTTTAGTGCCAAAGAGATTCCCTGGAGCTACAGTGATATGATACATATGTATAGGAGGTGTCAGTGTGTGTGTCCATCTCTAACAAGCTCCATGCGCTCTGAGTATGGTGGTAAACACCTGTCGACTGACTTCAGTAAATCTCGTGACACTTTCTATATTCTCCATCAGGTCTAGTTGTTCATCATGTCCTCGCTGTGTGTGATGGTTAACATCCTGCAGCTCTCTGGTCCATTGTGTGAAGCGCTCTCTGCCAGGGGAGTGTCACATAATGGAAACTTGGACACAGAAGGGATAGACTTTTTTTCATGTCATGTTGGCTGAGCGCGCTATTAAAAGAATATTTTATTTTGATTCATGTGGTGTCTGTTTTGTTTCTTTTGCCCCGGGAGACGTGAAAACAGATACACCATGTTTCGGGGAACTGGCTTTGGGACAAAATCATCCTTGCACTCCCCTATTGTTCATTTTCTCAAGTGCTGCAACACTAGTTCTTTTTATTCTAATGAGGCATATTGGATGGTGATTTAAAAAAAGTGGTCTTTAGAGTAGATGAAGACATTTTGAACCAACAGTTGCCTTCATATGCAGATTACTTAAACCACTTTATTTGAGGTAAAATCTTGACAAAGTGTTCCCAAAATATCACTTACAATTCGTCACTGTATGGGACACTCCTCTGGGACCACAACGACCTGCAAGCTGATGGTCATGTGACAGACGAAGGGAGCCGAAGGCATTGGTAGCATTGTTGCTATCTGCAGCTACACTTACTATAAAGTTTCAGCTCTCATTAATTAATATTGACAGCAACCAACCACAATGAAACTTGTCAACGCACAAAACAGCTTCCATGGCAGTCACCATGGCAGCGTCCTTTGACTGAGCCTCCTGACAGTGTTTCACACCGTTATCCAAAGATCAGACTGCAGGTGTCTGTTGACAGCTATGATTGCAGCAGCAGGTAAGTTGATTTTCAGTCATTCAAGTAATAATTCCAATATGTGTGATCATAGAGACCATATAATTCAATTAAAGGTCCTTAAACCCCAAAACATAATGTGATCCCCCATTACTGTAACTTTATTTATTCAATATGTTTTTCTTTTAGTGTGTATTGAATTTAGCACATTTATTATGCTTCACAATGATATGTTTAGTGTTTGACTTTATTGTTTGATTTTCAAGCACTGAGGCACTACAACAAAAGAAAGATCTTTAATATCAGAGAGTCAGGTTGTGAGAGGATGATGGTACAGACAGCAAAGTAAATGGAAGCTCCTACACTGGACTGATGGAAATAAAGAGGCCGGCCTGTAAACTGTGATGGATGTTCATTCTAGTTTCTCACCCCTGAAGCGTCAGCCACTGTCAGCCACCATGAGCTGAATGAGTGGACCAGTCTTGTGCAACCAAGACCATGTAATGAATGAGTAGGGCTCATACTCTCATTTTGATAAGACAAACCAAAGACTGCAAATTTCGGACATCCAGAGTGGTTTGACTGACCAAGCGACCACAGAAACCTTTGTTCTTCTCGTTTCTGTTCCTGCTTCTCTCGTCAGAATGAACTTGAGTTGCCTGCTGACAGCTGAAACATACAAACATGGTTGAGGCTCTTTTGCTGCATGAATTTGCAAATAAAGCCTCAGTTTCATGAAGATAAAAAACCTGCATTTGATGGATTGCTGACATTTTGTTTCTTTGAGTTTGTTTGCATGATTTGAGCACGGCACAAGTTTTAAGTAGAGTGGAACAGAACTGCTGACCCCAATGATCAGAACGTGTGAACCATTAGGAGTCAAATTGCCTTGATTGAAGTAGATAGTTTTAACACTGTTGGCCCATGACAAGTGGTCATTTTATAGTTGTAAGTTTAAGTTTTATATTAACAATACATAAAATTTGACCCGTTACCAACACTGGGGCCTGTTAACAACATTTAGCTATTCCTCTCTCTGTCTCAGAGGTCCTCATGGGTAGACCTGAACCCGAGGACCCAAGGCCCGACCCAGGACCTGCACAATTATCACTATCCTTCCAATAGTACTGCAAAATAAAGACGTGAACCCCATGGTGGCACTAGAGGAAAAGTCAGGGGATCACTAAAGTCATTAGGATCATCTCTGGGAGCCATGAGTGTGTTTATCAAGTGCTGTGCCGATCCATCCAGTAGATACTGAGGTTTTTCAGTGAGGACCAAAGTGGTGGATCCAGCAGCCGACTGATGAATTTATATTGAGGTCATCCATTTTTAATGACAATTCCAGGATGTGGAAATGAATAACAGAATGTTTAAAAGGTGACTTTTTCCTTCATCTTGTCACCTGTCTTCTCTCCCTCACTGCAGCTCACAGTGCTGTTAAACTGCACCCGTCATACAGAAACAGTCAGTGTAGTTAACCCCCAGTGATGGTTTATAAATGATTTTATGTTGTTGTCCAATTAATTACCTAGCGAGGATCTCAACATGGAGCAAACTCTTTAGAGGTAATGTGAAATTATGGATGCTCTCCCTCATCAGGCCTCATTATGCAATAGCTGTGGGTGAGCTCGCCAAAAGCTTTCAGAACACTTACCAGCACACTCTCTTTTTTTTATTCCAAATGTTAACACTTGTCTGGACTGAAACACTGCCAGTCACAGTTTCTGAGTCCTTGGACTTCACTCCAGCCATTGTCTGCTCTTGTTTATGTGTTCAGAGTGCTTTATGGCTGACATCATGACAGCGGGCTGTTCTCCTAACTGCTGACTGAAGTGAAGTTGTGAACAAAGGGATTTCCCAGTGAGGGCTGGGGAAAGGAAAACTTGGAGAGATTAGTGCACGCTTTAAGTAGGTTCTAGTTGATCTGACAGATTAATGTCCAATTATAACTTGAACATTTATCATTGGTATCTGGCTCTTTCCTGCTCTTTGTTGTCAGGCTACATGCTGCATTGTAGGGGATATAGGAAACATTCACTTCAAACTATGTTTAGTCCTGACCACAATTCTGAAGCAGGGGAAGGGGTGTGGCATCAATCTTTAAGCAAGCACTTTTCTGTGGTGCTGAAGGGACAAGAAGAAGAAGAAAGTGAAGTGAAAGTGCCGGCTCTGTGGCAGGAGAAAGAACCAGGTAAAAGCCAACATGCAATGTTTTTTGGTATCGATGTGGTGAACGTGAGGGCTGAACCGTACGGCATATGACAGATCTGTAAAGTCCCTATTTGCCCAACTCATGACACAAAACATACAGCGACCCACACACTTACACCCACTGGTTGCCGCATCGGCATGAAGCAAGACACACATTTGTCACACATCACCGAAACAGCTTTTAGGTGAATCAGATCTGCCCCCTTTCTTTCTCCTTCTCTCTATCAACACAGCTGCATTCCTATAGGTTGTAATCACTGCTCACCATGACAACTTGCTCAACAAGCAGCGACTTTCTGACCTCTGCTTTCAAGCCAGGTACGTATGTTAGCAGCTAATGCAAATACACAGTTGTAGCACTAGCATTTAAAAAATTTAAAAAACAGTTCGATTCCCCCCACCGGACTGGCAGAGAAACTCGGGTGTGGTGGAGTATTCACCCCCCCCCCCCCCCCCCCCCCCCCCCCTCCATTAGCCTGCTGATGTGCCCTTGAGCAAGGCACTTAACCCCCCAATATGCTCCCTGGGCGCCTGATGCGGCAGCCCACTGCTCCTGTGTGTCTCACTGCATGTGCATGTGTGTGTTTCAGTAAATCAGTGATGGGTGAAATGCAAAGACTAATTTCCCACTTTGGGATTACTAGAGTGAATAAAAAAAAAAAGAATAAAAAAAATAAAAAATAGTCCTTCATGAAGAATTATTTTCAAGGGTTTTAACAGACTCTAATGCAGTACAGGAGTATGTACAATAAACTGTTTTATTGCTGGCTGGAAGTGACAGATTTTAATCGGGATACATGAAAAAACGGTGGATTTTCATGGTTGATGGATGACAAGAGGAAGGGAAAACACAGGAGCACAAAAAGGATAAAGGGAGAGGAGACTGCAGATCTCCACATAGGGGTCCTCAACTACATTTGTCCAATGCCCAGAACTTCTCTAAGCAGACAGTGTGGGGGCTGCACTTTCAAATAAAAAAACTAAAATGTATTTAGCCCTAATTAGCCTATTACTGTTTAATATTTTCACTTTCTTACAAAACGAATGTCAATTTTATTAGACTGTATATCAGTGTGAACAGACTCTAAACATGATGGAAAATCCGTAATGAAAATTAGATACTGGACTAGATACCAAACCCACAGTCCAACAAGCAGTGAATGAGTCCTGATCTCAAAAAAAAAAAAAAAAAAAACCACTCAGTTTGAGACCCAATACAACAGTTGGCCAACGAAAATAAACCCAAGTGATGCCACTAATAGACGAGTTTAGTGATTCCTTCGTCAGTGCGCTGCTGTCGGCTCCAGGGAACGTTCAGCCTGGGAACCGAGCAGTCCACAGAGCACAAAGACTCTGATTCTGTAGAACAGGTGAACTATGAATTACAGACATTTTGGCTCATTACCAGGTGTTGGTGTTGACCTAGGCCTCTGCCGCTGGTGAATAAATAAATGTGAACATTTTCTAAATTCCTAATAATTGCAGTCTAGATGGGAAGCTTTGGTGGGCCTGATTTGGTCCGTGGGCCACCAGTTGATAATCACCAGTATAGACACTCTGTGTTTTACTGTTGGATGACAAAACAAAACACTTACGATAAACCGTAGTATTACTGGTATTACTTTAACTTAGGCTGCCAAAGCACACAGCTGACCTTTGTGCATAGTGGTGCAATGCAGTAGTGTGTGTGTGTGAGTGTGTGTGCGTGTGCGTGTGTGTGTGTGTGTGTGTGTATACCAGCTCCTGGAAGTCCAGCAGACTCCAGTGTGGAATGTTGAGAACAGCTGTGGACACGACTGAAAGAATTTACACAGAAACCAAACCTCATAATGTTATCACACACAATCACACACACACGCACACGCACACACACACACACACACACGCGCACTCACTTAAGTCTGTGCAAATATTTATAAGTAGCAAACATCCATCGATCTGTCTGTTTTCAAGCTGCTTAGGGTCGTAGCTAGTGGACAAATAATGCTGCTCCTGCTGTCCACCTCATGATCAAAACTCTACATGGTGTACAATATTAGTACAAATACGAATTAAGCATATAACAAAACAAATGGTTTGCACATCACTAAATAGTATACTATAGAAAAATGAGCTACTGCTTTTAACGATTGTCATCGTTGACAATTAACTGGTCAATCCTTTTTTAATTAATCAGTTAACATTTAGTCAATGTCCAAGAGCCCTCAGAGACATCTTCACAAAAGATGTTAAATATATGATATCATAAAACAGGGAAATAGTATAGTAAATGTAAGATTTAGGGGGATCTGTGGGCAGAAATGGAATCTAATATTCATAAGCAATTTTGTTTTGTATTTATGAATTGGGCTGGATCAAATGGTCTTGCAGGCCGTGAATGGCCCGGCGGCCGCATGTTCCCCGCCCATGCTGTAGACACATACTTACACATATTGCTTTCACCCTGCATACAAGCCCACACATGCCATATTGTCATAGAGAGCAGTTTGTCTTCATCCTGATCTTGAACACAGCAGGGAGCGGGAGGGTTTAACTGATAAAAGAAAAAAAAAAACAATCCAAACAGTCAGCAGGCTTAGAGTCATTTCTCTGTGTTGTTATCCTAATGTGAGGTGCTACAGCAGCCCCATTACTCCGACAAAAATTGGCCACACACACACACACACACACACACACACACACACACACACGCACACACACACACACTTGTGTCACTGTTTAATCTACACACCCTGAGGCGATTAGTACGACACATGGGGTTACGAAAATGGCCGTGCATGTAAACCCCAGTCTCTCACACATGCACACACACACATTCACACCACTAATTGAAAGCAGCCGTTTGGTGTGTGCCTCCCCACCTGCTGCCCCGCGGATTGAGGGAAAGCTAATGTCGCAGCATATGGCTGGAGGCTGAAATGTTCATCAAGTAACCAAAATACAATGCACAGAGGAAGAAACGGGTGAATGAATGATTTGTTGTTGACAGCAGCTTGTTTACATACAGCTTCTCCCATCATAGCCTCATCGTCAATCTGCCACATCCCTTATGGCTGACTGGAAGAAGTGTTAGTGGTAATTTTATGTAAGACAGCACAACAATAGATCTCATTACCATCCAACAATGGACTCTTATTACTTTCAGCTGACATTTGCCATCGCTGCTAGCTTTTCTGTCTTTTTTCCCCTCATGTTTTGCTTCTCTGTCCATTGTTCACAGCCTTGTTTTGAGTCCAGAAAAGAGCCATTCTCGCTAAGAATATAGAGGTCATTCATTTCACATCGGCCCCACTGGAAACTCAAGACCCTTTCATCATATACTCACTCAGCGGTTCTTAATGCTTTGGGAAGTACCCTCCACCCCCACCCCTAATTCTTCTCCCACCCAGTGGAATCCTCCACCCAGCAGCGCTGAGGAGCGAGCATTGTTTCGTGAACTGGCTCCTCTCATAATGCTCAATGAGAAATACAACAGTGAAAGGGTTTTTACTCCGTGCATTTCCAATTCCAGCATTCCTGGTCATGAAGTCATTCAAATCCAGAGGGTTTATCTCTTTGGGAGCATGAATGTGCTTCTTCATCATGAGATACACTGTGTGCATAGCTGACATTTTGTGCTGAGGACAGTGAGAGAATAAAGGCCGCAGCAGGCCGTGGAAAGGGTTCATTCTCTGTGGAGCATGAATTTGAACTCAGTGAACTTCATACCGCTCTGCTTTTATTTTGATTTTTAATGTGGAAGACTTGACCGCATGGCAGTGCCAGAAGAAAGGTCAGGGAGTCACCAGAATTAAATTGATCCTTTGGGGACCACGAGTATCCAAATGAAATCTTATGGCAGATTTGGTGTTGTGCGGTCTCACATGTGCAACCATTGTGTTGAAAAGGTCACATAATTAGGAGGGCAAACAAGACTAGAGTCTACAGAGTGCAGTGTTTCCTTCAGCAATGCTGATATTAGCATATATCATGTTTACCATATTCACCATCTTAGTTCAGCTTACTGGTGTGCAAACATTTGTTTATGAAGACTGATCAGTACAGCGAAGGTTGATGCGAAGGTAAACGCAGGTATTTCGTTAAGAAACAGTATTGGACAAATAAAAATTCTGAGCTGATGATAAAAAGGGGACCACCCAAAATTTAATGGTAATCCTGTAACGGTGGAGATATTTTGGTCTGCACCACATGGCAGGCCAGCCGATCAACCGAACAAACAATGCAGTCCCTCGAGACCTGTGGCTAACTGAACTGAAAGTCTTCTTTAAAGTTAATGTAATGCAGTTCAACAGACTAGGGACACCAAGAAAATAAGCGCCAGACACGACAATTTCACAGTTTGATCAGTTTTATCCTGTGTAGTATGTCATAGTGGAAGACAACAGAGCGTGCAGTTAGAACACCTGAAATGCCTTCTGTCAGTGAAAATCTACATTTTGACCCTGGAAGTCTGCTTCCAGCCCTCATATTATTATATATTATTACTATTATTATCATAATTAAAAAGTGAGAATTTGGATGTTGGGATTTGAATTTTAAAAACACGACATCATTAAACACAATCCTGAATTTTACAGGATCCTTCTTGTCACAATTAGCTTAATTGTCACGGTTCAATGTTTAGTCTGACAAGTCTCTTTGGCAAGTCGCAGCATGATATTCAAATATTCTGACAAAGTGACAATCCAGAAAGACATAAAGGCTGTGTAGTCTGATGCTGATAGAATGGTGACAGAGAAACGTGTAAAAGTCCCTCGGCTTCAGTAGCAGCACACTTAAATTATCTTCTGGAAGGTGTGTTTACATCCAGACAGACAGACAGACAGACAGACAGAAGGACAGACAGATAGACAGACAGACAGACAGGCAGACAGGCAGACAGACAGACAGGCAGACAGAAGGACAGACAGACAGACAGACAGACAGAAGGACAGACAGACAGATAGACAGACAGGCAGACAGACAGAGGCAGGAAAAAGCGAAACGGTCCCCAGTGAGAAAACTGTATATGGAGCTGACAGTGTAGCTGTCACATGGTAAGAATGATGCATAGTCTGGGAGCAGTGGAGGAAGTGGAAATGTGGAGTGTATCGGGGTCAGCGCTATCACAGAGACCACCCTGTCCATGCTACACTACACCATTGTCCTGTTTGGAGGTGGCAGTGGGTGAAGGCCAGGAGGGCAAACACACACTGATAGCAGAAGTATTATCTTGAGAAACTTGAAGGGGTCTAAGGTGCAGGATGTCACCTCTGAGTTCCCGTGTTGTCTGTGCTTATCACTTCAGGGAAACTATGTGAAGCAAGGCTACTGTAAGACTACCACATAATCACGGTCGGTTCAACACACACTCGCTTTCAAACGCTGTCCCTGACTCCTGACTCTTGCTTCTTTTTTTTTCCTCCCACAGACAAACAACATTTGATTCCACCTCATACCCCGTATGCTGGTAGTGTTTGTGCAGGGAAAGCAGCGCTTTTCTCAACAACAACCATCATATGCAGGGGGAGCGGCTCGGTATGCCCTATGGAATGTTGCTGACAGGAAGGGCAAGACCTGAAGCCAAGAAACAAGAGAAACTCAGAAGAGGAAGGTGAAGAGGATGGAGAATAACAGCGGATATGCTTCTAAATATGTCAGAAAAGATTTCGGTGCAGCTTCTTGGTACTAATAATGTGTTTACATCTTGTCTGAACCTGAGGGAAATGTAGCAGCGAAATGGTGGGAATGAGACCTGCAGACTCGTGGCTTATGTTAAGTGACCACACATTTAAATTCTGTTTGAGGGGCCTTTCTGGGGAAAGCTCAGCTAACTGTAATCCAGCAGCTGTCTCTACAGAAACCTTCAAAAGTAATCCAGGGATCATCGTGTCTTCCTCTGTAATTTTTTGATGGGATCTTTTTGGGATCAGAGCTAGATAGCAATTAGGCCTACTGGATAACAGGAACTCATGTGTCTGTGACAGGATGTGTTTGTCTGAGACTCACAGACAAACCTGCAGCCCTTTTCACCAACCAGACACACTCTTCTTAAAGGGTGATTCTGCTAAATTATAGCTTTGATCTCATCCATTACACAGTCACACAGATGTTAAATAAACCTGGCGGACACAGTAGCCTCTTGGTATCTGCACTGTTGCACAAGAAAACTCTGATGGATGTTTACAACAGACAGTTGGGGTAATAATTTTAATGTTTGTCTAAGTTTTCTCTTCCAGTTAACTTGTTTACAACCAGTCTGATCATGTGACTGCTTGTTTTTTTTTGCAGCGTCAAACCTATTTTTAGAAACGCCGTCACATTCCAAGATCTCAGCAATTACTTTGGTGAGTGCAGCGTCATGATAACCAATAGGATTGTTGCCTGGCCTGGAAAAAAGAAAAGCTACGTTGTAAAGGCGTACTTTTCCTTTAACTTAATGCCACAGATCATTTCACAGTTTTAAAGCCGCGATTACAAAGTCACAGTGTGACTAAGACCCTGTAATGGGAGTGTCACAACACAACATCCTGAAATACAATACTGACAATCCTGAGTTTCTGCCATGACTGTCAGCCCTGTAAGATGACTTCCAAGTAACAGATTAGCACTTTGCACGCGTCCTAAATGTTTTTCAGGAACTTATATGGCATATGTTAAGACTCTGGGTAAGGCTTTTTCTTGCTATGGCGACGTTCACAATAACGAGAGACTGATGCTTTATCCAGCAGTGGACTCTGGATTTGAGCCCGGGACGCTGAGACTTCTTGGTGGCTCAGATGAGCCGGCAGGATGTCTTCAGACAATGCACATGTAAAGCACTTTGATTTGTTTGTGTGTTCCTCATAACTCCTCAGCTTTGCGACCCTGTATTGTCGTCCTGCCACCGGCTCATTCCCATATTAGCCCCAGTGATGAATTGCACCTTGTGCCAGGCCGTCCTTTTGAGCATGGGAACAAGTAACAGCTGATAAGAGTGGGCGGAGGAGCATGTGGAGTGCGTGCACATGCGGTTGTGCATGTGTTTGCATTTCTGTGTGTGTGTGTCAGTGTAGAAGGCGAGCATTTGTTCTTGCAGGAGTCGTCCAGCCCCCACAAGAATGGAATGTGCCTCCATTGTACTGCACTGCTCATACCATCAACTCTCTCTCTCTGTGTCTCCCTCACACACACACGCACACACACACACACACAGAGCATCATCCTTGCCTCATAGTGCATTAACAACCCACAAAATTTACAGGGTACAAAGGTCATAAGCATTGTTGTCAATAAATCATGTTGGACCATTATAAAGGAACAGCAGTCCAGACTTTACATTGTGCTTGTCAGATGGAGGAAACTTCTCATATAAAAATCAAGTTTATTGTTTAATTACTCACAACAAGGAGCTTCCCGTCAGTGAGGAGAAAAGCCTTTCCACATAATCTCTTTTGGTCCTTCCTGCATTTCCTTTTCTACTTCATCACTTATCTGGGTTTTCCTGGCACGGACGCAGGAAAGACAGACGTCAGCAACAAAGTGCGAGGCGTTGTTGGGAAAGGCTGCGTGGAGAGCAGGGCCTTTTGGATGGAGACAGATTAGAGCATTTAGTGCCAAACGCTACATCACTCATAACAAATAGGGAGCGAGAGGAGCTAGAGCTTGGATGCAGAATGAAGGTCTATTATCATTAAGTTTAATGGATTGAAATGGCTGAGAAACTGTACGCTTGTCAAAGCAGTTTTCGGTCACTTTGAGGGAGAGCCGGACAGAGGGTGTAGGTGAGAGTGAAGAAGGAGAGAAGAAGACTGGAGAAAAGGAAAGGACAGGAAATTAAAGGAAATTAAAGGAAACAAGGCCCTCGTTAAGCAAAACCTAGAGAGAAGGTTAGAGCTAAGCTCAGTGAACTGCAGGAATCTTCCTGTGTCTGACTTTAGAAATTGTTTCAGCAATTGTCATGATTTGTTCCCAGATTGCTACATACAGCAGTATTCATACCTAACACATAGTTCATAGTTCAAAGAAATCAACGCTGGCTGTGATCAGGGGATTGATGCAAGCCGCAGACTATATGTCGACATCCGACCCTGCCTCCTAAAAATGATGTTTCCATACTTCGTTTTGTCAGCTACGTTACATAATTGTTGCATTGATTTAACATCCTGGAAAGATTATTATTTTTTGCTAGATTCATAGGGAGGTGGTTGGGGTGGATGGTGGGGGTGCTGTTTACTTTTCAAAACTGTTTCCTCATAATGTGAAACAATCACCTAAATCGGGAGGCACTGTGTTTCTCTCTGAATGTATGTTATGTATATCAACAGAATTTCTGGGAGTCATCAGTATATTGGTATATTACATATACCTTCGTTGCCAGTGCCTTTCAAAACCATTAAAAAAGCTCTTACAACAGTTATTCAGATGGCTGTTTTCTGATCAGTTTCCACTCGGTTTGGTTTGGTTTTGGCACACAAACTGCTCGGTTGGAGTTAGGGAAAGATCGTGCTCATGGTTTAAAGAAACCAGTGTTGACTGTTGGGCATATTATACACATAACATTCCCTTCATTTGCAGCAAACTTTCTGGACTTTACTGTCATTTGATGCAGAATAAAACATGCTACAGCAAAATATCTGAGTGGTTACTGGCTTCACTTTATGTGATATTTCTGTTGGCTATTCACTCAAAGCTTTGATTATAAAGTAAGCACTCAATTAAAAAGTTGCAAAAGAATAGAAAAGTTTTTAAACATTTATCCTTGGTGAGAAAAAAAACTTGTTTTGATTTATCACAGAGCATTAGCACAATGTTAGCACAAATTAGTACATTAGCACAAATTCAAGTCATCTCCCCTGCAAAATGTAAATGCATGATCCTTTAGAACGACAATCCAAGCAGGAAGATTTGTTGCAGATAAAGTGAAACTGGATGATTAAGCAATTCTGGGTCTGGGTTCCATGTGTGCTTATAGATATGATTCTGATCATGATTACAGTCATGATTCTGGTTATTGCTGTTGCTTTTATGATGTAAACCCTAGTCCAGGATTAATCAGCTTGTTGGAATGTGTGCACACAGTCTCTGACCAGATGTAACTTTAATCTTCAGGGTACAAACTAATGAACACTGACACTGCTGGTGAAATGATCGTGCAATTACTGGAAGGTCACATTTGTTCTTGTGCAAGTTCGAGAGATGAGAGTCAGCACTGAGCCTGGACTCCTCCTGTCTCTTTGGTGCTTTTTACTGTAACCCTTCCTGCCTCGGTTTGGCCGCCGTGTGCTGTTTGACTCCCAGTTACCACCTCCTCCTCCTCCTCCTCCTCCTCCCTGGCTGTGTGAATGTGCGTCTGTGGTGTACCTCAGACATCAGATGTCACGGCTCAGCTTTGCTTTTAGAGGTTTGGCCTTTCACCTCTGCTGTTTGGAGTCCTTAGACTGTGAGTCCTGATGGGAGGGACGAGCAAGACTGATAATGATCTGCTTTCAGGCTTGATTCATGGACCAGAGAGTATACGGTACGCACACACATGTGCTGACAAATGGACAAGCTTGCACATACTGTACATACATGTAGACTCTCTCTCTCTCACACACACACAGACCTTAACCATGTGTGACCAGCCTGGTCCTCCTGGTTATCCCAGCTGCCTCTGCTTCAAACAGGGAGAGGACACAAAAAGACAGAGAGAGACAGCTGACAGACATTATGGAGAGTCAAATAAGCACATGTAAGCACTGCTACGTGTGTGTATATGCTTGTGTATGTGCAATAAACTTACCACCGGCATTAAAGAGGAGTCCCTGTGCAGTCAGACTCCCAGTCTGACCCAGATTTGCAAAGTGTGTGAATGTGTTAAGGGTGTGATGATGGTAGCAGGTTACATCAGATGATGTCTCATTTTTCCCTGAGTGAACCTCAGCCTGTCAATTAGTAACCGGCAGATCATAAACAGGAGTTAAGGCTGATCAATCGCTCTTTTTCACAGCAGATAGTATGAGTAGTATCAGTAGGAAAAACACAGGTGTAACTAACAACATTACCGCTGAGTCGGCTCAACGCAAGTGTCACTGTAAGCTGTGGCAGCGTGACAATGAGCCAGCATGTACGGTACCAGGAGCAGGAGCTGGACATGTCTCAGTGTGAAGGACATATCTGCTCATAGGGTTGGTATGTACATTGTCTGCAAGCCAGCTACAGCAAATGTCTGTACACTGGCTGTGTTTGCGTCCATAAATGAGTCAGACATGGGCTTAGTGCACTTGTTAATCGTTAATTAGAAATCAATCATTTCTCAATTGAAAGTCAGATTTGAAGATTAAGCGAAAGATGAAGAACTGAGCTTGACCATAATTCACAGTTGTCCCATTTCCACACCTCACAGATGAAGATGGATCCAGTTTGGAGGGTAAAATTTTTTTTTTTCTTAATGCCATACAATCAGCGCATTCAGATGCAGAGGCTGAGATGTACAGCATGAGTCAGGTTATGGAAGTACAACCACACGACTTGTAAAATGCTTCCTCTCATTTCTCAAGCTGGCAGGACAGGAGCGCTCTGTGCTCAGCTGGCAAAACCATCACACACGCTCACGCACAAACACACACACACACACACACACACACACAGAAAGGCATCTGCTCAAACACTCTGCTAACATGGCGCTAAGTGAAAATCAAGAGATGTTTTGATGTGAGAGAAATGCCACTGGAGACGGAAAGAAAGAAAGAAATTCAGATAGGAAGTGCAGATCAGAAGGAAGAAAGATGAAGAAGGTACTGATACAGAATAACACAAAAGACACGCTACAGTAAGAAGGTTTTATAGTGACGTACTGCACAGACGTGGAAGGAGGACGTGCGTGCTGCATGTTGCACAGATTTTTAACAATCAATAGAGACTGGCGGAGCTGCAGGGAAGCAGGGGCTCATCAGTCAGCAGAACATGATCTGTGCACGGTGCCGCCCTGTGATTTCCCCGCTGCCGCTGTTAATCTACTTCCTAACCTCTGCAGCTCTGCTCCTGCAGCCAAGACTAAACCCCTGAGAGGGGAGGGGAGAGAGGGCAGGAGATGAGAGAGGGAGGCTGTTCTCACGCTGCCTTCAATTTTGTAGAATTCAATTGTTATAATTTAGATTTTTTTCCCTTTAATTTATGGGATTTGAGTTTGCCTTTAATTATCCTTGCCTTTTGATTTTATTTTCTCAAGCGATTTTGGACAATAGATCAGAGGAGTTATGCTACACACTGTAATAGATCACTTGTGCAGACAGTTCATTAATATGCTTTCTTACAAGAATGCAGCCCTAAACATCTGCATCTTAAGATGAGAGGGAGCTCTGGATGAGACTTGGTGTTTAGTTTCTTCAAAAGAAGAGTTCATATGAAAGGGAATATATAATTCCAGGGTTCATCATTGTTTTTTTTTTTTTGTTTGCTTGTTTTTTGGTGTTTTTCTCCTGTTTTCTTATTTTCTGAAGTTTCTCTGCATTATTTATCACATTCTTCTGTACCTGTTGCTTATTGCTGAATGCACTTTCATGACAGGCACATCGTGCTTACTGTATTAAACAAGTGCATGCCTTTCCTTGGGCTGTTCTCGTTTTTTTCAACATCTCATGGCAGTACAGAAAACACAAAACACCATTCTTGTTTTTACAAACTACAAGTTAAAGGATAAAGCTGGTTCTACTTGTTTTACGTGTCATATTTTTCTTGCTGTCAACAAATCCCATAAAACAACCTTATTGCAATGGTTGATGTTAGATGTTTCAGCAAAACCCTAATTACTGTTTATCCACCAAGAGCATTTTTTAAATTCTTTCTGCAACATCTGCACAAAGCAACTGCGGCACGGTAAGGCAAAGACTGTGTTTTATAAATGCAAATTTATGACACAAACTTCAGCCTCCTGCGTAAAAATCCGAAGTGCTACACGTCCATCCACCACCCCGACCCCCAAACCATCATGCACATTATGAACAGGGATACTGGGCTGCATTAAAAGACCAGAACTAACAATGTTTTCGTCTGTCTCTTTATACTTTCTGTCTGTGGTCCTCAGCCTCCAGCTCATTCCTTCCATCTGATGACAAAAGTCTTGGGTCACTAATACATAGTTTCCCAAAACAGTAAAAGTGTAGTTTTTGACAAGTAAAAAGAAGAAATGGAGTGTTTGTTTGGACTATTTTCAGTGGCAGAATAATCCACGTTGGGTGCTGCAGTGATTACCTACAGTGTGTGTGTTGTTATGTAATGGAAGAACATGTCATCCAGGAAACATTTGTGATGGTCAAATGAAAAAGGGGGCATTACGGTGACTATTTCTGCAATTAGTTTCCTTGCAAGTGTAGGAGGCAGCATAAGAGACGGTTCAAGCTACATCCACCAGTGGCACAAACACTAAGGCACGGCCAGGCTGTGATGTGCCATCATAGTGTGCACCAACAGTTTACTCCTCAGGGACAGATGAAAGTCTTTGTTGAAGCTGCTGCAGAGCACAAAGATCTCAACTTCTCTCTGGAGCAATTACGTGTCTCAGCTTTAGACTCTGCTGAGTCCAAGACGACGAGATAACTGGCTGTAGTAACTAGCCGACTCAAAATTGCTACAAAAAGAATATTTTTCTTCACATTCATATTTTACAGTAAAATTATGTGTTGTATTGCTTTTTCAGCTTGTTGTATTACCAACATACTGACCTTATCTGGCCTGTCCAGTTTGAAGAGTTGACGCCCTGATCGGTTTATACATTTCTCATTCCTCATGTCTTTCCTCCAGCTATCTGTTCTTCACACTATAGAACATAAGATTTTAAAACTGATTAGATTTGCTGAAATGAAGGTGCAAGGTGATCACAAGCAGCAGAAGTCTGCCTACACAATTCAACATATTGAGACAGGGAGTCAAAAGTGAGGCAGGATGGTCGACGGTTCTTGAAATGATCAGCAGTCAGATACTAAGGAGAGGAAGTTCGACTCCCACAGCAGATCTGTGTACATGAACACACATGAGGAGAAAGCCCCAACGTCTGCATCAGTGGCTGAAGTAAATCAAATTAAGATGAACACAGAAATACAGGCTTTAAATAATGACTAAGCTTATGCTTGGGAATCATGCTCATATGATGATATGTCATGATCATCTGTCCAAACAAAAATATCACAAATCAGAAGCTGATGAGTCACGTCAGTGAAACAATCTGTGGAAAGATCACAAGGACATGTACAGTACATGGGCCTTCAGTTATTTTTAGGCCAGTATTTCAAGGATTAGGGAACTCGTGGCTCACTTACAGTTGTTTTTCTTCCGCTGATGAATGATGCACTGTTAATCAGTGCTTTACTGATTCTGAAGCTACCATTGCACAATGTTTTTCAGCTGAGTGCGTGAATATTTGTCCAGTTCATTCAATGGAGCCAGCTGAAAGCATAAGGAATTCTATTGAGCCAGAGGTTATGAGAATGATCAGGACTCTGCGAGTAAAGGAAATATTTGTCATGGATGCAGATATGTTTAAAGGGCTCAGTACAACGCTGGCCAATCCTTTATCAATATTCCTGTTCTGGAGGTGAATGGAGATATTTGGTGGTAGACCACATTGAAACTAGAAAACTAGAATCTGTGAATATTGCGAACACACACAAGTGATGCTCAGCAGGACCACATCACTGTCTGTTCCTCCCAAAACTTTGTCAAATCACTTCTGGAAAATAAGCGTTTTATGACGTGACAATGCGATGGTTAAGATTTGGTTTGGTTTAGGCACAAAAATAACTTGGTCAGGTTTAGACGTTGTGGTTTGGGTTAAAATTTTTACTTTGTTAAAGTTAGGGGACCTTGGTTGTTATGGTTCTAATAATAAACACATGGTGACGGTTGGGGAACGATAGTGGTCAAAAAAACACGGACAAACATTTTGTTGTTTCTCGTTGGGAAACAAGTAATAAGCAGCTGTCTGCGGTGTTGAAGTCTGATCCGTCCACCCCGACCTCCCACTACACACACTCTGTCTCTCTGAAAGACTCCCTCCTTTGCTCCCATCATACGTTTGGAGAACTTGCTGAAGTGACCGACACTGTTGTTTTTCTTGGGAGGAACTCACCAAAAAATGCACTTTGTGTTATGTTTGGCTTTGTTGCAGTGGGGAGTATGAACGCATTTGCATTGTTAGAGTCATTTATATACATTCAGATAACATAACACCATGAGTTCGTGCTGATCTTTCTGTGTTGTTACAGAAAAAGAAAGAGTTCTATAACATTGAGTTCAGTGACTCAGCAGTGAGAATCTGAGAGTCCTGAACACACTCATGTGTTGATTTGTGCCTGGAGGATCAACTGTGTTTGAGCACTCTTGTCTCTATCGTTCAACGTACTATTCTTGTGAAATCGTTTTGTTAGTGCATTGACAGTTTATCTTCTTCTGTATTGTGATGTACAGATAGAACATTTCCATGGCAGAGGCATCTACAGGGCCATCACGGTGTTCGCACACCTTGCAGATCTGCTGGCACATCAACTCTTGTTAATCTAAGACTGCACTGCTTTGTGAGTTTTTGAGTAGAAGAAACAGCTCCCACCTGAGGTGACTGCTGAAGACATGTCTGACCTGCTGGTGGGAGAAAGTTGAGTACACTGAGCGCAGGTTTTCAATTGTAGGATTTTGACGATGATGACGCCAAACCTCTTCTCAAGCCGGTGTGTGACGTGAATGCCGGGAGAGACACTGAGTTTGAAGCCAGAACTTGACTCACCAGTCAGAGGCATCAAAACAGGATTTTTCTGCTGACTGCATTGGTCAGTGGTGTAATGTCCACATGTGGATGCTCATGGACAGGACATGGAACACTGAAATCTCATCCCTGTACATAAGCAGCCTCAGAGCCCCCCTTCACTTTTTGATGCAACTATTCTCAAGCCTGTACAAATAATTTAATTAGCAATTACACAGATGCATCTGTGCTGGTTAACACATATCAGTGATTAAGTGTTTGCAAAGCATTTAGTGTCTGCAAGATCTGAAATCTCAGCATATTTCCACCCTCAGTGTGAAGGATTCAATATGTGGTTTTTACAACATTATAGAATATTATTTCTGTCTGTTTTTTAGGTGTTCTTATGAGAGAGGATTACTGTGTCATTGTATGTCAAAATGATATGAAACTTAACACCAGAAATTAGGTAGAACCTGCTATCACTCAGCTGATGGTCTGACCTGAACTTATTTACTGTACTGTTGCTGATGAGGGTTTTATTGCATCAGCAAGATTTAGAAATGCAATAGTAAAACTGTGTGCTTTCAGACTTCTGACATCTGGGGGTAACTTCCTTCTAGTCTGCTGTAGGTAGGCAGAGTATATTCACCTCTAGGGTCTGGTGCTTGTGCAAGCTTGGTTTATCATAACACCTGGGGTTTGGGTGACCAAATCTGAAACCAGGATAGGTTCAGAGACCTCATTCTTAAGACAGTTTAGGACTTTTAGAAATCCCAATGGGCTCAAGACCATCCTACATCCATGACATGGCCAAACCATGCACCCCAGCCCATCCACTACACTCTGCTGCTGCCTATCAGCTTGCTACTGTTGTTACTCAGTTTTCGGTGCATGGAGTGCACATGGACAGAAATAATGGACAATGCAGGAGAAAGAGAGAAAGGTGGAGCTGAGAGGAGTGCAATAAAAGGTAGAAGGCTCCGCAGGAAACTGACTCTAAATGCTGCAAAATTACAGGATACAATTCACAGGAAAGGGCAAGCGCGTACTGGCAGGGCGCCGTCAGCAGGTCATAACATCATGACTGCACTGCCCAAGTTGACTCTATGTTTTAAAAAACTAATAAATGTCATCAATGCGTAATCATGCTCTGCAGGAAAACATGAACATGTAAATAGTATTGAAAATGAGGACTGTTTACTCTAATAACTCTTTTAACTGTACAACATATTTTGTCGGGTTGAAGTGCCTCCAGTTACTCAGAGCTCCCAGAGCTCCATGACGGTCAACACAAGTCCAGTCAGAGCTCTGAGGAACGCCAGGTGCAAAACAAACACTTCAAAAAGGGGGAGTGGGCGTTAGATACAAGAAATAGTCTGTCAAACTAGTTCTTAAGCCAGCAGTGAAAGGCTAACATATGCTAATTACACATACAATTGAAAATTGTCCATAAAAAAGCTTTTTGAGGACCCTCCTCATGTTGGGGGCCTGGATGCTTTGCTTCTCTAATATCCTCACTACAGCTGCCCTGACTCTCTGCTGCTGTGTAACGCTGATAATGTGATAATCCATATTACCATGAACTTCCACTTCTTTTTTTTTTATTGCTGAAACGAAAGGCAACAGAAACGATGATCCTTATAGTTATTAGCAGTAACTTCTCAAGTATATCACATGATTTCTTTTAAGGTGCAAATGGTGGAAACCCAAAAGTGAAAGCATAACATGTTTCCCTGCAGGCATTTTGCCCAAGGTTTCTCACGAAAGGGAAAAGAAGGATTGAAGAGGGACAAAGGGAGAGGAAGCAGTGAGGAAGTACTTGAAATGATTCAACATAGCAAAGTGACCAAGGTTTTGCGGTTGGAAAATGTTGAGCCAAGCCTGCACGGTGCGTGAGAAACAAGAGAAAAAGCCAGAGAGAAGAGTAGGGAGGGAAGTGAGTATCATCTCGTCTGTTACATATATCATCAAATTCTACATTCACTTCACACGTTTTCCCTAAACCCAACCTGCTGGATTGCTGTTGCGGAAGGGCCCTCCCGACAGGAAACAGAGAATTTATTTCCCTTGCTGACCGGGCCTGTAGTAGCGGCTGTTGGTAGTATTTGTTTTGGGTGGGTCATCTCTTCCTAATGAAACCCATTGGGCTGGAAAGTCTGTTGAGAGGCTGGGATGTTGTCAGCAGCACTTGGTTTGGGTGGATTTCTTCAAAATACCAATGAAGGAAATGGGCGATATTTGATCTGTGCCCACTCGAAGAAAACTTTTATACAGTTAGAGCTGCAGAGCTAACAGTCATCTGCTGTGGTGTATTGTTTTTCATGTGTGCTGGTCTTCACTGGCTGTGAGAGTAATGATGCATGTACTTATGAGCAAGCCAAGATTTTTTTCTTGAAAAAAAAAAAAAAAAACAGGATATAATGCTGTCTTTCAGTTTCACTTATTATCCTGCTTCTTTGTCCCAGTATTGTGTCTTGCTGTGTGTGCAGGTATGTCCTCACAGTATATCCTCGCTTCTGTGTGTTCTTTCAATCAGTGCCTAAAAACTTGTATTCTTCTCTCATCCTCATTTTCCACTGTGGGCTGTTGTAGCTGCTGCATTTCATTGTACTGTGCTCTGTGTGTTTGTGCGTCTCTCTTCTGGGGTGGTTTAATGTCACTTTTGGTCAAGTGTGTTATGGATTTGTCATGCGCTGCAAATTGTCTGTGAATGCAGTCAATGGTGTGTGTGTGTGTGTGTGTGTGTGTGTGTGTGTGTGTGTGTGTGTGTGTGTGCATCGGAGGGAAACAAAGAGCGTTAAAGTGAAACAGTGAGCACGCGTGGCCATAATTCAGCAGAAAAGACGATGGTGGGACCGGCGGAGAGTTGCCTCGGTATCATTTATCCTACACAGTTCGTGTGTTTTCTGGCCTGCAGTCTAGACTGTGTGAACACACATTTCATAAACATAAACACAGTCGTAATATTGCATAAACACACTTGTAAATCACACGCTTAACCAAAGAGGGAAAGTAAACACATTTTGTACAAGCTGCGCCGTGTCGTCAGCACATACTGATGAGAAAAACATACAATACATGGCCAAAAGCATGTAGACACCCAAACAAAGTGTATCGACACCCAGACATTACACCCATTTGTGATTGTTGAACATGTCATTCCGAAACCATGATTATTAATCCACAGCTTTAACAGCCTCCACTCCTCTGATTTCAGTCTTTCCACCAGATGTTGAACGTGGCTGCAGGGATTAATGCTGCAGCGTTAGTGGGGTCCAACACTGATGTTGGGCAATAAGGCCTGGCACAGAGTCAGCGCTGTAGCTCATCCCACAGGTGTAGGATGGGGTTTAGGTCAGGCTTCTGTTGGCCTCAAGTTCTTCCACACCAGGCTAGGAGTCCACTGGGCCTCACTCAGACCATGAGGAACAAACCCAGAGCGACAGTACCTACAAATTTGTGGACAAGGGTGTGAGTCGTTGATGTAACAGCACTATGTTTTAAGGGTTAAAACCAGAGGTCTTCACTGGGTCCAGAAATTTGAAACAGATCTGTGGAAAACCTACTCAAACCAAAGCAAGAAATACCGGATTCAAAAAGCCAAGGACAGTCAGACCCGATCTGAAAAGACATGAGAAAATCAACCTCAACAGACCCAGATACAGAGAGAAAACCAGCGGCATGACGCACATCCAAACTGACTGGCAGCTTGAAAAGAGCAGCAACACATCATTTTTCCTGCGCTTCTCCTCCCTAAAAACTAAATTCTGTGATGGTAGTGACCCATCAGAGCTGATAGTGAGTCCACTCAGATTTAGGTATTAGACACACACAAACCAGAGACCAGTGGTAATACCATGGCACCCAACCAACTCAATAACACTAAGTATAATTTGGACCTGGCCTGACTCCGGTCCCTGGTTGGGTACCATGAAAACCTTGCTTTAAGCATTCATCTCCAGCAGAATGAACTAACATCAGCTCTCCTTTCTAAAGGGGACTACTATTCTACACAGCTATTGAACCAAAATCCTGATGGTACTAAATTTAATCCAGTTTCAGCTACTTTTGTTGTCTTTGACTGATTTTTCTATTTGCTTTATTAAATGTCTGGAAACGCATGACTGCATAACAACTGCGTCTTATTATTTTGTGTATTCATTTTAATTTTCCAAGGTATTTCTTTGCATTATACAGCAATTTTGTCTCCATGTCTATACACTGTACAACACAGCACAATCAGTACTCTGGTCCAGCTGACCAAGAGGCTCCATCTCCTCTGGCAGCGAGCCGTGACAGTGGTCCAAGGCTTAGTGGAGATCAAACGCTCCCTTTAACCAGAAAAGACAAACCAAAGCTCAATTAGCCCAGTGTACATAACCATCAGCTGACTGCAATCACACCACAAAGGATTGTCAGCAGAGGAAGACAGAACCAGACCAGATTAACACAACTCTTCTCTTCTCTTATGTTTTCTGCCAGCTATATCAACTTACAACAACGATGAGCGTCATAACTTTGTGAATGTGTCAGATTTCATTGAAGAATTTGTCACACTCACATTGACATGGGAGGTTGAGGAGTCTGTCAGGCCTCTTATGTGACGGAATAATCCATATTTTGTCCACTGACTGGCTGAGCATTTCTGTAAACTGACGATTTTACTCAAAAGAACCAATTCATTGTTGTCTAGAAACAAAGGTTGTATGCTATGCAGTCAGTAAATGGTAAATGTAAATCGTATTTATATGCCACTTTTCTAGCCTGACAACCACTGAAAGAGCCTCTTTTTTTTTTTTTAACAACACAAGTCTTCATTCACCCACTCACACGTTCGTATGATGATGGCTAGGTCACACACTCACACACCGATGCCACAGCATCAGTGCATTTCGTTTTTGTAGGAATGTGTGTTGTATGGTATGTTCATTAGCTTGGACTGTACGGAGGCTGCAATCAAAGCAGGTCATTTCTACAGGCTACTTATTTTCATTCAATCCCTACTGGAGCATCATTTTGTTAAACAGACAATCAATCCATCTGTTTTCTAACCTTGTTCATGGTTGCAGGGTCTGAAGCCTGTACACAATCGATCGCTATAGATTATCTAATTAACCAGACCTGCATCACAGTGAATTGTTATAAACGGGAGCTCCTGGAGGAGAGCATGCAAACTCAAAGGCCCCCACTATCTGATGGATTGACACCCTGAACGTGGTGCTGTGAAGCAACAGTGTCCCACCCTGCATGTATAACCCTTCACTTCCACTTCCTCTTCCAGTTTCCTGCTTATATTTTCCCATCCTGCTGGAGGGGAGCAAGCAAACTAACGTGTTGTTAGTTCTCCAGTGTTGGAGTTATTGGTTTGAACTTCCTGATACTTTACATGAGATTATAATTCACATTAACTTGATTTACTCGTTCCTGATCTAAGAACAACAAAGAAGTTTGAATTATTTAATCAACATGAACACACTACACTTACACATTTCTGGTTGATATATCAAACAAATACTTTGGTTGATTTTTGTTTTCCAGCGGATAAGAGGAAAAAAAGTCAGGAAACATTTTTGGGATGGGTTCAGTTGTTTTCTCTTTTGGTCGCTTTTGGTCTCCAGATGCCGACAAACCCAAGATGGCTGCGGGCTCACAGCTCGTGCATAGACCAAAGGCCCAGATGCAAACTCAAATGCTTATTTGGAGCAATAAAGTGAGTGTTGCATAGCAGTTAGTGTCAGTGTTAGTTACTGCATGGCTTTTACATGTCAGGTCTTCAGCAAATAACAGACCCAACATGGAAAAAAACGATACACGCTCTCCAACCAAAAACAAATTTGGCAGCAGGTCCGCTGAGGACTGCTGTTGTGGTGCACTGAGTTTTGATGTTGGCACAAACACTGCATGCTTTCTGTGTAGACAAGGTTTCCTCCCTCCTGTGCGAAACATGTATTTTGAAGACTGGGTTTTAACCAGCCATAACACTGGACAAGACACAGCGTGCTCTTGGCTCATGCAGTTAAACATGTGTATGATTTATTCAGGATGTATAGGTTCTCCATAACATTTGTCCTTAAAATAATCTGCTGCTCTGGCGAGACTTGTTTGCTGCATGCTAATGTAGTCCAGTTGTCTTTGCATGGCAACACTTTATGATTATTTCACAATAGAGATCCTTTTCTCTATTACTGATGATACGAACACACATTTACTCAAGAACGAGCTGTGAAAAAAGAGAGAAAAACGTCAGTTAGGTGTAGTAACACTGGCAGGGGTGGACTCTTGATGTCATAATCGAGCAATGATTTAATGATTGTGATGCTGTGTGACTGGGTGGTCATGGCCTCACGACTGAACAGTGATGGGTGGGGCCTAATAATTTAATGAATGAACAGGGGATTAGTCATCATCATGCTGGGATTGGGCAGAGGCCCATTTGGATATGTTCACGTTGATCCATTTGGGTGGAGTGGGTGGTGCTGGTACTATATGTTACTGTTAAGAGTTGGAAAAGAGACAGCGCTTCAGTCCACTCTGAGCTGAATATTACTCCAATACTATTCCTGCATCATTTTAGAAAACTAGGTGTGCCTCTTGTTCAGTATGACACACTCGACATGCTGCTAATTTTAGAAAGGAGTCATTGATAGCTAATGTTTTGTATCATTTTAAAGTCAACCTACGAGACTCACACTGTTCCTCCACAGCAGGGGATTTCAAAATCTGACACTGTGGTCCCTCCAAACATCAGCCCAACTTTCCAAAGTCACCTTCCAAAGGATCATACTGTATATTTCAAACACTGTGGGCTGAGATATAACTGTTCTCCCCATGATGATGATGGACATTGACTGGCCGGCCATCTGGGGAGCCAGACTGTGAGAATTAATTCATACATTTAAATAATGCAATACATTATAATTATTACAGTACAGTACAAAGAACATTTATTTTAGTACTGTACTAATGTATGGTTTGTAGATATTTATACTTTATTTACTTATGTGGCACTTTTTTTTCTATCCCCTTATTTAATCAATGTCAAGGCTACTTTACAGGTAAAGATTTTATTTATAGTACAAAATATATGCCCCTAAAGTTCAAAAATATGCAAACAGTATTTCTGCATCAGTAAGAGTAATCGGATACATTATATGAGTGTATGAATAAGTACTTTTACATCTGATGCTTTCATTGGCCTGATAATACTTAAAGTTTTGAATGCAGTGCTTTTACTTGCAATAAAGTATTGCTACATTAACACACACACACACACACACACACAAACTTCCATCATTTTTGAGCGCTTGCTTTTTTTGTCCCCATAAGGAAGGCAAGTCCCCACAATGTCGCTGTGTAAACAGATATGTCCCCACAACATGAGTAATACATGGTCACACACACACACACTCAGTCCAGGAACAGAATCCCTAAAGGAGCAATGATCTATTTAAATTCTGGGGCATTCTCAGAATAAAGAGTCCATGAGTGGTTTGAGACCAAAAAGTACTTACAGTAAGTACTTACATGTATTCTGCAGAAATCTGTCTCTCGGCAGGCTTTGCAGAAGAGGGAGTTGCGTACTTACTCACACATCCTGGCAGTCTCCACCTGCTGCTTACTGTGTTGTGTCTGTGGGTGGATTAGTTCAGACTGATTAATAACCGGCAAACTCAGTCCAGGAGCAAACACACATGCATCAGGGTCGAGCTCAGGCATTTTTCTAACCTGAACAAACAGCCTTAACAGTGCTGCCTATTCCTCAGCCATGCTAGCTAGCTAACTAAAGACTGGTTCATGCGATAGCATATTATGAGCCGACGTTGTGTGACATGATGCGAACTGGCAAGCTGCGTATTGTTTAGTAGCATGTGTGGAGATTCTTCTTCATGAGGCATCCCACTGGTTGTGGCGAGCGTTGTCAGTCGTTGTCAGTTCCCACTTCAAAAGACTCACACAATGGCAACAATACCAAGATTGGTTGCTACACTGTCACATGGCAGGGGGGCATGGAGCATTGCTTTATGTCGCTCTCATTTATATTGTGAATATTTTGTTAGACATAGACGTGCTCTTCGCTACCTCGGAGGTTGTTGCTGTTGGCCTTGTGCACGTCCCTTACATGCATGCACACATACACCCACATAGCTTTGTCTCATTAGCTTCTCCCGACTCGTTCTTTAAATCAACACATGCTGCTGGATAGACTGTAAAGTATGCTGTGGCGTTACTCAGCCTGCTGTCATCATCCTGCTCTGCCTCACGAAGCTGTCTGGTTGTCTTCTTTACACAAGCACACAAACCACCAGAACCTCTTCAGTCTACTCGCAGCCCATTATTAGAGGCAGGATCTCGTTGACATTGTGGTTGAAGTTCAGCCGTCTACAGGCAGAGCATCAGCAGCTGTAATCTCTGTGCAAATTCTTCACCAGAACTGACATTTAAAAACTTTATTTGGTTTTGTCTGTTTGGTCTGATGTGGTCACACAAACAGAAGCACTCTGATATAATATCATTAAGTTTTATTTGGGGATCTTTACATGAAATATAAGGAACCCTGGTTAATCAGATCTCTGTATATCTGATCCTAACATGATCCAGGATTCTGATAATGCTGCAATGTGGCAGGCATGTCTTTGACTCCTCAGAGGATAAATCATCTTTTCTGTATTAAAGCTCTTAACTAGTCTTTCCTAGTTTTGAAACATGAAATTATGTGAAAGACTGGTTGTAAATGAAACCTGGATAAGTGCCCTGATTCAGGAGCTGGATTCTATCTCATGGACAGGAAGTTTGTCAGGCAGGTGTAAAGTAAGAAAAACACAATTTAACACAAGTGTCCTCCATTAATGTCAATACAAACTACTCCATACTAATTCCATAAAACAGGTGTCAAATCCTAATTTTCATACTATACCGTTTTAGCAAAAACAACATCCTTAACCACTTAATACTAACAGGAATAGTATGTGAGACCTCAGACATCAAACTGAGACTTAATTCACTAACAGTCTGCACAAATAGCTGCCTCACCACTGACTGCATTTTATCTGAAGTATTTCCAGCTGTGAACAGCTCCTGCATTTCGTTTGTGCATTGCATTGTGGAGCAATTGTGTCCATAGACAGCACATTTAATAACTGACACATTTCACTTGCATCCTGTCTGGTTTGGGCCAATTTTAATTTGTCATGTCTCCAGTATGAGCACACTGCATACTCAAGAGCTGCTTAGAATTAGCTTGTAATACGGGGTCAGATCCCTCTGCATGTATCATTACTGGGTAAGATGAAAGTCTCACTATTGCCACTGTCATTTTACAGGCTAAACTGCTGGTAATTTGTATGCAACTGTGTGGACAGGTGGGTTTTGTATTCCAAATATTTGCACCATTTTTAACTTGAGGGTTTGTTTCAAAGCAGGCAATTAAGGTGTCCCATGTCAAATGATCTCCCGCCCGTCTGGCACTCTGCATTAATACTGCAGAGTTTATTAAACATTCCTCTTGTACTGGTGCAGTGGAGCAGCAAATGTACAACTCCTCTCTACCATGGTTCTTCCTTTAATGATCTCTTTGTTCAGAGTGGTAGCCCACCAGGCTTGAATATAATCCATGGGACCACTTTGATGTCAAACTCCCTCTCTGTGTTGCCCCTTGGCCCTTTTCACTTGCCCTTTCACCTCTGTTCTCTTTCCATCTTACCCTTCTCTCAGCCATTCTCCTCCTCACATCTCTGTTTATGTGTGTTGTTAGGTCTGTCCCCATGGAGACCAGTGTGGGCCCTCAGACCAATGTCTGGGCTCGCAAACATATCTGCGGAGAAAGAGTGGAAACGAAGAGAAGTGAGAGAGGGGGGGGGGGGGGGGGGGGGGGGGGGGCAGAGAGAAAGAGAGAGAAAAGAGACCCGATCCAAAACACTCTCAAGACATGGCAGCAAAAAATACATCTGTCTGGGAAAGCGAGTCCAACTCTCCAGCTTTAATTATCTTTTAAGACGCACAAGGGGGAAGTGAAGGATTCCAAAATGTAGGGATGAGGAGAGAGGCCAGGGAGATTCATTCTGCAGATTCCTACGACTCCTCCTCCTCCTCCTCCTCCTTCTTCTTCTTCTCCTTCTTCTTCACGGCAGACCAGCAAGAACAAACACACAAAAGAGTCTGCAAATAAAAAGAAATGAGTAACAGAGATGTAGGGAGGGAGATGGCAAGAGTCAGAGCATGTGAAAGACACCGCCACAGAGTTAAAGAGGGTGAGGGGATCTTTTCTGTTAGGGACAAGAGAGGCCTTAAATGAACCTGCTGTGCAGAACAGCATCTGTTTGCCAGGGAGGAACTGAGGCCTCCACCCTGGACCAGACCGACACTGAGATCATTGTTGTTCCACAGCTCCACTGTGGTAGGTCCTCGCTAGGATTTTAGTATTTTCCAAAGTCGTTTCTGCTCTGAGAGATAATACACCATGGCGTATGATGGGAGGACAGGAGAAAGATGCAAGTGATAGGTAATTAAAATCTTGAGTCACAAGATAACAGCTTGTGATGTAATGTTGGTTTGAAAGGCGTCGTAAGAGCGACTGTGCATTCTTTCCAGCAGATGGTTCATACCTTATAGTAAACCACCGGCCTCAGCATAGCAGGGAGTGATCACAAATTGTATAAGACAATGATGTATTCTCTGAGGCGTCACCCAAAGGTTTTTGAGGAATCATTGTGTAGCTCAGTGACAGTAGCTCCAGCTGTAGCCATCCTGGGCGAAGAGGTGGAGCATGGGTGGAGCTGAGAGGGGCCAGATGAAGCCTGGTTGCTGAAACCTAGCAGCAGGCTGTCACTCAAAGCAGTCATGTCTGTAATTATGCATAACTTCAAGCCTTAATGTAATTTAAATAAGTGATTTATATAAAAATTCTCCCCCATACAGTTGGAAATAAGCTATAAAGACCAAACCATTTTTTGTACAAGGCTGTAAACACATCCTATTGTGCTGCAAAGTTGGGTATTTTAATATGGGGGTTCAGTGGGGATTTACTCACTTTTGGAGCCAGTCTCCACTCAGAGAGGCACAGTTTTTGGCAAAGTCACGTCGGCTTCATTTTTCAGCCCCGGAAGTTGCTGCTTGGGAATGACCCTTAGGGGAGCTTACAGATGGATGCTGGATGGAGGTGGGGCTTTTGAAATCTATGAACAGCGGCTGCAGTAGAGGCAGTGAGTGGCGTCATGGTTTGCAGGTGAGCAGTGTGGCAGCAGGTGTGGTAGCAGTGGAGTGAGCAGATCAGGAGCTGCCACATGCAGAACAGTGTGTTGGACGTTGGTAGACAGCAGGAGGTTATAAACTAAACTGGTAAACTCTCCACTAATTGGTCCCGACTTATTAACCTGCACCTGTAACTCTAAATTCCTCCTCCTGCAGATATTTATCGATGAATGACACCCGAGCATGTGTTAAAAGTGACATCAGTCAGTCAGTCAGTCATGTCAGTGATGTTGTTGGGCCATTTCCTGGCGATCATTACCACAGAGGAATGTTGCCTTTTGGTAACTCTCTTGTGTCCACATGAATGAACACACCCACCCACCCACACACCCACACACACACACACACACACACACACACTCTGCTTTCCTGTTTCTTGTTCGTAATGACATCACTCACACTGGAGCAGATCCCAAGCTGCTGAGTTTGTTCTCATTTCTTTGCGGCTCTGCGATGTGATGCTCTCCAGTGCACGAGAAGTGCTTGTTTTCATGGAATATGTTATTGGTGCTTTGTGTTCCTATGACTCAGGAGTGTTGGGGGATTGTCAGTAAATCGGTAAGGGTTTCAAACATTTTCATAACACAGACCTCAAATCAGGACCCATCCCTCCATCCCTTCTCATCTGTGCTTCTCAACATTGTTCTCATTCTCCACCCTCATCCTCTCCATCTTTGTCCATCTGGTTCATGGTGTTCTCCGTGAAAACATCATCACTGACATACAGTAATTTCCACTCTGGCTGCAGTGTAGTCAAGAATCTTCTCTCATCCTGGCACAATTGAAAACATAATACTGTTCCCATCATGTAAAGATCCACCCAAAATATTTCCCCTTGCCCATTTCACAGGCCTGACTCACCATTGAAGAAGCCAAGACTGGAGAGGTTTCCACTCCACCACATCAGCCAGTCTGAGGTTGGGATGAGATGACAGATCAGAACTTCAAACTGGTTCACATCCCTGGATTAACTGGGAACATGTGTGTCTACAGTCTACATATTTGTAATAGTGGAGATCAGTTATGGAAGGAGTGTTCAGAGCCTTATCAATATTTTGCTAACAACCTCAGCAATGGTAAAGGAGTCACTCTTGGTGACAAACCTACAGAAGATTTGCAGCTGTTTTTGCCTTTATGAAGCTCCATAATGAGTTTGAGCTTCTTGTTTAGCTGTCCAGCCGGCAGCTTTCCTGTTTTGGTTCACCCAAAATACTTTCTTAATGTTGTTCGTGGCCACAGCAACAGCCCACTGTACCCTACCTGCACAGATAGAGCTCAGCTGATGAACACAGTGGAGCATTCAGCAGCTAAAGAGACAGATATATCTCTCAGGAGTTGATAGAGACCAAAAACAGAGCTACATGGAGAGGGAATACTGGACTTAGATTCACCAGGTAGCATGGCTCCAAATGAATGATAATGTTGCCGTGTGTCTGCTGCATGTGTACATAAGCAGCTGTTTACAAACCGTGAACCAAGTTCACCACATCAGCTTAAAAGGTGATGATATGTCAGTGTTTTTCAGATTGTTTCCACCGCTCCTTGGAGCAGTGATACTGAACCAAAACAATAAACATAACATGGCATGTTCAGACAGATACAGAGAGGCTTCTGTCAGACTTTGTTAAAAGATTGGGACAACAGACGCAGAATGAGAGTATTGACAGCTGAGCAAAAGGAGTGTGTGAACAACCTGTCGTGGTTATAAAAGTCTTGGCTGGGGTTTCCCCAGACCTGTCAAAGCCTTAAATAGTCCGATCTGATAATACCACAAACGTGTTTGTGAAACAAGGCCCCAGTTGTTATCTCTGACTGCCACTCGCGGCCTTGTGGGTTTAAGGTGGGTGTCTCCAGCGGCGAGCTTTGGGAGTTTCTGCAGATTTAAATGAAACTGGGCCTGACCAGCTGTGCATTCAGCAGCAGGATGGTTATATAACCACAGCGGCGCTGACAAAAAGTGTTTGATGTGTGTCTCACAGGTTGAAGATGTTGGAACACTCAGAGGAAGAAACGGGCACAGTCCAACTCTGTTAGGACAAGTGTCTCACCACAATCTGCCTCTAAGCAACAGATTTTACAGAACACGTCAGGGAAGACAGCGGTTTAGATGTGCACTCCTCCCTAATGCTCCGAGAACTGTACATCATAGTTTGAATGATGATGCAGTTTGCTGGTGCGCTTCCAAACTGCTGATGGCGTACAGTAGTGTAAAGCCAGAGGAATGCTGCCAGGAAACAATGGTCTGACTGTGTAGCAGGGAAATATCTCTATCTGCCTCTCTGTGGTTTGGAAATATTCTCCTTCTGTCTTCCATAAGGCCTTTGCAGTCTAACAGAATGGAGTGATGCAGTATAAGTGCGCACATGTACTGTCTGTACTGTACATGATCACTCAAACACTTCATTGTGCACACCGTCTGCTGTACAAAAATCCCTGCTGGTGTTTTCTACACACAAACAGAGCGCAGTGGCTCCTTTCATTCCGCTGAAATGTCGTACAGTGTGAGCCGTAGGGGTCGTGTGGCCGAGGGGTCGGGCTGAGGGGTCAGAGGTCAGTGCAGTCAGATGAAGCAGCTGATTGTACGGCAGGACAGTAGCCCTGAACATTCGCAGCGAGCGAGTAGGCGGCGCAGCAGCAGCGGAGAGGCACAAAGGTCGGAGACCAGATGAGCACGAGCTTTGTGCCGTCACATTGTTTCATACACACACACACACACACACACACACTCTAAATCTTTCCTCTCCTTCTGTGAGTATTTCTTCACACACCATAACGTCCTGTTCCTTTCCACATCAAAGGACCTTGTACAGAAAGACAGCAGCCCCTCTGCAAAATCAAACTGTTAACTTCCTGTTTTATCACGGCAGAACAGTCAGAGTTTGTGCAGTCTTGAGTTATTCCTCTTGTTTTGAACGATCACTGTTTTTCCTACACGTAGTTTAACTTGCTACATGGCCTCCCACATTACGCAATACAATCCAGTTGAAATGTTTTGAAGTGCATGTAGAAGGCACAGGTTGCTGCAGTGTGCCACAGGCTGCTATGCTTTTTAGTTTCAAAAACACACCAACATCGCCACCTATAGGCAATTCATCTTCAACACATCTGACAGCAGGCTAAGGGTATCTCCCATGCTCCAGGAAGAGCCACTAATTGTGTGTGTGTGTGTGTGCGTGTGTGTGTGTGTGTGTGTGTGTGTGTGTGTGTGTGCGTACAGTATATGAACAGAAAAACTTCATAATGTTGAATTATATGATACAAAGTCAAAGGTATAGGTTTGCAATGCCAAAGGCATGGGGCATTAAGTCTATATGATAGTAAGATAGTAATGATAGAGATTTTGACATCATGATTTTGTTTATGAGTGAACCTTCTATTTTCTTTGTGCATTGCATTGTGGGGCAGCAGTTTACATCACATGGATCGATCCACACATGTTCTGACCTGTTCTCAGTCTCTCTGTTCTGTGTTCTGGATGGCCGTGTGGTCTGCTGTTATCTGCTTGGCTTCTGACAAACGCACAGTGGCGTTCACGGACACAGAAGAGCCAAAAGGTCACATAGCCTTGTGAAACACAAGAGGGCGCCCTAGACCTTTTGCAAGAATTAGCACAGCATGTAGGCCACAAATGTGGCACAGGTCATTTCTATGAGAACCGATTCTATGCTCCTGGTGATTATTTTCTCCTGTCATTTAATGAAATTAGCACATCCCTGGAATATAGACACTATAGATAGTAATGTAATAGACACACAGTCATGCCTGGAAGCTTCCCATTACAACCACAGTCTGATCTGCTGGCAGTTCCACTGAAGCGGTTGGGGGTCCACCCAGATTTCCTTTGCTGGTCCATGGACTGATCCTTCAGCTCACAAGCTCCAGCTTCTCTATGCCACTACTGCTCCATCTAGGTCTCATAGCTTTCATGTCAACACTATAGGAGATATCAAATAAAGTGTAAAAGAAACATGCGTTGTGTCTGCCTTGCATTGTGATCAGTGTGTTTAAAATGAGCAGGAAAAGCAGGGACACAATGAGTCAAAGAAAGAAAGCAGGATGTATGACTGTGATTTTAATATATAAATTAATATGTGCTATGTAAAGGGAATGTGCTATTACATGTTATTGCTCGCCTTTCATGGATAACAGCAATGCAGGCCATACACTCACAAACAATTCATGTTATAAAAACATGTTAGCCAAACCTCTCTGCAGGGCATCATGTTTGCTTTCCTTATAATCATTCCTTATTTCCCACGAGGCTGGGGGAAGATTGTTGTATCTGCCTTTGATTCCCCCCTCCAAACATTTCCATACAATATTGAACCCTTTTTTTCTTTTCGAGGTTATATATGCTGGGCCCTTCCCTGTGTCTGGCTTGAGTTTTCTGACAGCGTGTTCTGTAGAAGGGGGGCTTCTCATGTTTCACTCCAGGCAGACCGCGTCCCTCCTTCAGCGCGAGACTTTTACTTTGAAATCCGCTGGCCGAGACGCTCGCGTGGAGCAGCGCGTTCCCCGGGGAGGAGATGAGGGCTCGCGCCGGCCTGTCCGCCGATATTTGGTTTGCAGCGCAGTGAATGAGCGCACGGTGATGCTACCTGTGCCTCTTCAGTAACTTTTGAAAACAGCTGATTGTGTTTAGTTAACTGCGGAAGGATTTCTCACATTAAAGTTGTCGAGTGAGTCGCGACCGGCTGCAACTTCAGGACCACCGGCTGTCCAGTGTTCGTGCGGAGATCCAGCAGCCTCCAGCCGACGGGATGTCTTCGCGATAAATGACTGCAAAGAGGCTGCAGTGGAATGCACTCGACCGGGCAGATGAACCATGGTAAGCCCGCTAATGTTTCCCTTTCAGCCGTGCAGCCTGAAAAAGACGCGACACTTCGAAACTCCGGTAAGTTTGGCCTCAGCCAAACGCCGAGTAGGCAGATCCTGGACCTGTAGATGCGAGTTCAGTTATGATTCCAACGTGAAGGATTTCACTTGTTGTCACACGTATGAAAGTGGTTATAAATGCGCATTCCTGCTCCGTTTTCTCTCCTTGGTGAGGAGAAAATGTTCGCTTTGCTGAAAGAGGTTATTCAGAAGTGTAAATGTACTCAACTGCAATTCTTCATTGAAAAATATTGGAAGCTTCTCACACCTGCTTGAAACCAAAATATAGACCACATTCAGTGAACTTTATCAGTCAACACTGTATCTTTGGACAGAATACAGCTGTTCATGTAGCAGTTGGTGTGTTGCATTAGTAAAAGGACAGATTAAGACAATGAAGCTCTGAGTTAGAGCTTGAGGGATTAATCAAGTCATCAATCAGTAAATAATTAGTCGCAAACTATATTTCTAATTGATTTATCATTAATTTCAAGCAAACTTTTCCATTTGCAGCTCTTAAGTCACTGGATTTCTACCGATCTTTGGGGTTTGGTCAGTCGGCCAGACAAAGTAAGCGATTTGAAGATGTCAGCTTGGGCTCGAGGAAGTAGTTTGGACAATTTTCTGAAGTTTCATAGGCCAAAGGACGAAATAATAATCTGTATGTAAACTGACAGTAAAAATAACTGTACATTTCAGCACTGCTCTATCTCTCTGTCAGTCAATCTACTGGATCTATGGAGTTTAGTCATGTCAGTGGAGGCAGAGGAAATGCCAAGAACTGAAAGGAAGGGAAATGCATTCACCCTGTGACTCTATGCAAATAGGTAATACAATAATACCATAAATATGTAACTACACAAATCACTGCGTTGCCAGACATTTGCATTCTGCAAAGTTTTTGTAAAGAGGTAAGCTGTGAAAATACTTGGTTGGCAAGTCAAAACAGTGTTTTCCTATCTTCTGCCGGGTGATCAGGTCTCTCTTTCAAGCAGTCCCTATAGTCTCACATTTCAAATTGGTTCCATATGCAGAGCAGACAGGCTCCTGGTTTGAACTGCCACATGGAAACCAAGAGGGAAACTCTCTGCCCATTCTTCTCTTCTCTTCTCTTCTCTTCTCTTCTCTTCTCTTCTCTTCTCTTCTCTCATATTTTCCCCTCCTCTTCTCATCTCTTCTCATGTTTATCTATTTTGGGCATTTCTCACTTAATAGCTGCTCATCATACTTTTTTTTTTTTACTGAGTAGTGTTGTGGAAATGCAGCACATCCGGCTAAGTTGATTTAGGTTGTTTTTGCACATTAAATTAAATGAAGGTGACAGATGGACCCAGATGTAGATGTTTCAGAGTTACTTTTTAACTGTTAAGTGCAGTACAATCACTGCTACTTCCCCTTCTAAGTTTGAAATGATTGCTTGAAGCGTAACCGTCCACTCGTCTGCAGATCTCAGGTCTAACTACCACTGTTATTCAGTCACGGGGCCCACATTGGAATTCAGTGTCGGGCACACAAAACTCTCCAGACTCACAGCATAGTCGATCTTTGTGAGTTAAACACCAGGGACTGCTGCCCTGCTGCCGCTCATTGTGTTCTCAGCTGTGCTTTCCTGTTCCTTTGCTCCACATCTATGTCTGTTTGGAGAGAGAAAGAAAACAGAGAGTAGACTCGTTTAAATGATTGGAGTGATTGAGTCAGAATCAGGTGAGTGTGCCCACACACACTCCCTTAGGTTTTGAAAATGAGAGGATTGTGGTTTGGAGCTCCGGATACACACACACACACACACACACACACACACACACACACACACACACACACACACACGTTCAGAAACTCTGTTTGCAGTGTTGGTGTGTAGAGAGGGGAAACAGAAGTTGTGGCTTGTGACGACAGAGCGTGTGCTGTTATCTTCTTTGTTTGGCTGAGGTGATTTTGTGCCATGGCAGACGTGGTCTAAACAGTGCTGGTGCTAACCTTGCAAACAGGATTTTTTACAGTTACTCTTCCACTAACTGAGGCGGATCCTTCTTTGGAGAAGGTGGGTCATGCCATAGTAGGATTTGTGACTTATGGATCAGACCTCTAGTCGTAGGTAGTCTACTGGAAATAGCTTTATTTAGCCTTCTGATTGGCCAGTGTGGCTTTAGGCTTGGCGTATTTGTGAAAGTCTTTTGGTTTAGTGAAACTAGTGAAAGCGCTCCAGTCGTGTTTTTTGCATTTTCATTTGGATGAAGATTTTGTTTAAAATGTGCTTGAGTGGACATTAATTTTTAACAATGAAGAAGGAAAACCCCTGCTTTAAAACATGCACACATGTATGTATGTATGTGTGGATTAGGCATGAGGGGGTGGCACTAGGACCCAGAGCTCTGCAGACAATCAGAAACAGTTGTGAATTCCTCTTTTCAATTATTACTGTACTGTCTAACTTTGTAATCGAGCACCATCAAACACTGCACTAACACACATACACATGCTTCGAGCAGCTAGTCCAACATTTATTATCAACATTATATGTGCAAAAGCAGAAATACCTCCAGTGAATAAACCAAGCAATTTCAAATAGCAGGAAATATCTGCCTCATTATAATCTCAGGTTTTTCACTATAATTAACAATTTTGCCTTAGGCAGCCCACTGGCACAGGACAGCCCTAATGCATGCACATTTACACAGCCAAAACCTCCTGTACACACGTTTTTGTGCGGATTCACCCTCCCGCTCGTGCTGACACACACATCCAGCAGGGCAGAGCAGTTGTTGCCCTCTTGCATTATGAATGACCCATGAAATCTCAGTTTCTGTCACCTGAAAATATGCAACATGCTGCCGAATGACCGGAGGGGAAACTAAAGCATATTTACCTCAAAGCCATGACCTAGCAAGCAAGCTTTGCAGTACTTTAATTGGCGGCAGGCTTGTAGTCAGTTGCTTTTTTATGATCTGATGAGATAAACGTGAGAGTCAAACAATTGATCAGAAGAATTCACCTGCTTTGGGAAAATTAGCGACAAGTCAAAGGCTTGGCATGACTGTGCTCACCAGAAGAGACTGCACTTGGCTTAAAATGGGTCAATTTCACTTTAAATTCAGATTCCAACTGCATTCGTTCCTAGCAAGTATTGCAGTGCAAGGCTTCAGTCTATGTGTGTGTGCCCTCATCAAAATTCTCATTGTGGGCAGCCACACATCCTTAGCAACAACCAGCATTTAGGAGGCCAAGGAAACCTTTTTAACAGCAGATATTTTGTCTTGTCGTAGCAGCAAAAGCATATGTGTAATTAATGACACTAACAATGGCTTGGTTCCATTAAGCCAGCATACTAAATACAAGGGGCCTGAAACTGTTTGACTTAAATGGATTGCAGTCATTGTAATTAACTTTATTAATTACAATGGGAAATCTCAGCATGTCTGTTTTTAGTCACGTGCATACAGGCAGTGTCTTTACTGTACACGCACTGAACCTGGTTTACCATGAACCATGAACCACGTTACAGTCGTCTTTCTCCAGCAAGTTGATGTCTTAAATCTCATGTACATGGGCAACCTGGTTTTGTAAGCCTGAGCGATTAGAGAAATCTGATATCCTCGGTCACGTGTGCAGGTAACCAGGTTTCTAACCTGCTTTTTTAACATGTGCGTAAGTGAGCGGCTGAATGAAAGGTGAGATCCTTCAAAGGAGTGAAATTTGGGGTTCAGTATCTTGCCCAAGGGCACTTTAACACATAGACTGCAGGAGGGCGTGACTGATAGTGGACGACCGCTCTGCCTCCACATTTTTGCATGCTTCCAAATAAGGATCAGAAATCTAATTACTGTATGAGCAAATTTACAGTAACCAGCTTGCTGCAGTGCATAGAAACCTGTTTTATGATTAGCTGTGTAGCCCAGTTGCTCTGAGTAAGCTGTGCATGTAAATGCACTGGTAGATGCAGCACCCACCTGTTCACTACGTCTGTCACTTATACCTCACTCACACCATGTATCAGTATGTAATTTGTACCTGGATGTCTTATCTGGAGAAGGAAAGACAAATATTAATGCAGGTGTGCAACAAATGCATACAGACCACACTGCAGTCGACATACGGTCGGATCAGCTAGACCACATTCAGAGATGGTGGTGGAACAACTTAGTCTGTTATCATCCGTCCAGTTTTGCTTTTGTGCATCATGTAATTCCAAGCATAACTCTACCCAACTTCAACCTGAGCAGAGGTCTAATCAACATGTTGCACCTCTTCTGCCTGGCTCAAAAAGCAACACAAAGCAGCTTCCTTGGCAAAGATAAAATAAGTAGAGCCCACACAGCAGTGTCCCCCCAGATGACTCTCAAGGGGCCACAACGAGGCTCTGGACAAGGGCCACATAAGTGAAGTGTAGCTGAGCTTGCACTCATGTCTTAAAGAAGCTCTCAGCCATCAGTGGTCTCCATTTGTCATGTGGCACTTGCCTTGCATGTCTTAGTTACCACGCTTGCATAGCATCCAAACATTGTGCTTTCTAGTGTCAATGTTGCTGTTCCAACCAATGATCAGAAAAGACAGTACGCTCTGTAAACCAGGTTAATCATGCTTTTATAATGTTGAGCTAAGAATGAGCTAAAGAAGACACTATAGCCAATTTAAAATAAGTATAGTGTCATCAAGTTTGGGAAAATGAACTTCCTATTCCTCTTGATTAACTTGGTTGACCCACCAAGGTCATTTCATTAAGTGAATGTAGGCCCTGTGTAAGCTGATATCCTGCTGCCTTGAATTTTTATTTGACATGTTTATGATATATGGAAGCAAATAAATTAGTAACAGAGTAAATAAATGAAGCCTAGTAGCACTTTTACAAAAGCAGCAGTCTGTGGGAAAATGCAAACACATGCTGCCTTACGGCCTCTTGCATGAGCGAGTTGCTGCTGTCTGAAGCTTTGTGGCATCGGCTTCGTACAGTAATACACTGGACAGAGAACAATAGGAGAGATTTCAGCGCAGTGAAAGGGACTTCAGAGGCACTTCGCCTCCCACTCAATCTGCTGCGAGTACAACTCCGCGAGGGACGCTGTCCATTCAGCCATCTGCCGCTTGTCTCTGCGTGGAGGTGGCTTGTGTATCATTCAACACTCTTGATGTGCAGTGTGACTTGTTTAAGCAAACCAAATAGTGGGTGGCGAAAGAGACCGACAGGCACGGGTAAGGAGAAGGTAGAGAAGGGGGTGTTAACAGGGAATAAACAGAGGGACATGTTGCTGCAATAAGTATGGTGACACAGTACTGTTTATAGTCAGTGATGGTCTTTATAGTGGAGGTGTGATAACAGCTCAGTGCTAAAAGCCATTTGCTTTGAGATGCCTGATGGGCTGTGTTCCATTTAGACAAGGAGGGGTAGCCTCGTAAAAAACATTGCTGAGTAAGAATGTCACTCCCTTTCTCTCTTTTTCTACAGTATCTGTTCTTATCCCTCAGGCACAGATGTGTGTGTGTGTGTGTGTGTGTGTGTGTGTGTGTGTGTGTGTGTCTGTGTGTGTGTGTGCCTGTGTGTGCCTGTGTGTGTGCAGGCAGATCCCCACAGGTTGTTTGTAAAAATGAAACAACCAGGTTGGTCGCCACACCATAAAATTACATCTGTAAGGGTTGTATCTGCAGGTGGCTGCGTGACAGTGAATCTACAAAGTCAAAGGAGGACAGAGCAGAGTAACAGGAGCAGAGCAGAACATGAAAATACAGAAAGAGCTATGAGGGAGGAAGGGGAAAAGTGTCGGCAGAGAAGGAAGACAGTTGTGAGGGGCAGACTGGCAGAGGTCGGTGGAAATGAACATGGATTATGTGTGTTTATTTCCATATTTCATATGAATGCATTTTAAATGACTGGAAAAGTGTGGCTGCTACAGCAAAATCAACAGCATTCAACGTTTCTTCGTTTTTGCCTGGCTTGCTGATAGTGGAGCCTGAGGTTGCCAATGTTTTTGTCCTTCCATCTGGCCGTCTGTCAGTCAGTCTGTCTGTCTGTCCAAAACTTTGGTACAAAGCAATTATCCCGACACTACTGGCCAGATTGCAGAGTTTTCCCCCGGAAATTGCTCAGCAGGGGTGGTGAGCGCCGACCCCCTGACCTTTCCTGTGCCATCACCATCAGGTCCGGTATACTTGCACACGAGAAATATGAAATGCTCCTGGCCGGATTGCTATGGAATTTACAGGGCACAGAGGACAAAACCATTTCCATTCTCAACTTTTCTCCTCTACTGCCACCTTTGTGCCAAAATGTTCAGGTTTGACAGTTGCATGCAGCAGAGTGAGTTGTCAAAATAAACAGCCAGTGAGCTGTGAAGTTGAAGAGTTCACTGTGCTTTGCTTCTATAAAAACCTCGTTTTTACATTTTGACTGGAACCAAAACAGGAAGTGTTGGCCGTGAAGGCCATGGATACATGATGCTGAGTAAACCTACTGCTGAAGCATGGAAGGCCTCTCCTAACAACTTCATAACACAGGAGCATAGCTAGAATCTAACATATTCCCTGCCTAACCTTTGTTTTAAATGAAAGAGGAAATAAATAATTATGTTTTTATCTAATTTCTAGGCATGCCAGCAGCATGGCTCTGGATGCCTGGCAGTCAGTCCACCACTTTGCTCCAGACTGAAATATCTCAACAACGATGGGGTAGATTGCCATGGCATTTGGTGCAGATATCCATCATGCCTAGAGACAGAAGCCTAACGATGGTGATCCCCTGATTTTTCCACCGGCAGATTTTGTGTGATAGATCTTGAGAACTACTAACTGGACTTCCATGAATGATGTACAGACTTACTATGTACTTTGCTTCCTATATGCTGGCAAAACTTTTGACAGTCCATCGACCTCAGATATACTTTGAGTTGCCATGACGTTTTGAACAGACATTGTTCCCAAAATGATGAATCCTAACGACTGTGGTGAACCCTCGACTTGTGCCAGTAGCAGGTCAAAGTTTTCACTCATTCTGAGAAATATCTCTACATCTACCTGATGAATGGCCACAAAATGTGCAGGCATTCATGATTCCCAGAGGTTGAATCTTACTTAACTTGACTTTAATAAGGTTCATATTTGTGCTATTGAGTGAAATGTCTCAACAAAAATTATGCAACATTTTTGGCTTGCTATGAAATTTGGTGCAGACATTCATGTTCCCGTCAGGATGAATTCTTTGTGCTGTACTTCGACCCTCAGGTCAAAATCTCAACTTCTTCGTTTTATGACCAAATACCTGCAGAACTAATGTCAATCCTGTTTGTCTCAGCTGTACTTTGTATTTAGCATTTTAACATTCTATACTAAGATGATGAACATGCTGAATATTGTACCTGTTAAGCCTCACAGAGCCACTAGCATGGCTCTGGTCCTGTTAAAATGTTATTGGACCCATGATGATGTGTTTTGTCAGGAGGCTGCTGGGTCTAAGTGGTGAACTGAAGCATGAGCATGGCTTACAGAACACGGACAAACCTTACAGCTCATTATTGAGTAATCCACATTGTCCATTGTCATCACTATGTAAAAAACTGTCATTTGCTGTCAGGAATTTGGCTGTGAAAACAGGAGTAAGAACACCGACAATGAGGGTGTGGACTGAGGTATGGATGGTTAATAGTCCTGCAAAGGTGCAACAGTATAAGAAGTTTCCAAAACCCAATAAGCAGCAGTGGTGACCTGTACAGCCACTGCTCTTCTAAATGTAATACTTCAGTCTCATGAGAGGGGCTAAAAAGTAAAGAGGTTGTGGTTCTGGCAGCTATGATAGTCTTCCTCCAGCTTCATTTGAAAAACTGAAAACATGTAGCCATGATATGATTGCTGTATTCAATCATAAACAGAGAGACAGAACATTAGGCTATTAGTGCTTGAGTTACTGTTGTTGTTACTGTAGTTGTGTCATTTTGGCATAGGTGGATGTGACTTGGCTGAACACCCGAATTTAGTGTGTTTCTTGTGTGTCAGCAAATTATTTTGAAATGTCAGCCCTGGTTGTCGTTTGGGTACAGTTTTTCTCAGCAAATGTTCCCCCTCAAACTGCACCTTCCTCTTCGGAGAATGGAATGTGCAATGGGGAACAGATTCGACCACATGTGCACTCCCATTGCAGCCGTATGGAGCGAGGATTTTTGTGCCACAAAGTAATTACTTTCAGACCTGTGATCTGATGTCTGGGCTTCTTTCTACACGCAGAGATGAGGAACATAAAGCACTGCATCCTTCATTTACTTCTTTCAAGTCTGTTCACTCACAACAAAGCTTTTTAACAACGCGTTTTCATTTCAAGGTGAGATTGGTTTGGCACTCTGAACAGAAAGAGATATTTTGTGGCTGCCTGCAATACATATTTTATTATGAGGTAGCTTTTGTAAAATTGGAAACAGTCAAGGGCAGTGGAAAGTAATTCAGACAGATTTTATATTTTACAGGAAGATATTTTGAAATAACTAAAAAATGTTCCCCCAAACAAATAAAGAAGCAGACCAGACCAGAAATTTATCACCAGAAGTCCAGAGAAGACAGACTCAGTCTCAGCTTTTGTGTGTAGTGCATGTTTTTAGTACAGCTCCAAAAGATATACGCCGATGGTGGCAAAGGGGGGCTGGCTTGTTATGGATGGCCCTAAGAGGACCGGTGTGTAGGATATTGACATCTAGAGGTCAGGTTGATGATTGCAACCAACTGAAAACCACTGGCCTCACCTTCCCTTTCCAAGCGTGTAGGAGAACCTACAAATCCTAAATCCTATAAACTTTAATCACTGTGACACAAACTCATGAAACCTTACATCAGTTCTGGGAGTTGCCCTGCATTTACACTGTGTTCCATGTAAAGTGTCTATACAGTAATTAGTTTGGCTGCAGCGAGACACATGTTTAATTGTTGAATCAGGCTCGAGCCTGATCTCGAGATGGATTTTGTGTTATTTTGTGTTGTACAGTATTTTTTTTGCTAGGATGCACAAACATGTCCCCCCAGAGACACGTGCCAGTCCACAAATTGGTCAGCTGAAGGCCTGTCAGCAGAAGATTGCCAGATTGCCTACTGTCACACGCCAGCTACTCAACTGACACATGATGGCAGACAGGTCGCCATACCGACAGAACACACACACCCACACACACACACACACACACACACACACACGCACACACACACACACACACACACACACACAGACACAGCCCACACTTTCACAAGTAATGGATGGCAGCTGCCACCACACAAACAAAGAGAAAAATACATTTCTAGATTTCTTCCTCACATTTCTTGCTCTGTCTCAAATACTGTATTCTGTGTCCAGAGAGGTGGCTGATGCCTCTGGTCAGTGAGGATGATGAAATGATGAAGCTGAAGATCCAAGAAGACTGGGCGTTGTAGGGAGGTGGAGGGTTTCGCACAATGGTAGCATGCAAAAACTAAGACAGAGAGAGAGAGGGAGTGATATTTAAAAAGACAGCCACAAGATAATAGGCTAAAGGTGAAGGTGTGTCGCTGTGCTATTGGATAGATGTGACCAGCTAATGAGAAGAGCTGATTACTTAATTGACAGGCCCAGACAATGACGGCAAAGAAATTATGACTGAGCATGCGTGACAGGAGAGAATGCAGGATAATATGAGAAATAAACTACAGGCTTCAGCATGCAAAACAATAGTCTTAACTTTCACTAGAGCTTCATATCTTGGGTGAGATTGCTATACACTTCATCTCCAGCTTCTATTAGAACCACTAGTACTCAGAATATCTTCCTTTCTGCTGCTCCACTCAGAGCGGCTGCCCCATTGAGTCCCCTCTTCGTTCGCCATTACCATCAAGCCACTTGTTGTGGCTCTCCAGCCACATCTACACACATTACGGCAGTGCTCAGATATGGTTTTGAACATACAGTTTCGCTTTCTGTAGGCAATCTCTGACCCCTCATTATCTGTTCTAACAGCTCTCATGATTTTAACCACTTTTGGCCGTATAGCTGGCTACAAAGTCTTACCCGAGTTTTCCTAATTTGCCAGAAGCTGTTAGCTTTGACCCTTTTCTCACCGCACTACCCACAATGAAGGGCTCAATCTCTTTTCTGTATCTCATCCATCTCATCCCTATCTCAGTGCACACTATTGAAACACTCCGGGAGGATGATTAACATTTTGAAATTGAAGATGATGCAGTATATGGGATGAGTGTCTACGGCAGGTTCACTCATCCATCTCTGCTAGGCACGGGATGCTACGATGGTAAGGTTCATTGCTATCTGTAGTAGAATTTATGAGGCTGATATTGATCCTGTCTGTGATATCTCAGTATTCTTTCAGGACTCTTCTTTGCTTGTACTCAGGAGGATAATTTTTCTCTCATGAGAAGTACTACTCATTATATATTGCCTTCTGTGAAAGATAATCCCTGTTGATGTCATAGGGTCATTTCAGTCTGGAGACTACAATTGAATGCGGTCTTGTAAAAGCTGCCTGTTGGGCACCCAAACTCTGCACCCAAACTCTGAGTGCATTGGTCCTCGTAATCCACCCAGTTTATTAGTTTCAAGCTGTAATGATGCTTGAGATTAGCCTTTCTCATCACTCGCACACTGGCTTGCCTTTTACCTAAAAACAAAAAATAATCATTTGTCCATTTTTCTTGAAAAGCGTGACACTCTGCATCTATTTTTGTTTTCAGGCAGTCACCATGATACATTGATGTGATGTCAACCACCACATGTGTGTTTTGTTCAGGGGCCAATTGGAAGATCACGTTAGTATATCATTTAATGTTCCATGAATCATGAACATGGTAAACATATCTGCTAAACATCGGCATGTTCGCATTATCTTTGTGAGCATGTTAGCATGTGGACGTTATCATTTAGCTTAAAGCATTTAATGCCTAAGTACAGCCTCACAGAAGCGCTACCATGGCTATAAACTTGTATCTTCTATGTCCCCCAACAGCGGGACTGCCAGATGTTCCGATGGGCCATTATTCCGAAACCCCAATTGTCTGAAAAATGTCCAAAGTGACCGCCAATGTCCCTCTGATTGACTAGTGTTTGTTGCTTGGTTATGGTAAGGGTTAGACAGTTGGTTAGATCACTAGAGAAAAATGTCAGGGTCAGAGCCAGTCAGTTCAATTGTGGTTATGGTTGTAGTGAAACATCCTCGATGGACAGTGATTTAAAGAATGGTGTGAGGTTTGAACAGAATGGGAAGCTGGCCGGAACAAAAGCTGAGTTAGCTGAGGTGAAAGCTGTCTGAGATGGGTTGCACATTGATTGGATGCTGCTGGACATAATGACGAGAGGTTTTGTGAGGAAAGTAAAGTAGATTTAAAGAATGTGATTTGAAAAAGTGATCAAAATCAGATTTTCAACATAAAGCAAATTAATATAGACTAGTGTAGTTTAGTGTACATTAACGCCTTTTGAAAAATGGACGTCTTTTAAACGTTTAATCCCTGTCTCCAAAGACTTCTCTTCTTTGGAAACATTTAGCCTTCATCATAAAGAGAAGAGCATCCCCAGCTGATTTCACCTTTGTTATTTGATCCAGTGGCCGCTTTCCGGAGGAGAAGGTTGCTGGCGGGAGTGCTTGCATTTCACTCCACAGGAAGACCAGTGTAAGGTTTCTTCTTCAGAAGGGATCCCTGTGAAAATAATTAGATATATGCTTATTCACAGGACAGTACTGAAATCCATAAATCAGTGTGCACTATGGAAATATGTGGAAGCACTGCAGGGTGCAGTTCATGCTGTGTTGTACCACATGCTTGCCAATGCGTTTGCTCATCCACACGTGTAACTGCCTACATGCATCATTTCCAGCTGTGTGACCACTCATTCCTGTGTGTGCATGCTCATCATATGGGTTCATGTTACTTCAGCTATTCCACAGCTCATTGATGGATTCATCTGCCTAAGGCATGTTAGCCCTTGGGCTAATACATTATTGCTTACGTCCGTCCTTTCTCTACAGTAGCTTAGGTATATTAATACCACATCCTCTTGTCTTTCATGGCTGCAGTTTCAAAAGCTTGTCGCTGTGTCGTCGGGGTCTGACCTTGAGATGCATTGTGCCTATCATATATAGCGCTGCATGCATGGTGCAAAGGTGACTGTAGAATGATACTGAAAAATGTAAATAATTACTGAATTCAGTGCTTCACAAGCAGTAAATCCATTTCAATTTACATAAAAAATTAAAACTTAATGCGATTGCAGCCGTTGAGCCAGTAAAGCATCTGCACTGAGCTATGGATCAATGCTGGAACAGTTTAAGGACTAGTTACACATTTAGTGAGATGAGAAGTCTGAAATCAAGCTTATGTCTGTGTGTAAAATGTATGTAGCTTAAGTCAGGATGTTATATGTTACATGTGATAAATGAAGGTGCCCTTGATGTGTGCATCAGCATTATTGCAAATGGACAGTAAGAGGACAGTGTTCACAGAGATTTTAGAGAGTAAAACAGCCTAAAACTATGCAAGGGTGGGGCAAAAATGGGTGGACAGAGCCATGCCAGAGGTGGACAGAGCCATGCCAGAGGTGGACAGAGCCATGCCAGAGGTGAAGAGTAAAAACAGTTCATGCGACTGGCAGACAGAATCATTGGCAACACTCATGGTGTGCATTTCAGGTTTCTAACCGTTGATAATTTGTAGTCCATGGCAGGTTTTCTTAGCATCATGGTTAAAGAGTGACTGTATTTCACATTTATAGGCAGTTTACACTCTGTTACGTTCTTCTTATTCTATTCTGTATACATTTCCTTTCCTCTTTACTGTTCCCTGAATTTACTAATTTCTTTTATAAATTAAACAGTTCTTTCAGTTCTGGGGTGACCCAAGGGTTGTTATTGGGATAAATTAGATTTTATTTCAGACTCATATGTACAATAAATCAATGAAAATAAAAAATGAAATAATAATGATAATAATACAAGATTAAAGCACATACAGATATCTATTCCAGTGCTTCCAAAAATAAGAGGAGTAGTTCACTTCTTAAGGCTCAGTTAAGGCCTTAGTAATTACATCTTTTGAACGAGTTGATCGACTCATACATTTATACATAAACATGGCATGAGAGGTGGGAACATTACCGGTCACAAACATATGGCTTGCACTTGTCCATCTTGGGAGCTTGAGCAAAACAACAGGTGACAGTATTCCACCTTGTCGGACCTCATTGGTCAGCAGGAAGGCAGATATGCTTTTCCATGTGGCTCGTATGGATTGATGGAAATACCAAAAATGCAAAATCCCTATCAATTATGAGGTGACGACTCTTTCTTGTAGTTTAGCAAACAGTTGTCCCTCATTAATTCTGTCAAAAGCTTTGGATGCATCCAGGAAACACATACATACTGTAGTGTTATGTCTTCTACACTTTCTAACAACATCCTTCAGTGCATATATACACAAATCTGTGCTGTGTTTATTTTTAAACCCAAATTGATTGTCAGGAGGGGATGCTAGCCAGGGCAATTGCTCTGTAATTTTCGATGCATGATATTTTACCGGCTTTGTCTTTGGCTACTGGCAATAATAAGGCAGATAATACAGAGTCAGGTAGTATGCCATGCACTAATAATCCAGGAAGTCACATAGCATGTAGCACTGAGATCCTGTAGCTATCATACTTCAGAGGGCCTGCTGTGATTTGGTCAGGGCCACATGCATAAACATTATTCTGCTGAGGCTTTTTGGCCATGGAGCTTGCCCTCATGGCCTGCACATTTCTTGGAATAAAGTGGACAGCATATTTAAATGTAGAATTTGCATGTTTTTTTTTTTTGTTTTTTTTTGTTCACACTCTGGGCCATGCCTCGCTTTTCTGATAAGACCCAATTTTTAAATGCTTCTTCAGCCTCCAAATGGAGTTCAGACACAAACTCGTTCCAACCTGGCCTGAAATTATGTTGTGCAGCCCTCGCATGGCAGAATCATTTACTGCCACTCTTTAAACAATTCACAGTTGTATCATGCGTTCGACGTAGCTCGCTAATGTAGTTTTGGTGTTGCCACACAGAAGAGCATCAAGTGAAATATCTGCATTACTCATCAACTCTCTCCAGACAATGATGAGTATCAGCTGTACATTACAGTGATCCAGCCAAGACGTTGTATGTCATGCTTCACCTGTATATGCTGAGTTAACTCCACAAAACTGAATTGTTGATAAGTGTTGATCAAACAAGGAGTAATTATGTGAAATATCAGCATTCATATATACATGTATATGAATGTTCTCTAATGAGATATGGCTGCGGTCACCTCACTGGTGCAGCACTTGAACTTTATTTCCCATCCTTTTTCCCAACACAGAGGGGTTTTATAAACAAACAAGAGCAGAATCATATCATGGTCCAAGCTTTGCAGCCCTGGCACTGTCTTGGCATGACAGGCCCTCTCCATATTCCCGTGCCACCTCCAGAGTAGGGCATGTCACATACTGACCGCACGCTGGTAAAAGTTCAGTCAGAGTGCAGAGATCGACATTGTCTAATATCAACTCTGCCATGTTGGATGTCTTTACTTCAGCCTGTGCCGTCACACTATGTGTAGTGCCGGCGGCTTCCTTGACATCAGCTGAGGGTGCAATACAGACAACAAAAGGACTGACTGATGTATTTCACAGAGCAGGTAGGAAGGCTCTCGGGTTGATTGCGAGTTCGATGTCTTTTGTGCAGGTTCTGTGCTGCGCTGTGATTTGAGCCGGGCTGCACTGCTTGTCATTTATGGAAACGCACACACCAGCTCCTTTGCTCTTACTGGAGTTAATATTGCAATTCAGCCTCACCAAAGTGAAGCCCTCCAGGTCAACAGCTGAGCTGTGGTCAGTTTCTGTGAGCCGGGCAAATCAGACAGGATTGATGGCAGTCACAGAGGTACTGCATACTGGCACTTTGTCAGCTTTCTTCTGTATACTCTGGATGATGGATGAAAGTGGTTGCCTAAAAACTTGCCACGCTTCTTTGTTCTGATTATTTTGTAGGTTTTGCAGCATTATTGATGGAAGAGATGGAGAGGTGTACTTGTAAACCTGAGGCTGATCAGTGTGTTCCAAGGGCAGCTGATCCTGAACCGTGGCCAGAAAGGCAGTTCATAACAGGAGAGCTGTTGTTACCACCAGCGGCTTCTACTTAAACTGCCCTGATCCCAAAAACACAAATTAAACATTTGCTAATCCATATTTGACATATACTCAATTGAAAACTGTACAACAGCAGTGCATTTAATAATTGACCTCATCAGCTTCAGTGATTTTTGTAAATATCTGTTTGTTCAGAATTTGATGCAACAGGAGCAACAAAAGACTGGGAACGATATGGAACGCTCCAAAAACACCTGTTTGGATCATTCCACAGGTAAACGGGTTGATTGGTAACAGGTGATAGTATCATGATTGGGTATGAAAGGAGCATCCTGGAAACGCTCAGTCGCTCACAAGCGAGGATGGAGCGAGGTTCACCACTTCCTGATCACATGATTGTATAAAGGATGTTACTACATGGGCTCTTGATCACTTCAGAAACTGTTGTCAGTAAACACAATTTGTTTGCAAACAAACAAACAAACACATGTAGACAGAGCGCAGCAGACCATGAGGCTGCAATGAGCATGCTCCACTCACCTTTTCCCCACGGCAGAGTTGAAATGAGCGTGCGGAGGGGAAGTGAGTCGTGAGCAGCATTTTCTGTCAGAGTGTGTACTCACATCAGAACACACAGGCGTGCATGTTTTCAGATTCATTGTCACTTACACTTTGTCTTAATGTCACCATCTCCATTATGAATACATCAGAAATGACTGAGTGACAACAGATTGAGTGATCCAGTGAAAGTTATCTGTGCATCCAAGGGTACATTGTAAACAGGAAGTGCTAATAGCTTATTAATTATGTTTTTAATGGTGCCTATTCGTCAAAATTTGTAACCCACAGCTGACTCACTGACTCCACGGCTACGTTATACTTCCTTGCCTTCCCCCGCAGTTGATTTCAACTCTACAGCCACAGCATGAATAACATCTTTTCCTTCTGGAGTGCAAAGCCTGAACTGAAAAGACAAACATTTTAAAATAAAGTAAGACAAGATCTTTAATCCTTGTCTCCTCTTCCTTTGGCTGCAGCACTGTTGTTATTTTCTATGTAAAAAACACTGAATGGCATCAGGCGGTGATCTCTCTGGATAGCTCCACTCATTTATTTTTCATCTTTCATGTGTTGTCATCATCCTCAGACTCAAGCAGCAAAGGAATTGAGCGCTTGCTGAATGAATTCTACCTCGTGCTCCATCAAAATGCTTTTGCATTTCTTTTATCTTTCTTACATCCTCTCTCCATGCATGTGTGTGTGTGTGAGAAAGAGAGAAAGAGGATCTGACTGGTTTCATTAAGGTCCACTCTCAGCTGACAGACTAGTGTTGACAGGTGAGGGACACACACACACACACACACACACACACACACACACACACGCACACACACACACAGAGTCCATATCTAACTCTGAATATGCTATTCCCTTATTACTTTAGCCTCTTTTCAACAATCAGTTTTATTTTAAGAAAAACAACATAGGGGCATAATGATTGTGTCTATTTCTCCAGATAATGATGAATATTCTGTTTTGTGAAATCAACGTGCATCCACATGAACATGTTTAGGTGCTATTTGAAAGGTTCCATCCACACTGAAATGAAGAAAACACAAACTAAATCTCTTCTTTTTCCCACCCTTGCACACCATATTGTTTTCCAGTTTCCTCTCTACTGATCCTCAGCTGGCTAAAACAACATATACACAAACCGGTGACATATCTGTATGGTGTGACTGGCTGCCTTCTGACGACAGAAAGTTCACTTCTAACATTACTGCCACAGCGAACACCCTGAGCAGGCTGACGTCATAGCTTTTGGAAGGCTGCATTTCCTCAACCACACAAAAACACAAGAGTGTTTCCTGATTTATCCACTGTGGAGAGCAATTTAGTTAGTCTTTTGGTGTGAAAAACCTTGGCTCAGTGTGCACCCAAGGCCACAACTGAGAGGAAAATGGGCTTTTTAGTCATGAGGTTGTCAGAGGAGCAGTGCTGGTTTGTCAGTCGGTCCACCACTTTGAGGTTTGCACAGATTTTCAGGGTTTCCAGACAATGTGTTTGAAAGACTGGCATACCTGTCAACATTGGGAATTGAAACTGCCCACATGCCCCTCACATTTAGACAAGTCTACATGCATCAAATCCCAAAATCACTGCTAGGTAACTGCTGGCTTTAAAATATCAGAGCAACAAGGATTGAACTACAGTCAGGTGGTCAGAATCAGATACCTGGTTCAAAGTGAAAGGCTGTGAACATCCCTGCATTACAAACTCAGCATTCAGTTTGTTTTTGTATTACTTTAAGGATATGCACACATCACTTACACATTATGCTTCAGCTGTGGTTCTGAGTGACTTCTTGCAAGCGAGACAATTAGAAAGTTAGAAGAGGATGACTACAAAAATGCATGACAGAGCTAGAATAAATACAGTCATTGGAGAAGCATGTTTCTGCTCCTCTTCTGTGAACTCACGTTTGGCAGACTTGTTGCTTTTCCCTCCTTGCGATACACTGAAATTAATGCGGCATATTTTACAAAAAGCATAACTCTGACCGATGTTGCTCTACTCCTACGAGTAAACCTCCTCCCATTTGATGAGATTCTTGCCTGAACTTTTAGCCTTTTGGGCAGGTCCTCTATCAGGTCCTCTCAGGTTCATCCTTCTTCCTGTTTTTCTTGTTTTATGGATCGTCCTTATCAATAGATGCTACAGTTAATGTTCAACATCAGGTCTTCTCAAAGTCCTGATCTCAGGCCCAACTCATATGGTGAACTGTCGGCTGGTGGGGCACATCCAGCACGCCACATTACCATCAGGCCCACGGAATAAGAGAGAGTGATGGTCGATCTGCTTGCCAAGCCCTGGCAACGAGCCAGAAAGCCAGTATTTCATCCACACTCGCTCCACAGACAGTCACAGACAATCACAAAGCTTTAGACGTAAGAGTGCGTCCGCACCCTGCATAAACGCCAAGTGTGAGCTCACCGGGACGTCACACATTGGTTTGTGGCCGCCATGCTGAAGCATCAGTGAAAGAGAACACCTTTGTTCTTTCCAGTGTGAAATCTGAGGCTCCACTATGACACGATTCCTTCCTTTATACTCTCCAGTTCTGTCCCTCTCCTTAAAGCTCAGCTCTTTCAAGACAGTTTACCATCAGTCAGCAACATAACTTGAGTGTCAAAGGTCACCACAGTCAAAATTCTGTGTAAATTTACTTAATATCTGCGAGAAAATGCACTAAATGTGACATTTACTGCGACATGGACTGATTTCACTTTTCAAGGGATAAAATAATGCTGTCCTGAATGCTGGTGAGACTGGGCTCTACCTGTGGACATGTCCGTCTCATGTTTGTTTCTCTTTCTGCCTCTGTTACGTGGGTCATAACGTGTGCACACACACAGACATTGTATCCTCCATACTGGAGCATTCCTGTTAGTGAATGGATGATGGCCATTAACACACGCATGATGCAGCTCTCTCAGGGGACTGAGTGTCTCTCAGATTGAATTAAGACAAGCTGTGTTAACTGATTATTCTCTCTGTGAATCCTCTTTGATCCAGTTGGAGACATATTCTTTGCTCAAGCAGGGATTGTGTGTGTCTGTGTGTGAGTGAATGTTATGTGTGTGTTTGCTCGCTGATAATTGAAGCTAGCACGGACAGAGACCTTCTGACCTCATAGATTTCAAACATAAGCACAGTTTTGATGGCTTTATTAAACCAATCTTGCCTACCGTCTCTTTCCAGTGACAGTGTGGAACAGCAGCTCCCAGCTCCCTGATGCCCTCCTATCCACTTCTTATTATTCACATGGTGTCACATGGCTGCTGTCTAATGCATATTTACTCATCAGTAAAGAACATAACATCTTTGCTTTTTGTTTCTGCACACAGATTTATCCACTGTATGGATGATGAGAGTTATAGAATGCATTTGACAACACCTGCAATTCAGTATTTCTATTCAAATCACTATAACACAGAAGTCCACTCTGAAAAAATTAAATCTGAAAGCTAAGTAAACCATATTCAAGTATCAGCTCATTTGAGTGAGAGAACTACTTCTGTCACGTCTGACTTTTCTCTCGAGTGAGAGGCCATGATGGTTAGTGGAGGACAGGTTCACCTGCTGTAGTGTTCATTACTGAGTGAAACACATTGTGTCTCTTGTACTATTTGTTTAGCCTATACGTGGACTTTTTATAGCCACGCTAGCAGCTTTAGGGACGGCCATGTTGCTCGGTTGGTCCAGACTTATATTGGACAGACTGAGATGAAATTTGGTACAGACATTTGTGGTGCCCAGAGGATGAATCCTCTGATCTCTCCTCATTCACACCTTACAAATTTTGCAAAATGTAACTTTGTTAAATTTAGCAGAGTCTGTTTTTGCACATGCATGCATGGCAACATATAACCTGATTGCAAATTATAGTACTTTGGGTCCTATAATACCTAGAAATTAGTGTAACTCCATCCTGGCGAGGATAAATAACACAGTGTTTCAGTTAATTATCATCCAGCCATTTTGGGTTTACTCACAGCAGTTTATACTGATTGAAAAGATACTCCACCTCATCAGGTCTGAGCTGTGAACAATGTATTGAGTCTCCTTCTTGTTAGCGCAGCATTAAGGATCTTTGTTCTATCTTTGTAACAGCAGCTACAGCACAGATGGTTAGCTAATGCACTTCCAACCTGATGGCCGGCTTCCTGTTGTCGATGTGAAGATCTCCATCTGGTGTGTTAAACTCTGCTGAATTAAATACAGTTTTGGACAGAGCACGTTCACGTCTGTCAACATGCTTCACTGTTATGGTATTTCTCCAGCGCTTATTTGTCCCGTCTCTGTCTCAGACTGATAAAAGCCAGTGGTGGAATGTAACCAGGTACATTTACGCAAGAACAGCTTGAATGGTTTAAGTCATTTTTCATCTATAAAATGGCAAACATTTTGGTTTGGACTATTGGTTGGACCAAGCAAATAATGTGAAAGTGTCATTATTTTCTGAAATTCTCCATATCAATAAGGAAAATAATAAATTAGAGTCTGATATGAAATAGTTAAGAATCTACTCCACCTCAACCAACCACAACAGTAAAATCTTGCTTTACATGACATTAATGACATTAATGCATCACTAGTGATAATTTAATAATATAATAGTGTATAATAATATAATATAATAATCGTGTAACAGTCATTGGTTCTTTCCACAATGAGTACTTTTATATTTGATGCTTGTGGAGTACATTTTCCTGATTAAACGTTTACTGAAACAACATTTTCAATGGAGGACTTGGAGTATTTTTACAGTGTGATTAGTACTTTTACTCAAATAGAATGACTAAATACTTCCTCCAGCACTGATGAAAGGTCTCGCAAATGAGACAGTGTAATGAGACAATTTTCTGCCTTCAGACTTTCTCACCCCTCCTCCTGCTCCTCCTTCTCCTCCTCTTCGTCCTCTCCTAAGGCTGGCTGGCTGCAGCACCTGTTGCGTGTCTCGACCTAATGCTGCATACCTCCCTTGCCGCTCTCAGCTGGAAGAGAAGAAAAGGAAGGATATTAAAAGAGAAAAGAAAGAAAAAAATAAGAGGAGGAGCTGTCAGATAGTCAGACACCTGGCCTGTTGGAGCCGGCAGGAGGTTATTAGGGGAAGACATGTGTATGTGTAATATATATATATATATATATATATATATATATATATAGGTAGCTGCTAGCCTTCGGCTGTTGTCAGAGCAGCACAGTGAGAACAGTGGAGCCAGACAAAGAGGGAGGAACAAAGATACAAATAACCTGTCAGAAAGAAAGAGAACTTTGAGAGATAACACATGGAAAATATCTTTAGCTTGCCAGAAATAGTGTCGTTTTTCTTTTTGAAAGAAAAGACAGAGTGGTACAATAACTTTGAGTCTGTAGCCTTGTGCCTTTAATGGAAATGCAATCCTTATCACAGCAGAAAGCGTGTGTGTGTGTGTGTGTGTGCGCGCTCGCACATGCATGTCTATGCACATTTTACCCAGAAATCTCCTCTCTCCACTCCGCTGAAACGTGTGTTTACATGATGTGGTTTCGCATCACAGTGTTTTCTTTCAGAGTATTAGTTCTGTCAGTCAAAGTGCACGACAGCGTAGTAAAACCTGAGGAAACCTAAAGAACAGCCCTCCACATCACATGAAACATCTGACGTGTGTTCTCCAGCTGCGCTCACATGTTTCTCTGCTGACCTTTGCAACGGCCCGGCTGTGTGTGTTTGCCATGGAAAGGTGCTGAAGGCAACAGAGTGTCAACAACGCGCTCTCATGTCGACACATTCACTGTAAGCTTTACTGAGCCGCACATGTTTGGACACTAATTAACGATGCTCAGCCAAAACAAGTGCTAACAAAGAGCGAGATGCAGGATGGAAGCAGAGATCATAGACCGCTGGGTAAACAAGAGTGAATTGTTCACACATTATTATGCAGTGATTCATGTGTTTGTTTTGGTGATAATAACAGTGGTGGCCTCGTGTCAGGTCTCAGCACGGACAGATTTGTGTGCCACTATCACCAACACGTGTTGAATCCTGGTGAGACTCAGTGCAGTGAGCAATGAATCAGTGTGGACTCTCATGTAACTGTGCATTAACAGAGAGCTGCTGCAGCAGCCCCTAAGATACATACTCAAATGCCCAAAACAAAACAAGCCATTTGTTTGGAAGTAAAAATAAAAGTGAGAATTGATGTTTCCGACATTTTTCTGAATAATTATACTTCATTTCTTTATTCTTGATGCTGCACTAATCATTAGCTCGTAGTGACAAACCCCCAGAAAACCTCTCTGATCCGACTGCAGTCCCCCTGAACTCCATGGAACATTGTTAGCATCATCAAGCTCACGTCCAGCAGTAGCAGTGGGTGTTTTGTGTTCCAGAGTAGCCAAAAAATGATGAATGCAGGTTTAAAATATCAGTTGTCGTTAATTTGGTGACACCTGGGGTTGCTGTTCGTAAGTCCCAAAGAGTGTATGAGTGTATGTCAATGGAAAAGGAGTGTATGTTCACATTATTATCCTTTAAACAACTATTTCTGCTGTATATAGCTTTTTTATGGTATGTTGTCACAATAGAGGGAAACAAATGTAAGTAAAGCTCCTGCAGTGAGGCAGAGGAGGATTTGCTGTGAAATCCATCCGAGTGGCGTGCAATCTAAAAGTCATTTAGAGGTCACTAGAGGCTGCCGATCCTCTCAGTAGTGACTGCATGAATTTATTGTGTTTTACCAAGTCTCACGCCAAGTGCCGTGATGATTCAACGGCATGATGTTGCTCATATCGCACAATTGAGCAGTTGTGGTCTGATTAGTCTTCATTGCGTTGCCTCGCTAGTATCAGGACAGCAGCACTGTTCATTACGGCGTTGAAAAAAAAATCCAAGAGGTTAGATATGTCTTTGAGTCTGACACATGTGCTAAGCCTAACCACACTGGTACCCTACTGTGTACGTACAAGTGTGTATAATATGTCATGCTGTCTCACTGCTAGCCTGGTCCGGGGCATTCCAGTGCAGGGGAAGAATAATGGGATCCTTTCACAGGTGGAGGGATCTGGGAATGTTGTTAACGGCTCTTAAGATGGGGAGGACGTCTCAAGGGCCTGAAACATTCCTTCACTCTGCGTTCACCTTAATGCAGGAAAAGAGAGGAGGACAGAGAGGGAGGGAGCAGTCAGGGGCAGTTATCTGGGTCATCCTGGTGAGGAAGACAAGCCGTCTTTCACCTGTGCTTTTACTTATAGGTGAAGATAAAAAGTGGGGCATTCATATAGAGCTGACATTGTTTGGTTTAGGCATCAGTTTCTCATGTTGTTTGGGCGTGAATCCAATTTTTGGGAGTGAGAGGAAGCTTCATTATTGGGAGAGGTGGTCTATGCTTCGTCTACTGTTTATCTTTCCACTGAATGTGAAGTCTAGGCCACCCTGTCTGTATGGGAACCACCAGCCATACACAGTTTTATTTGGTGTTTCTGTTCAGACGGCTGCTGTCACATAGAAGAAGCGGCATCCTCCAAAACCCTGGAATACTCAACAATAAATCTTTTGAAGCTCTTATTTTGGTTTTATTATATGAATGTCAGTGTTATAGAGCCTCTGTTTAAAGGCATCAGATGGAAGGAGTGCATCTCATGTCTACAGCTTGACTCCACAGTAAATAAAGGGCCAGTGCTTTGAATTCCTATAGCAAAATCACTTTTACAGAGCCTTCAGTGAGTATACAGTAAGCCATATTGGGGCAGTGACAGCATATTGTGTGAAATATGGCTTTTCCTCTCGCTGTGCATTGCGTGCAGAAGGCAGCACTGAATTATGGGCGCGTAACAATCGTATTGGTCTCAGCTGGATAAGTCCAATTCTGCTGTAAGCTACTGGAAACACAGAGCCGGCTGACACAAGCTTTATATTCTGCCACTTATATATTCATCTTTGTGCAGCATAAACAGGATGTTTTAGTGCTGCTCCCTCTTTGTCACCAGATTCCTGCTTTTCTCGCTCATTTCCATTTTGGGCAGTAAACACTAAAAGGTCACACATCAATGTTGTGATATCACCGAACAGCACAGAATAATGTGCCAAAGCACAGTTTATTTTTTCTGCTCCCTTCCCTTTGCAGCGGGTGAATCATGAACGTATTTGCTTTCCACATGCCTGGAGCCAAGAGATCTCAGTGCAGCCTTTGGTTAACCCCACAGGAATTTGAGCGCTCCATTTCTATCTTTGTAATTTATGGTACCACTCCATTATAATCATGGTTCTGTTGGTCTTCCCCTGACTTGTGTTTTTTTGCGTTTCTTTTTCTTTTGGTCTATCTTTTTTCTTCCAGGCCTGGCGAGTGTGGTCAAAACTCTGCTGTAGTCAAAAATGGCTGCTCCTCCTCTCCCCCGTCCTCCTCCTCTTCCTCACTATCTGTGTGATGGCGATGACTCTCCCCCTTCCTTTGCCGCCCGCTGACATTGACCGACGGCCGTCCCGTGCCCTGAGCTCCGCCGGGGAGTTCAGATCCAGGCCCAGGGTCGTGGAGCTCCCTCCGGCTGCTGCCTTCCAGCCGCCGCTCACCCACATCCACCGTGGGGCCTGGAAATCAGGCACTCAAAGAGACACGTCTAAACATTCAGTGGCACGTAAACCTTTCAGGGACGCTGCCGGCGATGACAAAAACAGCATCAAAGAGAGAAATCACGCAGACTTGCACAGAAATAAACACAAACGCAAAGGCTTTGCATCTAAAAGAAAAGAGATGGCAGGCGCCATACAGCATCCAACCAGTCATCACCGTCCCAATCTCCCAACGCTTACAGTCAACAACGCAGAGCCAAAGCATAGAATTAAGGCGAGTAACCACAGTGCTGTGGTGAAGCACGCTGCACAGGCATACAGTCATCTGGAAAGCAGCGTGTCTAAATCCACAGCAGCACATATTCCTGCGCCGGCAGATACTGTAATAAGTGACGGACGAGCTGCAGACGGACAGGCAGGCAGATGGGTAGATAGGCACACAAACAAGAATGCAAACACACGAATTAATTGCAACCATACAAGTGCAAAGCCAGCTGAACATCAGCAGGTTTTGGAAAAACACAGGCAGCACTCTGGGAAATCTGACAAAGTCAGTAAGGAGCAGCTGTCTGTGAAAAAGCCCTCCAGGGATCTGAAAAAACACCATAATCTCTCAGAGGATCCCTCTGAAGCGAAGAAGAATCCTGGGTCGTTGGACCGTAGAAAGGCTTTGTTCAAACCTGAGGCGGCCATAAAGAGGGATGACAGCGGCTGGTGTCTGAGCTTTACGGAGCAGGACTTCCCGGACAGTGACCACAGGAGGATCAGGATTAGTCCAGATCTCCGGCCTCTTCCCTGGCTCAGCGAGGATGACATCCAGAAGATGGTGCTCCTTGCTGGGGGCGAGGTGGTCAGCAAAGCCAGGGTCCCTGCACATGGACAGGTGCTTCAAGTGGCGCTGGATCGCCCTGCACATGAGCAGGTACACAGTTTGACTGTTTCTGATAAAAATGTCAGGAGATCATTTGAAAGTGTCTTTTGAATTTATCTCCCAGCCACATAGAAGGATCATTAGCTCTGTGTGGAACAGCTGTTACATATCAAAAGTGACTCAGCGAGACACGTATGACCTGGAAGTGTCCTCAAATTAGTCATGTGAGGTCACACCAGTTTTATTTATCTGGCCCAAAATCACAAGCTTGTCTCAGAAAGCTTTGAAACACGTGACAACCTCTTTCCTTGGACCTGGTTGTTTACCAAGATAAATAGACTAGGTACCATATATATATAGAGTAGACTGGAGTATCAGAAGTAGCATTTCAATATGGAGAGAATGACAACATTCAGTAAGTAAAGCACGTAATGTATAGGTCCGAATGACTTGAAGAAATTGTGTATAATTCGGACCAATCGTGACTTTAAATTGCATTATTTTTACATCAGTTATTCCAGGCCTGCATGGGTTGCCTGCATTGCATTAAACATGTTAGGTATGTACCAGTCCACACAGACATATGTCTACAAGAAATCACACAACAAGATGCAGTTTCTTGTAGCAAATCTTACATAACAAGTCTGGTGATATTCTAGATTTTTCCTAAAAAGAAAATGACAACAAAAAACAACAATGAGTTGATCAAGTATTGTGTGTGTATATCAAAGCCTGAAATACAGTATCTTGTCCCTCTGTTTCATAGAGCTCAAAAACACATGAATGAGCCACACTGTTGCACTGGGTGACATGTTCCGTCTTTACCACGAGAACACACACTGTGGTATATTTAGACTCAATCCCATGTACAGCATCCTACTGACCCAAATACTCACTAGTGCAAATGTGTATTAACCTGCAGTAAGTATTTCATCTCTACCGGGGTTTGTGACAATAAGAAAATAACGAATGAGTTCAGTTTTGTCCTGGATTACCATGGAATGATAATGTAACACTGACAAAAATGAATCTAGATGAGCATACATCTGAAATGTAAATGTGTGCATTTAAAATGGGTGAACATGTTTTTTGTAGTTAAACAGCTACAGCTCAAAAACATGATCTCCACATGAGTTCCCCAGTTGCAAATCAAAACTCTAAAAAGCCGTCATCACTATGAAGAAGGTTGAGCTCAGACCCGTTTTTTTTAACTACCTCCTGGCTATAAGGTTATTGATTATTATTTGATTTTTTTATATATTTATATTCATGTTATCATAAGTAAAGCCATGACAAAAGAATAGTCCTGCCTGTATCCTGAGGCACTAGTATTGGGTGTGGTGTCTAATGCAAAATGTCTTAGAAATGGAAAGTATATGGAAAGCTCTATAACTGTATTCTGTATCACAGCAGCCATCACAGAAGATGGATTCAGCTTATCGTGGACCTGGCCACAGACATCCAGAAATCCACAGTGAGCGCTGCCAGCAGGGGCGCTGCTCCCTGATCAAACGCACCGATGACTGGTTTGAAGTGTTTGCCTTCCACCTGGACAGGGTGCTGGGACTCAACAGAAGTCTCCCCACGGTGCTGAGGACTTTCCACAGTGAGATTTTACCATATCGATTCATCCGCGGCACTCCCAGGCCTGTGGTGTGGTGGGATCCAGATATTCAGCACCTCGCAGACAGAGACAATGACCAGAACTCAGTACCGCTCAGATGGGTCCAGTATCAGAAGCTGCTGCAGGTCCACTGTGGGAGTGAAGCAGACCTGGAGTCAGCACCCTGTGTGGGAGTTCACCACTCAGAATGGGGGAGACTGGCTCTTTTTGACTTCTTATTACAGGTAAGATAAATGCTTTTTTCTCCTGCTATAGATACATAACCACAAACACGCACAAGTAACATAATCTTTTAATTACTGTAGAGGGGGAAATAAATGTTTTCCATCCTACAAAGAGGAGGATAACTGAAGGCAGGATAGAGTATGAGACAGGCTGTTTTCATTAAAATATGTACAATAAAATGCATCTCAACAGTTCCTTCAGGGCTTTGAGCAACAGCACAGCAGCAGTGCACCAGGTAAATGTGGCACTATAGTCTGAGAGAGAGCCTAAAGGCCTGGTCCAATCAAATTGTGGAAACTAAATATGCACATCCTAGCAAAATAGGTGGTGGTGGTTTGATTGAGGCTTACTGTGTTTCCTCTCTTCACTGTATGGATTTTCCAAGGGCAGTTGTGTTTATGCTTTGTCACCGCTTACCTTGCTCCTTGCTCCCTCCGTGCTCTTTATTCTTCATCATTTCATCCTTTACTTTAATTTCTGCCAGTCATTTCTCAGGCATTGATTTCTGCTTTGCTGGACAGACGCGCTGAAAAGACTTGCAAACTAGTTTCATATTGACCATCAAAGCAAAGAAAGCACAACGTTGTATAAACCTGTGCTTTGATTTGAGAAGAGAAGACACACAGGATGAATAGAAATGACTCATGTCTGGTCTCACACACACACACACACGCACACACACACACACACCAGATGTTCTTGCCGGCCAAGCCATTAAACTTAGGATGTGATCAAAGATTCATCTTTAAGTGTAATTGAGATAAGATGCCATCTGATCTCACATGTAGGAAGTATAAAGCTGTGTGTAGCAGTCCTCCCACTCTGCTTAACGTTTCTGTATTCCCTCTGAGGATTACACAAGAGAGCAGCAGCAGTTCAGCAAGAAGGTGTGTGGTTGAAATAGTAATGTGCAGCCATAAAATGCTCTACAACTGACAGATCATTACATTCTACAGTGATGCATCTTAGTAAATTGTGGGTGAACAAACTATTAAGTGTTTTATAGGTCATGTTTACTAAAGTGTTGTGGTGGTGCTAATGTAGATATGTATAATGTACAAACCATTGATTAGCCACAAACCTGTACATGCAAGCCTTTGCATGTGGAAAGGAGGTTGCCACAGGACAGAGGATACGGTCCTGTGTGGGCTAATGTGTATTTTAAGATGGGAAAGATTAACAGTTCTGACCAAAGTTAATATTCTTTTTCCTTCTTAATTCCTCTCCTCCAAGCATCCAAGCATGCAGTATGGCTCAATATGAAAGCCTAGGCTATTCTGATGAGAGGATATTGTGATTATGGCATTGATGTTTATTCATTGTTGGCAGTTTTTGAACAGTGCAGGTTTTGTTCAGTTGCCCTGGTAACCAAAAGGTTTGTTGTCAGTGCATCTGTACATCCAAGCCCATGTCTGTCTACGTCCTGTTCGGTTCATTCAGGACCACAGCACCTATAGTATATCCCAGCAGTGGGGGGGTGAGAGGGCATGCTTGAACGTTCTGCTGTCTCACAGTCAGCAGCCGATAACCTGACTCAAATGTCCAAAGACAGATGTGTTTAAACAAAAACAGAAAGTCCTTTAGTTGGTACTGATATATTTTCCTCTGCAGTTAATCAGTTCATTGGTCCATTTCACTCAAATTTTAAAGCTCAGGATCTGTTTGTCATCTTTGATCTGCTTATGACTTTTGACCAACATGTTACTAATCTAGTTCAGTCCTGTTTTCTTCAGCTCAGAAATATGACAAAAATCACATATATGTTGTCTTCTGCAGTTCTTGAACTATTGATCCACACTTTTATTTTCTGCACCTTGATTGTTGTAATTCCCTCTGCACGTGTCTCAGTCAAGCTGCATTCACTGCTGGTCCAGAGTGCAGCTTCCAGACTACTAACTAGAAGCAGAGAAGGTCCCACATTACCCCTGTTCTCTGCTTCCCTCCATTGACTTCCTGTAAAATTCAGAATAAGCTAGAAGATCATGTGGATTACATATAAGGCTCAGCCCGACGCTGCCCTCAGTGACATTTCTCATGTCCTCGTTCTGTATTCCACTTCTCGACCACTCTGATCCTCTAATCTCTGCTTTTTATCCATCCCCTGCTCCAACTGCAAAACTAAAGGTGATGGTATCTTTGCTGTTTTAGCCCCAACCCTCTCGGATCATCTTCCCCCATCTTGAAGATTTGCTGAATCTCTGGAATGTTTCAAGCAGCTGCTAAAAACACATTCTTGTTGTAGTTTTTGTTGCATGGTCTGTCAGTTTTATATTGTATTGTGTTTTTACCTTGTTTGTTTATTCATGTAGCTTTGTGTGTGTGTGAAGCACTAAAAAGGTCTATATAATCAAAGCTTTACTTCCTAACTTACCTTGGGTTTGGTGTCAGCATCACCAGCACAGTGTCTTCTAATGATGAGACAATACGACCGAACTTGGCTGAGAGCCTTTTCAGAATCCAGCTGCAGCATCCAAAATGCATGTGTGTCTTCAAGCACAGTGGCCTGCTCTGCATCCATATGGAAGGAGGAGATGCTTTTCTGTTTTGTCTGGCTTGTCCAGTGTTGTTTAACAGGACTTCATGAAGTAAACACAACAGTAAGGATGCCAGTTCCCCAGAGAAAACACAAAAATCTCTGTTGTCTCTAATGTTTTGGGAGAATCGGGACAGTAATGTCACTGCTTTCTGCTAGGATCCATAATATACAGTATTATATACACAATGTATAGTTTTGTTATTCCGCAGTTAAATCATTATGTACAACATAACAATTCGATGATTTGAATGATATATCAACTACAAGGAGGGACAAACAAGACAAACCTGTTGACCGCTGAGTGTCTTGTAGAGAGAAGAGTGACAGAGAGTGTGTGTATGACAGAGAGTGTGAGGTGGTGTATAGCTCCCTCTGTCTAATGGCTAAGGTAAACCCTAGCAAGTATTTCATTTAAAATATGAATAAAGATGTAACTTGAACATCATACACATTTATCCTTTCATGCCCCAGTCTGTGAGAGCTTACACTGTATTTATAGTGGAAATAGTCATTTCTGTTTGTGACTTACTGTAATTTCATGCTATGCAGCATAATCACCTGGATTTTGGAGAAGGATCAACAGAATCTGTGAGGACAGCTACATTACCATATTTCAAAATAGACTCTGCATTTCATAATTTCTTAATGGTGCATGTTTAACCGAAGTTGATTGTCCTGAATGAATCTTGGGGTCACATAAAAGAAAACTCAAAACTGAATTAAAAGAATTGACTTGGAGCTGACTTAAGTCGGTTGTGAACTGTGGCGTCCATGCAGGCTGTTGCAGGCTTCTCGTGGAAGGCAGAGATGAGTCTGCAAACCTCTGCTATTATAAAGTCGTTGTCGCTAAGCAGACCTGGCGAGCGCCTCTGAACATTTGAAACGTTGCAGTCTGTGGCCATGCCGACTGCACACTTTCCACAACCAACATAATTATAAAGATGAGATGAGCAGAACAAGAAAGGAAGCGAAAGGAAATCAACATATGTGCCGTAGGATGGCAAAACATTGAACCATAAATGGCCTCTCCTGTTTGTTTCTTCTCCTGTGTGCTTCCAGTTGCAGTGCAAGGCTGCAGGTGTAGAGTGCTCTGAACATTAATGCGGTAAATGTAATAAGAGCAGTTGAGTGACAAACTCATAGACAGACACATACAGTACATAAACAGTGAACATGGACAATTTAGAGTGAACAGTTCAACCAGATGTGTGTCTTTGGAGGAAAACATCTCTACAGGCTACATGAGCTAACTGCACCACTCATGACTGAAAGTGTTCAGTGTAGAAGAAAGCCTCACTTTCTTTTGTCAGAATTCCTAAGTGCAATCAAATATCAGATAGTTAATTTCAGCCTGATGAAAAGGTGCAGAGGTTACAGCAGGCCAAAACTGCCAGGCCTATTTCTAAATAATGCTTCAACTTAATGAGCAATACCTACAGACTAGAAGTGTGTACGTGTGTCTTTGTGTGCGCAGAGGAGTGTGTGTCCGGGGTATTGATGTGCCAGTGTCTGTGAGTATGGATGCAGTGCTGTCGGTTCAATTAAAAATCCAATGGAGCTCTCGCTCTGGATGTGAGTGTGTGCGTGCCTTTGTCTCTCTGAGTGTGTGTGTGTGTGTGTGTGTGTGTGTGTGTATTTGTGTGTCTTTGGATTTACATTTTGAGTGGAGCTCGTTTATAAGGTGTCAGCTGCTAATGATTCTGCCAGAGCTGGTGTTTCTGTGCTAAATGACAGGCTGGTGAAGCTGCACAGTATTAAGCAGAGCCTTACACAGTAGACAGACAGACAGACAGACAGATAGACAGATAGATAGATAGATGTGGTTACCATGGTGATAGTAAAGCATAGACAATCAGACAGGGGAGAAGGTGAGAGATGTAAATAGACATTCTAGAAACATATATTGGAGTAAGCCGTCAAACTTCCCAAAGCTTTCAAATGATCGTCTCTTGAGTCCAAAAGTAAACACAGACATTACCCCCACTGCTTAGCTCTTATAGCTGCCTGCAGAGAGATCTACTTCCCGGGAACCATGCCAGCTAACCAAACTAGCTGCCTGTTCATCTTCACACGCTGGCTTGTTTGAGGCTGTTGATTTAGCATGTGGGCAGCTGGAGAATTGGTAGCATCAGAGTGACAGATTCATCGCTCTGATGAGTGCTGCCACGCTGAGGCATGTTTCACTTTCCCAAAATCAACTAGAAGAATGGTCAGCTTGCAGCGAACAGCAGCAGTAAAACTTTTTGGAAACAGTTCCTTATGCAGTTAGCTGGCAGCTGTTAGCAACAGCTAAACCAGGAGCTTGAAATGATTTCTGGAAAATTGTCGCTCCCCATGGATGTGTTATAAGATCTGGATACTGGACTCAGAGGTGGCGCCAATTCATTTGAATGGCCATACCTCTCCTTTACGTTGGGATGATGTTGAAAATGAAAATGCTTTTCTATGCTCTGAGAAACTTTTACAAATACAAAATCCTCATTGATTAAATAATAGAAAGAGAGTAATAATTTATATGAGGTGTCCTGTCAACAGTTTTATGGACATTGTTTTTATAATAGTGGTTTAATCTGAGTATTTTTTTTAGGCTGCAGGGAATGATTTTGTTGTAGTACCTCAGTTGGCCACTTGGACATGTTGGCAGCAAGGCGGCACTGTCTTTATACCCATTGTGCAAAGTTAGCATGAGCCATTGTCAGTGCTAGGGACATCAACAGTTATCAGTTAATCTCCATTAATAATCTAATAGATTAAAGCAAACATATTATTATCTGTGTCTCTGCTGATTTTAATAAGATTGAGTTACAGGTATGTGTGCTGACTGCATGTAAAGACTGCACATTAGCCCCATGCAAATGAAAATGTTGATTAAGCAGTGGTTGTTTGAATGGAGTTCTGCTAAACAATGAGAGAGACAACCGAGGCCACTGCAGCCCCCCAAATATACTTGATCACTCATCACCACGTTAGAGCGGAGTCCAGCTGTTCTCAGTGACAAAATGACAGAGTGACATCAGAACTACAACCCACAATGCAAAGTTCTAAGATTTAAAGGCAGCTTCTTTTTTTCTCAGTATTCACAGTTGTCGTGTGGGCTTTAAACATGATGACGAGCCAATAAGTGGGTGCACTAACATCAGCCATTAAATATCAATTCAATCCGGAGACTCCTGTCCAATTTGAAGCATTTATTTTAATAATAACATGCATTTGCAGTGTGTTTCTGCTCCAAAACAAACCGGAGCGTGAGCTTGTGAACTCCAGCAGATTCATTTAGATTTAGATTCAACAGCATTTACATAAAAATCAGGATCTGTTCAGATGATGACTAAAATGAGACCCTAAAGGTGTGCGGTAGAGTCTTGGGACTACTTTTCATGTGAGGAGAAGTATCCCACTGTGTCATTTTATCCAAGTAATTTCAGTGTGGTTGAGTGGCTGACTTGCTGTTGTACAGCGTGGCACAATCCCCCACTTTCACTGTGACTTAGCACCTCTCTACAGAGGCACAGTACCATGACAACACTGCAGGGGACCATGCCCTCCCCTCATCACATGACATCATGGCTGGTTGGGAGGCAGCGCTTTTTAAAAGAACAAAACCAAATGAGAATTGTCACTGTAGCGTTCTCCCTGTAATTCAGAAAGCAGTGATATCGAGTGGCTACAAATATAGTGCAGTCCCATTATTACATCGTGTTGCCTACAATTCTGTTTGCTTACTCTCAATTTAGAAGGTTGCAGTTATTCATATGTGGGTATGTTTACATGCACACTGTAAAGCCTCGTGGCTTTATTGCGTGCACGCATCCACAAATACTGTGAGAAGAGCAGTAGCCTGGCTGCTTACATCAGAGCGTAAACTCAAAGCCCCCCACAATAATCCTGTTTACACTACTAGAAAAACTGTTGTGATTATCCAGAGGAAATGTGTTTGAGTTCTGCTTGAAGTAAATAAAAACTTCCAGCAGCTTTGATAGAGCTCAGGACGTAATTGATTTTACTGTGTAAATGTGGAATATGCGTTGAATTATTCACCGTCCGGATGTCTTTGAAAACACGCAGGGTTGTGTACCTACAGTAGTGTGGTCGACCGTGGTGGTGCCACGTCTTAACATTCATTCATAAGAGTACCCACACACATTATCACTGCTGTATCAGTGGAAAGAAAAACATTGGAATAAACTGAAAGGGAAGAATCTTACATATAATCAGTGAATTACATTGTTGGTTAAAAACAGTCAGTAGTATAGCTCAGTACAGGTGCATTCATATATCTGATTTAGTGATTTATTTATTAGTAGGAGTTATTAGTAGTAATTTTGGAAAGGTTTATGTGTTCTCCGTCATTGACAACAAACACTGCACTTGTGCTTTTGATAAGCAGCAGTCTGGGCAGGAGATGCTTGATGTGCTTAAGGAAATAAAGGAGGTCATACTGTATATGCATGAGTTCAGCCTGGGCGTGGTTTAAGTGGAACTGTCACTCTCATAGTAATTCAGAAAGATACGCAGCTGGAAACACACGAGATATTTGATGAAAAATATATACACCGTACTAGGGGTGCACGATAGTTATCGAGCCGATAGTTATTGGGCCGATAGTTATCGGGCCGATAACAGGAAATTATGACGTCATTCCGATAAGTCCGATATCATGACGAATAGCCCCGATAACATATGTGTTTTTGACAGCACGGCAGTGCCTCGCTCCCACTATGAGACCCGAATGGCCTGCAGTGAATGCTGCGTTCATGTGACGTGGGCATAATCAGAAAAAACTCTTTGTCACTGGAAAAAATCAAGAATACCTCCTCATGCCAGAAAACAACTCGATAACTCTGTCATAATTGTGGTAGTTGCTGATTTGAATTAACATTCGCAGCATTTTTACACATGTTACACATAAGGAATAGAAACATGAACTTAAAAAGGACGACTACCAAACGAGTGAATGGGGGAATGTACGTTACACCTTGAATGCAGCATGCGGCACAGCGTGCTTATGAAAACAGAGTTCAGACTTCTTCAAAGTTTCCGAAGAAGACTGTTCGCTGTTTATTCGTAACAAATGTTCCAAGCAAGTACCACGAGGAGGGAGAAATTGCACGAGCTTTAATACTTCAAACCTGGTCAGCCACCTAAAACATAACCACCGCCTTGAGTTTGGAAAGCGTATGAGGACGGCCAGCCTGCTAAAGACGCTAACGTTAGCAAGACACCGGGACTGACACACATCGGCGAGGCTTTCGAAAAATCCAAGAAATTTGCCAAAGATGACCCACGGGCTAAGGTTACTGAAGATTTAATCATAGACATGATGGCGCTTGCCTTATTATGGGCTGCCCTTTTTTCAGTTTGTTTACATAGATAAGTCTAAGTAAGGGATAATGTATCTTTCTTCGTAGGAAACTGCTCAATATACGTTATCCCGCTTAGAACACGGCTTACTACTAAAGCATTCAATAATGTGACATGAAATAGTGATTAAAACATATTTTATTGATTTAAAATGAGCCTACTCTCGTCTGTCGCATCTCTCACTGCGCAGTGGCTCTGAAAGTAAACACGTACGTTGCGTAGCAACCACCTCTCACTGTGCGCCGCTGTTTTTGGTTTTGTTTGTGGTATTGATGTCATGATGTTAGGTATATGTTTGTGTTATTGGTTATCGGTATCGGCCTTTAGGAGCTGAAAGTTATCGGTATCTGTTTTAAAAAACAGTTATCGTGCATCCCTACACCGTACTTTGAAGGATAAGTCTGCTGATATTCAATGTTTTTCTTATCATCAACAGGTCCCATGAGACTCAAACCAACACTGAATTCCAATATGGAGTAACAGAATGACACTATCAAGTGAATAAAGAACATGATGTATACACCTGAATGAATTGAGGAAAATATTTAATAGCATTTTTTTCTCACTAGTATTAACATTTAAGGATAAGACTGGTGATATTCAAGAGTTTTCTTATGGTCAGCAAATCCCATGAAAAACCAACAATATATGTATCCTACCAATAAGTACTATGTGTGTATCAAAGCATGATGTATCTTATAGCCATAGAGCTCCATTGTTGTCCAAAAACTATTGAAAACATATGACTGAGCATCACTGTTAAACTGGCTGACATGTTCCTTCATTATTATTAGAGAACCAGATCTGCAGTAACAATAGTTGTCAACAGATGCACAGTTAACTTCTGTTTGAATAGAGCTGCAGAGCTGGAGAAGCTGTTTCAGGCGTCCCTGCTACCAGAAGTGAAAGTCCCTTTCATTTTTCCCATAGACAACATTACGTAACTCACAGCTGGAGCACTTTTACAGCATTGATGGAAATTAATTCTCCCGGTTGAATCGTCAGTATGAAAGATTAACGACTGGAAGCATCTGGTTCTTTGATTAACAGTCAAAGTTAAACAATACAAGCTTGTGGATGTAAAAACTTTGGGGGAGAAGTTATGCGCATTGGCAAGAATCATCCAGTCAGAGATCATCCAGTCAGAGATCTTAGAAGCTACAGATTACAGTGGAATCTGCATCTTGAATCAATTGTTGCATTCTGGGTCAATTTTGAATGAATTCAGCAACCCTGGTGGTGTGTTTTGTTCGTTAATTCAACAACCGTCGGCCTCCTCTCCACAGAAGTCACGGCTGAGGCTCGTGGATATTGTAGTGTTTTTAGTCCTGTACAGACAAAACCTGATCCCTCACAAATAATTCCTACAATTAAAACTAGTGGTCACTACAGAACACAGAGGGTAGTTCAAGAAAAATGTTCTACATGTAATTTAGATGAGTGGTTATCAGCATGTGATTGCGAAGAAGAGCTTCCTCTCAGTGGCCTTTCCTGTTTGAATAAATGAATGGGAATACTGAAGAGAGAAAGCACAGGCTGGGGGCTGACATTGATATTAAAAGGGACCAGTGTTGTTGGTTTTCTGTTCTCTTATTAACCTGTACACAGGGACAAGCCTTGTTTTTTCATATTTGAAAGTGCCCTTTAAGCTGCTTCTGGTAGAAAGACACCAAGCCTGAGAGTGCTGTCTTTTTACCCGCCTGTGTGTGCGTGTGTGTGTGTGTGTGGTGCTGGCTTGCTGGAGTGGAAAAACAAGGCAATATAACATTTTGCATAAAAACAGTCAGTGGAAACGGCTGAGCGGGCAGTGGTGCTCCCAGTGATGTATGTAGAAAGACTGATTACAACACGCACAGAGCGCCTGGTTGTCTCTGAGGCGGCGGTGGGATGTGATTGGAATTCATGTGTGCATAAAGTGACCTCTGTGACAACTCTTTAACTCTTTTGCGAAAGGAAAACAAATAACTATGATTAGAGTCTGTGTAGAGTGTTTATGACAGGTGTGAATTAATGCACACGATAAACCAAACTTAATGTATGATGAGTGGCAAAAGGAAAGCAAGGCAGTTTTAATCGAATCATTCGGGTCTTAAAATAAAACCATCGCATCAGATCAGTTCAGCATAGAGCTAAAATGATTATTGAATTAACTGATTAGTCAGCTGACAGAACGTTTGAAAAATTGTCACATCTCAGTAATGATCACTTGTCGCCAGTTCCACTCCTCATGGTATGGTAAAATCATACTCTGTTTATCCAGAAGAAGTGACCTCAGCAGGACTAAAGGAGAAGCTCGTATTCTGTGTCGTCATGCTGTTATTCTCTGTGTGTGGTCAGCTGCTGTTGGTGCTGGCTGTCTGAGCAGCAGTGCATGTGTGTCTTTGCATAGCAGCGTTTTGTTCTGTCGTACACGTGTCCGTGCTGTAAATGTACTTCTGTCAGGATCAGTCTTCAAGCGGGAGTTCTGTTCAACATTTATTACAGCTATTTTCACATTTCACCTCCTCACTCTGACACACTGCACTTACACTGCGGAGGCTGCACCATCTAACAGCCTCCAGTAGTAATTGTGTCCTGCTTTGTTCTGTCCGCACACTGGGATGGAATGTGTATCTAACACCCATCTACAGTGTGTGTGGGGCTGAATATGAATAACCCATGAGGCACTCCTCCCCCCTCGCTGCCAGAAGTCAATCCCTGTAACAGGGCCAAGCTCTAATAGCCTCCTATTGATCTGCTGAGAGCCGATGAGCGCGCCTCTGAACACTTGTTCCTACCTGCTCCCTTAACACCTCCCTGGGCTCTGATAGCAGGGAACCAAACACCGAAGGCGCGGGAAGAGCAGTGTGAAGGACACACCCTCAGTCATTCTCACACACCCTGGGGAAGACAGGGGAACTGAGGACAAGGTGACAATTTGAGTGCAGGCTTTCAGAACGAGAGCTACGCTGCCTCACAGTGCCACCTCGCAGTTCCTGCTACAGCTGGGAAGAAAAATCGACCAAAACTCGGCTTGCTCAGCGTGTTTGTGATGAACTGCTTAAGAGTGTGATCATGGTCAAATAAGACTCAGAGTTTCTCCCATACTTCAAGCACCAACTGGACACTTGCCAGACGTGTCACCAGGGCACTGAGAGACTATATGTCTTGTCAGTGATTATTCTGACTAAACACACATCCCTTCTTCTCAGCCGCCATTCCTCTGACTCTGTCTTGCCCACACACACACACACACACATGCACTCTCTCTCCCTCTCACAGTGCATGACCTGAGATAAGGAAGAAGGCCAGACCTGTATTCCCAAGCAATGTTCTAATCTGTCTTTCAGCTCAACCAAGTCTGAATTAAGGTCAATTAGTTATCCAAGCAGTCAGTGATTCTGCTAACAGCACTCAGCACATGGTTTCATGATAAAATATCCAGTCGCTGTACGAGGTAAAATGAAATATTCATGTGTGGATTTAACATGTTGTTTATCTAAAAGCAGGATATCTCTGTAACCGTTGGACTCAATTGTTACCCAAACTCTGCCTGCTTTGGCCAGTTGACAGAAAGTGCTTCCTAAAGTCTGTGCACTAGTTAACCTTTTTCTGAACAAGCCTCAGACTGCCTCAGTGCCAAACTGGAGAATTGTTTCTTTTTGACCTTTATATTATTGAACAAACAACAAAGTCTCTCGTTTTTTATGGCCCACTATTTTCTTTTTGAGGTTTTCATCCAGCCAACAGAATCACTCACGATGAAGAAATTGGTGTAGCCGGATGATTTTTATTCAACGTTCAGCCACAACATCACAAGAACCAACAGAAGCCACATCGGCGACCCAGCTCTGACTTCCCCTGAGAACTGTGCTAGCAACACCTCGGCCCGGACCCCTACCAGCGGCCCTGAAATGAGACCACCAGACCGGCTAGGAGGCCCCACTGCTCGATCACCAACTGGTGGCCTGGAGTCGCCTGGGAGTGACCCGGAGGTTCCTTCACACCATGGCAAAAGGCAGACAAGCTTGGAACTCCAATAATCCATGCCAGTAGACTCCTGCTGATCCCCCAGTCGTCCAGTTAAACTTTTTCATTTGCCAATATGTTGGTTTAGAGCCAAATAGCTGCAAAACTATGTAATGTTATTCCCATCAGCCTCAGCTGTACTTTGTTTAGTGCAGATTAACAACTGTTAGCTTACCAACATGCTAAACTGCCTTGGAGAACATGCTGATGTTATACCTGCTAAATATCAGCATGTTAACATGTTTATTGTGAGCATGTTAGCATGCTGACTTTAGCATTTAGCTCATATCCCTGCTCTGTATAAGCACAGCCTCACAGATAGCATGGCTGCAGACTTTTAGTCGTGTCTAGTCTGCATACTGACTTCACCGGATATACCTGATTTTGTCACCTTTCTAGTGTGAAAACATATTCAAAACCTCCTCCGAGTTGATATGCAGGAGAATTTTGGAACAGCTCAGAGTTTGTCACTGTAATAGCCAGTGGCTGAAAAGTGGAGAAAAGAGCAGCACCCACACAAAGTCAGATTTGATTAGAATAAAACCTTAAAAACTAAAGGCAGCACATTCTGCCCACACTGTTTGACTGACAAGGGAACAGTGAGAAATTCAGTGGAGAAACAGCACAACACTTCACAGCAAACACTGGAACAAGGACAAGTGTGTATACAAATAAGGTGAAACAAGGATTGAATGAGCTGGAAGAACCGTGTTAACTGTCCAACACTACATTGGATCACACAGCCCGCTGTTGTGCTGAATTTGGAGAGTTGCAGTCAGTGTATTTGAGTGAATCAGACTCCCCACATCCACTTTACAGTTTGTTCCACTTTAATTTTGTGTTGACTCTGACCACAGTAGAGCACCACATTTTGTCTTTCCCTGAGGCTTGCTGGTGTTCACTGGCAGTGTAAGTCAATATTGGCTCAGTCTCCACGAGGCTGCTGGACCGAACTCAAAATCAGGATATTCCAGTGTGGGATGGAAATGTGGCAGCAGGGTGAGAGGTCTCCTAAAATCACCACACAAGTGAGAAGGAACAGTGGAGGTGCAGCTTCACTGCGCAACAAAGCACACAAGCAGCGTCTCCATCACACACACAGCTGACCTGAGGGCAGCGGGGTTGTGTTAGTCACATACACACTCTGCATATACACAGAGGGAGAGCAAACACACCAAGCCTCGCCAACAGCCAGACCCTGAGGGCACATCTCATGAAGGTTGCGTCTGTTGTAGTTTCTGGCTGTGTCAGCCTCACACATAAACACCAGAGAGTAAATCACGAGGCTCTCACACTGACAGGATTCTTTCATATTGTTCGTCATCCCATCAGCTGGAGGCTGGGAGAGCTCGCTGCAGGTTAGCCAGCACCAGCAGCCAGCACGAGTGCATGCATCTCTACCTATCCTGCAGCTGCTTCTTCTTTAGGGTTAGCTGCTAAGCTTGCTGTGACAGAAAAAAAAAATATTGGATTTGGGTCTTGTTTTCATAGTAATGATCCACCATCATCAGTAATGATGTCACTCAGTTGGGAATACAGAGATGTTGCTTTAACAATGTCAGACGGGGCAAGAAACATGAGCAGCCTTTGCTTTGCGAGTCATAAGGAAGTCTCTTGTCTTGGTTATCCCAAGTCAGGTCAAAGTCCAGAGGTTATTATGCACACTTCACCAAACTGAGCATCAGTTTAGATTCATTACAGCCAAATTCACATTCGCAAACTGACTTGTGTCTTTAACTCTTACCTAACTCCTACGTTCAGTGAGGGATTATTACTGATGTTTCCAGTTTCATCTTCAAATGAAGTGCTGTAGCTAATCTTAACTAAAGCTATGGGCTTGTTATCTTAACCCCTTAACGCAGATTGTCGCAAATTCACATCGTACCGCTTTAATCCACATTGCAGCAGAATCATGCATGCATTCCTCTAATGCCGGTTTGTGCATATTAAACAAACACCTAGGAACCTTTAGCAAGCACTGGTTGCTTTTATGAATTTTGGGAAAAAAAAGTATTTTTATTGCATTTAAGCATTAGCGCCTGTTGTCGCTAATTTGCATCATACCTAAAGTTACTGTATATCTATTGTATGTGCTACAGAAAAATGAACAAACTCCTCTTAATTTAGGATCAATTTGAAAGAAAAAACACAAATAATTATTTTTTTAATATAATTCTAAATAAATTCAGGCATCAAGGGGTTAAAACTGCTCGTTTGATTCCCTGTCACACCTTCCCCTCCCAGACAGTCAGTATCAGAAACAGATTGACGTGATGTGCCCAGCACATCGACACACACACGGGACTGAACTTTCTTTTAGCTCTTAATGTAACATAAAATATTATCGCAGCAATGGCAGCTAAAACTATGCAAATAAGACCCAAGTTGTAATAAACCATAATTTTTCTTTTGGCTTTAGATCTGACTAAACAGAAATGGACTCTTAATTTATTTTAATGTAGCTACTGACTGTGCAAAGACTCACTTAGTACAGTGGGTGTACGTTTTATGAATGCAGTTTAAAGTGAACAAACACTTAGCTTTGTAGTCAGACATCAGACTGATATATCAGTAGGATTAGAAATTTCTTGAGCAGATGTCATGCAGGGTGGAATTTGCTCAAACCACAGGCATGTCCTGAGACTCCTCACTAATTATTTTCACATTTTTGTCTGTGCTCGGACAGTATGTGGTGCTGGGCTTCATCTCTGATGATTCAGGCTGCGAATTGTATTGTAAATTTTCCGTTCATCCCGAGTCATTAAGACTACCTTTCTTTGTTTCACTTGATATTCATCAACACAGGTACTAAATGTGGGTTTCATCTGTTTTCATAGTGATAACTTTCTGAGATTGTCTGTCAGACTGGGAGCCAGAAACAGATCACTGACTGGGATGATGAGCCAAGACGGGCTGCTTGTTTCAACAAGATTTACAGTTGTGACTGATCAAAAGAAGAAAGTTTGCTTTGGTCTCATATTCTCTTTTCTGATCTTTATTCCAAATCCATCAAATAATCAAATCAATTCCAGTCAATCAAAAAGGGGAGTGGGTTTGTTTAACAAAAGGGAGAGAGACAATGAGGTCAGAGATTTTTCAAAAATAATAATAATAAAAAACCCTGAAACTATATGAAAGCTATTTCCAATTCTATCAATCCAACAAATGGACTATCAGGATTAAACTGGTTATCATGATTCTTTTAATGTCTGTAGTTTAACAACAGGAAACTCTCTGTAAATTGCTAATTGCCCTGCTTTGTAATTAGTCGTCAGACCCAGCTTTAAATCACCTTTAGTTTCATTGTAGATCATCATTGTTGTTTACTACCTTATGATTAACTGATGGCTAAAGTCTCCTCCACTCACAAACCTGTCTTTTTGTTCATACAGTTGAATGTCTGAGCTTCACTGTGCAGAATGATGTATTTACACTAGAAGGCTGTTTTCACTTTCATCTGGAAAGTGGAAAAATCCAGATTTAAAGAGGCGGGCCTACGAACAGGATTTGTGACATCACAGCCAGTCTGGAAGCCAATCCTGGTCCAATATTCAACTTAGACAAGTGTGAAGTGGAAACCTGAAGCCTCAAATGCACAAACACTGAGAGTGGACTTTAAAGTGAAGCAGGAGACATCTCCTGTGAAGTAGTTCAGCTTTTGAAATTACACATATCTGAATAATCATAGATTCAGCATTTCTTAATGATGGAGAAGGAGTAGATTTCATTTTAAGGATTTTAAGAAAATAACTCAAAAAAACATCAGAAACATATTATTAGTCAAAGCACAGCGATTCTATATACATCTTAAAACATGTCTAGAGGGCTTTAAAATCCTTGTGTCTTCTTTCTGAAAACATTAACTGTAAATACAAATCTAGATGAAATCATTTCATATGACCCAAACTTCCATGTGGAGGGTCAGAGCAGCCTACATACAACCTGAGAAGCAAAAGAGGGGACAGAAAATCCACAAAAGAAGGATTTTGCATTAAAGTGGGAATGATGGCTGTGTGTCAGTAGCTTGAACAGAACAAATAGTAGCTTTACCTCGCTCAGTCATGACTTCTTGCATGTTCTCTGTGTTGGTGCAGGTCAGTGACCGGCTGGACAGGTACTGCTGTGGCTTCACACCTGATCCTACAGAACTGTGTGTGGAGAACCTGCTGCACACCAAGTGTGGCAACACCAAGGACCTGCTGCTGGTTCACATCCTGGTACGGATCCCAAACAGCACTGATGTTATTTCAGCTCCACAGACAGTGCACTTAGATTTTTTTCCTCTTTGTGCTATTATAAAAAATGATTTATTTCCAGGAGGCCTTGGGGTGTTTTCTCTTTATTTGCAGTAACGGCACAAAGACTAATGAATTATTCTCAGTCAAAGGACAAGTCTACTGATCTGTGCTTTGATTGATGTGCTGCTGAAAAGAAAAATGAAAACACTTTTTCTCCTGCCATACCAAATTGTTGTTTGATTTCCAAACTTTATGTGGCACTGTTTTTTGTTATTATCAAGTCATTATTCAACGTATCTGAGGGAATGGAGAAGATGAAATCCACCTGGGCCGCCCTGTGCTTTTGTTCTACATCATTGTGTTGCTGCCATTCTTCCATGGCAACACAGGAGAAGAGATCTATATTTAAATGACACAGCGATATAAGCATATATTATACACCCAGGAGTGTTGATGTATGTTTCCTTAAGTAGAGAATTAGCTCTCAGGCTGGCAGGTGCTGATTACCCGTGATTTGTAGTGTTTGCTACTCTTAAAAATAGACAAAGCTGTTTGTTTGAAAATCACAGCAGGAGCTTTTTTTTCATTCTGCAGGTTCCACCTTCACTTACCCGCTGAAACCTTAGTGAAAATATAGTGCATGGTTGTTTTTGTTGCACAGGATAGCACACATTTGAACTTGTCATAATAACATTAATTTGTTCTATTCAAGTGTCTCAGTAAGCCACGACAGTGCGAGCATTAACAAAGCCGGGACCCTGAAAGGTGTGAAAGAGGCAGCTGAATGGAATTGAGCCATCATTCATTTCATTATTTACACTTGTGCTTTTCCTACTGTGTGATGTCAAAATGTCTTCCTTAAAAAAGGCAAATGAAGTACATGATGATTGGCCTATTCCATATAAACTCATTATATCACCTCTCTGCTTGCAATAAGTTCTTGCAGGAGAGAAAAAAAGTGTAATTTTGTGCAGAAATGAACAATCCATGCTCTCAGATGAATAATGAATGCACTAAACATCTAATTATTGCTCTCAAATTAATACTAAACAAGCTGTTAACACCACACTGACAAGTGATATCGCCTTTATAAAGATGATTTTGAGCCTTTTAGCAAACATTAAGGGCCAGGTTAATGTTAGAGAGAGTTCAAACCAGGGCTCCGGTTTAGCTCCCGGTTTAGCTCTTGTTAGGACCTTGCACGGTAGCTTTGTGCCATCGGTGTGTGAGTGTGTGTGTGTTTAAGTGGCAAATTATGAAGTGCTTTGGATAAAAGAACTATATAAAGGCAGCCATTTACCATTCACCTTAAAATTTCTGCCTGTAAAACCGAAACAATGAGCTGAAAGACGTTAACAAGCTCCATAAAGCTGGGGGGAACTGCAGAGGTGGGTGAGTTTGTCACTAAGAGTGATCCCTTATAAGTAGTCACCTGATCCATTATTAATAAAAATGTATTTACATTTTGATGGTATTAAGTTCAGTTTATTTCACACGTGCCATCCTTAATGGAAAAAGACAGTAAATAATAAATAAAAGCAAGAGGAGGACAGTCTAAATTCTTCAGAAACATGTTTGAAACTTCCTGCTGACGGTGTATGTGTTTGTATTCAGGTGAGGAAGGCAGATCCATCCAGACTGGTGTTCATAGACAACGCAGGCAGACCACAACAGTCCACTGACAACCTCAACTTCAGGCTGGTTGAGGGCATTGATGAGTGAGTACAAAGCACGACTATTTTAAAGCAGGAGCATGCAAATTGGAGTTATTTTTTGTTTCATTCACGCAGAGTCTGGGACTTGTTTGGGCTCACAGCAGGCACAAACACTGATGTAAGGAAATGTTTCATCTAACAACATATTTCCCTGGTGAATAGCACTCAAATCAGCAGCACAGAAACGTCCACTGGAAGCTTGTTAGGGTTTTGTTACAATGTCTGTCTGATTAGGTTAGTGTGCATTCAATTAGCCTGCTATTCAATATGCTGAATGAATCAGGTCTGATAGAAATTCCCCTTTGTCTGTCACTTAGGATTACTAAGCCGCTCTACAAAATGCTCTTAAATATCTTAAGCCTGGACGTGAAGCTGAATGGAAATAGATTTTTAAAGTCTTGTATTATTTCTCATCACTGAATAATATGAATCAAAACAAAGGGAGAATTGGTTTCTTTCCAGAGGTAAAGAGTGACTCATTTCAATCTAACAACTCCTGGGAGTGTATTTTTAGAAACTTTGTTCAATAGATTTAGTTGTTTACAAGAACTGAGAAGGAATCATTCACAGTTCCTGTCGACAGGATGGATGAAATCATGTGAAGTAGTCACGATAACTCCTAACGCTTATTGTCCAATCAAAGAGCTTAGAATTTGATTATGCGCTCCACTGATGGCAAGCAAAAGCTAAAGATTGCACGCTGTAAAAACACATCCAGCACTTTAAATCACTTCACCTTTTGACTGAGGGTCAATTTTGCTTCAGTTCAGCAACCTTGACACCCTATTTTGTTTCCAATGCTACGCCAAAATGTTCCAAATTTGCTGCAGCTCTGATTGCTTCTGACCATCCTCTCCCCAAAGCACCAGCATCACAGGCTGAGGTGTGTAGAGCCTTCTGCCATCCCTTATAGCTTATAGCATCATTACAGTACACCAGGAGACTCCTTTCTTTTCATGTTGACGAGTTTTAAGGATATTAAATTGGAATTAACAGTTGAGGAAAAGAGCCACTTTACAACTCTGCTGCCCTGCTAGAGGTCAGACTTACTGACAGTGATGTGAAGGGTTCAGGCAGGCTGGTCTCTCCTCCAAAATACTGCCTAACACAGATTGCAATGACAAGGTATCTCAGAAACTAACGGCGGGTTTGACATTTGCTATGGACGTTCATGATATCCAGAGGATGAAGGCTTTTTTGGACCTCTTCACTGGTGCCAACATGAAGTGGAAGTTACAGATATAAAATCGTAATGTGCAGATCACCATGAAATGTGCTCATCACATTTATTACTCCTCAGAGGATGAATGAACCTGTCCTTCAGCGCCACCCATACACCTTTTATGTCATCACAGCCTTTGTCCTGGCACCAGACTCTTTAAATGTGAGGTACTTCTAAAAATGCACTGCACAGATAAGCCATTTTAATATTGATTTTAGACATGAGAAGTGCTAAGTTCAGTGCAACTGGACTTGCTTTAGGTGGTAAGAGAAACCAAACTGCTGCTTGTTTTCTGTAGATTTCAGAGGCTAACTCACATTGAGTTTAATGTTGTTTATGTTGTCCAGGTTTCCAGAGAGAGCCGTGTCTGTGCTCCAGTCAGGCTGTCTGGAGAGTCTTCTTCTACGCTCCCTTTACACAGACAGAGAATTCTGGGACAGCCAAGGCGGGGCCGGCGGTCTCAGGCCTCTCATCCACATGGTGGAGCACAGAGGGAAGATTCTCCTCCAGCACATCAGGGACAAGAAATTACAGCTCAAGAGGGACCTGTGACAGACCAAACGGAAAGAGAAATCAAACGTTCTGTTCATCACGCTGATTGTCCAGATGACATTTCTTTAGTGTAATCAAAGAGAGATCATTCTGCAGCAAAAGAGGTTCTGATTAAGCAGAAACCTAAAGAGATCAAAGGGTTCAGCTAACAATAGCTACAAGAAATACGACATCCACAGTGATATCCTCAGGGTCCAAGGACCGATCTATTCCAGAGTTTTAAAACCCAGTGGTGGAGAGATCAGAAATGCTCCTCCATGCCCCTGAGCGGGTGGGCCAGGCTGTGCGTCAGCAACGGCTGGGGTACCAAAACTTAGCTGTTATCACCACAAGCCAAGCACACAAAGCCTTCTACTAGCAGTAGTGCTGAAAATCACGGACCACAACATTTAGTACTGTTCCACAGTATCTGTTTCCACTGGTGGATGCTTGTTTGCTATAATTAGTTACTTCTTTTAGTGCTGTGTGTCAGGATGCCGCCAGCCTTGTCCCTGTCAGCCTCATAGAACGGTGATGATTATCGGCATGTGCAAATAGTTTCAAATGAAATGGTTTGCATAAATATTTGAACCAGCGGTGCTGTGACGAGTTAATGCAAAGACAGAGGACGCCTTCATGGAACCAAAACTAATAAATGACATGAAATTCTTCCTTCTGGGTTTCGATCCTTGTTTCTCCCAGAGAGGGTGCAGAACAGCTTCCCACTCAGGTGCTCCTTCCAGCAGGTTCAGAAGCTCTAACAGCTCTTCAGTAATGGTTCATGATTTCATAGATCAGTTTTAAGCCTTTGATAAGGACAACTTTTGGCTCATCAAAAACGTCTCTGGCTGATTTCATTAACAGTCAGGTCATTATTAGTAAATTTCCATGAGTTTGTCATTAAGTCTGCAGTTTTAGACGAAAACCAACAGAGCAGCTGTCCCGCTGGAGGAGGATAGACACTGACAGGGCAACCCACAGGTCATCCACATGAAGGACTACCTGATCTGTATGGTATTAGTTGATGATTTATTAAGAACTGATAAAGCCATTACATACAAACACTTTAGACAGGATACATTATTATAAAGTGACACAGACATGTGAGGAATGTACAGAGCTGATCTGTTTGTGTATCAGGAAGAAGAACATCACCACAGACTGCAGTTACAGCAGCTTTCCATCAAAGGGCACGCAGCGGACAGAACGGTTCTGCTCTGGAAACAGAATCAAACACAAGCCTCAAGGTAATATGAGTGTCAGCGAGTGCGTTGGGCTGGATACAGCCGGAGCAAACACACGCAGGCCCTCGTGTTCAACGTGTCTAATTCACGCGGATTGTTTGATCATCTGCACCAAATGAAATGCCCCTGTAGCTCAGTCCGTTGATCGGGGATGCTTGTCACTCCGAACACATCCACGTTTTTCATCCGGTCTTCCAACGTCTCACCAAATGTCGCCTCACAGAAGGGAAATGTGAGACAAATTATTCCCCCGCTCCTCCGCAACAGCCAAGTGCTGATTTTTCCAAACAATTTAGTGGAAGGAAGCATGGTCTATCATTTCTATTTTAATATTTTACAGCGAGCCAACAGCAGATCGAGTGATTGATTTGGATGTCTGTTTTCATGAGATAAGCTTCTCTGCTTTTAATCGAGGGATTAAAAATGACTGTCAGCAAATAGCTTCTGGACTGGATCCTGGAAGCCTTCTGATAAAAATGGACCATATATATATACACACACACACACACACACACACACACACAGTATATATGTATATATACTGTATATCTTTTTTTTCAAAGTGGCTGTCCCTGCACTCGTTAACATGCACAGTGGTGCACAGAAGGTAAAGATGAAAGAAAAGGGATGAGAAATGGATGAAAATCAAGTGTCATTAGGGAAGGAACGGCGCTGAGGTTTTTCTGTCTGAGGGACACGTTTCTGAAGCTGAACTGTCACAAACATTCTTTTGGTATTTGGATCCTGTGAAAAGCGCAGATGATATCACTTGAAGCCGTTTTATGCTTTACCCGCTCTGAATTACAATTCCGGCCGTATTGACAGTTCATGGATTAACGACATTTACTGCGGCTCCCTCTTTCATCGCTGAATAAATGGCTCTAATGAGAAATGGTTCAAACGTGTGATCCTCTCTTTATCCCCACTTGATCTCTCTTACATTAAATGTTCTGCTTTTTTTCATGTGTCAAACCACCAAAGTGTGCTCCCCACTGCCACTGGTTTTAGATTGCATTAATTTCTCTGCTTCTATTTGAACACATTTTCAGTTTAGCTCATTAAGCCCCATCTGGATTATACTGGATTTAATGCATTCATACGTAGGCCTACTGTGCGTTATGAAGGCTGCATGCTGCAGGATACTGGTTCAGAACAGCAGGGTTTTTTGTTGAAAGCTAGAAAAGAAAAGATGCGTGGGACCATTGTTGCAATGTGTAATCTAAAATATATAAATTAATATGAATTCAACCTTAATTATTATGCTAGACCTGGATTTTGACTGGGAACATGCATGGTGAGGAGTAACTGATCAGAGGATCTGAGGGGTCTGGATAAGGATAAGGACCCCAATGCCAGCTGATCAACTCCCACAGGACCCTCTTAAGGATAAGCAGGTGTAACTAATGGATGGATGGATGGATTTCCATTGAACATATATGCATTTGCACATTATTATGTGTGCATGTGTACATCAGAGAGCGAAAGAGAGAGCAGAGGAGACCGAGAAAGATGGCAAACACAAACAGCCACTCACCCATGACTCATCCATAATGGCTATCATCATGGAGCAGTATGGTGAAGGTCATTATCTGGTGCAGTGCAAGAAGAATGGGCTATTATAAGAGGCAGAGTTTAGCCACAGGTCTGCTGTTGCTACCTTGAGGCTGTGATGTGAACATGTGAATCACAGGCCCGCGCTCTGGGAAATGGAGGTCTTGCAGGTAATGAGGATATTTTCCTTCCCGTAGCGGGATGATATCAAATGTTGCATTAGCCTCATTTTCAGTGCTATCGCTGTGGGCACATTTATCCAAGGCAACTTCCAGGTTCATGACTGCACACAGCTCCTGTGTTCGCCAAAAGTCTGGATATGCTCACCTGCACCCAGGAAACAGTAGAGATCAAGCTCGCACGTTTCTTGCTCTGACAGATGTCCGACAATTGCTTTCCTTACCACCACAGTCACAGGTTGTCACACGTTAGCTTCTTTATATTTATCAACGGGAAGAAGAGAGAAGTAGGAGCAGAGGAAGAGGAGAGGGCAAAAATCTTTTCATTGAGACTGTGACGGACAAGTAGAATCTATTTGTTAGCCTAAATGAACTGAAACCACATGAGCTGAGTGTGTGGTCAGGGTGAGGACTGGAGCAGACCCGACAGTGCAGCAGAGCCCACAACACTGCAGGGAGCAACGATGGCACAAAGCTAGCTGAACTCACCAGGGTTTCAGGTCAGGCCTGCGTCCTTTTCCCGCGTTCGCAACCAAGATGTTCAGAGTACGTGACAGCCTGTTTACACATTCATGATTTCCAAAGTCATAAGCATCTTTTACTGTAGTGAGCAGGAAACTAATACATATATAAACACCTATGAATCACTATTTTACATGACATGACGGACAGATGTAGTGTTGCATTATTAACATCACTGACATGACACATGCGTGTATAGGTATATAAGTATGAGTACAGTGTATATTATGTTTTGTTTTCTTATCTATTTTATTCTAGTTTAAATATTTCTATGTATGTCCAATGTGTGTGTGTGGGACGGGGCTACACAAAACATTTGATTGTGCAGTCCTGTGTTGTAAAAATGACAAATAAATAAACTTGACCTTAATGCACATCAAAGATGAAGAATTGCATTGAGGGATTTTTAGAAAAAGTAGAGTAGATACTGCAGTCACTATATTTTTCATTCCGTTTTAAGGCACTAAATAATAGCCTGTATATATTTTACACTTGGAATTCAGCGTGACTTGTGTTTGAAAGTTAATATTATGCACTAAGTACAGTAGCAAAAAGAGCAAAATGATTTCAGACCGTATGTGAGAGCTGGGTGCCAGACTCCATTCATGCAAATGAAAATTGCTCACCTGATGCATAAGCCCAAAAAAGTATTCTCCTCTGCTTTTGCATTGTGTGACTCACTGCACACGTGCATGCATGTGAGACAGTTTAGCAAATGTTAAAGCTTAATGGTTTAAAACGGAATAATGCACAGAGTAATACTGACCTCGCTGGCAGATGAGGATGTCCTGTCAACAATTTTACAGATGTCTCATTTAGTCCATGGACAGGCCTTTGGGGGCTCAGCGATCAGCTCCCTTATCGCATCCATCTTTTAAGAGGGGCTCAGGTGAAATCCAAGATGTTGCTGGATTTATGTTTAGGTGAGTTTGAATTTTCAACATTGTTCCCATAGCAAACGTTCTGAAGGCCTGAGTGTGGGTTTCAGATGGCTATCGGGGCAGGGTGAACACACATTTCTCATTCGAGGGGCAAAATCTAAAGATGGAATCATGTTGTTGTTGCACATGAGAAGACCAGCACATTTAGCACAACACAGTATGAAACTATTTTTTTTATAATTTCACGATGTACTGAATAAAGAATCTGCCAGAGCTGCAGAAAATAACCCGCAAGACTAATCCAGAGAATCCAACTGTACAGCTGGTGTAGATGTTCATCTTGATACGAACCCCAGTCCCCCTCTCCCTAATTACTGCGCCATTCATGCATTGCTCGTTCAGTTGCAGCGATTGCTGCTGCAGGCCGCCAGCGATTAAAAGAATATGTACACTTTTTCTGCTCCTGCCCATCAGCTAATAATGATGTTCTCACAGCAGGCGACAGTGAGGCACAAATAAAGGCTGTGGCAGAAAGCTCAGCAGCTCTCCAACTTCCAACCATGGAGCAGGGAAAGTGGATGAGAGATAGGTCAATGCCTCAAGCCTCTGCTGTTCTCTTCTTTAACACCCTGATTTATGTTCCCTTTCTCCTGTCTTATCTGTTTCCCTCTCAGCCGTTCTAAGCTCTATATTTGGAGCACTAAATCCTGATTTTGAATACGACAGCTCTTCTGGTCGGGTCTGAGCATTTGAGAATGTGATAGGGCACTTGTTAACAAGTTTTGATTAAGAAGCTTTAACAGGATATTTCCTTATCTGGCTCTTCCACTCCTTTCTGTTTCCCAGTTAACACCTTTCAGACAAATGAAAAAGCTGATGGGGCACACTGGGGTTGCTCAGACCATGGGACACAATTCTTCTCTTGTATGTTCAGAACATCTATTATGCTCACAGTTTTGGCCTTGATAGCCAGCCAGCAGCATCTGTTGTGAGATGGACTGGAATGAAATGTGTTATATTCACGGCAGCCAGAGGAGGGGCAAAAGCTGAAAACGCTGGTGCTCCATACTCAGATACTTCCATCAGTCCTTTTAGGTAAGTTAGCTAAGCTAGTTGTCTGAATTGCTCCATTGATGTTACCGCACACACACACGCACACACACAGAGACACACACACACACACCTTGACAATAAAGCTAAATGAAACATAGATTCAAACGAGGCAGTCTAAACCTCACAGCAGTAATCAACACCGGTTGACAGATTGACAGATGAGAGGTGGTGCAAATTTAAACAAGAGAACCAATCAAAACAATGCTGTGTTTGAGCGCACACTGCCCAGTGAATGGAGCCAGCTCTTTGTCAGCATTTCCTATCATGTTATATATATATTAACATATCGTCACCTTTTGAGTTGGTATGGTTCATTTGGAGTCCTGTTTCTGGTCACTTGATAAATGTAAATCCAATATTAACTCACTTTTAGCTCTGTTTTTGGTCTCTACCATCTCCTGAGGGAAATGTCTCTTTAATTAAGATTCAGTTGAGAACCCTCTGTGGGTTCATCACTACGAGCAACTCCTTTCACATGGTCACATTGTTTTCACACTGTCTCTTGGATGCAGTTATTATAGCTGCTTTAAGGATTAATGTAAGAATAAAATAATTAAGTTGAATTTATTTGACTAATGGACTGCTGGTAATGGAAAAGTATAAAGCTCTATATTTCTTTTTATGATCCATTTTAATTATTTAACTCATGCTATTATATTTGAAAGTGTTCATAACCGTTTACCACATTTTGTTCAGGGCTCCAACCAATTCCACCAATCAGATTGCCAGAGAACGTATCACCTGAGTGAACGCAGTAGGTGCTCACTACTGCTCATAAAGCCTGTTGCACGCTTGCTATGCATGGTAACAACTGAAATGAATGCATCGAGATTTTTAATCAGCTCAGATCTCTGTGTCTTAGTTGTTTTATTGGATTTCTTGTTATTTAGAGCAAATGAAACAGAAACTGTAAAACTGTGTGTGGACCAGCAGGCTCACTGCTCTGACAGAGCCACGTGAACATGAACAATACTTGAGAGAACCTAACCTCTTTTATTCTTATTTTTTTAACCTGTAATTGCTACAAACCTGCAGAACTGCAGAACTGCTTGGGAACCACTGATGCACCAAAAACAAGATTAAACATTCAGCACAGAGAGGACAGGGACACACACAGTGGGCTACAAAATGCTTTTTTTCTCAGCTCATGGTTCATAGTCCCTCGGTGTGGAAAGTATTAACTAATTGTGGTGGAGACAGACAATTATATTGGGTTGATAGACACCATTTGGAGACGTCGGCTGTTTCCTGTCCCAAAATTAGTAAGCCTCCACCCAAGAGCTTTTGCCTGTATAAACTGTGTATAAACCCTCCCACAATTGAACATTTAAGCAATAAAAAGAACGCGGTTTAGAAGGGTGGCTCAATTTTTTAACTGCGTCTGTGTATTTAAAAATAAAACCAACAGTCATATAAATGCATCGCCTTGTCCTCCATGCAGCTCTCATTCAGTAGCAGCTCTGGCTCCTCACTGAGACGCTGCAGCGTGGATCGTGTTCTCCAGCCGTCATGTGAACACACCATGCGGTCCTTTGATATGACGCTGCTGCTGTGAAGATTCATGTGGAGGGGACGGCTGCTGCTCTCTCCGCGGCACCCTATCACTTCTTTACAGGTGAGTGATATGACAGGAGCTGACACATTAGCCCCCTGCCTGCCACATTTTAACCACATGCCTGCAGGGCAGACAGCAGGCGCTGACCTACAGCCTGGATAGCAGCGCTGCAGTGGCTGCTCCTGATAGTCTGCATTACACTGTACTCATGTGTGTCTCTGGCTGCTCAGTCATTTTAGCACCATTCAGTCTCACATATTAACACCGGCTGTTCTGGGCCAAACCCCATCTCAAAGTGTCGAGCACTTTGTTTGTCTTCAGCTTTCTTTTCAGAGTTAGAATATTTTATTGATTTCCGAGGGGAAATTGGGTCTGTTGCAGTTGCTCCAATTGTAGAACAGTAATAAAATTGAAAAAGGAAATAAGAAATATCCGTAAATGTAAAAATCTGTAAGAAATATGTAAAAATATGCACAATATACAAAAATATGAATCAACCATGAAATATCTTGATATAAATATGTAAACTACGTGCATTCTGCTACAATGAATAGCAACTGTCTATACAGAAATAGAGAAAAACATTCTACAGCAAGTTACAGGAATAATAGAATAATACAACTGCTAATACTAACAAAATACTAATAATAACAATAATAATAATATATAGCAATATATATCGTGAAAATAACAAATAGTATATACTGTATATACATAAACTATACATAGTAATACAATAAATAATAATAATAATAATAATAATAATAATAATCTAGTATTAATAGAATAATGCACTATAAATATGCACTCTAATAGATATACACCGTTGTAGCTCATGCTCATGCATGTCCATGTAAAGGTACAGGTTATTATCCAGTTATTAAATATTATACATTCTACACATTCATTTGATTTGAATTGATTTTGATTTACCAATTGGGAGCAGTACAATAAGCTCTAAATACTCTAAGCTCTTACCATGACTTGACCAAGAGACATAAAAGACTACGTGGTGGTCCCCAACCAATCGTAGTTTGTCATCTTTCATGACGTGTGTGGTGTCACAGAGATGGAGGTAATCAACAGGATCTTGTAGTTTATTCTGAATTTACAGGAAGTCAGTGGAGGGAAGCAGAGATCAGGGTTAGTGTGGGACTGTTGGCTCGTGCTAGCTAATAGCCTGACAGCTGCATTCTGAACCAGCTGTAAATGCAGCTTGACTGAGACACGTGCAGAGGGAATTACAACAATCAAGGTGCAGAAAATAAAAGTGTGGATCAATAGTTCAAGAACTGCAGAAGACAACATATATGTGATTTTTGTGATATTTCTGAGCTGAAGAAAACAGCTGAATGGTGTAGACAGACAGTGGAAACTGGACATCAGACCACTGAACCACAACAAAAAAAGAGACGTTTTCACAGTCGACAGAATGACGGGAGGAGGGGGATTTAGGGGTTGGTTAATAGTGATAAACAGGAACCTTCGCTTGTCTTTATTACTATTAATCAAGCCAGAAAAGCAGGCTGCTCGCTCGGTTCATTTTAAACAATAGCTCCTTCATATGAGGTGATGAACTTCCATCTGCATTCAGGCTTCCTGTAGTCTCTTCTTTGTTGTCTCATGTTGTCCTCGATCCCAGGGGTTGTATTAATGACTGGGACGGCCCTGGAAGAGTATGGAGCAGAAGCGTCAAGGGCTGATGTACACAAATCAATAAACCAACTAACTTTGTCACTAATATTAGTGAAGTGAGTCTGCAATTGGCCAGATTAGAAGAATATCTGGAAACTGTGGCTGCAGACAGCTCATTGAAGATTCCAGAGCAGTGCATTAAAGGTAACACATTGTGGTCAGGGACAAAGTCAGCCTTATTCAGGGAATTCAGAGACATGCCCTGACTTAGCGCACCGAAACTTCCGCTGACTCCCTCACAGCTTCTCAAAAATGGGAACTGAATTTAATGTGTCACCAGGAACACCAGGGCTGAGGTGCAGTGGGCTCTTCACACAGTGAGCTGGCACCATTCAAGTCAAATGATGACATATGTCAGGAGTGAAAAGCCGTCCTACTTTTCAGTCAAACAAGTTCTTTTGGGTCCTTAAACTGTGTCGCTGAGGCCTTAAAAGCTTTGAATTTGACTTGAAAACTGTGCAGAAGCCTGTGTGTGACAACAATGCTGCAGTCAGCATGGTTTCAGAGTGAAATACTGTACAAACGCCTGGTGCAGCCCATGAGCCTGACTGACAGCCTGCTTCCTGCCGTTATGACTGTATAAGGTTCATTGCTTGACTTAAGTCCAGGACTTGACGTATGTCTTAGAGTAGCTCTACAGATGATTCAAGCACATTTCCTCATCACTGTCAGATGTGTATTAGTGTGTTCCTGTCCCTCGTCTAAACCAATGCCATTAGCAAAACATGCCAAAGCAATCACAACCCTTTGTTGTCTTTTGTAAGGTAGCCACTAACTACAAGCTATTAATGCGTCATTTGTTCCTGCTATGAGATACTTTAAGAGAGCGAGATCACAGTCCCGAGTGGAATGAATAATGAAAGTAAGCCCGGTGTCCTCCGGTGGAACACAGGCTGCTGAGTGACATGAAATCACCCTGCCTTGTCTGGTTTGGTCTCAGAGTCCTGGCTATTGTTGCTTGAAGAGCTGCCAGCAAGGCTGGCACAGCTGATGCTCCTGACTCCTGCACTGATCCTGTGTCTCCAGCATGGCAGCCTGTCAGCCGCTGACTTCACTGTTTCCTTTAAGCTGCTAAGTGCTGCCAAAGCAGCAGGTTATTATTGTGATTTTGCCCTCAGCACTGTAAAAATATTCCAAACACTATGGTCCTCATGCATTGTATTCATTCTGCCTGAGTAGATTTAAAACTATTTTTACATATAAAGCCAAGAATGTATAGAATGTATGGTATATGCATAATCTCATTTTAGGTGGAAGAGGACTCGATTTGAAGCGTGGCATCTGTAACCACTCAAACGTCTGTTTCCACCTGAGAAACTCTGCCTTCTCTCATAATGTTCTGAGTACATTTATGTGCGTCTATGCAAAAGACAGTAATTGTCACCTTGTTCGCTTCTACTTGCATTTCTATCTTTACTTTTACACAATTACTGATCTGAATACTGATTCACAGTGTAAGGACAGCAATCCATATCAGTGTCCTTGCCCACACAGCAGCTTATAGAGCGCCAGTTGCATTGCTGCTTTCCGACATTTGGAACCAAACACAATTCAGCCTGAAGCTTTACACATCTGGACGCTTTCTACCTGAAACTGCCACAGGTCCATCCGGTTTTCCTCCAGGTTTTCCCTCCCCTCTCACAAGCCCGCCAGGGCTGCAGAGAAGCATCCGCACATCATAATCCTGCAACCACCATGCTTCATGCTGGGCACGTTTGTGATGACATGATGGAATTTAGTCGGATGAACAAAAGGCTGAGTCCTTGTTTCACAAAACAGAACCTTCTTCCAGAAAGTGGGTTCACACAGGACCTGTTTGCTCTGGTTCAAAAGAACTTGGTTGTGTTTGCCTGTTTGGTACGGCTCACTTGATCCGGTGTGAGGATCAAGTGGTCTGAACAGACCAGACAGCTGAATGCTCCAGCAGGAGGGTGACGTAGTGCGAGTTGGGCGGTGTTTGGTTTTGGCTAATCGGCTTTCAACATGGCAGCCGGGTCACAAACTTTCTCATATTACAACTTAGGCTACACTAAAATCTGTCTCTGAAAACATTCTAGGTGAGAAATAGGCCACGCAGCAACAGAGTCTTGATGCATATTTTATCAGCACTGCCTGTTTGACAGTTTGATCTGATTTTCCCACGTCTGGTGCGTTGCGCCGCTCATTTGCATAAAGTGGAGGATGAGTCGCGATTATGTAAATTCAGACACAGCGACTGGTCCGTCAACTCACCGCGCCGTATCCATCATGCACCGCACGGCCGGATCTCCTGCTCTCCATCCGTCATCCGTCATCAGGTGCTGTATGTCTGTGCCTTCTGTTCTTCTTCCTGTTTACAGCGAGCTGTAATGTGGCACCTTCATAGGACATAACTGGCCATTACTTTCTGTGCATCTCTTCAGCAGGAGTTCATGCTCATGCACAACAGACAGACACCTCCTCTAACACCAACACCACTCGGCAGCTTTCACCCAAAATGATTCGTTTTATCCTAGAGGATCAAGTTAAATTCTGTTGAGCTGTTTGTTAGAAAGGACACTTTCTTACTCTTGAACAGTAATGGAGCCCGGGGTCAGAGCAAAACAGCCCTGCAGCACTTTGTGAGCCGACAGCACCATTGTGCCGGCCGAAGCTTAGAGTAGAGGAAGAGAGTCGGGCCGCAGTTACATTTATTGCTCTGATGTCGCAACATGTCCTCGCTGGTTTATTTATTTTTTTATTTTTTGGGGTTAGAAAAGAGATTTACTGAAAAAGAGAACTGTCAGCAGCTGCTAAAGCGAGCTCCACTCAGCCTTCCAGCTCCATATCCCTCATTTTTATCTCATGCTTCTGTCTTATATCGCATAATAAGGTGTGACAATCCTTCTGTCAAAACCTCGAAACCAAATCTATAAGAAAGAAAACCAAGTCATATTTCAGCTCTTTGGCTCTTCAGATTTCAGAGACATGTGAGGTAGCTGAAGTTTTGAGAATGGACTGTCTGAATGTGTTTAAGAAATACTCCCTGAGAGTTGTCTTGTTCGGCTTCAGTCATTCCTGTCAGCTGTCAGCTCGGCTGGGAGCCGGTTTCACCTTCGGAGATGCACCGCCTGGTGTTTCCCAGCGAGGACACAGAACGCACCAGGACCGGTTATAGCACACGCGAGAATACTCGCAAGAGTTCGGTGCTTTGTTGAAACACGAGAGGTCCTGACTGGTTTGAAATGACACTTTCAGAAAGGCACAAAACTACATCAAAACCACCTTCAACCTCAACACCCCTCTCGTACAGAAGAGACGCTGTGTGCGTGCAGATTTGGTGAGAGAGAGACATGGACACGGAGGAAGAAACACAATGAAGACATCACGGCAGGGACATGCAGGGAAAAATACTGTGAGATGAGGGACTTACTGTAACTGGGGGACATAACAGAACGGTGGACATGGACAGTGACTGTTGAAGCTGGTGTTTGTGTGATTCAGTTGGCTGTAGAGGATATTTGTCTTTACTACTAGGTTGCTGTATAAAAGTCTCAATGAGAAAGTATATAAATAGACACAATCATAGTTTCTTTAGTCATACTGACACAATGATCTTGACATAAGTAATGATTCACAACACAAATACAGTTCTGATTTTCTTCTGTTCAGCCACTGGCAAAACTTAAAGGTAAAGGAAAAATCATGGCCTGGTTTAATGTGGAAAAAGCCTGCAATGACTTGAAGCATGAGATATTGTATTAATTAACATTTGACCAAAACTACTGCCTAAACCTCGCTAAACCTGACTCTTGAAAAACAGATTTTCATCTGAATGGGACTATAGAGGATATCAATCTATAGACGGGACTCGGGGTGCGAGCCCCTGTGTCTGCTGTCAAAGTGCGACCTCCGTACGACTCCTCCGCTGAACATGACTGCAGCACTTCATTCACCTCCGAACATAAAACCAGGCAGCAATTCAGTTTGTCATCACCTAATATCTAAGACACAAGGTTGGCTTATTGCCTGCTGTTTGTACCAGATTTAGTACAAAGACAACATGTGAGCCTGCTTCCAATTACATTGATAAATTACAAGAGCATGGTGGTAGAGGCTTTTATTATGGTTAGTAAGGAAAAGGAGAGAGTTAGAGAGGAGACAGCTGTGACTTACTTTAATATGTATGAAGGGAGATGCAGGAAGCTTCCATTATGTATATTTTCTTCAACTACAACAAGGAGGGGTCTCTGAGTTTTACCCTCAAACAATGCTGAGAAGTAATAGACTGACATACTGAGAAGTAGCTAATATGTCAACTGTGCTTCTTTAGAAACTTGACTTCCTGAGTTTAGTGGACAGTTAGCAGTAGGCCTACCTTCAATCAAATCATCAAGAAAAAGATTTCAAGTAAGAAAATAAATAAATTTAAAAAACTCAAGTTCTGAAATGGGTGTGAGAATAAAAAAACAGAAATTTTAAGTTGACTTAAAGGAGCCTTTGGTGGCTCCATTGGGAGCCGTGTGAAGTCTGATAAACGTCCCCTGGAGTCACTTCAGTCAGTGTCGGCTGGAGCTGAAGTTTGAAATTTAAAAAAGTGCGAGGATGTGGATACACAGAGAAGTGAGCGACAGTGAGCTCAATAGCCTGCTCCTCAACTCCGCTTGAGGCCAGCAGCTCGAGGCGACGTTAGCCCCTCGTAGCATAACAGGCCCGAACCTCCAACAGAACTACTGACGTTCAAGTACGCTGCGGGGAATGTGATGGCTTTGATAAGGAGGAAGAGTGTGTGAAATAAAAAAGATGATGCTCTGCTGTGCGCGTTAGACGGTGTTACAGGCGTGCAACCTCGCATCCTGCCTTTGCCAAAACTCGATTTTTTTTACCACATGCCACCTTTGATAGATGTCTGTCAGCTCTGGCTAGCTAACAGATTCCAGTGAGACACTAGCAGCAGACCACACACCACGCATCTACAGGTAGAGAGAATTTAACAGTGGGTGTCCCAAAACATCGACCTAAAGCAGGGGTGAGAAGCTCAGAAGCCCCCCCTCACAAAAGTAACATCAGCACAGAAAAATCTATGTCAGCATGATATCCTGCAGTTTGACTGCTGCACAAAAGCAGCACAGAGGCACCGGCTAGTGTAGCAATAACGTGTAGAAAACCACTACATATATGCTACATGCTTCATGCATAGATTGATATATTCATATTACATAGCTGTGGTGTAGCTTCACTGTGTAGATACAGGATCCCAGCTTTATTGATCAGCCACGCAGGGTCACGAAAAGAGACTCTGAAGACATGTTGGATATTTTTTCCCTGAACAAGTGCAAGCAGAAAAATCCTGAGCAATAGCCTGCAGCTCTATCGGCTGTCGGTCCCAATCTGACACTGTAAACACACATTAAACTGATCAGCAAAGCATTGATCATGGATCCTGGCTAATCTCTGCACACACTGTCCAGAGCCGGTGCCGTACAATCCATGGCTCTGGCCACATCAATGCAATAACAAGGAGTTTCCTTGGGATAATGAACACTTCCACCCATTACTTTTCTGATTGTGCAATTTAAGGCACAAAAGACCATGAATGCATGTACAACATTGAATAAAATCCATGCAGTAAGCAAGATGTTCTTATTCTGGACTGTAGTAGAGGACAAATTAACTCACCGACCAACAGTGCCATCCCTCGAGTCAAGCCGAGGGATGGCATTATTGATCCTTTATTAGTATAAATGTCAGCACGGGAATTAGACAAAGTGTTTGGCAGGAATGCCACAGACCTCTAAATCTGTTCTAGATTCCATACCAGCATCCCACCTTTTCTCATGATTTGTGGCATTTATTTTGCAGTCAAAGTATCTTATAAATAAGCTGAGGCAATACCACTCAGGCCCCAGGGGTGTAATCACCAGTGTGACTCCCCCCCTCCCCGTTTATTTACTTCTCAGGATCCACTGAGAAAAGTGAAATTCTCACCACATTTCATCCAAACACATGATAATGTTTGAGGAAGGTTTTCAATCTTGTGAAAAATTCAGAGAACTACAGCTGAGCAAGGATGTATTCCATATAGTAAAATATTCAAGCCGAACAGGTCACACTCATCTGGAGGTGCTTTCAATAAGGTGAAATATTCATGACTGCTGCTGGCTGCTGGGATAACTGCAAGCTGTTGTAAATCCTATATTTATTTTAATATTACGCTTCAACTCAGACACTAATTCTCTTATCAATTTTTCAGCACTCATTACTAGGACTAATTTCTGAATTATTATTTATCATTTCCTCATTTTGAGCCAGGGTTTAAAGATTTATCAGCCATCAGCATGATCTATTTAAAAGGGGGTCTAGAGCTCACCCACCCGGCTGAATTCATTCCCAGCCCTCTGAATTGTCTTTCTGGGCTTTTTGGCGTCTTCCTCCTTCAAGGAAAACATGAGCATCCTCCCCAGGGAACCCTTGCCCTGCGCTTTCCTCCTTCTGATGGAAGAGAGTGGGGATGTCAATGGTGTGTGTGTGTGTGTGTGGTAATGGTACACCACCTCATACCTTATTTATGCTGATGTCTCTGCACTGGCTCCCCTGGCTCAGAGGGTAAAATGTAGAGGTGGATGGAGATTGTTCACAAACAGAGCAGAGAAAAGGAAAGAAGAGAATGACATGACAGAAAAGTGGTGACAAAATGATGTAAGAGGAAACCATAAGAAGCAAAGAGAGATAGAGAGATAGCAGGAACAGCCGTGGAGGAAAAGGTGGAGAGGAGCAGAGCAGCTTTCTCTGCAGCCATCAGTCCCAATGATGAGGCGACGCCGGAGCTCGTTGGAAGCTGTCTCATTAACCAGACTGAACACACAGATCCTCCCTTCGGTGCATTGCTGTAACAATGATGAGCAATGTATCAAAATAATATAACACACACACACACACACACACACACACACACACACACACACACACAGGTGTTCCTTGCCTAGTAATGAGCACGGGGATCTGTGTGGTCTCTAATTCCCACGTATAGCAGTGGAATTTGTGTGGAAATGATTGGTGGTAAAACTGTCTCCATCTGTTTGCAGCAAGGCTGAAATTTCGCAAACAGCATGATGAGCCAATCAGATTCTAATGGAAAACATTCATCTTGTTTTCTTGTGACATCAGCGCAGCAGCTTCAGAGATGAAGTTCACTCTAGGCACCAGGATGCCACAGCTTCCTGTTGAGCCACCACGGAGATGCTACGTGGGTCTTATCTGACGAGGGAAGCGCTCACCTGATAATTTTAGTGACACACCTGTCTCTCATCGCCAAGTAAGGTTTCTCTGCTGGTGGTGGATAAAGGAAAGAAAAGTCTGTATACATTTTATGAATAGAATTTACGTGTGCTTATTCCCACAGAAGAATTGCAGTGAAAACATTTGAAACCACTTAAATGTCATCAAATGTTGTGTTTTTGAAATGCATTTGTATTAGAGTAACAGCTGTCATTAATAAAGAAATGAACTTGCTTTAAGTCAAGCCAAGGCTCCTTAAGTTTGAACATTAGGGCTAAAAGGACTTGTAAAGGAGTCAAAAGGCTTTAGCTTAGGTGAAAGTGCTGAAAGACATCAAATTGCACCGAAAGGGACTGAAGTGGCAGCTGAACCACATTTGCTGAAGTGTGATTAAAAATATAAGGCCAAGTGCTGAAGACTTCGAGCATCGAGATGTGTTAAAGTTTCAGCTGAAGTGGAGGCACTGACAGGAGCTTTGATGCAGGAAATCTGATGCAGTGTCAACTCAAGAGTACACAAAGTATAAGCACTGAAAAGTAGTCCGAGGATAAGTAGCATATTAAGCACTGAACTCCAGGTCATACTGCTGGCTTTAGTAGCAGCAGTAGTAATCACACAGGTTGTATGACCAGTGATAGTACGTTTGAGATGCCTATTAACATGTAAGCACTGAAAGCAGTTGAAGTTTCATCTGAAGTGAAACTTTTCAGCTAAGAGGTAGGCGCTCAAAGGAACTGAGGGGTCAGCTGAAAAGCAACTGCTGAAATGCAATGAAGTGTCAGATGTAGAGAAAGCACAGTGCTTAAACACTGAATAGAGTTGAAGTGTGAGTGTTGAACAGAGCTGAAGTTTTAGCTGAAGAGAAAGCACTGGAAGAACTTGAGGAGCCAGTTAAGGGTTTGGTGCTGAAAGGACTTGGAGTGTTAGTGAAATGCAAGCACTGAAAGAGGCTGAAGTGTCAGCTGAGGATCATTTACTGAAATGAGCTATACTCTAAACTAAAGCTGACATATGACGTCTAAGTACAGACAGAAGTGTATGCCGTAAAGGTAGTTGAAGTGGTTGATGAAGTGAATACTGAACTGCAGGCAGCACTATTAGTACTACTGCACCAGTAGCAACAGCATCAGCAGTAGCAATTACACATGGTACTACTGGTTGTAGTAACAGCAGTAGTGTTATTAATGGTTACAATTTGTGGACCCAAAATGCAGAACACAGACACAGTGGAAAGGTGAAGTGCTGACGCTGGCCTGGGCAGGGGGAGTGAAGGGGAGCGTGGCTGGAAGGCCAGGAGGAGGCTGGCCGGCTGGCAGACAGGAGGACCATCAGATGGGAGATGATCTTGAGACACAGAGGAAAAGAGATGAGTCACCTCAAGTCCAGAGTAGTCCTACGGAACGGAAAAGCACAAAATCACTAAAACCATGTTTTACGTCTTGGGTGATCTGATCACAAGCGGACAGCTGAGACACATCGCCGTTCACACCTGTGTCTATAATGTGTCTCCAAGGTGTCCAGCTGACCACCTGTGTTCAGATTTCATTATCATCAAAGGGCCCTGTGCCATGTCTAGCTAAGAGAACAAGAACTAATAGATTTGCACGAACTATTCCGACTGTCGAGACTGACAGGACAAAGTCATTTACGACTTGCAGGTGAGCACAGAACAAGAGTAATTTATACTCCATGTGCATTAGTGCTCCTGCTGCTTTCTCGTCGAGGATACCTCAGCTCACATCAGTGTTCACACTACAAATAATATGTGGTCACATGCGTCCCAGACCACCTCGGCAAGTAGCTTGTAGTAGTCTTCATGTGTATTTTGTGCTGTCCACCCAAGATGCATGTTAATGGCAGGTGGAAGCAGGGCAGAAGAGTGGCAAACTGAGTTGGCCCGGAGCGTAACTACCACTGTGGTTGAAACAATCATCAGCAACAAGGGAGAGGAGAGATGGGATTGAAGCAGTGCCAGGCTGGCGAGATGATGGACAGCAGGTGAGCAGGTGTGCATCGTCAGCAGGGATTGACATGCCCGCACCGCAGACACACAGATACAGAGGGACAGACAGGAGCACAGGAGACACAGGACAGGGGGAAACAGGAGGAAACACAAAAACCAGGACACAGCCGTTGTCAAGACAGTAGTAGCTGTTTTAGTACTGTTAGTGTTTGCGTATCAGTAGTAGTAATAGTATCAGCAACTGTACTAACCCAGTACACAGTACTGATGTCTCTTCTACATGCTAACCACAGGTCCTTAGAAGGTCACATGATGATTGCATTGTATTGGGTGGGTGTTTCTCTTATTTTGTTCACCAGTGTAGCTTCTCTCCCAACAAACAAGTGCTTCACCTTCTGTGGAATCTCAGCACGTCGCGCTATGATCTTGTCCCTGTAGAGGGACTGTGAGGCGCCAGTATCATGTGATCACCTGTAATGTGAGAGAAATTGGTGCAGGGCTTCTTCATTATAAGGGTTACATCTGTGTGAAGCATTAATAGCCGTGCACTAATGATGGTGTTCATGCTCAATGCTAATGAGGTAAAAATGTCTATTATGCAGCCCATGGCACCAACACAAAGTCTCTAACATGAACTTTACACACTCCCTGCCCTGCCCAATCCCCCAAAGTCACCTTAACCTTTTAACACAGATCAAAGAGGGGCAAAGAAGAAATACAGCGTAAGACACCAGAAAGCTTTAGTCGCAGTTCAAAGCACTCATATGTGTGTGTGTGTGTGTGTGTGTGAGCAAAAGAGATAGAGAGAGTGAGAGCAAAGACGAGATGAAGAGAGTGATGAGAGAACGGGAGAGAGTCAATGAGGCACAAACCTGACTTCAAACACACAGAGATTAACCTTACACCCTCCCTCCCAGCAGCACGTTGTTACTGTGAACAGCCAGAAACCCATTAGAGAGTCCAGGCTCTCTTTTGGAGGATCGTGACGGGGGGTACAGCGGCGTTGTCTGAATACAAAGCCTTGCTGGAGAAATCCACCTGAAAACTCAATTCACATACAGTAGGTCATTGCTGCCAGCTTAAAGGGTTCAAGCTTCATTTCCACTGGTGTGTACTTTCATACCGTTCATGCCGACGCTGTGATCGAGCCAAGGCGAGGAAGAAGAGAGAGGCCAGATTATCAGCTGTGTCATGGAGAGGTTAATACAAGAGCTGCCACGGTGTTAGCGAGATCTCGATCCCGGAGATAAAAACACACTATGAATTCTGCAAAGGTTGGATCCGCCATTGCAGTTATTCACCTGAGTGAAAACAGAGTCATACAGGAACGTTTGACCTCTGACATGTCATTTGAGCTGGCGGCACAGAGGCTGTTTTCTTCAGGTGATCTTGACTTGTGACAGTGTAGGAGACAGACAGAGCAAAGCAGAAGGAAGGGTCAAATAGGGCTCAGGGATTAAATGGTGAAAAACCATCATCACTACAGTGAAGCATGAATGTTTCATTCTTTGGTGTGGCATGGCTCTGTGGGAGATAAAGACACGTACTGCCATCCCCTCTTGGCCGGGCTGGATTTATCTGTGCCTGCTTCACTTGTGTTTAAGATGTTGGTCTGGAAAAGGCAACACATGCTCCGAATAAAAGGCGCAGATGAGAGATTTGACCAGACGACACTTCGGGGCAACAAAAAAAAGGAGCACAAACAGCATGCGAGTGCTTTTTAAGATGGTTTCAGAGGAATGCTTTAACATTTTGGGAAATATTTTATTGGCTCTGTTAGTGAGTGATACCACCGTGATGTCAGAGCAGGAGCTGGGAGGCGATTATCCTAGCTTAATGTAAAGATTCAGAAATTGTTCAATGTTAAAAAATTGTAAATATTTACATTAACTGGGTTCCTCTTTACTGGTGTATTACTGGTAAATATTAAGATAGAAAGATTAAAGAGGACAAGTCAGTGCTAACTTTGAATCCATGACACTAAATTCTACAAATCAAGCCAGAAATCTTGGCTGGATGGGTTCAACAGCCACGGCAAGACAACAACAAAATCAGAGTACCACCATCTAAAAAAACAGCAAGAATGAAAGCAAGATAGAGGAAAACCCTGTTCATGTGCCTTTTTTGAAATGCTGTCTTCGCAGGTCTTAGTAGGAGAGAGGCCTCACTGACACCAAAAAGTGGAGCACAGTACACCAGTCCTTGAATCTCTGCACTGGCTTCCTGTGTGTCAAAGGATGGATTTTAAAATCCTATTACTTGTCTATAAAGCTTTTAGTTTCTATGCTCCACGTCTGTGGAACAAGCTTGCTGAATACCTGAGGTCTGCTCATTCAGCTCAGGGCTTACGACGCTACTCTTCACTGTGGCTTTTTCAGAAATAACTGTTTATAAAATGTGCTTTGCATTTGATCTGAACACACTATGGCAGTGTGAAAAACTGCAAACATGTCCATATTGTGGATTGTAACAAACACTGAGGGCTCTTAGTGTGGCTTTAATTCTTTGGCACCATTACATTGATTCCACCATACAATAAGAAAGAGTGTCAATCGTCTATTATCACAAATTTTAAAAGAACAGAAACAAACGCTGGAACTAAACATGTGCCACCTGTTGCCGTGACGTTTCTTTCATCTATAGATATCTTTGTCTGCTAGCAGGCCACAGGACGCCTGCAGGGTCAGGTGTCTGATGTAACCTGAGTGGAAGGCTGTCTACAATCTCCTCATGCTCCATAAATGCCGGATAAAAAGTGACTTCGTTTTGAACCGCTGCTGCACAGCCAGGCTGCATTATCCTTGAACAAATGTGAGGAGAATTCTTTCTTTGTCCTCTCGAATGTAAATCAGGAGAGGTGACTGATATGAGAAACCTTTTAGGGTACCACGCAAAGACTGATGCTCGGAGCGATGATGGTTAGCACAACCCCTCTGCATTCAGTGTGTCTTTGTGAATTAGCCACAGACGTTTTTCGTTGAGCCGACAGATTAAATACAATCCTTTTACTGTCATGTAGCTGTTCCCTGCACGGCTGAAGCTTTTGCACAACATGTTCAGTATATTTAAATTCAGTAATTATCTGGTTGTGTTTGTTTCCCTGTGGCAAACAAAACTTAAATACAAACATGTCAAAGAATTCACAGCCTGTCACAGCTCCTCATATTTCTGCACTCTATGTTAACAGCAAAGCTAATAAAGCACTGATGGAGGGTGGAGGAGGAGAAAAAAAACAAACTTGGAAGGTTGATTTCATGTAATTCCTCCCCTAATGATGATAAATGTACTCTGGGGAGTGATTCAAGTATTCAACTCCTGCGAAGGAAATGAGGAACATTCTCTTTCCCGAGGCTCGTGAAAACACACCATTATTCTTGTCAGGTCTGAAAGCAGGTCTAGAATTAATTTGAGGCCAATATCATACTCATCTTTACACCGCTCGCCATGTTTAATATCAGACAAGGTTGATTTAACGCCTTACCCACCATGTGCAATATGTGGCTGTTTTATACCCCTTACTACACGCACACACAGTCCATTACACAACAGTCCATCCTTCAGTGCTGTGGGCTCCCTCCTCTCCTGCTCTGGGGAAGGCCACTGTCACTTAGCCGAGCACTGCCCATCTGCACCTGTCAGGCGGCATCTCGTCTCTGCGGTTAAGCTGGCAGAAAATAGCCCTGGGAACAGAGAGCACTATGGGAACTGAAAGAGAGGAGTCGGGCCGAGCTGAGTGCAAACCGGCCCCTCGTCCTGGAGGTCGATGGCTCACTGTGCTGCTGAGGGCTTCTTCACCTGTAATTACTTCTTAGCGTGTTCTGGCCAACGTGCTCTTCGACAAAATGTTGAGCCCATAACATATATTGAGCTCCCTGTAGAAACATAATTAGATGTAATGAGGGGTACCTGAGTAAAAATTGCAGATGGTTTATTTATTTAAAACATTGCACTCTCAGCAACCATCATCACAACGCTTCCATACGTTCATACTGTACAGACTGGTCGCATTTTTTAATCGGAGGACGACAAATAGAAGATAAAATAAGCCTTTATTGATCTCCACAGGGAAAATTCAGATGCTGCAGCTGCACAAGGACAGAAAGAAGTGTTGGTTATAAAATAAATAAAAAAAATGCAGGGGTGCTGGTCACTGTAGTCTCCACTCTGATGGCAGTAGGTGCTCCGTTTTGCATGTGGTCAAATGTTGAATCAATGCACACTTTGGGAAAACACACCAATAGCCAATCAGGCAATTAGGCCAAGAAGGCATCTCATCATCGTGTTTAGGTGAAAATCTGTAGAATATTCACGGCTAAACACATAAAGAGCAAAATGACCAAATCTTAATGAATCTTACTATTTGATCCAACATAAAAGGAGCACCTTGGTGCTGCCCTTACATCAGCTCTAAAGGTCAAATGGGAATAACATCATCACTGAAGACATGAGTGAAATATGGCTGGTTGATTATTATCAGTAGTACTATTATTGGTAATTAGAACTTGATCCCAAATTAGATGAGTCATGTTTGATTAGAAAGCTAATAGGTCACAGTCACCTGTGATGAAGTAGCTCAGATTCAATAATAAAGAAGGAATTCTAAAGGAAGAAAAAAAATAACTTTTCATCAGTGTGTCTTCATTGATGACTGAACACCAACCAGATTCTTCATGACTGATTGGATTTGACCTCATGTTCATCTGTGCAAAGGAAAAGCTAAATGTCAGAGTAGAAATGTGGTATCTGCAAAAGCAGTTGCCATGCAGGATGTACACTTGTGTCAGATATAGTAGATTGTGTTCACTGGACCTGCATGGCAACTCCATTTTCATGGTCTTAAATAATATAACTATATAATAAACTAATGTTTTTGATAGATGATAAAACACAGTATGTTTAAGATAAACCTTCTTTTTTCTAGGTATAATGGACCTTATGTTCCTGACTCACAGACACCAGATGGACAGTATGTACTGTAAATACTACAGAGAAAAACATTTTGGTGGTACCTGTGTGTAGTTTATTCATCCACACTGATCACTAGTTTGCGCAGATTTCCATGAGAAACATGGCCATAATGTCTAACAGTAATAACAACGCTCAGCAATTACTTTGAACTGTAAAATGATTTTAGAACCAATAGACATGATGGCCAAAGCTATAAAAGTAAGAACCAAGTTTTACTAAACCAGAAAATATCTGTAGCAAAACAGCACAAAGAACCTTGTTTTGACTGCTGGCAAAAGACTGGGAAAGTTGTGGAACGCTCCAAAAACACCTGTTTGGATCATTCCACAGGTAAACAGGTTGATTGGTAACAGGTGATAGTTTCATGATTGGGTCTGAAAGGAGCATCCTGGAAAGGCTCAGTCATTCACAAAGGATGGAGCGAGGTTCACCACTTTGTGAACACGTGATTGTATAAAGGATGTTACTACATGGACTCAGGAGCACTTCAGAAAACTGTTGTTGGTGAAAACAGTTGTCGCTAACGACGGCATTCTGCTTTTATTTCTGTTTATTACAGCTGTCTAACTGTTTTTGGAATCAGGTTGTACAAGCGAAGCTGGACTGGAGACTCTACTGGGCTTAACTCCAGCCCACAGTGTCCCTGAACAGGAACAACCGGTTAAGCAAAATTAATATTAAATGATGATGGTGATTAAAAGCGTTTCACTCACACTACGCTCTTACACAGTTGTTATCAGCTCTTTTATTAAAAGCACACTGCACTCATATTCTGAACAGTACATTCAGGTCAACACTGCTGAGATTCCTCTCTCTGTTTCAGAGATGCTTTCAGCCAGAAAGACACACACGTTATAAATGCTTTCCAATCCTACCAAAATAATTGGACAGTGACTTTCAGTTCACCTTTAATCACTTTCAACTTTCATTGTCCGGGTAATCAGCACTTATTTTAAACTTCCCATAAGCCACCCAACTACTCTAAGGTGCAGAAGTTATTGATAAAAGCAAAAATCTTCTTCCAAACTCCCTTGAGCAGTGTGGCATACTACTAGAGGGCCCACGGAAACAATTAGCTGCTGGGTCCCTGTGTACGGTTTTTCTATGCTGCAATACCACCTGAGACCCAGATTTGCTCTGTGGTCATTTGATAAAACACATCAGTTTGTAAATATGCACATCAGAGTCTGACACAGAGCCTCTTCAGGGCCTCAAGCTCAGCAGCCCACCTTCAGGCCCTTTACATGTCAGCTGATATTGTCAGCTTGTCAATTAAATTCATAGAATCCAGTTGGCACCATGAACCTGGATCTATTAGGGCCGCTGGAGCGTCACATTTTGACCACAGTGTCAACTGATCACTGTAACTTGCTTGCACAGCTTTTGGGATATTGTTCTAAAATACCACGGTTAAAGGAATAATTCAACATGTTGGAAAATACACTTGTTTTCTTGCAAAGAATTAGATGAAAAGATCGACACCATTCTCTTGTCTTTACTTATAATATGAAGCCCCCCCGCCCCATTTACACCACCTTCATGCTGTGATTGGCTAAGCGTGTGAAGGTAAGAAAGGAGCCAGGGTTTACACAATTATCAGTCACTCACACGTTCCAGCAGAGACAGTCTGAACATGTGCTCGTGTCATGTCGTCCCCTCTATTTAAAGGACACTGTCTCCCGCCTCTCGATGGCGGCTCTTCTTTCCACGGCTGTTTGCAACAATTAACACGTTTGATTTCTGACGAGCTCAGAAAACTGTTGTAGACGCTACTTCTTTTAATAAACCGCCCTTTAGTAAAGTTGCCAGGCAACCAGCGGCGGACTCCATGAGGTCGTGAAACTAAATTAATTTTTACACCTCAGTTTTTGGATGTATTACACGAACAATATGTAATGTGTTAATTAGTGAGCTTCAGAAGTGGCTTTACCATGGGGCAGAACCAGGCTAGCTGTTTACCTCTGTATCCAGTCTTTATGCTAAGCTAGGCTAACCAGTTGCTGTCTCTAGTTTTTTTCATACTGACAAACATATGAGTGGTGTCAATCTTCTCATGTGCAAGAAAGAAAGTGAGTTAATGTATTTTCCAAAATGTGGCTAAAAAGTCAACTATTGTGTTAAGCTTAGCCATACAATTATAAAAAAAAACTATACCTGTACTTGGTTTGGTTTGGTTTCACATTTATTTAACCTGTCTTATTATTATGTGATTATTTAATTGGATCTTAGAAATCCCACTCTAACACTATGGCAAAAGATATGTTCTTTCTTCCAACAGTAACATTTGATGGAAAGATGAAAGGTAATGAGACCATCTCATTTAATTAATTATGTATGTTTCTTATTTAGCCCTTTCTTTGTTTCCTCTTCTTGCTCAGCTTGTTACTACGTTTATGACTTTGGGTTAAGCATTGTTGTTTAATTATTAATAAATAATTAATATTAATAAACTGCAGAAACAAGGCAGATAAGAAATAAGCTTCTTTATTCAATCACAGTTACTGAAAAAGAAACTCCCAACTATTTGCTAATGTAAAAAACAGAGACTTGTACACTCTCATTTCACTCAGCACATACAGCATGTCTTCACTGAGGTGGGGAAGGGGCACACAGAAATCTAACCAATGCTACAAACATACATATCTAAACCATCACATTCGGCACACACAACAATGGCTTCAAATAATCTCTTAAACGTGCATCAAGAAACAGAACTGCATCTGAGAACTTTGGAAAAAAGTATGAGTGAGGTGAAAAAGAGAGAAAGAGGATGTATGGCAAATTTAAGATGTCAGGTAAGGGACAAGGAGCTTCCTAATGGCCAGCAGTGAAAACATTACAAAGAAGGTAATGTAATGTTTAGAGAACTGGTCACAGATATAAAGTCTAAGAACAGTACATAACATCATCTTAATAATGGTACAATATAACACAATATGTTGGTGGCAGTGTTTTGTCCAACTTGTGCCATTCCATAAACCATCTCTTGCTACATGTCTAATACCACATAGTAACACCTCCAAGTGTCTAAATAATACATTTTTGCAATCTAGCTATCAACAAGCAGCACTTCATTAGCAAAAGACACAAAAACAACTTTGACGGCCAGTTTTGGAAGTAAAATCCAACATTAGACGGCTTACCAGCTAGAAAGACTCTGAGGAGAGTAAAAAGACGCATAGCTGGGAACTTTATTTTAATTAAGAGTCTTACACAAGGCAGTGGAATCCTATGCTGCAAGATACCTTGTTATCTTAATGAAAAGGCAGTACAATCTGACTGTCCAGCACCATTCTGCTGCTTACAGGAAGGAAACTGCTTTACACTAATTATAGCCTGGCATAATAGATTCACTCTCCACAGGAAATTATAATTATTACAGTTGTAATTAGTGGCAATTAGAGAAAAATTATTTATTTATGCAGTAAAATGGATGTAAATTATTTGTGGCTGGGCACTGTGGAAATAACACTTCTTGTTTGTTGTTATATTTATAATATGTAAAGGAACAATTTGAAGACAGACCTGTTAAAAACAGTGTCTTTCATCACAACATGCTCCATAAATTATTCAGAAATTACACAAATGTTTGCTTTCAGGGTCAAAAACATTGATTGCTGTAACAATCGTGAGAACTCTTGCTTGACACTTCTTTAAACAAATAATTCACAATGTCCTTAGAGACAGGGTTTCTGAGTATACTAGCAAACATTAGAGGTATGAGAGATCCACAACATGAGAAAGTAATATGGCATGAGTCATGACTGGCTGAAACAATGTGGAAAAGGTTGCTTTGGTTTTGGCTCTGCAAATAACAGTGTATGTAATTAAACAACTGGTAGGTAAATTAAGCCACACAGGTATCACACACACAGTAGACATTGGACAAGTCAGAAAACATAAAAAATCTTGCTATTCTAAAATCTCTCTTGCTCGCCACATAAAAGCTATATTGCATACTGTAAAAGGTAAAGAACCAGTGTTTTGACTAATACTAAAAAACATGTTATGTATTATTTTGCACATAAATAAATTTGCTGATTTGAATTCCGGTATCTTTCATAGGTACAGGAAATCTCCCTGTTCCCCTCATTTACGGCTGTTGCCACTGAGTTCTGACTCTGTAATTCAAGTCCTTCGCAGGTCCTTCGCAGTTATCCAGGAGTCTGTTCCATATTCTCTGTGCTGGCCAAAGAAATATCACTGTGCAAGAGTTCAACAGCCTGCTCTAGGACTGTAGAGATATGCCATATCACATTTTTGACTGCAATCGAATGGTCCACTTTTCCAATTTGATTGTCTGGAACAAGCATGACTGAACTTTTGTGTAAAACTGCACAGCAACAAACTGGCACGGTGTTTGTACTAAGTCCGGCACATAAGAACATCTGCAAAGGGGCCCAGGAGGTTCTTGTTGAAGATACACCTGACCCACACCAGGTAGGTGGTGAAGGGCTTAATGTTCTCTGAGAAAGTATAGTTCTGCTGGGGAAGGATATAAGGCATGTAGGTGTTCTCTCCCTGCTCCTGGATCCACACCTCGTATTTCACCTCTCTGACCTTAAGGTATTTCAGATTCCACGGGATCTGCCAGGAGACTGTGAGTTTAGCCTCATTAGTGGTTTGTACTGAGGTTTGACACTGGGGTTCTCTGACCCGGCCCGGGTGGACTGTGTTGGCCGGCTTTGACTTCTTCAAGTTGGGCTTTGTCTTCATGCCCTCTTTGACGACTTCCAGGAAGGAAGGGATATCTACCAAAGTGTCCTGGTAGATCCGGAAGAGCCACTCTGGGTTGCGGCAGCACAGGTGTCTGGGGACATCTTTGCTCAACAGTATTCGCTCTTGCTCCTCCTTCTCCAAGTGAGCGATGCCCCCTTGTTCCCAGGGTCTGTCTGGATGCGTGATGGTATTCTCCTCCTTGGTGTTCCTCCAAGAGACATAGTGAAGGTCCATGCCTGGGAGGGAGGCAAGGGTTTTATACGGAGTGTACTGCTCTGGGTTTACAGCAAAAGGGAACAGCTCCACCACAACAGCTCCTCTTGGAAGGAAGAGTGAGGTGATGAGCTGAGCTCCATGCATACTGACCAACATGGTGGCAGCGCTGATCACCTGGACTATACTGGGGAAAGACTGTTCCTCCAGAGACACCGTGACCACTCTCATCTGGAACTCTTGGGCTAGCGCCATGATTAACTCTGCTTCATTCAGTATCAGCCTCGTTGTTGAGCGACTAAACACCACAATGTAGTCATCCTTCTTCACTTTCTCCTTATCATCTTCACCACTCCCTCCATCCTTCTCCACCTCCTCCACCCCTGTAATATTCATTTTCTCCATCAGAGCTCTGGCAAACTGACGGATCTCATTTCCTGAGACCAACATGTTGGCTTTGGGGCCCTGTGGCTGAACAAAACCATACTGGTACCAGGTGGTCATCTTGGACAAGCCAACGTAAGATTTTGTAAAACACATGAGCTTGCCAAAGTTCCTAAGCTGTTCTTTAAGGAGTGGCTGCTTGCTGCTGAGAAGTCGGTAGAGGTCAAAGTGTGGCCCTTCACCCCAGCCCTCCATAAAAACCAAACGAGCTTCATCATCTAAATCTGAATACTGTTTCATAGTATAGAAGGCTGGGAGCAGGTCATCGTGAAACACATGCATTAGGTTGTCTGGATTAAACCGGTTTAGGATCAGCGTCACATCTGGCACAAACACAGGCTTGGGCATAAATTTTAAAGTAGCAGCTGGTAGCTCTAAAAAGTTGAAGTATTGGGTGTTGTGATCCTCTACTGAGGACAAATCCAGCAGGGCAGGTTGGAAGCGCCTCGACCCCAGGTTAGGCAACATGACAGAAGAATTGGAGTGGAAGAACACAAACTCCTCTGCCTCGGAGCAGTAGCACAGGTAGTCAAAGCGGCAGATGCGGTCGGTGTGCATCTTGCCAGTGCAGACCATGCGTGTGCCGTGTTCCTGAAGAGCCTGTAGGGCAACATGGTAGTCGATACGGGCCTGTGAGAGCTCCTGGGACTGCCGTGTGAGATGCAGTTCTTCCTCCAGCAGGGCAGCATGCTCACTCAGCTTGGAATACTTCCAAAGCAGAGCTGCAACTACAGAGACCAGCAGCCCGTTAAGGAGCGCACCCACGCTCATCCTGCAGCCTGCCACTGAAGCCCGCATCACTGCTGCTGCTGAGGACCCGCCTCCCGACTCCAACCGGCCTCCAACCTCAGAGACAGGCGACGAGACATCCGCCGCCGGGCAACGACTTAGGAGAGGGAGAAGAGGAGGCAACAAAGGGTGAAGCAGGGGTTGACCAGAGGGGGGAAGGAGGAGGATAGGAAAGGTGAGGGAGAAAGCACGAAAGGGAAAAGAAGAAAGGACATAAGTTTAAAGAAGAAATCTAAAAACACAGCAAAAAGCCGGAAGACGTGATAACCAGTGCAGCAGACACAAAAGAGCACTGATATAATAAACAAATCAATAGTCAAGTCTATAATACTGCAGTACTCCTTATGTAAGCGATACAATCCAGTGATTCATCAGAGCAGGTTTCAGCTTTCACCTTTGGGAATTGTGGTTGTTTACCTTGGCGAACACAAATGAGACATTTTCCTAACCTTACATCACCTGTCACCCTCCCTGGATATGTCGAGACAAATTATGCTGTGAGGAGGCACAGAGAAAAGAACAAGACTATTGCTCTCAACTCTACTCATCTGCATACTGAGAGAACAAGTGAGTCATTGAGAGACTCTAAATCAAACCAACGGTTAACGGCCAGCAGCTGCCTGCAAACACGAGGCAACTTGCATGCTAAATACCCATCTGAGGGCTAGCCTCACTACCTTACGACAAAGGTTGCACATGAATTCATTTCTTGCCATTTTATTCCTCACTTTTCAGAGTGCTTGAGATGCATGCACATATCAACTTGCGCCAACGCACAGCTGAGAGAGGGAGAGGGATGACCTAAAGTCTGTGCTTTGGTATGACATCCAATACTGTATGTCACAAAAGGGATTCAGGGATTCACTCTTTCCCTCTCTGAAACTGGCCTTCTGGCAGAAAGTAAATTAAATCAGGTCAAACTAAACTAAGACATGAGTCTAGGTGAACACACACACATGCACCCTCACACACACACACACACACACAGCACAAATTCATACAAGTAGACATGCTGACGCAAGCCTAGACAGGAAACATGTCAAAACTCATTTTTTTCTTTCTGTTTGACTCTCTCTTGGGTCAGTAATAATCCCTAGCTAAATATATTTCTGTTTCTGCTGTAACTTTTTCCTAATACTCCCCTTTATCTTGTACACTGTTTCAGTTACTGTCCTACACAATTTGCACATGCTACTTTGCTCCTTAGTTGTCACGCTCTTTCTTTCTCCGCTCCTCCTCCGGTTTCTTGCGCACTGTCTCTGTTCTGCAGGAGCCGAGCATAGTCCCTGGGCTATTTTTGACATCCCTGCGAGTGCAATATGTCAGGGTCACTCTTTGTGATCAAACTCAGTGAATATACACAGGCACAACATGGGCGGCTCAAAATGGAGCTATGTTCAGCTGCTCCGAACAACGTCAACTGAAAACACACAATCTTCAAACGCGTTTGAGGACAGTAGGTCTTACTTCTACTGTCTACTCTAAGATTAAAACTATCTAACTGAGCGGTTTGCATCTTAACTTCAGTTCAGTTCAGTTCAATTCAATTGATTTTATGTGTCTCAGGGGGAAAACTACAGAGGCACATAGTGTAGTACAATTACAATTAACAAGTAATGTTCAGAATTTTAAAATAGGCACAAAATAGAAGATATACAGGGCAGAACTGCTGATTTAGAATTATGCATTTTATAGCATACACTGCAAAAATAGCTACACATATTGTGATACTAATATAATACTAATAATAGTACAATGTTAGCATCGTGTGATGTACAAGGTATAGGTTTTGTTAGGTAGGACAGTGGGTTAGTTGGGTAGATTGATGGGTAAATATGACTTTCTCTACAATTTAATGTGAGTTCAATGTTTAAGTAGCTGTCACTGACTGTGGGATTAGGGGCCCAGAAAACTAACCACCCGCAGTGGCAGTTGCTGCTTAAAAATGACCATGATAGACTTTAGGTGCTTTGAAACAACATACTAGCATACTGTTTGTGTGAGGTGCATGTAGCGCTGTACTGCAGGAGGACTGGTCATAGACGAGGTGAGAAATGGATGATGTCTACGTTGGAGAAAGAAGGAACACAGGAGCAGCAAAACTTATTTACATGCGAGGCTTTACAAAAGCACTTTCAAACACTTTATATTAAGCTCCACATATTCATCAATAACTAGTTTCTTATTAGCATGCATATTAGTAGCATTTTGACTACTTATTAGTCATTAAAATTCTTATTATCATTCTCATTTTTCTGCATGACCATATTCTGCAACTATTAGGCCATTAAACTTCCACAATAACCTCACAATTGCTGCTTATTGATAGAGAGTAAGGAAGTTGTTGTAAAAAACAAAAGTTATCCTTTAACTCACAGAATAAGGCATTAATAAGCCTTTTATAATGACTAATAAAAAGTCAATATTCCACTAATATACATGCTAATAAGCAACTAGCTAATGGTGAATATGTGTCGGTTAATAGAGTATGGCCAAAAAATGATTCATATTTTTGTTTTACAAATAATGATACAAAAGTTCATGTTTTTCTAAATATCTTAGCAGGGTGTCATGGGTATTGAACTAAAAGACATGTCTAGCTAGGCAAGAGTTATTTTTGTTGATAAAGCTTAAAAAAGACACAACAGATGAGGCCCACCAACACATCTGACAGATTTTGCTGAAGCTAATTGTTGGGGTAAGTCTTTTGATTTAGTGTTTTGGAGACTGTGCAGGAAGTTGGCAGTGGCTTGTCAGTGCTGACTTGTTAACAGTGAACAGCTGGGGAGAAATGCCAGAGGAACAACAGCAGAGATGTTGAGTTGTGTCATACTAATATAATCCCAGGAGGCTGAATTGGTTGATTTGTTGTTTTTGACTGCGGAACATTTTGGGATCTTTGTCCGCTCTGGTTGACATTAGATGAGCAGCAGAGCCAAAGTCAGAACAGGACACCTGCAGCCCTCATAGCAGGACATTGTGTCACATGCATGATACAGAGTCCAGTGCTGCGGCTACAGGTGAGTCCACCTCGTTTTCCCCAGACCAGGGAAACAGAACACACAATCACAAGCAACAAACAGGGAGAGTCTCTCATTAGACTTGCAGTGCTCAGGGTCAGGCTGTCACGTTATAGGCAAGTAAGGTGCAAGGTTTTTTATTTTCTTCAAAGGAAATAGGACAACCACAGGCATAAATAATAAAATGAATGATGGTTAAATTCCATTTAGCTGCTTCAGCTCTGGGATTCTGCTGGCGGACTGTCACAGCTTACTGGGACACTTCAGAAGAGCTGCTGTTCATTTTATTAGTAACATCTGAGCTTTTCCTACTGTGACAAGTTCAATATCAATAAGGTCAGAGGACGCCCTCTTCTAAACAATGTATGGCTCACCTCTGAACATGTACAGTGTACTTTCTATCTTTTACTGTTTTACATTTAAAATGATGGAACTGAAGGTTGGAAATTGATGTTTGTCATTACTTACATTTTTTACCACTGTGCCAGGGTGTTTTTGTACTAGTGCTAACCTGTAGTGCTAAATAGTTAACATGCATGTCTGAGGATTTGTTCATTATCAATGGATTGGTTTGTTTATAAAAAGGTGAAAAATGGATTTTTACAGAGTCCAAGGTCAGGTTCTCGAAAGTCGCTATTCAAATTACTAAATATAAATAAGCATAAAAAGAGTGAGAAGCAGCAAACCATGTCATTTGAGAAGTCTGGCATTTTGGTTTAAAAAATGACTAAAATGATTAATCAACTGTGAAGACAGTTGCAGATTAATTTTCTGGCAGTTGGGTAATTGATTAACTGACTAATTGCTGCAGCTCTGTGCTGGACCGGGTCAAGCTTTCAAGATTTTAAAACAGCTATAGGAAATGTCAGAGAGATACAGACCGCTTTTGGTCTCCTTTTAAATTGGACATGCTATAAATGTGAAAAAAGAGACAAAGACCCTCTTTTTCCTCTATCTGATGTGTTTTTAGCCACCTCGTTTACATGATGGGTAAGACAGACCAGGCACAGAGCTGCATGCAGCTGACCCTGTTACTTTTCCACTTTATACAAGAACACCCACTCGCCTTGGCATGACCATGGCCACAGAAACACAGTAAGGGTATAGTCGCTAGCTATTGTTACATAAAAAAATGTTTAAAGCAAATGCAAGCAGCAAGAAAATCCAATGTTTATAAGCAAATAAATGCACTGCGGGTCATGAAGAGCAGCAAAAAAAGACTTCCTCAAGAATCACTCGCTGCGTAATGAGCCGATAAAGAAAGCGTATGTTATTTCCCAAGACAAAATGTCATGGACAGCAAATGCGAATCAAAGCATCACCGACACCATATTCTGTGGGACCGCCTTGATGCTGACACAGCAGCCAAAGTAAAGTGAAATCAAGTGTGAAGAGGAGGCTGCTAGTGAGACCAACATTAGGCAGGCATCCTGCATGCTGCTTCAGTCCACAAGGACAAGGGCAGCGTGAGGCTAACAGTGCCAGCAGTGCTGCTTAATCCCTCTCACTGCACACTGGCTCCCACAGGGACGCATGTGAATGCCCTCTGCAATTTGCCCGAGCCAAGCAACCGAAAGCTTCGAAATGTCAAAGCCCCTGCAAGACACCACAGCACGCACAAAGGACGAATTTGCATCACCACATTTAACAGGCTACAAACAGAGACCTGGACACTGTGAGCTGTTTTCTGCTTCTGCTTGGTTATTTAAAACATGCAGGTTAAAATCGAGCTAAAGGAAGCTTAAAACATGAGGGCAATTTCCTGTGTGTGTGTGTGCATGTGTGTAGTCATTTAAACTGACCTTGAAGACAAGTGGCTTTTGTACCTCGTCAGCAGTGTGAAGGAGCGAGCCAAGATACTGCCCGAGAATAAAAATGTTCAAATTAGGAAAAGGTCGCAGCAGTTTCAAATATAATCAAATGTTAGATGAGATCCATCTCATGAGCTATGCTAACACTGGGGAATGGTCTCATATCCATATTCTATTTCTGAGTGTGCATGCCATTAAGTAACCCACTGAATCTGTGTCCAGATCGCTCCAGTCTGAAGCTTCTTCCATTTGAAATAAGCAATTTCTCCTCTGAGCTCCCAAAATATCTCCAGACGTCACCCTCTGCCAACACGGCCTGTGTGATGCAGGTCTTCTGGACCGGAGTTTGACCCGATTCATTACTACTGTTACGGGTTAATCGCTGGTCATCACCATTCAGAGACTAAATGGTCTGCAGCTGCCGTTCCACATACATTACTGCCAAACATAATACTGAAACATCACCCAACCCTGCGTTTACTTCTCTCACTCATTCGACCTTGGTTGTTTGCCGACAAGTGCATGCTCTCTCTCACTGCCTCTGCATGCAAACAAGAAATCAGGTTATTTGGGGAAATTAGGTTAAGACAGATGATCAGAGAACACGTTTACCTGGTGTAAACTCATGTTTACAATGAGCAGTGAATCGGATTACTCCAGTATTCCCACCAATAATTCACAACTGGCATATTTTAAGTGTATCAGTGACGATATAGGATGCTGCTCTGAGTTTTAAAGGGTTAGTTAGGATTCACCAAAGTCGCACAATAACACTAACTAACTAACCGATTGAGGCAGCAGTAGACCTGAAACGCCTGTAAAATTACTGTTTTTGTCAAAGGAGTCTGGTTTGGGCCGTGGCTTTGGAGAGAGAGAGAGTTATTAACAGCTTCAGTCTAAACATAGCATACACTTAAATTGATATTGATTTTTTAGGTCAGCCTTTTTTTGTTGGCTAAATTATGTTTTGCTGCTGAACCTAATCCACAGCATCCAACAGCCATCTAGTGCAGGTAATACACTGACAAATATACCACATACAGCAACATGCAAAAAATAATCTGAACTATGCCTTTAATGATGGGCACTTCAGTAATCAAATAAATGATCCCAAGTCAAGATCCGGATCTACTCTTTCTAAAGTCATCGCAGCCCTGGTTGTAGAACAACAGCTGTGTGAGCCAGTAACAACAGCCCTCTCAGCCCCCTGTTAGCCTAGTTACATCAACATTTGACTTTGTACTGACTATCATTTTCTAACAGGCAAATAATTACAAGAGATTTAATAAATGCAAGGGTAGGGGGTAGTCAGAGGCTGATTTAATTATGATGAAATGTATGCACGAGTTTTGACACAAATGTTCTTAATATTCAAATAAAAATTAAAAACCAGAACTGTGCAGACTCCACTACACACCATTGTACATCACACACTGGTTCTCAAGCCAGGCAAGTTAGAACTTTTTGTACATCAGCACTTTTGCAGTTGGATTTCTCTGCCCAATGAACCTTGAGGCAGTCCGCCTACATGTAGAATAGTTTTCCTCCACTGCATGAAAGTATGCATGGAATAGCATGCATACATATAGCAATGAAAAAAAAATTACTTTCTGAGTGAGAGAAACAACAGATTTTGGAGCAAAATTAATGTGTGTGCTTAAAAGTGCATTCGATTTCTTCCAGAGCGCTAACCCCAAAGTAAAATCAAGCACAATACAGGTCATTTTGGTCCCATGCACAGATGAATTTATGCTTGAGGTATGACGTATGGCAAAATGATGAAAATGCAAAAACAGGTCAACGATGAATGCAATTACCGTGTCCTTTGCATAAAATCTACAGGCTCACACTACATAATGGCATCATTATACTGAAAGAGCACTGCTTTCATTAGACATTTGCTCCTGACAGCCTCCTTCCAGTCCCACATCACTGTAGAAACCAGCTAAGACTAGTACTGCTGCCTTAAAGGGACAGTTCAGCCCAAAATCAAAAAATCTTATTTTTTCCTCTTGACTGTAGTGCTATGTATCCATCTAGATAGTTTTGGTAAGAGTTCTACAGTTCTGGAGATAGGGGCTGTAAAGATGTCCACCTTCTCTCCAATATAATGGCACTAGATGGTACTCAGCTTGTGTGGCCCAAGGCGCCAAAAAAATACCGAACTACACCCGCCAACAGTATCACTGCATGCTAGGAAAGAATGCATCTCCTCTCCTGGACGAGAGGCTCATGCTCGTCACAGTGTGGGGGTGTAAACATTAATAGCATCCTCCTTGCGTGAACTGTAACATTAGCTAGCAGTATCAGTTAGTTACAAATCTGGAAATACAAATCTGCAGCACCAGCAAATCTAAATATTGATAATCCAAAGGCCATTCCGTCTGTCTATCCACTGTATGTGTACAAGGCTCAAGAGGGATCTGTTTGAGATCGGTATCATTTGGAAGACTTGCGAACCCCCACACAGACATGCGAGAGGAGCACGGTTTCCTAACGTGAACCCTTTCTAACCCTGATCGGACAAACGCCCCACCGTCTACCCTGCCGTTAAGGTTTGCATCAGATTTTTGAACTGGAAAAACATGGTGGCTATTCTGAAAACACCATCCAATGAAATCAGTTCAGAATAACTCTGAGGTGAGTACATTTAAGGTGAGTAAAAAGGTCAGACTTGAAGCATGATTCAGCAAATGACTAATTCATGCTTTATTAATTCACTCATTTTATAGTTGTAAGTAGTTTAGGTAGCTGAGAGATTGGAGTCATGCCATCATAGAAACACTCACTGCATAGTTTTCTGGCTGCTGTGCCCTCCAGCAGCAGACCTCCAGCTGAGGTAGGGGATGGTGGCAGGGCAGGGTGAATGTGACAGGGAGTGTCCAGCACAGACAAGAGTACTATCGTACTTTCAGCACTCCTCTTTTGTACGGCCCAAAACAAAGAGGTGGCACAAACACACTTCATTGTTAACCACTAACAAACTGTCTAGCTGGGAGCATGCCAGCACTAGTCAGTCACAGCAGCGCTCCCAGATATTTACAAGCTGCAATAGTCAGTTAGGAAGCCAGTTAACAAAGTGTCAGCCTCGAAGGCAGCGCTGACAGAGTGGTGACTGACAGACAGTGTATCTCACAACAGTCTACAAACCATGATGAGATTACAGTAGATAGATAGCAGCAGTAAGTAGAATATAGTATGAGCTGTTGTTATAGCCTCAGAGGTGAAGTTGTAGCCCACTGATGCACATTAAAAATACAGAACACCATCATCTCTGGGCGGTGGATGCAGCAGTATAGCAGCTTCCTGCGAAAGCTCCTTCAGGCTCATGATTTACTCCATATCAGTATAAACTCCTCTGCAGTGGGTGCTTTCCGCTGACCTGTAACTGCCATGTCTCCTTGACCAATTCATTCCTCATCATCTTTAATTAAACTGGTTTAAGACCACCCCACCTCCTCATAAACTGTCTGTCAGTCACCGCTCCCTTAGTGCTACCTTCCAGGCTGACACTGAAGCTCCGGCTTCCCCTGTGTTACTGGTTAGCATATCTGTTTGCTCTGGAGATGATAAGCACCCCAATGATGATGTGGACGGCGGTGTGGGGCAGCCTGGAAAGTCTAATGCATTTTAATGAGAGTCCTGGAAAGCCACAGCTAAGGGGGCTATGGGAGGGGAGCTGCGGCGGTAGCCCTGTGCTGTGGCAGCTCATTTGGCCCCTGGTGTTCATCATTCCTGGCAACTCATCGACCCCCCCTCTTTGGGAGTTAGTCTCTTCTCTTTCTCTACAATTCTTGCCCCATTTCTTCCCCTTCTAAATCAACGTGGAGAGCCCCGACAGGCCTCTTCAAAAGAGGAGTTTAAAAAGAAGAGAAGAACATCGGCAGTATCACTTCTGGCCTTTCTCCCTCCCTCTACCTGCCTTTCTTTCCCCTTCGGCCACTTGATTGCTGATCTCTTCTGGCCGTGATGATGCGTCCTTATTTGCTGTCATCTTTATTCCTGGACCAAATGTGGCCTGTCAGGTTGGATCAAGCTGCTTGGAGCTCAGTGTGGCACTAGGGAGAATTAATGGCCCAGCAGCCATTATCTGGCTGTACAAAGACAAGTCTCATACCCTTTCTCTCACTTTGTATCTCTTTCTCAAACACATTTGGACAGATAAGCGTGCACGCGCACACACACACAAACACACACATATTGTTCTGTTACATAAATGCAGCGCAATGCCATCCAGTCTAGTGGTGAAAAATAAGCTGGCTGCTTCATAATGACTGGCAGTGAGTGTCAGAAAATGCCCCTGGTCTGTGTTAGACACATCACATGTCTGACTACTCGCCTGTTCCAAACTGAGACTAATTACTCACCTGATTGATAGCCCGCTACTTAATAACATTTTCGTCCTTCTCTATATCATTCACTAACAGCGACCCACTATGCCTTGTGAAATACGGCAGACATTAGCCCAACACTGTACTGTTGTGCTGTCTCTTCTCCCAGGGGACACAAGAGAAACAGAGGCTGATGTGGACAATCTGCAGACTGCGTGTGTGTGTGTTTGTGTGGAAGTGATAGACAGACAAAGAAGAACAAAGTGAGAAGGACATCCTCTAAAAACACTGCAGCAAAGCACTTCAGCACTGCCCCAGGACAACAGGCAATATTCCAGAAAGGGACAGAAATAGAATACCAAGGCTGGATGTGCTCTTGAAGATATTTGCAAATGCTCAAGCTGAAGCTGCTGCCCCATCAGTTTTGGAAACTTTGGTAACCTGAGACCTCAGAAGGATTTTCATCTTGTTAAAATTTGTGTCACAGTGGGACACAGTGTCAGGGCAAAAGCTGAGCATCCCCTGGCACATAACTACCTTTAAAGGGCAGACATACTCTGCTTATAACACAGGAAGTGTCTGCATACATTGACATGTTTGCACATGTTTGTTTGTCTGGCATACAGTTCCATGTCTGCAGACATGACGGAATTTCACACAGACCCTGAAGGCAATGGTTTGATATTAGTCTGATGACACCTGCTGACAGGATGAGCTGCTTCACAGCTCTGAATCTTCAAAGATTAGAAGCTTAAAATGATACCATCACGTGCTTAAACCTTTAAGTTGGTGAGTCAAGCTCAACTGCAGAGCTACCTGCTAGCTACTGTGAGGCGTTTGTGTACAAAAACACTTCACACTTCACTCCACATCACTCTGCTGGTCTGTTCCGAAGAGCAAAAAAAGATACAGCCAGCCAAACATTTTTTGACTAAATTTACAGCACACAGACCCTCAAGGCCAAGCGGATGTGGTATAATTAAGTATAATTTGGTTTTCCAGATATTGAGGTAATCCAATATCTCCACTAGAATTAAAAATCAAGTTCTGAGGGTTCGGCTGAACAGCATAAGTTTGTAATGACTTACACTACAGGGCATCAGTGAGGTTTGAGGAGATTAAAATGGGTAAAGAATTAATGCCACCTTTGCAGGCAGAGACAGAGTTTCTTATGTGGATGAAGCCTCTGACAATTGTGTTCTCCTTGTCCCCGATACTTCAGACAGGCCAAATAAAATATTAAGTCAGTCAGAAACCTGAATCTTTAGACAGTGCAAGCTCAAAAGCTTACTTTGAAAAAGACTCCAAATTACAACCTACATAATTCACAACAGCTGAGAGTTCAGTTGAATTCAGTTAAATTACACCTGTTTTGAATATCTTTGCAAAATAACAGATTTTGCTTGAGCCTAAACTACATTTAGGGGCATAGTCAATGTGATTTTCAATTACACTTTTGTGTACGATAAACGATCACGGTGCTGCATGCTGTTTCTGTTTCACTGTTACACTCTTGTACTGTCTTGTGTTATAAAACGCACCCCTTTCCTTTACAGCGGTTCTCTCGGCAAGGCTGCTGCAAGTCTAGTTCAGGCCACAGTGGTCAAGTGAGCCGTCATTTGCAAAAGCCCGGTCGAGCCAGCAGCTGCTTTGATTTTGATGCACGACTGTCTGTGCTGTTATGGTACTGGTGCTTGGAGCACTCGAAAAGGATGAGTTCTGCAATCTTTTCTCATGTTTTATATGGCAAATAAAAATAACGCTATACTATACTATACACATTATATATCAAGTAATTCTTTACATTTATTATATATATTATATAACTACTATTGTGTATATTAAAGTTATCGTAAGACATTATTTTTTGGGTTTTCAGTAAGTTCATTACATTTGGAAAAGATGTTTTTTTGCTTTTTCATTTAAGTCAACGAGTAACCGTGTTAAATAACCAGGATCTCAATACTGACCAAAATAATCAAGATTTTTTGCCATAATCAAGCAGCCCGAGAGTTAAGTGTCTACACATTTGTGAATCTGCATAGGCCTTATGCAGACGTCTAGCCATGTTCCTCCACTGTGTGGGAGACCCGCATGGTTCCTATAGACAAGCTTAGGGAAGTTAACTAGACTTTCATACGGCAGACCAACCACTAGGTCTTAATCCATGATGTATTTTTTCAAATACAACTGAAAAATACCATATAAGAGCACTTCAGACAAAGCATAAATCATACCGTTGTGTAGTTTAACTTTTCTTGTGTTTTTTTTTTTTCTTCTTTGGCACCCTAAGCTATAATTGGCTCATTACTGCACCCTAAGCCAGAGGGCAGAAAACACCCCCTGGTACTTGATGGTTGGCAAGAACCATTGTAGGGGATGCTCTTTTTCCCCCAGTGGCGAGAAGAGGCAACAACAAGCCAACAATACTGGTTTATTTTGCAAATGCATATCTGGCCAACTTCCCCAGCTCAGTTAAAGATCAGTGCACAGCCACTTCCCTTTCCACCCAGGACAGTCTCCCACTCAGTGGATGAGACAGTCCCAGATAGGGCTAACAGACATCTTACAGTACAGAGCACTCACATGTGCACCAGAGGGTGCAATTTCAAACTCCAAAAAAGTATTTTTGTTCCTTATTGAGGTCGTTGTGCTACAAATCCTGCCTTGCATTTGTCTGACATAGAGGACTGTAGACTTTAGGTGCATGCACATCAGCTCCCCCACAAACCCCTTGTAGTGTGATTGCCTAAAAAGGCTTTTTATGGTAGAAATCTCTCTCGTCAGAGATGTTTATACGCACCTCTGCAGTATGTTTTGAGACTTACCTCAATGCATAAGCTGTTTTCTAAAAAGTACTGAACCCCATACTGTGTGCAAATGCATCCACTATGACACTTTTGAAAAGCCATGCAAGTCAGTTCTGCTCACAGTTAGGGGATGTGGAAATACACGAATATCAGTTATTTTAGAAACAAGACTGCAAGCGTATTTTCCCTTTGAAAATGCAAGAGTATTCACAGAGGGTGATCCAACCTCATCTGTTCCTGCTCAAGTCAGCATTTCAGTTTTGTGAAAAGTTGCAAAGAATGGCTTTGAATTTTTCCCAAAGACAAGAGCAGAAATGCAGATCAAAGTGACAGTATAATGGGGAGAGCTCCGGGTCTGCAACACGAGAGCATGTTGAACGTCTCCACTCATTTCAGACAAAAAAAGGACAAGGAACACTAAAGAAATTGACAAATTACATCAAATTGCATGTGGTGATGCAACCAAGATGTGAAGAGACTTCCAATTAACTTAACGCTATTACATCCTAACCTGAGTCAGTGCAGCCAATCAAAATCTAGAATCAAGTATACATCAAGGCCTCGTATGACTCCGTCATTTTGAATTTTGGGGTCAAGACCCACATTTGAGTGGCAGAGGGATAAAAATAAACCACATCAATATCAAGTGATATTCTAATTTCAGGAGATTTCCGGGTGTTTTCCTGTAGATCCTATGTGAGTCAGATAGCCCTCTCAAGCACATAAGAAACTCCAGCCACATGAAATAATGTCTCATCGTGGACTTGATGGACCTTAAATATCACGCATGCAGCATTATGATATTTTAATTTTCAAAGCATTGGTGTCATTATGGTGGAACAGACAAGAAGACCTATGGTCACCAAAGATAAACCTGTCAGCCTGTAACCCTAAAACTGTTCAGTTACAACGCAGCACACTGAGCCGAGCAATTACTAACCCTTATCATTACATTACTGACAGACACAGCAGATTTGAGCACAACACTATCAAGGGTAGAATGGCTAACACGGAGCTGTCTCTCCGTCCACAATCAGTCTCAGAAAATGAGGCACCTCCTGCTGCACCATGCTATTCATGTGTTTAAGACATGATTTAGCTACTGGTGTGAGGTTTTCACAGCCAGGTTTAAATGTATGTTACTTTTCAGCTTTATTTAAACACTTGTTAGAAAAGTAATCAAATGTAGCAAGTTACATCATTTTGATTAAACTATTGAAGCGGTGACATTACCTACGGCATGTTTGACAGGATAACTAGTAATCTGTAACTTATTACATTTCAAAAGTAAATTCTACTGGTAGGCACTATTATCACATGACGAATATAAAAAGGTGTGGGATAAATTGTGATTTATTTCTTTTCTCTATGAAGAACACTGTTGTCCTTATGAAGGTTTGTCTTAAATAATCACTGACTAGAGGTCAGCTTTAACTCACCCATTTAAAACTACCCCATACCTGCTTACAGTGTTGCATGTCTATAGTAGTTGTGAATATGGTGAAAATGCCAACTGTGTTGAAAATTATGAAAATAATGTGTGCATATCCATTTAAAAATACAGACTTGGACACTGGAAAAACAGTTTCTCGCTCTGCTGGCAAACACTCATTCAGTCCTTAAATCTTACATTCATCTGAAGTAGTCTGTTTTTAATGATATTGTTGGAGGTGTACGATACTCACAGCACTTAAGAAGTCAAAGGACATGTGCATCAGTTATATATTTAATAAATGACTCAGTTTGGTGTATTTATACACACATCTAAACGCATCTGTTGAACTGTAACAGTCTCTGTGAGCTGGAAGCTTCTCTTCTCTTCCGAGGTTGCAGCCGGCGGACACTCATCTCTGAGATATACAAACACCTGCACAGGCAAAGCCCGTGACAGTCAGGCTGAGCCAATTCGACCCGTACAAGCCCTTTTTTGTGGTGCGAGAAAACAAGCCAAAACCCCGTATCTGTGCAGCAACTCTTACCTGAGGTCTCAGTGAAAATGTTGCTTTTGTCTTTGAAGACAGTTGAGAGGTTAGCTCATTTAGGCAGCATCTGTGCCTCAGTGCATTGCAGAGACGGTCCTGAGCAGGAACACAAGCTGTAGTGGAAATGAAAAGAAGAGGACCGGCGGATACTGGGTCTATTGGTAAAAACAACGGCGTGTTCAGTCATTACATTCTCCGAGACACAGCCGGGGCTTTCTGGTGTTGTTTACGAGCTAGCCTAGCTGTCAGAAAGGCGGAGAGAGAGCAGCTGCATGGATACCGATTCCACTGTGCTGAGTCCAGTCTCCACCTACCGCCGAGGGAAATCCCGCGCTCAGATCTCGCGATGGCACTACACCTCTCCAAATGTCACATGTGCAATTGATAATTATTGCATCTTGTGCATATTTTATTTGATACACTCGTCAAAGAAGTATTGATGCACGTTATTTAAGTAACATTAGCAATACCACAATGTAAAAAATAATCCTGTAGTGGAGTAAAAGTATGTTGTACAAAACTAAAAGTATCCAGTACAGACAGAATCTGTCCATCCAGTGACACATAATATAAAATTAAAAGCTAAGTGAGGTATTTGTTTATATTCAAAGAAAAGAGCTTGTCACCATAGGCCTCTTTCAAAGCAGACATTTTGACTTGTCTCAGTAGGAGAAACAAATGGATGACCTTCATTAATGTTTCTGCTATAGGGAATGTGTATATCATGGAGACACTCATGCTTTGATTATAAAGGATAAAGGTCTCTACAGAGAGAGCATGTTTGTAGAATGCAAAATGAAATGAAAATGAAAATTCAAAGGCATTGCACATATCCAGGATTCAATGTAACAGTTATGATCAAAATTAAATGATTTAGGTTCATTATGATAGTATTGAATGAAGAACTGTGACTCTCTTGTCAGTCTTGGATAGTCCTTTTTTCTGAAGTTCTGAGTGGGTTCATTGTATTTGTCCCAGAAAGGAATGGAGATAATAAGCTAATAATTTTGCAAAAGATCCAAAGCAACAACAACAACAACAACATATATTTTAGATTTCCTCCATCAAGCAAACTCTTACAAATCTGTGGAGAAGCAACTCCAATTTCTGTCTGGAGAGCAGTGTGCCGACATCAAATGCAAAGCAATACTCCCATCTTGAGTTTGAAAAAAGAAAAGCAAGCACCGTTACATGTACAGTTAGTATCACAATCATTAGACCTACTTGAAATACTCATATGCAAAAAATGTTAAAGGAAGGGCCTTTATAATGATAGCTCAGGTCACCATAATTAAAGATGATAAGATGGATGACAAATTGAAGGATAAAAATAATATAAAGGGTGTTAATAAGGCACAGGTCCATGATATGCCAGCAGAGTCGCTTTAGAGCTTCTTGTTTGCTCTTGTCTACTGAAGTCTACTGGAAGGATGAACACCATTGTTTCAAAAGATGTTCTCAGTCAGGTGTTGCTCTCAAATCCAAGTCAATTGGATCTGATCAACATTTTTAAGATAGCACAGAGCATGCTAGGATGTTAACTACTTAATTGTGTCATTGATAATGGCTGCTTAGAAGCGCCTACATTTGTTATGTTTCTCCACTCTTTTTTCAGTTTTATTCCTTAATTATACTAATAACATTATCCTACCGACTTGTGTGAGAGAGTGAAACCGAAACAGAAAATATATAATGAGGGAACGCGCCATATTGGCAACTCAGACTTGGCTGCAGGGTGACATTTCTTCATCTGTGTGCAAACAGCAAGCGACGCCTCCAAACCTAGACCCCGTTTTTCTTTTTATGTCGCGCTTGGCACCCAGTCAGAGAAGGAATATACTCTGGTAAGTCAATTCAAGGCCAACAGAAATGTCTGTTCCGTCTGTCACTAGATGTCACTGTGCACCGTTTATTGGGAAGCCCGACCAACAGTGACAGGCAGTGGGCCTATCGCACACAGACGTAGAGTGTGTGAATCTTGCGGTATGAAACACAAATGTTTAAGGATGAACGCCACATCTAGTGCTGTCGGATGTTGTCGCCTTGTTTTAAACTGCAGGCTTTGTGGACGACATATTGGACATCTTGCTATGCATATCTGACAACGCACCAAACATAAAACTCTCCCTTTCATTGAGGCCAAACTGCCATTCCTTTATCAATTAGTCACTTATTATATTATGTTACTTATTATATTATTTATTGCTGTGTAAACAGATTAATGCTACAGCAACATTTCCCAATCAAAAGACTTTGTTTGACGTCAGAGTCGAATGCGGTTGGTGATGCTCCTCTGCTGCCTTCAGTGGTCCTCGTAAGGATCTACCTCTCTGCTCCCAATTTGTGAATACATAGGCTACAGCTTAAAGTGCAGTTAGGCGCCTTTAGTCGGACAATAATAACAAAATGGTCAAATAAAAAAGAAAAAAATATATATATGGCGGTGTTGGTTCTGAAAAAAATATTAATCCACCTTTTGGTAAAATTATTGGGAAACATTTGCCTTTGTATAGTATGAATTAATTAATCCATTAACCATTTGTAATGCGCATCTTTTGAACAGTGGGCATAATTTTCGAACACGTGTATGATGTCCTATGGTAATTCTGGCAAATGTCTGATGGTGTTGGAAATCTCGACACTTTTTCAGCACCTGAACGTAGCATCACTGCCCCACCGCCTCGGCTGGGAGGATACAACGTTTCCGAGGGCTGCCGTTGCCAACGATGCAATGCCTCGTTTTTCGGATGAACCCTGGGCATAGGCACCTTCTGTGTGCCGCGGTCATCTCGAAGAGGCGGTACCACCCTCGTCTTCTTTGATATTTTGTGATAAGCTTCAGTAGAGATCACCCTACGGACCCAAAGTACCCGGTAAAGACCGGACTCTGGGCTTTATGTTTACCGAAGAGAAGCTGGAGAGGTGAGCTGAGCGAGCCGTAGTAAGTTTAGCTTGCTACATGCTAACTAGGGCTAGCTGTGTGATATTTAAAACAGCACCTGTGTACCTGTAAGACCAACGCTCTGTCACACTGCTAAATGTGCTTATGTAGAGATTGTCGTTGGGTGGGTTTGTAAAATAGTGGGCGGTGTCCTAGCCTTGAGGAACGAAAGCAGTTAGTGTTAGTCATAGAGTAAGCTAACGTTGATCAATCAATGAACAACGAGCTAGCCCCTGGTAACGCTCGGCTAGCGTGAGGTGTTTGTGCTACCGCTGGGCCCGTTATGCAGCTGACTTCTGGACTAGCCTGTCAGACTCAGCTGTGGTAGGAGAACAGCTGACTAAACAAGCGACTTATTGGAAGCCTGTTATTGTAGTTTTAGGAAACTTTTTCTTGGTTCATCGTAGCAGCACATCAGGATAAATTAGCTAACGTTTGTACAGCAGCCATCCTGTCAAAACAAGCCCAACGCCTCCTTTGATTATTTAGCAAGCTGGGGCTTTTGGTATGAAGTTTTACTGCGCTAACGTATATATTATAATTGCTCGCAAAATCTTTGTTCAGCACGCTTAGTGGAACATCTTTCAATCTGTAATATATCCGAGCATTATTCTGCTCAGTGCTTCACTCTTGATTAAGGGAGAGGGCAGGCACATTAGTACTATCTGACAGATATTACAATGAGGTGAAATGTTTTCATTTTAATTTGGATTCATTTATGTTTCATGCAGTTTTATGATCAGCTGATGATGTGTAATTTAATCAGTGGTTATTGAAATTGCTATAATTCTGTATCATTTAGGAAGCTGGAGCCATGGGATTCTTCTTCAGCCTTCAATGAACTGAACTAAGCTGGACCCACATAACTCAGCCAACCTGCCCCTGCCTACAGTGGGGGCTCCCTTCTCCCCCTCGCCCTCTCCAGCTATGGCAGGCTTCAAGCGGGGCTATGATGGCAAGATCGCTGGCCTGTATGACCTGGACAAGACACTGGGCCGTGGCCACTTTGCCGTCGTCAAGCTGGCGCGCCACGTCTTCACTGGGGAGAAAGTGGCGGTGAAGGTGATCGACAAGACTAAGCTGGACACCGTGGCCACAGGGCACCTTTTCCAGGAAGTCCGGTGCATGAAGCTGGTCCAGCACCCCAATATTGTGCGCCTGTATGAAGTGATAGATACTCAGACCAAGCTTTACCTCATCTTGGAGCTAGGCGATGGAGGGGATATGTTTGACTACATCATGAAACATGAGGAAGGTCTGAATGAAGAGCTGGCTAAGAAATACTTTGCCCAGATTGTCCATGCTATCTCCTACTGTCATCGGCTACATGTGGTGCACAGGGACCTCAAGCCAGAGAATGTGGTGTTCTTCGAGAAACAAGGGCTGGTCAAGCTCACAGACTTTGGATTCAGTAACAAGTTTCAGCCAGGGAAAAAACTGACAACCAGTTGTGGATCTCTGGCATACTCTGCACCGGAAATACTGCTCGGAGATGAGTACGATGCTCCAGCCGTAGGTATGCAAAACATGTAGGCTGATGAATGATGCTAAAGTAATGAAATGAGTCACAGTGTTAATTAGAAAATGGCAGTGTTATGGTGCAGTACTGCCAGACAGGATGTGAGCTAGATTCAGCCCATTTATGAAAGTCTGGTGCTTTCACACAGGCACAGTTGGTATTTTAATTTGTACGATCCATTGATTCTGTGAAGTTGGATTGACCAGGTCCATGGCACAGACTCAGTTTCCAGTGGACTTATTAACTCCCTCACCTACCAAAAAGCATGTCTCTGTGTCAGAACAGTTTGGTATCAAACTGTACAGGATATCTGTTAAAGTCATATTAAATCCAGCTTTAGCACAGTGGTGTAATGAGGTTGGCAAAGTGACCAGCACCTATTTCACACATTCTGGTCACGCCTCGCTGTAACACCTTGGCTGTTAGGTTGTATCCAGAGCCTGAACACGTGTTCAGCATGGCCTGTTTTGTGTTTAGATAGCCTCTATCCAGACCAGACATCAATCATGTACCAGGGCCCTGTGCAACAGAATAGGCAGAGTTGGGCATTTTTTAAATATCATGCTGTGTGTTCAGTAGCAGTGTGCTGCTGACAGTACTTGACACTGATCATTTTGCAGCCTACCATAGACTGTGTGCTACAAGGTCAGCTCTACTAGTACTGATGTCTGTGGGTGTCCCATTGCACTAAATTAACTGGCTCATTGATTTTCTATGAGGTCTGACAGAGTGCAGACAGACAGATTGTGTGTCCTTCTATGACTGATATGATGTCTGTCACATCAGGTCGTTTTAGGGATGGCACAAACATGGGACTAAGTCCAGCTCTTGAATTGGATAATGAGATGTTCTCTGTTAAGCTTGTTTTTCGGCCGGTGTGGTTGTTCATGGGGTGCTAATCCTGAAGGAGTCTGAAATTGGTCTCATGATTGTTTATGTGTGTAGGAAATGCTTTCAAATGCAGGCAACGAGTTATTATTTGCTTCTCCATTTTCGTTCGTGGTTCTTACAAACTTAAGAGGTGCGGCAGAGGCAATGAGGAAACTGTGATTACTTTCTCATTTAACTTTATACACACACTCTCACTTACCCTAAGAACTTCAATATGATGGGTTTTTTTTTTTTACCTGTGCAGCGAAGCAGGTAGTATATTGCTCTGCAGTACTGCACTGTGCTATTCATAATGAATCAGAACGTAACCTCGTATGGTAAGATTACTGACCTGCAATGTGAGTTGTGAAATGGTTGGACATACAGAACTGGATTTTGTAGTTATTTATTGAATGTGTATTTTTTAATTTAACAGGTTCCCATTTAGCACCAGCATACTGTAGGATTTCATAATACGGGGTGCAAGGAGGAGTAAAATGTTTGTTCCAAGAGAAAAGAGGTGAAAGAAATGGGACATTTGTTCCCAGAAATTCCAAGTTATTGCAAAATCCTGTAATTCATCTTTATCTTTGGTCTTCAACATACTGAAATTTGAACTGAGAAGCTGCAAGCAGCCAGAATCTGTCCATTAAGCTGTTAGTCAAGTAGTATAGAGTTTGATTTTAAGTTGTTGGTTGGCTCAGACTATGTTAAGGGCTGGGATTTAGCAGTTGTATGTATCGAATCTTTCCATCCCTTCTCTAACAGTTGCTATTTTTCTGACTTCAGAGTGCCTGAAAAACTGCCAAGGTTTTCCTTCTGTTTAATATGTTTAAAAGTAGAACATGAAAGGTACCTAATGTTGATGCTTTCTAAAAATATGATGAAACCTTATTAAAAAGCTCACAAAAATTAATGATAAAATAAACTTTGCAGTACCTATGGCTCTTCAAGGCACCACAGGGTGCCTACTTCGTGAGTGACTGGTTTAGACAACATTTAATATTTGCCCAACGTGTGTGTGTGTGTGTGTGTGTGTGTGGTGTGTGTGTGTGTTGAAGTAGTTTATCCTCTTGCTAGACCTTCTGCACAGTCGAGTTCAGACCAGGAGTCATCAGTTGTTGTGTGTTCCAGTGCAACTACAGACGCAGCAGAGAATGTTTCTGAACAGGGTTTGTTCAAAATGTAACCCGTGAGTTGTGTGTTGAGCTGTTTAATATGCCGTTTCCATAATTTTCCATGAATTTGTGGTGTGCCACCATCTGCACTGGCTGTGCTAAGAGGCTGTTTGTCACCCTGCACTCAGAATTATTGATAGTCACTGTCTATATACAGCTCACTATACTTATTGTGCTGAGCAGGGCTGTTTAGTGGGCCAAACAGTCTTTGTGCTGTACCAGGTGGCTGTTGTGAGTCATGTACTCATAGGACCTGATAGTAATTGTATAGGACCTACTTTTGCTCTTCTCTACAGCCACAGCCCTCTGCAGTCGTTGTGTTGAGAGTACTTGGAGCCATTGATGGCCATTCTGTGGAACTGTGTTTTTTGTCTGTTCTCTTCTGTGCAGTTAAGTCAAGTATTGCTTGGCTGTCGTGGGGTGTGTGATGCTATGGACAGAGCCATTAGCCTTGTGTGTTTGTTGCACTGAAACTGAGTGCAATGCTTCTCATTTGCACATGTGCAGCCCAGGCCACAGAAAGGTTTACTTTTGGTTTTCTAGTCCTTTGCATCTACTGAAGTTACTTGAAGACCAAACAGGAGTGTGTTTTTAGGTATTCTTGGGAGATAACATTTAAGATAATATATATATATATATATATAACACAATTGAGAACCAGATTCCTTCTCTTTGCACCTCTTCCTCATATAAATGACAATGGAGACAGGATAAAGTGCAGTGCAACCAATGACAATTAGTTTCATCACAGATTTTGGTATCTAACCTTCATGTCCCATCTGATCATGGAGGCAGGTTAAAGCTTTTATTAAGAGTTGATGCAGAGCTGTAGCCATCGATGACCCATATCAACCTGTTTGGCCTGCAGAGCTGTTTGGCAGGCCTCGATGTCTGCACCACGAGGGCATCAGAACTGTGTCTCTAGAGAGCAGCCAGAGGGGCTCTTAATTGCAGCCTTGGTTACTGTTGCCTGCTGGCAGAAGATGGGAAGAACAGTTAATCCATGCTATTGTTTGGACTGGGCCAGGAGAGGATGAGAGGGAAGCAGGATGCAGCGATTACACAGTCCTGTGTTGACACAGACTGTCTTGCTTTGATTAGAACTCATTCATCTGCCTCCTAGCATTGGGCCAAAGAGCAACATCCTCATTATCTGTACGATTTTCCTTCCCAAACGAAACATTTGTTATTGTTTCTACAACCTCAATTCGAAAAAAGTCGGGGCGGCATGTAAAATACAATGCAGTCGTTTGCAATGCAAACAAACTGTGTTTATCGATAAAGGAAGTGGAAGTGTTAGGAAGTGTTACTGAGTCCATGTAGTAACATCCTTAATACAATCATGTGTTCACAAAGTGGTGAGCCTCGACTGAGCCTTTCGAGGAAGCCCCTTTCATACCCAATCATGATACTATCACCTGTTACCAATGAACCTGGTTACCTGTGGAATGTTCCAGGCAGGTGTTTTTGGAGCATTCCACAACTTTCCCAGTGTCTTGCTGCTCTTGTCCCAACTTGTTGGAAACATGTTGCTGTATGTCAAATTCAGAATAAGCAGATGTTTGCAAAAACCAATGAAGTTGATGAGATAAAACATTAAATGTAATGTCTGTACTGTTTTCAATTGAGTATATGTCAAAGATGATTAGCAAATGATCACATTCTGTTTTACTTAAGTTTAACACTGCGTCTCTAATTTTTGGAATCACGCTTGTAGTTGTACAGAGCTAGCAGTTTATTTATACAACCACTGTGTGAATTGGAGGCTGTGTGATGCCAAATGAAGAGTTGTGTCTTCCTGTGAACGACAGCTAACACTCATGTTACAAATCAGTCAGGAGAGGACTTCCTCTTTTTGGGTTGGATTGGGACAGTGCACACAGAACAATAGTCAAATTCACATTGCACATTAGATTGTGAGTGTGACACATTGATGCTCTACAGTCCTGGCTGCCTTTTATATGTCTTTGAGCTGCAATTTGCTCTGTGCCTGAGGCATTTTGTAATGGCCAACCAGGATTGAAAGAAGTGCATGTACAGACAGACACAAATCTACACACTCTAGTACACCAGTTTTCCAGTCACTCAGAGGTGTCAGAGAGGCGTGTGCAAGTACTATGTGTTGTGTAACCCTGTCTGATTGACTGATTTGAAGGTTTGTAGGAATTGTGTCTGGACTAACAGGTTCATCAGGAAGGATGACATGTAGCAGCTGGATGACATAACAGTGCGCACATAGTTTTTTGAGTGTGACACTTTTTTATTGTGTTTTGTATTGATGTTTAAGTGTTTAAACTAAAATGATTAGAGAGGCTGCTTCCAAAGGCTTATTTGAAATGTTTTCATGCATGCAGTGATGTCGCTGCAGCATATATTGTGGGATATTTAAGCAACACGCTAAAAACTGAAGTTATGAACTTGACAGGAGAGAGGAAACTCTCCAAAAGACCAGAATTAAACTTTAAGTTTCTGAAATAAATGTTTATGGGCCGCTCTGATGGAGCTCAGGATTTATCCGGAGTATGGCTGCTCTACTCCAAACAACTTCACAGTATGAAGCCGGGCTGTGTGTGACCTTTTGGATGTGTAGAAGAACACAGAACATTAATTAACATTAGATTCTGACTGATCCTGTCAGCATGTCGGGAGATTTAAATAATCAATGAAGTTACGCTGCTGTGTACCCACCCACAACCCATTCACTATTAATCAGCATGTTAATTTACAAGACCCGGCCCTCCCAATCTGTACTATCCATGGTGGCCGTAGAAATAATTGAGCCGTGCTTCACTACTACATTAGTAACAGGCTAATATTAATTTCCAGTTATTTAGAGAAACATTGGGCAATTTGACTTTAGTTTATTTGTGTTTCACCAATTGCTGATTCAGCTTCAAAGATTTGTGTTCTTCTTCTTGAAATCTTTAAATAGGGAGCTTTAAAATAAAGGCTCAGATCGCTTTTACTTCTTGTTCCCTCACTTGCATAGAATCAATGGCACTTTAACTTTCTCAAGATGCCTGTTAAGGCTGGTCACTCTTCTTTTAGATGCAAGAAAATTATTCTGTTATGTATTTTTTTTCTCATAATAATCGTAACCAGGCCTTAATCAATGAGCCTCTTTCACTGTAGACCTCATCGTAGGAAAAGCACATGTGTCATTGATAGGTGACAGTTACAATGGCTGTGTTCTGTCCCAGTAAGCCATGATTGTGTGACAGAAGCCAACTAAATGCAACCTAGATGTCATTTGTTTTATTAATTACACCTGTGCTTTACCAACTGTGGCCTCAATTTTTAGCTATATTGGCCAATAATGGTAACTGGCAGATATATTGCGTCAATAGCTGTTTTAATTTTTGTTGTTTTTTATTAAACTTTTTAAATTAATTTTCATACACTGTTTGATGGTGGAGAAAAGAACAGGAGAAAATCTAAAAATAGATGTCATCCATTCATTTGTTTTTCCCCTTTGAACCCCAAAACTGTCACTTACCAGCATGGCCATTTCTGCTGTTGGATCTTAATTTTGGGCCCTGCTATACAGTTGTACTTACCAGTGTCTTTTCACCTTGATAGAGGCCAAACATGTCTATATGCATCATTGTTGTGGATGTGCTGCACTCTTCGAATATCTGTCATACCAAAGATATTTAAAAGTCAAAGTATCTCCAGAATGAGCAATCAAACTGAGGAGTGGTTTGTCTTGTTCATTAACACTGCAAAGCAATAACCTTCTTGTTTGTTGCTTTACAAAAACATGGTTAGCTCTGCAGTTCGATCCATGATGTTCTCCTCTTAATGTCTGACATACTGGTTCACAGGAGTCCCAGTCTAGTATAACGTGGTTGTGTTGCTGTGACTGCCCTCGTTGACCAGAATGGAAGTGGTGTGAAAATGTGTTTAGGATTATTCCTGAATACTGTGGATGGTCCAGTCTTAATTAAGTGGCTGGAAAATGCTGGACCTGTATAGTCTGTTAAACTGCAGAGGGAAATTTAATGTGTCTGTGTGTGTCCCACTTAAATGCTGTGAGGTGACACTCAGAGAACAATCGGAATATCGAGGGAGAGGGAAGGCTGTGCACAAGTGTTGCATGGGAATGAGGATGGGAATGTTGGAGCACCTGTTGTATGTTCTGTTTCCATTAGAACCAGTATGACTAATGGCGGCAGTTGGCAGGTCTTGTCTTTTTTTTCTTCATATAAGGTACAACATGAAAAGCCCATCAGGAGCAAGCTACATGCCAGAATTACCCCTGCCTCCTCAGTCACTTGTAGATCTGAACTGGTGTCTCACTGTTACCCCTAACTCTAACAATGGTTAGCTGCTCATACTTTGAGGCACCCTGCATGTCTTACATTAATTTAAATTTCAAAGCCTAAGAATGCAGTAGAAGACCGTGGGTATCCTGATATGCTTCTGTATGACTGTGTATATAGAAAGCCAAGGATGGATGGAGGCCTACTTACACATCGCGGCTGAGAGAGCAAATGGTCAGCTGTCAGTCAGTTTTGGTGGGGATTAGTCAGAGCTAGCTTGGCTCCCAAGAGAGACAGACAAGCAGAGGAAGAGAGACATATGAATGAATGGGGTGACAGGTGGCAAAGGTTGTGAATTGCACTCAGTCTCAAGACATGAGAACATGCTCAGAGGCTCTACTGCTAGACTTAATTTCAGAATGAGAGCCCCCATTGCTTACAGGTGATAAGTAAGTCGTCACTTAGAGAAAAGATTGTTTTGGTATGTTTTGCTGTGTGTGTTGGTGTGTGAGTGTGTGGAAATTTTGAAATTTCTTTAAGGGAGAACTTTATTGTTATTGACATATGGGATGAAAAAGAATTACAAACCTGGGCCTGAGTATAATTTTCCCTAATTTGCCTAATGAAATAATAACATTTTCCAAACTTATTTCATAGGTTAAGCTCATTCTACATATTATAGAAATATTACTGTTACTATCTGTATAAGAAAGTATTTTGCTATGAAAACCCACATTTTTAAGTTAACCAAGAATCCTGTATCATAAGTACAATAATACAATTATTGGTTGAAATTTCAGCGAATTGTGGTGAGTTTAATTGTGGATAGATCTCCAGCCTCAGCATGCATTAGGAGGTGTGGCTCCCCTGTACCAAAAAGGCAGCTGTTCCCTAGGAATTGTGGAAATTGGTGTTGGATGTAAGGCATGATTTGTAGGTGCATGATAGACTATAACTTCCAAGCATGCACTGTTGATTCACCTCACACAAACAAACGGCTCTGGCAACAAAATGTTTTCATTTTTAAAATAGTATTTTAAAACAAAAACTGTCTCCGTCCAGGTTAGCATTTAGCACTGTTTCAGACTGTCTCACACACACGCATTCATTGCAAAGCTGTATCCGGTGCTGCTGAGTTACTTTCATTCATTGCACAGACTTGTTTTTTTCAGTGAATTATCAGCTGAAGGCAGAAGAGGTGTGTGATATGTCACACAGGGCATGTTGCCATACACTGCACCAGGATCCGTTTTCAACCTTAGTGTGAGATGTTTCCGTTCTGCCTTGACCATCTCATTTGGCTTGCCTTTTCCTCTGTCATCTTCTCCACTCCCTTCCGCTTCCCTAACAACAGTCCAGGTTGAGCTGGCAGATGTCTGGTCTGGATCTGACACTAATGCTACTAATACACACACTGAGCGACTGAGTGGGACAGCCACTCTATGGCTGACTTATCCAGAAGTTCACATCCTAGGTAAAGCAGCCTGCACTGTGAGCACTTGGTGAGCCAACCACATAGTGAATCAGTCAAATGTATTCTCATTTGTTGTCGGTATCACTGTCCACTGCCAGTTGACATGGAAGTGGTGAAGACTTTAGAGTATATTATCACCGCCACATTCTATTAGTTCTTTTCCTAATCACCGATTAAATAAGGACGTGTCCCCTTTTAAGAAGAAAGTGATCAAGGACAGGGAATGAAGAAAGGAAAGGATGTTGGCCTTAGTTCTAACCAAAGACAGAGCTGCTGTTTAATTGTCATCACAGTATGACTCCACTATAGAGAAAGGGTGGTAAGCAGGCAGGGAAATGGGGTGATTAGGTGTAATTATTCCTTTCAGTGATCCATGACAAATGAGAGGTGGTGCTGCTGTGTGCAGTGAGGCCCATCACTCCATCATCACAGGCCACTGGGTAGGCCTAGCTGCCTGTTTGGCGTGCTAATTGACTGACTGGTTGATATGCAGTTTAACATGTTCATTAACTTTCAGGCTGGCTAGTCAGTTCTGATCCTGCTGTTGCTCCAAAGATGTTAATCTGGCCATTTTAATGACTGTGGGATTGACTAGCTACATATATTTATTGTTAAACTCACACTGACATGTGAATTGAAGTTGATTCCCTCCTTAAAGTACTTAAATTGACAGTTTCTTGAATTGTATATCATTCAGCAGAGAGAAGGAGTGTGGAGGAGGTGGCAGGAGAGATTCAGATCAGACCACTTTAAGATCAGACTGAAATGGCTGATTGCTTAATAAGTGAACATTAGCAGGACTATGAGACTTTGATTTTATTTATATTTGCTTTATGGTAACAGTCTTGTAAGGTAGTAAGTTGTTCTAGTGTTATTCTTGGACATGAGCTATCACGTTTTTTTGTTGTTTAATAAAGCCTACTCAAGACTACTGTTAATTATTAATACACATTTGAATCATATTTTGGTCTTTTTGCTACTGTGCATGAAAAATCAAGTAAAAAAAATCATGAATCATCTGCATGCTTAAAATAACTTGATTTGATTACCTAGTCCTTCTCTATTTGAATAAATAAAGCACTGCAATAGAGATGAGATATCCTAGAGGTGCTCAGAATCATCGAAAGTTGAACGTCTACAGTTTCATGGCAACTGAGCAAAGTCAATATGCTGATGTGGTCAAAAGCTCCAAAACTGCTACTAAATGGACCCTGAAGTTTTCTTGACTGCTGTTTCTAAAGTCAAGAATGAACTGTGAACCTCAACTTCTAAAGTCAACGTGAATGAGAAGTTTTAGTCTGTGTCTGAACTCACACCCTATTTACTACACAGTGCATTATGCACACTGTCCACTGTCTGCTATTTTATTTGAGTGCCCAAAGTGGGAGATTTATGCACAATACAGTATTGAAAATTCTAGCAATGGATCAAAAAAGTGTTGTTCATGACATGTGCACACTTATTATTGTACCAACAATTCCACAGTGTTAGTGTTGAGTGAGCTGTCAGAAATGATGATGGTCCATTAGTATCTAAAATCACAATTTACCGCACTGAGTCAGGTATGAGTGAATGGGCAGTGATTTCTGACACAATCCCAGAAACGCAGCAAAAACTTGTGGTGTAAAGAACAACTTCATTGTCAGATGCATTGTGACTTCTCTGTGCACCTTGCAAGAAGGTGAAGTTGCCAGAAATCCCTGCTTTGCTTTGACAATCCCACAAGTGCTCAGAAACATGGAGACAGAATAGCTACAGTTCCAGGACAGTTGAGCAGACTGTCTGTGAGGACTGAGTGATATGGTTGAAAGCTCCTCAGAACAGCTCCTAAATGGAATTGTTTTGTAAACACTGTAAAACCAACACTGGACTCTCGAAAATTTTAGTGCTGTTACTCACTAGTACCAAGAAAAGCTACACTGTAAGTCCTTAAAACTATTAATTATAGTGTTTCCCAGTGCTGATCTGGTCCAGTTTGTTCAACACAGCTCCCTGTCACTGGGACTGTGACTGCTGTCATTGCAAGCTGCTTGGTGGTTTATCAGAGCAAAACGCCTGAATGCAGAGTAGGAGAGGAAAAGATGCCAAGAGACAAATCCCACAGTCGCTAATTAAAGCATCATGGTGCCCCTGTAATACAGAGAGGAGGAGGAGGAGGAGGAGGAGGAGAGGATGTTCTGGAGATCGCAGATGTATCTGTGTGTGTGTGTTTGTGTGTGTGTATTGGGGGAAGGGGGCTTGGGAACATCACCAAGCTGGACAATTTTTGAAAGGTGAGAGAGGGAAAAAAGTGCTGAGAGTGGTGGTTAAAGGTCAAGTACCGTAACCCAACTGAAGAGATTTTGCCACTGCCTGGAGAATTTAGATGAGTTGAAGATCAGGAAGGAGCGAGATACCTGGTGTGAGGGATGGGGAAGATGGGGGTGCAGGAGTCTAGAATGATAACTAGCAAAGGTGGATTAATAATAGTGGATAGAGGTGTGTGATTGTAGAGAAATACCAAGTTCTAAAAACAAAGGAATCAAATCTAAGCACAAGTAGAGTAGGGTTGAGTAGGGGAGGGGGAAGGGAAGTTTAGGAGGATAGAGGAAAGAGGGGCTGGGTTCTCCCCTTCCTGTTTCCTCTAAGAGCATTGTTTGTTTGTTGACGCTGAGATGGGAATACAGAAAGTGCTATTTTCATAGTCTTCAACTCCTCATTGTATTTGTACAAGAAGAGCATAGTAGAGAGTTGTAGTCATCGCTGACTGCATACATTACTGGTGTGAATATGAATTCAAGCTTCTTTTGTTTGTAAATCACTTGGGTATATGCCACTTAGTTAATTTAAACACAAGATACTTGTGCTCAAAAAGAGGATTCATTCTCAGTGAAGAACCTTGGAGCTCTAATCTGCCTCTATACATGCCAAAGAGCAGTGATTCCTAACACGTCTCTGGGGGTCATCAGGTGGAAACCTCCCTTCAACAGTGTTTCGCCTACTTAGTCCCACTACACCTCCAGGAGGTTAGGCAGTGAACTCCGGCGTTAAAATGTAAATGTGAAATGTGTAATTGTAGACTTACATGCTTGACTTCCTCAGACTGTGAGACAGAGAGATTACAGACAAATATCGACGTGCAGGGCTGCCATGTGTTGTGTGCCAGTGCATATGTGTGGACAGATTTGCCAGAGGGCCTGACAGAGGCCCGTTTCATTCTCTAATTTGAGTCAGGCAGTGTTGCTATAGTAACAAATACTGCTGTGAGTGAGCCAGGTGTGAGTTAGTACGCTTGTGGTCCCTTGGGGTCTCCGCCTCTGTTGGTTTGTCCATTCTGGGCTACTGTAGAAACATGGCAGTACAACACGATAGACACAGTGAAAGAAGACTTACTCTCTTTGTAGATATGAAGAGCTTACTCTAAGATCATGAAAACACAACAAGTCTTATTTTCAGGTGTTTATATACTAACGAAAGCATAACAATGACCTGTAACCTAAGTCTATCAGGCACCGTCATCAGGTCCAAATTCAGTTAATAACCAAATAACTGCAAAACTAATGACATACTAATCAGACATACCCATCAGCCACAGCTATACTTTGTGTTTAGCATTGGTGAAAGAAAGCCAAAAATACTGTTGCTCTCCACCACTGGTTTTTAGTGCTAATTGGCAAATGTAGCATGGTAACATGCTAAACTAAGATAATGAATATAGTAAACACTGCGCCTAAATATCAGCATGTTTTCATTGTGAGCATGTGCAGATGCTGATGTTCGCATTTTGCTCCAAGCACTGTTGTGCCAGTGGACGGCCTCATAGAGCTGTTAGCATGACTGTATAGTCTTTCCTTGTATGACAATAGACAGAATATTTCTTGTTGTTAAGGGCTTGGTCAGACAGGCCATTTTAAGATGTCACGTTGGGTTCTGGGGAATTGTCAGTTAATCAACTGGATGATTAATTGAGAAAGTACTGGCTTATTAACTACTGATCATGTTAGTAGTTTAAGAGTTAAAGACTTTTTAGTCTCTTCCATATCCGGAGCAGAGGAGAAGCCCCCAGCCATCATGCTAATATAAAACAACATGAGGCAGGAGATGCTTGGGAGAGAGCTACACTTTATTCTGGGGCTCTGGCTCTCATCCATATTCAACAACAGCAGCTCTGCTCATCACTCGCGTATTTCTCCTCTCCATCCTCTCTGCTTACTGTCTTGCCCTCTCTCTCATTGTCTCAGTCACTCTTGCACACACTGACCCAACATGTGCACAGATATACACACATACGTGTAGTATTTTATATTCTCTCACACCAAAACACATCTTCCTCTGATCAGTGACGCGCCGATGTGCTGTCTGCATCGATGCATCCTGGCTGCTCCTATGTGCCACGGTTCCTTTCAGCATCTGTTGCTCTTTTTCTCACTGACAGGACGAGGGGGAGAAATATGCCCCAGCGATACAATTAACATTTGGAATCGCTCAGGAAAAAATCCTTGAAAACCGTCCTCAAAACAGTGTTGGCACAGACGCACTTTTCACTTGCTTGAAACCTTTTGAGCTTCAGTTAGTCATGGGGGGTTGTACTTGTTAATAGATTAGAGTGGAAGGGCTGAGGCATGTCTGTCTTCCTAGTCTTTCTGTTTATTCCTGTGCTCTTGCATGTCTGGGGTTAGCCATGGTCAGTCTTTGCCAACATTCTTCTTGAGACATCACATATTTATTGTCCTCCATAGCATTCTGTAGATGTCAGAATGATTACTTGGTCTGTACACACATAGATAAATCAGCATACATTGCACAGGATGTAAGAAATAGCAATGCTTTTTTTTTGGGGGGGGGGGGGGGGGGGGGGGGGGGGGGGATTCAGGTGTAAAGCCAGTCCATTGTGCAGTGCCCCCAGGTTCCAAGGCTGCTACCACACACTGACAATCCCACTAGGTTTTTAAGATGTATTTGCATGTGTGGGTGCATTTTTACGATTTGCTGTAGGCTATAGTAGAATTGTTAGCACATTGAGACATGTCATGGGAATGTGTGTGTGTGTGTGTGTGTGTGTGTGTGTGTGTGTGTGTGTGTGTGTGTGTGTGTGTGTGTGTGTGTGTGTGTGTGTGTGTGTGTGTGTGTGTGTGTGTGTGTGTGTGTGTGTGTGTGTGTGTGTGTGTGGAGGAAGATTCAAGAAACTAGCATCATGACAGTGTTTCATCTTTTTGTGTTTTCCATGGAACCTACTGCTGTTTTCAGAGGACCAAAGAGACTGGAGCACACTGGTAAATCCACAGCCCTTAATAGTGCCAACAGCCTTAACACATTTTGACATTTTGAGTCTGATGAAGATAGTGGTGTCTGCTGCTGTTGCCTGAATTTCACTTTCTTTGTCCTGAACACACGTGTCAGGAGGTTATGGTCCCTGACCCCAGATTTGGAGACTTTGCAGGTAGAGATCCTACACTTGACACTTGATTTTGTCTGACGCCTATAAATGTTTGTTTCAAACCACAGTGATTTTACACAGAGCAAACCATCTTTTATGCTGAAGAGTTTCCTTTGTGACATTTTAACCATTGATTCAGAGTAGAATCAGACCATGCTCTATTAATTTCTTTGCCAACACAAGTACAGCTTCAAGTTCAAGAAAGTGTAATTTGTAAAGTTTGGATCTAATTTTTGATGGCTTCAAGTCTGCTGAAACTACAAAGGCTCCAAAATCTCAGAGAACCCTCCTATTTTGATATACAGACTGAGTGCAAACCCTCTTTGAAAGCCAAGGTGTGCTTGATGAAGCTTCAGACAAGCTGGCAGAGGAAAGGAAAGTACAGTAATGGCTGTCCAGACTGAAGTCAGTCAGTCATTATAACAAAGGTCTTGTAACGACAGACCAAGATCAGCTTCATACCTTCTATCAACCAGACAAAGGATAAAAATATAACTTTGAAACACAAATCCTGTATTTGACGTGAGACAGTGTGCATGCATTCTACCCACGTTTACCCATTCATACCAGACTGCTGAAACTGAGCCCTGTCTCCAAATGAAGCAGTATCAGCTGTGATGGAAGGAGAGCCCTCCACTACCTGAGGTCATTGCAGTTGTCTTCATCGCTTGTGCAGACCTGCTACCTCTACGCTCACTATGCTTTCCTCCTGGAAGTAGCCTGATGAAATCTTTCCAAACAAAGTTCTGTCTAAGTTTAGTTTCTCTTTCACGCACCCACTCATGTTCTCTCATTCTGTCTCTTGCATTCTGTTTTTTTAAGACTTGTCGGGTTGTAGGTTACATAAATATTGTTTGCTGGTTTAAACAGACTTTACTGGAATTTTTTGGTAGAAACACAGTGAACTGCTGTCCAGACTATCAACACTTGGTACTGGCACATAGATGGTAGTCCAGCTACAGTATCTCAGTCTACCCTAGAGACAAAATGTTCCATTTGAACAAAAATAGGTAAGATATTTCCACACAAATGCAAAACCCAAAATAATTGATTTTAATGAAGGCATTCTAATGTATTTTATTTTATGTAAATGGTACACTTTAATGTTTCTGAAAACATTTGTGGCAACAAATAAGCAATGCAGCATAATCTTGATTCATATTTTATCAGTACTGTCTGTTAGTCCTGCCCCTGGTGCTCATTGGCTAATTGTTAATCCCCCCCACGGTGCTTGATGGATCGTTTGCTTTTTCAACTTAGGAACCGCTGTATCGTCTCACAGTGGGAGGCTCTGAAGAATCACTCAACTGAACTCAGGGAGTGGACAGAGTCAAGGGTCTGGATACAAGCAAGTTTTAGCCTTCTATAAAGGCCCACCAAAAAAAGTCAATATCAGTTGAAGTGTATGCTACATTTAGAATATTTCCTTTCATTCTATTTCCTTTTCCTTTGGCACTGCTCTTTCTCAACCATGGAACTTCTGTTCTGCCCCCTGTATTATGCTGCTGATCAGCTGTGGCTCAGAAAGGGCTGTTGTGAGGATGGACTGAAGTCGCGCTGCAGCCTGTAGATTTTCTCAGTAAAAGAAACAGTAATTACTGGATAACACTAACCTCACTGTGCAATCTGAATAGATTAGTCTGTAATTTAAATATGTATCTTCATAAAATAATAATAACTTAAACCAACTAGGCTTCCGGTGCCAAAGGGCAATGTTTAATCGACTAGTCGACTTATCGTGCACATCCCTAGTTTGCAATAATGATTTTTCTGAAGAGGATTATGTAAATAAAATAATACAGAGGAACACGTGCAAGATAGAAAGAAATGAAACAACTTACCAAACAGCCAGTAAAGACATACTCCAGTTTGCTCAGGAGTTTCCCCTCTCTCTCCTCCAGCCCATTCAGTCTCCATCTGTAAAAGTAGTTCTTCTGTGTACTCTGATTCACATAAGTATCCTCTTGTCTCCACAGTGAACGGCATTTTGGTGCTGCTATTATAATCACTCATGTTTACTTTCTTGGATTTGTTGTCTTTTCCATGAACCGCTGAAAGTCTGGATACTTTTTTATTTTTCTTTTAATTTAACTTGGTTGATAATCTAAAGGTTTCACGTTAAATCTGGTGTTCACACGGCTGTGTTTTCCTCAGGCGTTTAGTTGTGCATCTGTCTGAGCCACCACACAGTGTTGGGAGCTGTATAGCACTCTCTGCTGTTCTTTCCTCGTTCCACTCGTACCAGAAGACCTTGCATCTGTGTGGGAATACACAGTGTTGTGGGTGTGTTCATACACAATAAAAACCTAGAAATTCAATAAATTACATCATTTTATACATTGTGCCAAACCATATTCTGGCAACAATGAATAAACAATGAATACATTAATGATGATACAAACAAAAGTCACCATAATGCATTGTAGGTACACAGTCTGTAATAATGATGTGAGTGTATGCTTGTGAGTCTTTCAAGCTGCATTTAGTCTGTGCCATATCTTCTCTGTCTCTTGGATTGCCCTGCGTTTTTCCTCAGTTGTGTTGCTGTTGAGACAATTTAGATGGAATGTGGTAACAGTCATGTTCACTGATGTTACTTAGAGGAAAGGTTTATCACTTTGTCACACCATTAAAATCAAAATATGCTTTTTAGAGTTTAGCATTCTTTGATAGTGGACTGTCCAACGCTGCAAATTGTAGATCTGAAACAATTACTTTATTAATCTTTCAAATATGTCGATCAACATTAAATTAATCAGAAACTCGATTGCCTTGGTATTTTGATAATTGATTAATAACTTGAATCATATTCTAGCTATTTGCTAGTTCCAGTATCTCAAATGTGAAGATTTGCTGCTTTTCGTTGACTTTTTTTTTTTTTTTTGGACAGTAATCGTGATCTATTTCTGTTTGAACTGTTATGATGGCCATTTTTCACAATTTCTAAACATTAAAGATAAAATTAGGCAGAATAATGAAAATAACTGATATCTGCAGCTCTAAGTTACTCCAACGGTAATTTTATCTGCTAGCTAGCCTCTGATGAAGGAAGCAACAAATGAGCTCGCTGCTCCATGATACAGAACATGCTACAGGATATTCTACCTGGTGTGTGTCCTTACATGCATGCGTAGATGTTTTTTTGGCACTGTGCTGTTGTTGGTGTGGAATAGTCCACACACACACAGGGATTTTTGAAACTTTTTTGATGCATTTTGGCCTTTTGTCCGACTCTGAAAATTGAGATTTTGAAAAACTCTGTTTGCAGTGTAAACAGGGAGAACAGAATGTGCACCATTATTTCCATTGTCTACATGAGGCGATTTTGTGAAATGGTAGACAAGCCCACTGGTGATAGTTTTTTCAGTCTTCTGATTGGCCAACACAGCTGTAGGGTTAGGGTTATGGCGCCGCCTGTTGGTTTGACATACTCTCAACACTCATTTGTGTTAAAAACAGTGCTTGTGTGGACAGGATATATATTGTTGTATCTATATATTTTTTGGGGGGCCAAAGGAGGGAAACACTGTTTTTAATAGAACTTTGTACTAGAGAAAACACATTTTTATTTGCTGCTATACTGGTTATCAGTGATTTTGACAGCTGGAGGCCTTAACGCAAAGCAACACCACCCACAGAGGAGGATTGTGATGAAGTCCAAAGTATACTGGAGCTCACCAAATTGCTCTGCTATAACCTAGATTCTTTTTAGGTATTGATTTCTTTTTAGCCAGACTGCCAGGCGTCCTGTGTCCAGTAACATATGAAAAGGCAGCTGAGAGTGGGAGATGAGAAATATGCTCTCTAAAGTCATTTTTCAAAGCTAAATTTGAACAGTTCATGACATTTATATTAATACTAATTAAAATATCCAGAGGCAGGGAAAATAAATGTTTCTTTAGCAACCTACTAACAACAAATAACATGTCATAAGATGCATGTCTTTCAGAGAGTTTGCTTACTTAAACAGACTCTTAAAGCAAATGTTTGGATGTCAGACGTGTTTCGTGGTTTCGTGACAATTTTATGGGCTGTCATTGATGGTTTATTTGTTAGCATATCAATCTGTCTCTCAGATCAGTCTCATAGCAGTTTGGCTGAAATACGTCATTCCACTGCTCGGCTTTCAAGCCAAGGCTGCCACGTCTGCATGCTGTAAGGGCATTTGGGCAGAGAGCCCCTTGAAAAGAAAGATTTCTTTTTAACACTGGCAGCCCTGAATGTCAATAGAGTACATAGAATTTATCTACCAGACAGATTTTTTTTTTATGCCATTGACGATGAGGCAGACCTCATCATCTCTCAGTTGTACAGACAAGTAGTGTACTAGTTTACTGTTCCTGCAATCATGAATGGCTGGATTGACCCAGCTGCTCACACTGGCCTTCTCACAAGAGGCAATGCAGCCAGGGTATCTTCAAGGATAAGAAAGCCATGCTGTATCGCTTTGAAGGAAAGAAAAAAATGTAACTGATAGCAGAACTAATGAAAGTTATTTCTTGGCATTGTCAAAGAAACTGTATTTGGTGTGGGCTGGTCATGTCATGGCTAATCTGCTTAATAAGGCCAGTAATGGCACTGACACCTGTCAAGCATATTGGTTGCTGCATTCCTACTTTTCTCTTAGCTAATTCCTATAGAATAGCCTACCTGTCTAGCATTTCTCCTCCATGCTAGACTTGCATATGTCTGCATGTATATAGTAGTACTCCCCAACACCTGGAAACAGACTTTAATGTTTAAGATGAGGGGAGTTCCCCGTAAGGTCTGCATGCTGTGGTGTAGCGTAATCAAACACAAACGAGTCCTCCTAAAAAGGAGTTGCTGTCTCATACACACACAGATCTAAACAATGATATATGGCTACATAATTATTGAAGGTTTTAATGTGCCCCAGCTGAAACACAAACACTTGGCCTCCCTCAGCATGAGAACAAAAGTGGAGCCTGCTGATCGCAGTTTGTCAACTCGTTCTGGAGGAATAAGCAGCGAGATGCTGCACTGATGCCATGCTGAGCTAACCATTCTCAACATCCATCAACATCATTCTCAGTAAGAACATGTCTGTTCATATTTCAGCAGGAGGGGACATATTCAGTACAGACTGGAGGAGACTTGTTTTAGGTTTCTAAAATATTGCAGATTGCAGCACCTTCACATGTATGCCAGCTGTTCTTTGAACATGCTCTACACCAGTTGTTTTATCTTCTTCTATTCATGCAGCTTTTTGGTCCATTAACTTGCTTGAAATGAAAGGCTTGATCTGTTTGACTAATAGCCATTACACAAACTTTGTCAAATCAAGCCATTGCAGGTCCTTCAGTGGGGTTGGGAACAGAGTGACTAAACTGATGTGGTTTTCATTTTAGACAAAATCATCAACTGCTTCTGTTGTCCCTGTAACACCCCATTTGTTAAGCTTCAGCAGAGGCTCTGTGTTACTAATGCGTTTCACTTTTGCCTGCTCTCAGAATAAATACCATCTGGGAGTCAGACAGAAAGCACGAATTATCCTCTAAACTGCTACATGACTTGTGTTTTGCTTGTGGGGACTCGGAAAACAGGCTGAAACTGTGGACCATTGTCTGCCACAGCTGTTTTCTTATGCATTCTGGCTCCAATGTTAATGGGCAAATGCAATTGGTAGAAAACTTGCCTCTCCTATACTGCGCCATGCTTGATGTAGCAGAGACCTTGACCCTGATGGCTGTGACTGGCAGGATGAAAGTGCCACTCAGAGCTGGAACAGAGCCAAGGATAGCTCCATAGACGTGTGCTGGAGCAGTGGTGTCGGTCAGCCATGTTGGTGGAGCATTTATGTGTCTTGAGATTGGATTTCATTAATTGTATAAAAATCCAAACCAAACAAATTACGTTTGCCTTCCATCACCTGAGCCTCTGCCTCAAATGAATGCTCTTAAAAGAAGTGTGAGTCAGTCCAGCTCTTTCTGCTGCTCGCTTTCTGTATGATCCTTCAGTTAGTTTAATTCTACACAGCACTGCTTAGCCTAAGTCTGAGTCCTGCAATGCTAACCCAACAAACTTTCGTTTAAAGATGGGGCCAGCCCAATTAAGAATGCATCAGATAGCAAACTCAAGCCTAAGCGTGCAGCTAAAAGCATTTCATAATCCCTATGAAAAGTCTTTATCATGCTTCCCCCCCCCCCAAAGAAAAAAAATACTCTTCAGAGTTGGATTTCTCTGGTGCATGATCAGGCCTCCATTCTCCCAACCCATTAAGTATTGAGGGCATCTGAGCATTTGAGCTTAATGAGAAAGTTACTTAAAAATCCTCATCATGGTAATTACTTCAGAGCTGCCAATATTTGACTGGAGCTGCTGTGATGTCTTTTTTTTCTCCCAGCCTGAGAGAGTTGGCTTTGCTTTCTCTGCTAAAATAAGGGACTGGAGATGGAAGTGTTTGAACAAACACAAACGTTTGTATGTTAGAATATACATCCGTGCTTTTTGCCTCGTAGTAGCAATTGAACATGTGTTTAATGAACTCGCTCAAATATCTGCATCTGCTACACGGTATGCAATAAGCAGTGACATGAAGGTGTTCACTGTCCCAGCACCACCTGGAGGGTGTTTCTCACCCTCCTGCTGTTAGTTCTGTTACCAATGTTTACAGTGCTGGAGCAAGCTGTGCATGAATGTACATGCATGTGCACTGGGTTGAATAAAGTCTGTACGGCCCTGCGCTTCTGCATGCTGACACTTTGCTTTCTCAGGGTGCAACTAGCAAGTGCAGATATGCACACTTGAATAAGCATACATACACACCGATGAATTGACTTGACATTCATTTTACTGTTGGTGCACACGCACTTTTTGCATGATAACATTGCATTGCATTGATAACATTATGGACACAAACACTCAATCACTTATTTGTGCGGGGCCATTCCACCTGTGATGAGACCGCTGTGAGAGCACAACAAGATAGAGAAAAGAACTGACATTTACTGTTTTCCTCTCACACTTTCCTCCGTCCCTGTCGCTCACCTGGCTCTTTGAGCGCATTCCACTTCCCTTAATTGTCTCCTTGTTTCCATTCGATGGCATCTTCTCAACAGTAGTCACGCTGTTTAAAGACGGATGGAAGACAGGCGAGAAAGAAGTATTGATGAAAAGCATATTTGTGATGAAACCCCCTTCCACTCATCCATCATCTGAAGTAACGTCAATTAGTCCAGCACAGCAGGATCAGCTGTCAGGGGGCTTCCCTGTAGCATCGATCGTTGATCTACAAGCCAAAGTATAAGAGTGGACAGTCACCAATATTACATCATGCATGACAAAACTGTAAGACATTCACAACAAATCCTTATTTCAACTTTGTATAGATGCAGAAGTGTGTTTCACATGCTACAAAGGGTTTAGTAATATTTAATACTTCAGCTTTTCCAGCTGGCTGTTCTATTGAAGTCTGAGCTCATTTAAATGTGTGTGGGTTTTTTTTTAGTAGATGATACAGGTCATGTTTTGATGGGGCTTTAATTACAATATAATGTGAAACAATAAAGTATTACAAAATACAAAGTTTGAGTGTGGGAGAAGAGACTGAGCTATATTTCATGTGATTTCTCCATTCTGACTGAACGGTAATGTTTTAACATTTACATATGGTTTGATCATGTATGCTGTAATTAAAAAAGCAATAACTTGTCTTTGCCTGGCAGCACACATGGTTTCTAATTCCATTTCTGTTTGGTTCCCTCTGCCTCAGACATCTGGAGCCTCGGTGTGATCCTGTTCATGTTGGTATGTGGCCAGCCACCCTTCCAGGAGGCTAACGACAGTGAGACCCTCACCATGATCATGGACTGTAAATACACTGTACCAGCCCATGTCTCCAGCACCTGCAAAGAGTGAGTGATACATTCATAACGTTCACAAACAGGATCCCTGAACTGCTCTGTCTACTCTGTCTTTGATACCATTTGAAATAAATCTCATAGAGCGTGACATTTTTCAGCACACTTCCACAATAGCATGTTACAATATTGAGCTAGGTCAGTTATTTTAGTTCAAAAATTTTAGTTGATATTTCCAATTTTCACCCTCTTTTTTTGGTCTGTCTTATAGTCGACATACTCTTTGGGTGGTTAGCCAGTCGCGTTTAGCAGACATGGCCTGTAGTTTGCAGCTGAGGCAGTTCACCTGTATCCATACTGCAGTTACTGTATCTTACAGTAGAGACCTGATCACAGTGTGGAGAGGCCACATTGTACTATGCTTGCCATAGTTCCACCTTGTTTATAAAAAATGTTTTATATATGATATGTCACAGCGCAATAAATCAGTTATTTCACTTCATTGTAAAGCTCAACTAGCTACAATGTTATCAACACGCCCACTTGCTAGTTGTGTAGCAGGGTAGCAGTGCATGCGCTGTAAATGACAGTGTGTTAATACGGCTCAAAGGATACCTCCTGTGGTGGAAACAGTATTGCAGAATCCCCACTGGTGGACAGATTTCTACTGTCGAATAGTATATACTGTCATACTGCCCAATCATATTACTGAGTCAATTCACACTGACTAATGGAATATTAATGAGTTCCAATACAGCAAAGGCAATAACAATACAACATGTTCCACCACATGCAAACATTTTGCATTTCTCATATCTGTAAATCTATACAGTGGCCACAGTATGAACAAAATGTTCTGTGAGAACTTCTGTGTGAAAATGTATTTACACGCTTGAGATACACAGAATTTTTCCCCAGGAGTTTAGGGCTAGGGTGTACAGCAACATGAAAACAGAGCCTCAGGATTTCAGAAATGCCTCGGTCTAAGTCAGGGTAGAGGAAAAGGCTGTTTACAACACAACTGTATATGGTTTTCTGACATAACTCTCTGACTATCTCAGAGTGCTCTGTAGTGATCATGCAACTACCACAGCCCAACTTCATGTGCAGGTGAAAATGAATGTGGGTTGTAATATGATAGGATGTACTGAATGGCATATATTGTGTCATAAGGTGTCATATATGAATAGCGAATTTGATTAATGCGTGCAATATGAAATATGCATAATAATCACAAAATAATCACTTGATTTTATAACCAAGTGCACCATGAATATGTTTCTGGGCTACCAAAATATTTACCAATACTAGCTATGCCTAAACTCCTTCTCTCAGTGATTCTGCATCAGAAGCACTGAAACAAGGCAGTAGCCACACTGATTTATTCCAGGCCCTCTCAAGCTATGCTGGGCTAATTTGTGAAGCAGTATAAATTGACAGCTTTTCTAACAACTCTGGCCAGGTTTAATCGAGAAATATTAATGATGTGGTTTTTTTTAAACCTGACCCAATCTGTTGTCCAGGTTAAAGAGAGACCAGACCCTTTTGTATCCACTATGAATCTTATTGTCTTCATTTTTCTTGAGTACCAGAGCTTTTATTGGCAGTTTTGGCAAGATCACTATCTCAGAAAACCTGTTGCAGAATTGTTTGTTTTTGTGTCATACACATCCTGTATGTTAAAGTGGTTCAGATTAGACAAACTGTGAGAGGTGGGAAAAAAACTTTTGAGAAATAAGAAGCCACTGTTACTTCAGTTCAGCACCCATATATTTTTGAATTAATGCAATGAGTAGTGAGTGGGTTTCATGGGCATGAGCAGTGGCATCAGAGCCACTGTGCTCAACATGTTGTGAAGGCCAGTTTTTTATTTCCACTCTCACTGAACATCAGAGTATTTTTAGACACAGGAAATAAACGCTTATCTCCTCTGAGTCGAAGGAGAGATCTGACTAGATTGAAGTGCTAAGCTGAAGCAGCTGTGAGCAATCTGATGGGCTTTGACTGCAGAGCTGTAGAGCTGTTTGTTGCATGCTGAGACCCAAGCTTATATTTTTACCGTGTCACTCACTGGTAAATTATCCTCCCATATCACAATTTTGGATTTCCACCCACACCCTAATGATGCTGCAGTGCTTCATCTGACCACAGTATAGGATTTGTGTGGCTTCATACTGGTTTCTTAACATTGTCAATAAGAGGAACAGTTGAGCAAGCCCAAGGCATTATCAGCCATTTGAACATACTGGAAATGGTCACAAATGACAAAGGATGTGGGGCGGCAGTAACAGAAATAGTTGCGGAATGTAGGCTTGTGCAGTCTGGCGATCAGTTGCTATAAAGATCATTTGTAGAATATGGACTCTGCTGTACATATAGAGATGTTTCTGGTGGAGCAACAAGTTCGCCCACTGAGCCCTGTTAAGCAGCATGAGTGACTTTTTATTCTTAATTACAAACCAGTCCTCTGTCTCTTCTCCATGGATCGGACACCCTGCATCTCCATCCTCTTTGTTTGGTTGAGCTTCCTGCTCAACCAAACTTCATGCACTGCACCAAAGTAACTGGTTAACTTTATAGATGTGATTTGGATTGTGATATTAATTCTGGTATTGTCACACTGAATACAAACACACAGACTTTGACTTTTGTAATATCAATTGGCTCACTTTGTCACATGGCTAAAACTTACAATATCCCCAGATACAAGATGTTCCTTGTCCCTGTCTTTGACACTAAGACTCCTCTAAGTCGTCCTTGCTGGCATTTCACTGGCGGAACTCCCCCACCCCCCTCCTAGTCCTGCCACCCACCACGGCAATTTCATGTAACCACGATTGGACTATAAAATAGAAACCATTGCCCAACTCTGACGGGATGTCACACACACAGGTTATGATGCACCAGAATTGTATCATCTTAAAACTTTTTTTTTCTCTTTTGGAGACGTTAAAATGGCTAAGGTGTAGCCCAATTTATTCAGCTGAGCTACTAGGCTGAAGTATATTGTGCAATATACCTCTAGTCCCCTTGGCAGGAAAGTCTGCACAAATTATCACAAAAATTATTTTTTATTTTAGTTGGCAGGCACAGGGCACCAATTTCAGCAGAAGGAAAACAGCAGTATCAGTGCTTTATTATTACAGCATTACAGGGGGGAGAAATGATTTGAGCTTATGTCGGCAGCTAACAGTAAGACATCCTAACAAACAGCACGTTTACAATGAATAACTGTGGACCTGAGCATCACACAGCCTTCAGCAACAATGACAGAGACCATGACAATGCCGAGGCGATTCCTGGTGGACTGAGTGCAGCAGCTTCCTTACTAAACTGAGAGCTAACTGCAGCTGCCGTTGCTAACATAAAGTTAGCAGCGTCGGCGCTAATGTTAGCTCTGTGAGCACTCCTCTCTCCTGACTCAACTCTGAGTTGTCCGGAGCCAAACTCGGCAAGAAATCCACCTCGGCTCTGTGTTCCCTTGTCATCAAATTAACCGGTGTCCTGTTGGACGGAAGCCGAGAACCAAACAATTGAATTCGTTATCACGGGAAAACGGTCTTTGTTATCTCGAGATAACGGTAAAAAAAAAAAAAAAATATATATATATATATATATATATAAACAATAAACAAAGATTTTGATAAAACATCCCTCATAATGTAATTGGACGAGATGCTTAGGAATAGGTCCTGATTTTTGAATTTGTTAATACTCGTTAAATTATAAAAAATCAAATAGTTTATCCCTTGTTTTTAACCTGTGTGGGTGGGACATAGTTCATCGGGTGTTGTGGGAAGTGGATTTCTCTCGTGTGTGAGAGTGAAGAGTAGCAACAACACAGCTGCAGTAAAGTACACGTTTAAGGCAGCGAGTTATTCTAGTCAGTTTAAACGTGTCCAGATATGCTCAGGTTGCAGCCTGATGGTGTTGGAAGGCCTATTTATTTATTTACATTTTTGCAGTAGGTCATCAAGCTAATACAAAGTTACAAAATCATGAAATCATGGCACATACATTATTGAAATGTATATATTTGTTTTTCAGCTTCAACCCAATGCTCATCAGGTAAATGCTTTTCACAATAGAAGCTTGCAGGCGGAGCTGGTAGCTCCATTTAGACTGAGTGCAGTGTGGTCAGAGCCAGTGGACTGCTGTTTAGAACACAGGTGACTGCACACTAGGTGAGCTATTCAGTTAATTGGCTAAGTGGCTTGTATTTGACCTTTGCTTATATTCTCTAGTACCCTTTGACAGAAGAAGAAAAAGGAGAGCAAAGTGTCAAAGGTCCTGTAAGTGATGAGGTTACAGGTTTCTAGAGCTAGGTGGCCTTTGACAGTCTGCCAGTAATTATGAACTGGTTCTTGTGGTTTTAAATGGGCTCCGCTTTAGACCATTTGTGTAATTAAGGTCAAGGTTTGCTGTGAGTCTCCTCTTGGATGCTGTCGTCCTCCAGATAACGATTCCCACAAGGTCCACAGTCCTACTCCCTGGCTGCTTGTGCCAAGTCACTGGATCAACACGTGTGTTTCTGTCTGTAGCTTGTTTCTGTATGTGCAGATGTTTCTGTCTTTCTGTTCTCTATTCCCCGTTGATTCACCAAAATACATTTACACGCTTCAATTCATCAATTATTCACATGCGCAAATCCTACACCCTCCCTTTCCTGAGCTTTGTTTGTTTTTCTCATCCTTAATTTTAATTTCTAGGGATAAAACTCGAAATAAAGTGTTTGTTTTACATCCCTACCAAAAACCAGCCCTCCCTGCCACAGCCACCATCGCCCCCCATCAACAAACATAGAAACAGACAAATGTACTGTAGCTATTGTCTTTGTCACAGTGTGACGTGTGGATAGTGATATTGTGGACTCTTTCTGAGCCAATCACAACCCAACAGAACACTGTGTTCCCTCATTTCATGTCATTACTGTACAAACCATACAGAGTGCACAAACACTCAACCTCCCTCTCTCTATTTGCTTCACGCTCATCACTGACACTGAGATGCATCAGAACTGAGATTTAGCTAGTTTATTGCCTGTTGTTTTCCATTGTTTGAGTCTGGAGGAGGACAGAAAATATCCATGCCTATTTTTCTCTTGTGGTCCATTTCACACGCTAACACTTTGTCTGGCTCGTGGGTTGGTGGGATCTCTCACACATGAGGACACACCTGCCTATGAGAATATGTGGACAAGCTATTAAGCACCAGTGTGAGTGTGTGTTTCACATGTTGTTAAAGAAAATATAAGAGCGGGTCTTATACAGCCTCTTTCTGTATAGGTCCCAAGTGAACGAGAAAGAGAGGGATTGGACAAGACAGCCATTTGTAAGGAAGCAAGTGTTGCTTAGAGTACCACACATAGTGAGAGTTCAAGAGGGCGACCAGTGGGCTGTCTGTTTCCTCTAAGTTGTGCAGAGCCACTCTTCAAGTGTACGCCTGCTTAGGTTTTAGTGTATGGATTTTTTTTGCAATTAGAATATAAATTCAGATTTAAAATATTCATTGACAGCCCTAATTGAAACAACATGGTGTCTTAAATTGACACTGTACTGTTGAGGCTAAAATTCTGCCAGTGGGTTTTGGATTCAGTACTGGTCTTTTTTTAAACTCTTTTCATTATTCTACTCTTCTGTCTCCTATTTAAAGTCCAAAGCCAACAATTAATTGATTCTACCAACTATTGTTTGTGTATCCATAGTATGATAAAGCTTATGCCTCTATGATAAACTCCTAGGGTCATCCACTTGATGAAAACCAGCAGAGTCATACCATTGTATTTGGATGACAATAGTTTTTATTACAGTGAACAGAGCAGAGGAGGTTACTTCTTTGACTAAACATAGAACCTCATCCCAAGCATGCTCACATCTGCCTGACACAGAGATTGTCTCCTGAGATGATAAAGCAGCTTCAGAGTTGTTTTTGTATACACTGCATTGATTTGTGTTAATTGTTAGAAAGAAAATGTTTCACTCAGTGACCCTTTTGTGTTTTGAATAGACTTCAGACAACAGTGGAAGTCTATGGCACAGCTACAGTATATGAAGCTGTTGCAATACGAACAATACTAGTTAGTTGATTGTCATCTTTTCAGAGCAACTGTTGATGATAATAATATTAATAAAACAATAAAACAATGCAGCTGTTTAAGTCTGAGGAGTATCGGCTAGAAAGGGGGTGGTGAAGGCTGGACCTTCTTGAAATAACAATTGATTCATAGGTTTTGATCAACATCAGTGCCTCCACAGATCCTTTTGTATTCATTTTTTGCTTTGAGGCAGTAAAAACCACACTTCTCTCCCGAGCTGAATGTTTGTAATGTTTTCATGCATCTGTATTCTGTTGTACTGTTGTGCATCATGCTTTTTTGCACATGTTAACTTTGTGATTTAACATGTAGCCATAGTGAACAGATTGTAGTCTAACTCATGAGACTGCATTGACCCTGACAAAAAAACCAAACAAACCAAAAAAGACAATTTGTCTCAGGGTACTTACAGGTGCAGTTTCCCCTACCAGTCCCTTGTGGGTGGCCTGCCTCCACTAATGGGACCCCCTGCCTCCTCTGAAAAAAACAAAATATTTTATTTTTGTTATGTTCTGAATTCTTCATGTTCAGACTTTCGAGCTCAGACTTTTATTTTGAAATAATGTGTGTGTTTCGCTTCCTTCTCCTCATCCTCTGTTTTGTGTTTCTGATATCTTCATCACGGTACTTACCAGTGCAGAAGGCGCTGAAGATATTAATGCTAATATTAGTAGTGCCCTATTATTTCCGCAATGTAGAAAACACAGACAGAATCATGGAATTTGTTAATTCAAAATGTAAAACGCAGGATATTGCAGAAACTGCAGATTCAGTTTATAAAAATGAGAGTTTTCCCTCCATTCTAAGTGTTTTTTCATAGCATCTAAAAGAAATAAGCAGAAAAAAGAACTATGCTGCTATACATGCTACGCGCACACACAGAGAAAGAGAAAGAGGCAACTCTCTGAAGTGCAACCACAGTTTGTTGAAGGCTTTGTGGCTGCATGTGTGGAGTCAGATATCCTGTTGGAAAAAATGAAAAAGCTGCACCCATTTCTGATCAAGCATTGTAAACAAGGAGCAGCATTGCCTGAACATGAGAGTAACCTCCATCAGACCCACCTACCCGGTGTGTTGGAGCTGCATGCAGAGGCTGTCCTGCACAAGATCCTTTTGATATTCACATTTTCATATTGAATTGTTTATTATTAGTTATTATTTATCATATTCATCCACCACGATTAGACACTTTTTGATGACAAAATGTTCCTGAATTTTGACACACAGAATTTAGAAAAATGAAAACGGAAAACTCAGAATTTAGGAAAAATTAAACAGAATCAGGAAAAAATGCACTGATATATGTACAGCCCTATGAAACGGATTTCATAGGGCTGTAAATATATCAGTGGCTTGAAGTGCATCTCTGTGTACTGCTTGAAATATGTCTAAACATGTGATGATGGCTGTGTATGTGTGGTTATTGAACCAACTTAACAGTTTAGCATTTGCTATCAGCGTGCTGGCAGTGTGCAGATAGTCGGACCTCCCCTGCTGCCTCCACTGCTCCTGCTGTTACTGCTGCTGCTGGTTGTAGTCCTCAGGGAGCCTGGCTCGCTCTGACTAATCCCCAGCATGACTGACAGACAGCCGAGCACAGCTCTGCCCTGCCTGTTAGCCTGTAGCCTCGATCCCGGAGTTGAAAAATGATGAATTCAGTGAAGCCAAAATGAGTTGAAATGTTCCAGCTTTGTGGTGCGTGTTTCTCAGCTTTATATGTGCACATTTTTAGGTAGATGAATCTGTTTGAGTGCAGTTGTCACAAGACCTATGCCAGTAAGTGAAGCTTGTTATTTAGCTTTTTGTCTTTGCTTCATAACTTCTAAAATTTTTCATTTGAAAACTTGGTTCACACTTCCTAGAACATTTCAGTGTCCTGGACAAATTGGAGAAATTCTGGTAAAGAATTATCTGTGTTTTTGTGCTATGTGACTAATGGAGCCAACAATTTTTGAAATTGGTTCGAGCGAGAGTGCTGCAGCCTGCAATGTAATCCCTCCGTATGTTTGCACATTGTCAATGTACAGCCACTAAAAGTTGTCGTTTTTGCCACAGACAGACTCAGACTTTCAATTTAAGTCTCTGACATTGCGGTAAGGATCCCCACAGAGAGACCGTAAAGAGTAAGATGCTTTTTGTTCAACCAGAAACAGCTACTATATTGCTGTCGCCAAAGCCACCAGACTCCACACAGAAATAGTCATTTTATCATTGTTAAAAACACTTCATTCAAACATAGCAGAAACAAAACAAAGCTCAGAAACCTTCTTGGCTTGTCTTTCTATAACAATCACCTAAATACTGTCTACTACTGATTTTTTTTTTATGTCAACAGCTCATATTTATTTTTACATTGTAAAAATGAAACAAAGTCTATAAATGGACTGCGGGCGACCAAGATGAATCTAAACAAGTGTCAACACCCATGCAAATATTAGCATTTAAGGCTGAGATTATAAGAGCATCACAGAGTTAAGATAAGCTGAGATAAGAAAAAAAAAACATTAAGACATTACACACACTGATGAGAAACTTCTCAAGGTGAGACTACTGCAGAAAGAGAAAGTTATATATATAACTTCATATATTCCTCATGAAGATCTTTTTCATTTGAAGACAACTAGGTTTCTATGTTCTTGTCATACCTTGTTTCTTTATTCTCCTTTTCATTCTATGCCTATTATTCTGCCTTATTATGCAGATGACAATGATGGTTTACTTCTGAATGCATGATGCCTTTTCTGTCTTTTCACTAGATTCCATATCCCACCTAATCCTGTTAAATTGCAATCTCAGCTTTCAACAGTGTCATTTGCGAGGAATTTAAGCTGCCAGCTGACCAGATGTAGTTTCACATCCTCAGCTCTGTCGAAGCCAATGTCTGGCACAGTCTGTCACTGTACATTATACACCATATAGTCAATGCCTCCATCTGCTCTTCCTCGACATAGCAACAAACAGGTTGGATTGTACTCAGACACTAAGTCCTGCTTCAGCAGACAGCTGAAACGTTGGCTACGCCACAAAAAGAATGTGTCCATCCCGGGAGACTGGCGGCAGATTTACTGAGCTTCTTACAAATGATTGTCAGGGCTGTAAAAGATTTGTCTCTTCATCTTTTCAATTGAAGCAGGGTATTTACTGCAGATGTCCCAGCCAGGCGTATTTTAATGGATCGGCATCAGTTCAAAAATAAAGCTGATTAGAATCCAATGCATTCTTTACCATACTCTGCTATGTTCTGTCCACCTCAGCCTGATAGTGCAGCTGCAGCGCACTGGCTCTACACTGCAAGTATTTCGCTCCATATCTGAGTGAGAATTAGAGTGTGTGAATGTGAATTGATTCTGTTCTGACTCTGACTTTGGCAAAATGCATGGTTTTGCTAAGCTCTGATGCTAAGGACAAACATCTCTTGTCTCTTTTATTAGCAAGCGACATTTAACCAGCAGTGTCTCATTTTTAGGTGACACAAACTGTTGCTTTCACCAGTTAGAATGACAACACAAGACTGATGCATCTTCTCTATCCCTGATTGCATCACATAAATTTCAGCAGTCACATTCTCTCAGTTAAACTTTCAGTTTTGGAGTGCCTTGGTGGCCAAACTATTATATTACACTCCTCTAACCACAAGAAGGGACACAATACAAGAGGAAATGTAGCTGCTGTATGTATGGAAATGAAGTCACTATAGGCAAAGTCACGGCAGTTTTTTCTTTCTGTATGGCAAACAGGAAACCTTCAGCCATTGTGCCCTCACATACAAGGAATACATAAAAACACTGTTAAACTGAGATCGGCAATTTTTTTTACAGATTGCTGATGAGCAAATAAAAGAGAACAAAAGTTAATAGTTAAGGATCTATGTAATATTACTATGGAAGACGTTCCAGAATAAAGAATGTAGTCAAGTATAAATGAAACGTTCGACTGTCCCCACAGACAATCAAATATTAAAGTTCTTGTGGTTTTGATTTGTGTTTCACATCCTCCAGCAATAACAACAATAACAGAACTTGTGGGAGTAAAAGCAACATTTTCACAGCAACAATCAAGAAGAAATCACACAGTGGACACTTCAGTCTTATTGTAGTATTGTGAATGACTGTCATTGCAGGTTACAGGACATTATGCTTATTTAAAAGCGGTTTGAAAATACTTGTTGCTTTATTTCCTTTTACCTGCATGAAAAATCTGCAAAAACGATTCTGACCAGACACAGGACTGAAGTGATCAGACTCCACCACAAAAACAAAGTGAAGGCACAATTCAACACTGGCAGGACAAGAGTGATGTGATAGGCCTAATGTTGTGAGAAACAGAGCTCCAGAGTCCCACCAGTTACTCATCAATAGTTCTGACAGCATGGGTCCTGATGGGTCTCTTCCCTCAGGCTGAAGGGGCAGGTGGTGGAGCAGGTGGAGACCTTCAAGCACCTGGGAAGCAGTCAGCCAGCACCAGTGCCTCACAAGCATGCAGATGGGGTCTTCAAGACCCAGCAGCAGCTACATATTTCTCCTCAAGTCACTCATCTAATCTGTCACTTGCGTTTTAGAATCATATTAATTATTTCAGATTAAATATAAGATCTTTCTCTTTTTATCCTTCCTCTTTTCCCATCCCTCCTGACTTCAGCCTGATAGACCGTATGCTTCAGAGGGACCCCAAGCGACGGGCATCCCTGGAGGAGATTGAGAGCCATGCCTGGCTGCAGGGGGTCGACCCGTCCCCAGCCACCAAGTACAACACTCCCCTGGTCTCCCACAAGAACCTGTCAGAGGAGGAACACAACAGCATCATCCAGCGCATGGTGCTCGGGGACATCGCAGACCGAGAGGCCATAGTCGAGTAAGTTGTGTGTGTGTGTTTGTGTGTGTTTGTCTTCTCCTCTGATTGTAGAGATTGGAGTGTGACTTGGTTGGAGTTGCTCTGAAACATTGCCTGCATATAGGCAGGGTCTTATAACCTGCCTTTCCTTCCTTTTCCTTAAAATGGTCCGTAAAAGTACCCAAACAGAACTGCAGCTGTTTTCTCTGTCAGTCAAAACTGGCCACAGAGATTGTGCATTTGCTAATATAATGACCAAGACCTGCAAACTACTTTCAGTAGAAACAACAGAGATTAGTGGACAGTGGTTTTGATGTGCATATGCTTTAAAGTGATGCATGAAGGACACAGCCAACAAATGTGTAGCTTTTATAGCAGTGTGCATCAACTGGCAGCCCATAGACCACATCTGGCCCCCCAAAGCTTCTCATCCGGCCCACAGAGTATTAATGAATTCAGAAAATGTGCCCATAAGGAGGCCCGATCTGTCCTGAGAGTAATCATCGGTCAGTTTGTCAATCCCTGTCAATGAGCCAAAAAGTCTGTAATTAATAATTCACCTGGTCTACAGAATTGGATTATTGTCCAGCTCCATCCTCTCTACTCTGTGGACCTGCCATCAAACCACCTGCTTCCAGGTTGACCTGTCCCTGGTGCCGACAGTAGCGTTTTTCATTGGCCAGCTGTTGTAGAGTTTTTAGTTAAGCTCAGGACTCATTCATTGGTAGTTGAACTGTGGGTTTTGTATTGAGCTCTGAATGCCATCTTGTTGTTGCTCTGAGAGCAAGTATGTAGTTACCATTATGGATTTTCTACGTTGTTTAGGAATCTGTTCACACTGATATAGGCTAATAAAAATAACATTAATTTTGTAAGGAAGTTAAAACAATAATAGTTTTTTTTTTTGTTTGTTTGTTTGTTTTTTACAAAGTGTGGTCCCGACAATGTCTGCTCAGAAAGATTCTGACCCTTGGACAGGTGTAGATGAGGACCTGGTTTTAGAGGAATGACCTCGAGTAGGCTGAACCTGCTCCTCTGCCCCACTTGACACAGCATCAATCTTAGAATCATCACACTTTCTTGCCCATACCCTTACAAGACAGTATATATGGTGTTCAGGCAATCAGTTTTTTAGTTTGTTCTAGTGTTATTTTTTTAAGGCATTGTATTTTTTGCACTGCTTACCATTTCAAAATCTCTCTGACATAGTAAGTGCTTAAAGCAGGGTAATGGTAAACACAGTAAGTCCATTTAACTCCTTTTCTGTGTTAGTATAGAAACAGCCAGTGTGTAGTGACTCAAAGCTTATACAGGCTGCTAATGAAAACCAGTAGCATGTTCAGGCTGTAAACGGCACTGTGCGGTAGAGGTCAGCAGGTGGTTTGAAGCTGGGAGAAAGAAGGAAATTATAAACTGGGTAACTGTTGAACTAAACGTCTAAGCCAAAATAAAAAAATATTTGAGTAAATATCAAACTCAACATTAGACTAAATTAATTATTAATAAATAAATCTGGAACTGACAATGTCAGTTAATTCAATGAAGCTAATAGCTAAAATTATGTTAAATAGATTTTAGATTTAGATAGATTTGAAATATTGAAATAAAGCTATTAGCCATGTTTTTGATTTTAGCTTTTATGTGTTTAATATCTATTCAAATCTACATTAATTATTTAAGTTGCACTTTAATGATGGGTAAAGTAATACTGCAGTTGTTTCCTTATGATTGCAGTTCAAATAAAAGCTTTCAGATAAAGTTATGTTAGCAACAAATTGTTATCACAGAAATTTTCTAGATAATTAGGCGTATATTTGAGGAAAAATGCAAAAACACTATGTAGTTCAGACACAACTGAAGCAGCATCAATGACGCACCATAATAATCGTATTGAAAAAGTGAACTAGCACTTTATCATCTCAACATCAGTCGGAGTTTGTGCTGTGCTTCATGCATGACGTGCGATTTTATTTCATGCATGGATAGTTACGTAGCTGGATTATTTGGAAGAGAGAAGCAAATTTGTGAGTAAAACAACCATTGAATGATTTCTTTTCCTGCCCTTCTGCCTGCCTGGTATCATGGACAAAGAGCTCATAGTGTTGCGTTCTATGAAGTTTGCAGTGATAAATAAATTGAAAGCAGGTCAGATATGACATGAATGCCACTTGTCAGCCTCACTGTAAAATCAGCAGTTCCCCTGGACCTCAAAGGTCTGCACATTTTCTAATGCTGTGGCCAGAATAATGTGTTGGGAGTGGAGAATTGCTTTCTGAAGAAATGATCTGTGATGTCGTCTACAGTCAAAATGGCATTTAAAATCAGCTGGAGAGCAGCACACTGAGTGTCAGCACTGTTAGCTAGTTAGCTCAGTAGAATTAGACCGACGCCCATACTGCTGCTTTAAATAAACTTGCAATATAGCTGAAAACATCAGCGTTTCCCCTACATTTTGCCCTGCTGCAGTTTCACACTGCACATAACCGGCAGTAGCAAATAACCAATACACACACACAGACACACACAAACACTCACGCAGACACACACATCATCAAGTCCTGGCTGTGCTGTGCCGGTGTAGTCCTGATATGCGTGCAGCACAGGAAATGAAACTGCTGCACAGAGAAAAACAAAAGGCCTTTGATTTTGATTTGACTTCATCTCCTCTTTTCTGTTGAGGAAAATAAAGAGATTTTGGTAAGGTTTTTATTTTTTAAACAACACTTTAGTCTCTCTTGTCAACAATATTGCATGTTGACATAGCCAAGGTCAGTTTTTAACAATGGTGCAGTCTAGTTTTGACAAACGTATTTCCTCACAGTTTTCGTAAAAGAAATAAACACTATAACCAACAACCTTTTCATGCTCATAGTTTACGAATACAGCTGCCTCACAGGAAGTCACTTGCATTTTATATCTCAGGTACATGATGCCATTACCTTGACTTCGTGTGTGGAGCCTACATGCAATGTTTCACACAATGCTAACGTCGGTCTGCACAAGGCCTCATTTACACCTTGCAGTGATGTTCAGTGATTCAGTTTCTGTGACATATTAACCAGCAGTCAACTTAAGTAGCAAGTTAGTTAGCAACACACAATGGATCAATCAATAATCAAGCATCAGCTGATCGACACAAATATATAATAAAAAGATTCCCTCTGTGCACAAACACTATTTTCCAATCTCTGTAGAAAATCACTGAACAGTCGATGATCTGATAATTCAGCTGTAAATAATGCTCACCCACACACATTAATCAATGAAAACAAGACCCACAGCCTGTATGCAGCCGCATTCAATTACTTTGATGGCAGTCACACTGTTCCGTTTTGCACCTCCATAAAACGAGTCCGCCTGTTTCTGCTTCACTTCACTATGCCGATGTGTGTGAGGAGCCGTACAACACGACACACACAGCACTTACACAAATCCTGGAGCGTGCTGACAGACGTGAACTTGAAACATCTACTGTTTACCCTACAGCCATGAGAGAAACCTGGTGTGCAGCTACATGCTGAGAACGAGAGAGCTGCATGGGAGGACATTAAAGGAACTAAAGAGAGAACAGCTGTTGATTGCACAGTCATGATTTCTTGTTCCTGTCAGCCTTGTTTCACAGTTCACATTCATCTTCCTCAGTGGAGCTGCCTGGTGTGATGGAGAGAAACACACGCATGTGCAGTACACACACCCCTTTGAGTGATGTCATTCTCCATTTACACCTTTTGTCTTTGCCTTTCCTCTCCTCCTTTGCATGCAACACTAACACAACACTGCTGCTTTGTACACAGTAATGCTCAGCATGGGAATGCTTGTGTGTTTGTATGCTGACAGATGGGCATACATGTGTTCTTCTTCTATAGATCCAGTGTGTGAGAGATAAACTGTACATCTGTACCTTACAGTTTTTATGAGCCAGGTTTCCCCACTGAGCATCAATCTTTGATGGATCTGTTGTGTCAGAGTGAGTGTGACGTTGTTCTACTACAGTTTTGCTTTACTCTACATTCTTCTCTGGTCTGGTACAGTAGCTCTTTCATCAGTTGAAGTGTCACACAACAGAGACCTTGCCTAGCTATCACAGACTGCGTGGTACAAAGAGCTGTGACTCAAAAGTCTGGGAGGTTTACATTCACTACAGTACTCAGTCTGCCACAGAGAAGGGATTTGTGATTGGCTCTCATACCTCAATACACACTTCCCCTTGCCTTACAGTCACTTAGCTAGTCCCCCACTTGATTAAATGAAGCAGTGGCACCATATTTGTTCATATACATTTCTAAAGGAAAATACAATTTGGCTGCAGATATCTAACCTTGTTATGTCCTAATCACAGCCTGAGCTGCTGGAAGGGACAGGAAGTACCTAAACGTGTATGTGAGGATTTCCAATAGTCTCAGCTTCCATTGGTGGTCCACTAACTTAACTGTCCTGTTTTTTCCCCACATCTAGTATCTGTGCACGTAATGATTGCGGAAATGGTTTGATTTGATAAGTTATGCAAGTAACAGCTTGATGCTTGATACAACAAATAGCCCTTGGGCCCTGAGATTATAGGAAGTTCAAAGCCAGTATTATAGCATTAGACGCTGTGGCCACATATAGAAATCAACAGAAAGACAGTGCATATGGAAAGTTTTCAGTTTCCCACATTTTTTTACATTCCAGATGCATCTTCAAATGGATTCAAATGTTTCCTTTCTAATCAATCTACAAACAGTGCTCCAGGCCCTCCACAGTTTTGCAGTTATGTGTGATTGAGTCTGCTGGAATGCAGGTGCAGCTTTGCTGTGGTTAGATTGTAGACATATAAAACCACAGCTGTCATTTGGCATCACATGCTGCTGGACAAGCTTTTCATTTACCACTGTGTTGTGTTGTGTTGTGTTGTGTTCTTTGGTGGAACCTCACAAGACGTATCTACCACTTGTGTTTCCAACATGTGTTTTCCAGTCCGCTGCTGGAACATGTCCTTCTCTGTTGTGTTGTGGAGTTTGGATGGCTGCAGGGGTTCCTCTGTCTTCCTTCATTTCTGTGTCTGATCAGCAAGTTGAAACTCAAAATGATCATCTACATAATTAAATTTCCCCCCAGGATAAATACATCTCAACCCTCTGCATCAGCTTGATGCTGCCTGCTTTTTTCACAATTTTAACTTGTGCTTGACAGATGTAGAGCTGCAGCAGTTCAATTCAAGTCTATTAATTGGTTAGTTGATATACCGTATATCTATATCTTTGATATATATAAGGATTTTGGACTGTCGGAGAGAACAAGACATTTGAAGATGTCCACTGGGGCTGTGGGAAATTGTAGCAGGCATTTTTCATTATTTTCATTACTATTAATTAACAGTTCATTGATTAATCACAAAAATAATCAGAAGATGAATTGATAATGAAAATATTGTTTGTTGCAGCCCTAGACAGATCTAGAAATTGTTAATTCAACCAATCAACCATTAATCTCTGCTGTGGTATTGGAGATATTCAAAAAATCTGACATTTCACAATTGGTGTTGACTGATGCTCTGGAAACACAGAATGTCATATCGTTTTGTTTGATTATTTTGGATTGTATTAACAGAGTAAGCCTTATTTGTTATTGTCTTTTACTCTGTTCATCCATTTCCCAATGTCTTGTTTTGTATACGCTGTGCTTTTCCATGTGTACATGTCCCTAATGTACTACTACTCTGTTGTTTCAGAGCCCTGGAGACCAACAAATACAACCACATCACAGCCACATACTACCTGCTAGCAGAGAGGATCCTGAGGGAGAAGCAGGAGAAGGAGGTCCAGACCCGCTCCTCCAGCCCCAGCAACATCAAGGCACAGTTCAGGTAAAACACTGCGAGAGCAATGACATGACGCAGTGACACAGCAAGCATGAAAACATCGCCATTATCACTCACATTTGAACTAATACAGGGGCCTTTGCCATGCTGTGGCCTGTGCACAATTCATTTATTTTCTAACTAACTAGTGAAGAGCGTGTGTAAGAAATATCACTGCTCATCATCATAATGACTATCTGAGTCATATTATGAGCCACGAAGAGGGTAATTTACCTTTCTCGCTTCAGCGGCTCACGCTGCAGCCTGCCTGGCTCCACTGTGCAGAGCCCAGCATCAGTTACTTAAGGCTGGGTTACATCTCCAAAGGTTTCATTTCCATTTCTGGGTTCACTGGGCCTCGACCTGCTGGGCTCAGGGGAGACGGAGGAGAGGAAATAGTTTCAACTACAAACAGATTTTTCAAAGTATTTTCAATCTGGTCCTTAGTCTCTTCGATTTCCTATCATTATTCTAGTCACTGGAAGGTTTTACATCCTTCCTGTTTACTGATGAGGTAAGTGATGAAAGTTCCACTCCAGTCCGTCATCATAATGGTAAAAACTAACAAAATATATGGTAGTTTATCCCTTCAGCTGTCTTAAGTATTTCCTCTTTGCTTCCTTGCCAGCATTGTTCCTTTTAAAAGGAAGAGGAGAGCTGGATGGTGCACAGTTATAAAAGGAAGAGCAAGAGAGGAGAGGAACAAATAAGGAAGAGAGGAGTGAGGAGGCTTAAGCAGGGACAGCTGTGGTTGTGAAACACTGGCACAACGCCCTCCACATTCCTCCTTCTGCTCTACAGAGGGTGTTTTAAGTCTACGAAATCCTTTAATAAGCCAATTTAAAGCATGAAGGCAACCATTTTTTTTTACATCCAAGATTTATTTTTACTGCATCTCTATTCTTGAAACCCTTCTAGAATACAAGGGCTTGAGAGTTAAGTCGGGTTATGCAGATATTAGAGAGTACTCAGTGATGATAACACAAGTGCTCCTCATCTCAGACACAAGACGAAACATAAGAGGAAACATGAGTCATTCAGTTTTCCACAGACTGTATGTACATAGCAACAATGACCTGCACAATCACTGTAAGTTAGCTGATGGCCCCATAGGCCTCGACATATGGTGGATACCTGCATCTTTCTGTGGAAAATGTAATGACTCATGTTTCGTCTTGTGCTTTATAACGTGCTTGATAGGATGATGCTTCTTCACTCCACTGTGTTCCCTCAGTAGTGGGACAGTAGCCCTGTAGCCTTGTGTTACTGAGCGCTGGTGAAACGAATGTTTAGCTTCCTGCTAATGTTTTTGCAGCATAAAAGATGCAACAGAATGGATGTTCAGCCTGCTACAACCGCTGTTTCACTCCTTACAGGGTCATTGCTGGAATGCATCACTTTTTTTAATGGACGACTGAAAGATGAAGAACAGATTCAGTCAGTTTTAGTTTTGTTTCTGCATTTCTCTGCAGACTAAAAACCAAGTTTGATGCAATACTCCTTTCAGAATCATCCGTCTTGACGTGGATGTAATCTGAAATGTTTGCCTGTGTTTGTGAGACGTATTTTCTGTGCCGTTGCGAGCTCCAGTCAGTGAGAGTGCGTTCGTGTGTGTTGAGCCAACAGCAATGCCTTTCATGTGATTAATTTTTTTCTTGTGTGCTTTCAGGTGATCGCTCAGTCTCACTGTTTGTTTCAGCTCTTTCCTGTCAACACATACCTTCCAGGAAAGAGTCTGCCAGGATGTAGAATTGTTTGTTTTTATCATACACATTAGTTAATTCAGCGGTGACGTGCATCTCATGCAGATTACCTGCACATATACACTTAATGCAGATACTTCTGTAGGTATGATAACCAGTCCTTTAGTTTGTCTGTTGTTTGTAAGTCTGTCAAGCAACATTGTACATCTCTGTAAATGTCAAAAGTACATTTGTCAATATCTTATTGCACTGAATATACACCAGTTTGCTTTGTTTTCTGCTGTTTGTTGCCTAACTTAATATCTGTTCTCTGGTTTTGCTGCTTGCAGCTTTCTCAGCATCATCACCCCGCAAAGCTGGAGAGCCCCCACAGTTCTAGACAGAGCAGTTCCAGACCCACTGTCGTAGACACACATAAACTTTCTTTTTAAAACACAGCAGCATTACGCTACACCACGAGTTTTAGACAGTTTGAGGTGTTCCCAAAACATGAGCCACACCTAAATTATTAAAAATAATAATCATTGTGCTTCGTTGATAAATGAAATTTAATTGACTAAATGTGTTGACACACTGCAGACACCCTTTTTTATGTATTAAAAATGTCAAAATACTCAATAAAGAGTATCAGCCTTTGAAAGATAAGCCCTGTCACTCACTACTCTAAGGTTTTCATCCAGAATGAAATCTTCACTGTTTTCTCATTACTATTGATGATAGATGAATTCATGCTGAAGCTAGCCAGCTACCCCAAGTTATAGCAGGTTCCCAGAGTGCTAGAAAGGATCGGTTGGCATTATTCATTGATCGTAGCTAACTAACGTTAGCCTAATAACCTTAGTTTAACCACTGCATCGGGTTATCAAAATGTTGTCATTAAAACTCAAATTAGCTGATGCCCAGTTAGGTCTAAATAGTGCCAGAGACAGTGTTACCCCCACGCCTCTCTCTACATGGCTCTGGGTATATTGCAGTCACCAGCTGTCATTTAAACTGTACATACATGATTTTTCTCGAGAACCACTTATCCAAACAACTTTGCACTGGACGTGCACTTCCTTGGGTTGTCAGTAATACACCGGGCATGTGTGAAGTCGACCAGATGAACGGTTGGACAGACTGACAGACGTGCAGAGAGGACTTCCTTTTTAGTTAGATATGGCCACTTTCTCACAGAGACCTATTACTGGCACAAAGTTGCCCCCAGCTAAAATTCCAGTGCAAACATGAACGGCAGGGCTAATATATTCCAGCACTGACTCTCCTCTCCCCTACAGCCACAACAGGACCAGCAATTATTCAGTGTTAACTGAAAGCAGACAAATACACTGTAGGCGGAAACGCGATGGTAGCTATGGCAACTGTCTGCACCACAACAACCACCTCGTCACCTGTGTGCAAGGTGGCGTGGAAGTGGTGACAGTCATTTCAGTTCAAATAGAGGCACTGTACACAGTCACAGAGGGGGATATACTGTATATGTGGTTATGTAATGAGGAATGATATGATGATTGTCATAAGCTGGCACACTCAGCTGCTGGGTCTCAGTACACAGGATAACACTATCTCCTGCTTTAGCTCAAGTAAAATGATATTCATCTTTTCACATTCACAGCTCTCTCTCTCTTATGACGCGGTCTAATCAGCTTTACTGACTCTTTTCAGCTGCCTTTCTTCCAGGTCAGGGCAGACTGTGTTTAATTGGTGTATCATTCAGTGTCAGTGAATGGAGGGGCTGTGCTTTGCTAACTGAAAATAAATACAGAGTGTGGCCTTTGTGCAGCATTGCTGTTAGACAATGACAAACACTGAATTAAGCATAGCATTTACGGAAATGGCCTGTAATCAGAGTCACTTCTGCTGGCCTGATTAGGTAAAGACTCCTGATTTCTGTGGAACAAGGTAGAGTGCAGTGATGTGGATTATTCATCTCACTTGGGCCAGAAAGAATGCAGTTTGACATTTGCATATTTCAGTGGAACAACTTATATACAGCATCTTTGAAGTCGTGGGTAATCTTCCTCCCCTTTCTACTCCCTTGCAAATTGTCTGTGCTTGTCTGTATAATCTACTGTGGGAGAAGGTTTTTACTATCTGATAACAAGTGACTTGAGGAGAGGAGAAATTTACTATAAATCTGATTTTTAAAGTTTACTGCCAAAGCAATGGACACTTTTTAATCTTCAAAGACCTGAGAAAGTTTAAAAATAGATGAAATATTAAACTCTGAGTTGAATCCCCTCTGTCTCGTCTTTACAGGCAGTCGTGGCCCACCAGAGTTGACATGCACCAGGACATAGAGGACAGCCTGGCAGCGTCCTCTATCTCCCATGCTGGAGGCCCTCAGTCCCCCGCCCGCAGCGCAGAGAACCTGCTCAACGGACATCGCTCCAAAGGCTTGCTAGAGCTGGGCCGACGAGAGGAAACCACAGTGACCGACTCTGCAGGACCGCCAGCACAGGTACGCTCATCTTCATCACTCTTTGTTTTCATTTACCACCACTTGTGGAAAATATTAAAGAAACTTGGCTCTGTTTCAGTTTTTTTTTTCAAGCACAGCCTGAAGTGCATCCATGCAGGATTTTGAGTTTCTGCAGCAGACTGCCCTGGATACTTAACACTCTCTTTTAATTTATGCTGTTGCATGTAGCTGGTCTTTTTGTCATTATCGTTTCATTCCAGGGAGCCTGTGCTGCCACCTCGGGCCCCACTCCTGGGTCTGGTTCTGGGACCACCAGGGCTCCTACGCCATCCACCTCAGCAGGAGCCAAGCAGAGAACCTGCCTATTCAGGTCTGACAAGTATAGATTCCCTTTTTAGAAGTTTTTAAGTGAAATGTTGTTTTTTTGTGTGTTGTTTTTTACAAAAATATGAACATCCTCTCTACCTCCTCTGCCTTACCTCTCTCTCTCTCTCTCTCTCTCTCTCTCTCTCTCTCTCTCTCTCTCTCTCTCTCTCTCTCTTTAGCTATCACTGTCAAATAAAGCAGAAAATGCCTAAAAAAAGAAGCAGAGAATGACAGGGTGTAGAGCCAGAGTAGTACTGCCTCTTTAAATAATGATCATTTTTCAAGGGAAAAAAATGCCAAATATTCTCTGGTTCCAGTTTCTTAAATGTAAAGACTTGCCACTTTTCTTTGTTTCATGTCATGTAAACCAAATATCTTCTGAGTTTTGGACTGTTATTCATACAAAACAAATTTCAAAAACATCACCGTGGGTCGACTATCAGGAAAATAATAGGAAGATACATTAATAATGAGAACAATCCACTTGAAATCCAAATAGTCTAGCATAGTGTTGTATTGTGATCCTGTTCTGATCTGCTGAATAAAGTCAAATCATTCATGTCTTATGTTTTTTCAGGGTGGAGGAGGATGAGGAGGAGGAGGAAGAGCAGGACCCGTCTCCCCTCCCGACACAGGTGATCCTGCGCCGCAAGCCCCCGTCCATCACCAACCGCCTCACCTCCAGGAAGAGCGCGCCGGTGCTCAACCAGATCTTCGAGGAGGAGGGGGAGTCGGACGACGACTTTGACATGGATGAGGGTTTACCGCCCAAACTCAGCCGCCTCAAGATGAACATGGCTGGAAACGCTGCCAGCCTGAGCTCCGGGGCCGGCTCCTCCTCGTCCCCGGGGTCCACGCAGAAGCGCTACCACCGGCGCAAGAGCCAGGGGAGGGGGTCGTCGTGTTCGAGCTCTGAGACGAGCGATGATGACTCCGAGAGCCATCGGAGGCGTCTGGATAAAGACTCGGGCTTTGGTTACGGCTGGAACAGAAGGGACAGCAGTGAGGGGCCGCCTGGCAGCTCGGGGGGCAACGGGGGAGGCAGCAGCTCGGGGCAGAGTAAACCTCCCGGCGAGGGAGGTGGAACCTCTGGGCCAGATAGGGGGAGTCCTCCTGGAGGAGGTGGGAATGGCGGAGGAGGGGGTGGTGGTGGTGGAGGGGGAAGTGGAGGAGGAGGAGGGGGTAACAAAGGACAAGACAGCCCCTCCAGTTGTTGTAACAACAGTAGCACTACTAACCCCGCCCTCAGCTCTCTGCCCCGCCCGTCCCGCGCCGCCAGCCGCAGCACCGAGCTGGTGGAGAGCCTGAAGCTGATGAGTCTGTGCCTCAGCTCCCAGCTGCAGCACCATCGAGGCGGACGTGGGGGTCGAGGGGGAGGAGGAGGGGGGAAGATCATCATAGACCCTCGCAACCTCTCAGGAGGGAGCGTAAAAATCCAGGAGAAATCGGCCTGGAGGATGTGCATTGGCTCCACCGGGAGCCTGGACACCATCACCCTCCCCACCACCGCGCTGCCTCGCACCCACGCCGCGCAGCACCATCACCGCAAAACAGTGGCGCACGGCCCCCCTGGCCTGCAGGCGGGGCCGGGCAGCAGGGACGCTCACAGCAACCTGAGTGCTTTGAAAAACGGCGTGCTTCAACTACCTCTGTGTGAGAAGACCATCTCCGTCAACATCCAGCGGGGCGGAGGCTCCAGGGATGGCCTGCTCTGTACCTCAGCTCCGGCCAGCTGCTGCCAGGTCATCTGAAGCCCTCTGACCCTCCGTGGACCATCAACCCTCACCTGCTACAACCAGCTGAAAACCAACCCGCTCCCTCCATGCTCGCCTCTCCACCTCAGTCCCTCTACACGTCACCCCCTTCAGATCAGATTAGGTTGAGCCTTGTGATTTAGTCTTGTGTTTAGCTGTAGCAGATAGCTGACCTCACATCAGCTCACCATCAACACACCTGCCTTCTGCTGTTGTCTTAGCTCTCAGCACTGTGTGGCTCCACTGCACCTTACTGTCACTGTGTTTCCTGTGCTCTGCTTACTGTTCATATGTCTGTGCATGTTGTTTATGGTTGCTTTTAGCGTTTATTAGTGAGTTCAGTATGTTCTTCATTTCATCCTTGTTTTATGACCCCCAGCTTCCTTTCAGATTAGTGGAAGTTACGATCTTGCTAACAGTTTGCTGGTATTAGAACGTTTGGGGCTTGATTTTATGTATATGGAGTAGTAGGAGAACACTTTTTTTTTTTTTTTTAGCTGAGTGGAGTACTGTGTTGGAAAAAAATGTCAAAACATGAAACTATTTTGAGAAACTTTTTTTAATATTTTGAGATAAAGTTGTAATTTTCCATAAAAGTTGTATCGATTCAAGCAGGGCTGGCCTCACAGTATAAGTTGAAGTGCTGACAGTAACGGCGTGTGAAGGTTTATTCGTTGTCCTTAAAAAGGGGTAAAGCGCTGGTAGGGCATCCGCATGGCAGCTGTTCTCTTGGCTGTATTAATAGGACATATTTCACATATTACAGAGATATTTTCTGAACAATTATTGTGCAGAGCTGAAAAAGTATGTAACCTTTTCTCAAATAACTTCCATCAGGCACATTTTTACTTCTTCTTTATTCCCCGCTGCTGCTCCATGATTCACTTGACGTTTGCAGAGGACACATTTTTTAGCTTTTCTCATTTGCCGAACTTGTTTTCTTTTGAGGTGATTGCTTGTGTTACCGCCCCCTGCAACGACCGTCGTCTGGCAGACTTCACAGTTTATGGTTTTCTGCTCATTGTCTGGCTCGTTATGACCATGTGCATGTGATGGAAGTAGCAGCGGCCTTTTTTACCAGCTCCTCCTCTTCGTCGTGTGCAGCACTTTTCAGCCATTTCTTGGCTTCAGACATAACAGTACGGCCTCACACATTTTCACTGGTTCTACCAGTTCACTGGTAGAGCGTATAAAAGTAACGTGAAGTCAACTCATAAGTGCCTTAAACCTGCATCTCTCGAATGGCCAGCAGGGGGCGACCCCACTGGCTGGAAGTCTTTGTCACTACATGGTGATTTTGGCCACAAACTTGTTTTTGAATGTGGTTTCATCTTAGAACTTCGACCCTTTCACGGTGTGTTTTTAGTTCATGTTTTGTTTTTAGTTTTTCAAATTTACCACAGGCCTCCAAACCTCTGAATTACTGTTTTCAGTGCTTTTCAGGATGGCACAAACTCTAAATTACCTACAAGTAGGTAGTAGAGGGTGTAGGGAAGGGGGAGGAGTGTAGCTGGTCAGATTGAGCAGTGTTTTGACCACAAGCGTTACATTAAAAAATATATATCTACTTAAATAACAAAAATAATACTTGCGTCATAAGACATGACACTGTGGACATGGTTCTGGGATAAAAAAAAAAAAATCAATTAAGACTCAACTTCAACAGCGACTGACGTAACAGACTCAGCCAAACTGTTGTTAAAAATATTTCCCCTAGTGGTGAAATGAAAACCATCATGCAAAAAGCCCAGCAGTGTCAAACCTAATGTGAGGGTGACGTACAAAGCTATGTGGTAACACTGTTCACAAACCCTTCTACAGTCAAGCGTTGAACCTCGCTCCATCCTTTGTGAACGACCGAGCCTTTCATAGCCAATCATGAAAGGCTACTATCACCTGTTGCCAATCAACCTGTTTACCTGTGGAATGTTTCAAACTGGTGTTTTTGCTCATACAACAGATCCCATTTAGTTTTTTTTAATGTTTTACACACCATCCCAAATCTTTTGCAATGAGGTTGTAACTTTCATCTGCTGGCTCTTGAACAAACAGCATGTCGAGACGCTGTTTGCAGTTAGCAAAACAGTAAAAACACGATCGTTCCATTGTGGTTGATGAATTGTAATGTCGTTGTCATTTCTTGCATAGCTCTCAGTCAGATGCACCACTTGCTCCACCCCAGCTCAACTTTCTCGTCCAGATATGGTGACCTCATGCTCCAAAAAAACAAAATGCCGACGGCCAAAATGCCAAACTGAAGGCTTTGAAAGGGTAGTCAGCAAGCAGACTTCACAGCGACTATGTCCACTTTTTATACAGTCTTATGATCTCGTGACTTTCTTTGTTTTGTTTTGTTTTTTTGTTAAGCTACATGAGGATTTTACTTGTCAGCACGGTATAGTCAAAATTCATACTGTTCAGCAATTATACCATCCACCCCTAAATAAAGTTAAAGTTGCTATTTTTTGAGAGAAAAGTCATAAGATTACACATGAAATATACTTTTTTTTTTTACATTTTCAAAATATTTGAACTTTTTCTCTTAATATTGCGACTTTCTTGAAAAGTTCTGACTTTATTCCATTAATTTGACTTTTTTCTCTCTGACTTGTTGACTTCTGTTTCCAGTAAAATTATAGCTTCACTCCTGAATACGTTTTTTGGAAACTTGACTCTATTCTTGTAATATTATATAATATGATTTTTAATTACAACTTTAGCATCAAAACACGATGAATTGTTTCTCAAAATATTCCATTTGTCTTGTTGAAATGTGTTGAAAGCTCAGTAGCTCCAGCGCTGCGTCATACTTGGCAGCAAGTGCGTCAGTGCAGAGCAGTTGAGAGGGCGAGTTCCAGTGGAGTAGTTCCAGTGCTGTGCTGTAGCAGGCAGCTGACAGGAGGAGGAAAGAGTAGCTCTCCATGTTAACATACAACAGAAACACTCCTGCCAACGTCCTTCCTTCGCCGCTCCCCTCTGAATGTTAGCTAGCAGCTGGATGATGATGTTTATATGAATCCATGCAGGCATCTTTGACCACTTCTGTCAAGGTTTTCATTTTGACTCCAGTCTGGACTCCATATTGCACTCAGACAATCTGTTTTATGTTGTTTTTAATAGTTTTTTTAAATGATTTCTACTAGAATGAACTGAGCTCCATGCATTCACAACAACTGCAACATGTTATCTGTCAAAACCCCTTTAAATTTGGACGAATGTCTCTTTATAGAGGCAACACAGTTTTAGCTTAATAAATGGGACGGTGAGAGAAAACCTGGTGGTTTGTTGGCATGTGCACTCCTCTGTGGCAGCAAACAGGTGATAATATTGATACTGTAGCAAGATAATGCTAATCACCAACCAGTTTGCAAATGTTACTGCTGACCATATATTTAAAATGAGGTATTCTTATTTTTTTAATTCATATTTTACTGTGTTGCTGTAGTGTACCAGTAGTACCTGGTAGAGAACAATAGTTGTGTGTGGCTCTCTGGAACAAACACACTACCAATACCCAAGTGGTCTGTTCTGTTTTTACCTCTGCTGGCTTCTTATAGTCCCACCTGCACCCACATGTCACCCAAATCTTACAGTACATGTGGGTGCTGTGGGTGTCGACTCTTGTATCAAGTATGTATATACATTATGTTGAAAAGTAAAGTTTATTTTTAAAACTTGTAAATTTTTTGAGGGATCTGCTGTTTGAAAATGTCAACGGGGGCCTGTGTGGAGCCTCCTTGCTTAGAGGAAGCGTGTGTGCACCAGGTAAATCAAAGGACTCACCTGTGCAGCAGAAAAAGCTTGTGACTTACAGCTTTAAAGGAGCTGGCCAAGAGATGAACAAATGAAAGACAGGACAGAGGAAATTGGGAAATTCTTTAAGGGCATTCGCAATAAGCTATACTGTGTGTTGCAGCTATCTGTACAGAAACATTTTCATTAGTTTCATTTTTTGAATTCCAAACTTGTGCAGCCTTACAACGGCCACATTGGACTGACATGAAAAAAAAAGGAAAGCTATGTTTTAAATATGTTTTTCTCTCTTTGGTTGTTGTCTGAGTTTTCTTTTAAAAAACCAAATGTAAATAAAGTTGTAAATATGGTGCTCTTTATCTAGAACAGCGGAGTGAACCCTTTGGTGCATAGCTGTACAGTAATTTAGCCTTATGATAATAGTAATACTGTATGGGTGTCTCAGCTAAAAATAAAGCCGTGTGAGAAAAACGACACGATTCTATTCATACTGTCAGGTCTCTTTGACTGTTGTCTTACTCAGCTGTATCCAGGTGAATGATGTGCATGTGTTTCAGTGTTTGACATTCAATGACACAGAGCAGAGAGAATCAGCCACAGAAATGTTACTGGACCAAAAAACAACAGAAGAAGAAGAAAAAGGAAAAAAAAAGATGAGTTGGAACTGACAGGAATATTCAGTGTATTATTCTGTAGTTGATACCTGTTGTCAGAAGTTACATATAGCTATGGTAATATCCAAAAATAAAATGTGGAATACTGTCTCATACATGTGGTCTTTTGGGTCTTTCTTGTTTGATTCTTCTCAAACTGGGTGAGACGAATGAATTTTATTCTCCATGACTGGAGTAAAGTATGTATCTTAAACCTTGCATGAATTGATTTTTAGCCACGTTAGCAGTGTGGATGAATTCTAATAGCTTTGGTGATCCCTCAGCTCCTCACTTAGCACCATCATGTGGTCAAAATTTTAACTTCCAATTCTTTGGTTTATGATCAAATACCTGCAAAACTGACGACATTCCCATCAGCCTCGGATGTACTGCTAATAAGGAAACGTTAGCGTGCTTACACGTTAAACTAAGATTGTGAACATGGTAAACATACCTGTGCAACATCAGCATGTTGGCATCATTGTCGTGAGCATGTTAGCTTAATCCCTGTGTCTGCCACTTCAGGTAGCAAAAAGCTGCAAATGCTGGGTTGTCAACTTTATCAATGAGCTGGAGGTTTTGTTCCTTTTTTTTTTTTAACTGACCTTTCAAAGACTGCAGGGTATTTACCTCCGTGAAACAGCATGCAGTGCCTAAAAACTATAGTGCATCCACCCGTATGTACAGACAATATTTTCGTTTGCTGAATTTATGTTCTAATATGTATGGGCTTCAGCTTCAAAGAGCTGTCACTGTTGGGTTTATCCCTGTGTGTATGCACAGTCATGAAGACGCTTTCCACTGTGCAGTTACCCCTCAGGCCCTCATGTACAGTATATAACACTGTCGGGACCTGAGCTCTGCTCCCAAATATTCTTCAGCGTCAAGCAGTGAACAAGCAAAGAACAGAAGTCAAGATGAAGAAGTTCAATCACTCCGAAGCTGTCTGTTTGTACCCCACCCGTCAAGTTGGCTACATCCTGCCAGCAGACCTTCACCCCCGCTGTCAGACTTGCCTCTGTGCTGAGCACACCAGGCTAGCACTAACTCCTCAGGCCACCTGTCAGTACTGTACAAGCCTGCCTGCAAAGGAGCTCTGCAGCGGCTGGTGTGTACCAGACGCCGAGGACTTTTCCAGGATTTGCCGGGCATAATCAAGAGGGCAGCAGATCTGAGGGGCATCGTAATGCCAGCAGAACAACCTGGCTACTGCCTCTTAACTCGGGACATTGACAGACACAACCAGGAGCCACCAGCCACCAAGTGTTTTCCAGGTGAAACCCTAACCCTAACCCTAACCCATGAATACATGGGTGTCAAGGCTGAGGTTACACACTTCCCACCCCATTTCTCGATATGGTGGAAACAATCCCAGTCACTCTGGACAGAGATAACATCCCTGACGACAGAGCTAGAATAACTTCAGGGGAAGGATGCGATCTCCCTCATCCCTCTGGGACACCAAAAAGGTAGGATGAGGCTGGCTTTAGACCTGTGTCTGTTCAACAGGTACATTATGAAGTAGCCTTTCCACATGCTAACAGATGTGCTGAATGTATGCATGTTTCCCGGCGACTCGTTCACTTCCATCAACGTAAGAGATGCATATTTCCACAACCCCGTCGCTCCCAGGGGCTGTGAACTGGTTAATATCTGTTATCTGTTTGTGGACTTCTGTGTCATAGTGGGCATTGACTACATCAGCTTCACCCTTAGCCCAAAGCAACAGTTCTTAGAGGGTGAAGACTATGTGAAATATAACTTCAGTTACAACTGAAACTCCAGATTACAGTACAGTACAGGCGCAGTCCTCTAAAACTTCAGTCCCCTGCTCCACCAGAATTAGCTAAAGAACATACTAGCTTTTGGGAGCAAAGCTCAGGTCCTGATGGTCTTATAGACTGTCATGAGGATGTGAGAGAGGCAACTGTACATTGCACAGAGGAAATCTCCATGATTGCACATGCATGGGGGGATAAACCCCAAAGCAGCAGCTGTTAACCTACACTCATAGAATCTGGAGTTACCACATGTAACTAACGTTCACATTGTGTTTTTGTGTATATTTTGTGTTTTGTTTGTATGTTATGTATTCTTTTTATGAAAGACCAAGACTAAACCAAACCAATAATACACATGATGAACATAAATTGACTTGCTGTTAACTGCAAGTGGAAAACACTAAATAGGAATATTTGAAAACTTGTTCTGACAGTGACGAAGATGAAGATGTCGTCTACTCATTTAGTTATTGGATATATATTTTCAGTAACATTTTGTGTCATGATGCAACTGTTGATGAAGCACTTACATTGTTGACATTGTTAGTCACTATATGTTTGTAATTGTGTGTCAGTGAGCAACAGTGTATTGATTTTTCTGTTACATACCTTTCCTCAGGCTGTTTTTTAATTGTGGCGTCTTCACGTGAACTGAATTCTTTGAGACATGAAAAGTTCTATGTTTATTTAGTAAAGCTGATCTAAGATGAGGTACGATCTTAGATGTGCCTCCTTCTTGTAATACTCCATAGTATTTTAAGATGATGGCCTCGTACCTTATTCATATTTCAGCTCTAGAACGTGCCAAAATCTATACCACAAATCAAATACAGGTGTTTCTCTCAGATAACATCCCTGGACGTGCTGTTTTTCTCAGTTTTGCACTGGAAGCCGTGATTTTGTAGACTCAGAGATCTTCAGGGAGGCCCCCTTCTGCAGGACTATAAATGACGTAGTTTACACCACATGTGGGGAAATAGTTATTTTAAATATCTCTCATAACATTAAATATTTGAGATTAAATAAGCAACAATCCAAGTAAAAGTACCCGTATACTAACTACAACTACACTACATGTGTCACTAAGCCGCCGACACACAAGTTATATCAAGCAGTTCAGATAAAACAGTAATAAAAATATTGCGCGATTCTGTCTCTGTTATTTTGAACTGAATGAGAATAATGTTCTGCTGTATTCACAGGACACTCAACTAAAGCATTTCTTTGCTCTACTTAGTTGCTTGGAAAAACTTTGATCAACAAAAATTACAAGTAAAAAAGAGTTGAGTTTGAGTTATAAATTAGAAACCAACAGTTTTGTGTCTGTCTTACTGATGTATTTACACACGTAACTGATGGGGGAAAAAAAGTCATAGCATTGAGGCAAACATCAGTGCATGATAAAATCTTTAAAAACCGTATCGACCATATCAAAACTCATTTGGATGAATGAATGAAACTTGAAAATAATGGCAAATGCTAAAAAATCGCCCTTCTTGTGAAACTGTGAGTCAAACTAATGTAAAAAAAGAGAAGACATTGTGCACATAGCTAGACAGACAGAAGACATTACAAAACTACTACTAATAATAACGATAATAATATCAAGAGTAATAATAACAATACTACTATTATTAATAATAATGATAGTAATAATAAGAAGAAGGAGAGGAGGAGGAGGAGCGCTGAGCTAAAACTGTTTGCTAAATTGAAGTCAATCAGAGATGACTTAGAGGGGCTTTCTAAGTTTGGCCTGGCAGGGTCAGTAATTATCTGTGGAAGATTCATATTGCCACAAACATCTTTTAAATAACCAGAGGCAGAACTTTGCCAATTTAAATGATTTTTTCCATGAGCTAGCAGTTATCTCATCAACAGCTGAGGAGGAAGCAGGAGGCGTCTCTGCACTCCAGCCACAATAACAGAATTATTTAGTGCAATAAACACTTCCAGAGCCAATTAAGAACAGTACTAGTGGATCAAGCTCTTGCACAAATGGCCACACCTCCTCCTCTGGAACATCACGATCATCCAGGTTTACCTCCGAATTACTCAGAGTGCATCTGCACCAAGTGTCAATCCTAACCTTTCCTATTGTAAAAATCTAAAGGTTTAAGGACAGGGTGTGAGGCAGACTCTGACTTTAAAGAAGCAGTGGGGTCAGAAACCTGTGAGGATGAGGAAGGCTTAGATGTACACACCTGTAAAAGAGATAGCAGGTAGTGGACTGTGGGGTTTTCAAGCTTTCAACGTTGTGGACCAGAAAACCGAAACAATGAGCTGAAGGACACTGAAATGCTACATAGAGCTAAGGGGAACTGCAGATTTAAGCCACTGAATTCATCCTGGCACAGCGTGATGAAGACACAGACTCACGTGGGTCAGAGACGAGGCTGCGATCCAGCTCACTGAAGGTGTTGAAAAGCAGTCGCTGGTGATTAACATGCTACAGGACACTTAGGGGGTTTTACTGCTTGCCACTCAAATAACCCAGCAGCTTCCAGACCAGATGGCGCACCGAGGTTTACTCACACTTCATCTCTCCATGAACTCGGCCCTTTATTTCCTCACACAAACACTGCGGAGCTTCACGCAGAAGCTGAGAGACTGACGGCGCTGAAGCATGTTACACTGACACTGCAAACATACAGCCGCACACACGTTTCATTTCCTTCTTTATGCGTTTAATAAAGATGCACTCCACAACAGTTTCAATACATTAGGTAGATACCAGAGGACTGTGTGTGCAGAGCGTAGAAAAACAAATGTTCAGATAGGCATTGCATTTCAAGGCACCACGCGGCGTTTGGAGAGTGCATGGTTTAACTTCAAGTAACAGGCTGATACTTAGTTATGAGATAATATACCCTGGTCACATGCTAAGATAAAGACAGCAAAATCTGTCATGGTCTTGTCAGCGGACATAAAAAAACAAACAAAAAAATCCATATGATCTGAATCCCAGAAGCAACTGAACACCCAACTGTGAGGTTTCATCACTGATCGATACTTAATGTTGACATTTAAACACCACTAAATTTGAGTGGTTTCAGTGAGAGGAAACAAGTGTCCAGGTTTCCGGTCACCACATGACTGACAGACTGTAACCTGATAAGTCTGATTGATTCCATTCAGGCTTTACTGCTTTTATGGCAGCGTGTTCAAGTTAGATTTTTTAACATTGATATGAGTAGCTTGATTTTTTGATTTGAGTTGAATTAGTAATTAGAAGTGGTTACATTTTACAATTAGGTGTCGAAAATTAAACATTTATAGCCATTATTTGCTTCCATGGTTAGAGTGCAGAACACAAGCTATTATAACTAGAATATTTTGTCTGATTACAAGCAGCTTGAATACTGAAATTTATAAGATGGAGTCTTTGGTGAAGTTTGTTTACTGTGCATACACCATCACCCCGTAGGGCTCTAACTCATGAGTAAACATAACTGTGGGTGGCCAAACTTTCAAATATACGTCATCCCAAAACACAGTACTGATTTAACCCAACCCAAAGTGACTTCAGTGGCTGAAGAACAGAACACAGACATGATAGAACTTCCATCAACAGTCATAGATAAAATCAATATTTGTTACAGTATAATATGTCAGAATACAGCATTTTTCTGTGATTTGAACACCTGGCTTTTACAAAATTATTCCTAATTATCCCCCCATGTGTACACCACCCCAGAATAAAACCTCATTACAGTACATCTCCTTTAAAGACCAACATAAAACATCTGGCACACAGCTATGTATCTAAAGCAGTGCTATTCAACAGGTAACCACTGTTCTAGTGCAGTGAAGACGCTGCATCACTGAGGGGGCCGATGAGACAGATAGCACACACACACTCCAAAAATAACGTGGCTTTGTCTATGTGATTGAGTGTAAACAGCGGTCTGTTAAAGCTGTGAGAAGCGGCGGTCCATCAGTATCTGTAGGCTCTCCTCTCCTCCTCACTGGACCATCTTACCGAGCTCCGAGGCTTCCAGCATTTTCTGAAACACACAGAACAGCAACAAATTCATGTGGATTTGTTTCACTGCTGAAAGGTGTGTGTGTGTGTGTGTGTGTGTGAGTGAGAGATTTATTCAAAGGAGGTGAGAGCACTTGGCATCCATCTTGCTTTGTTAGCTGTGCATTTCACTGGAATAAGAAGCAGAAACCCACCTTCCCACCAACCGTCTGGCTGAATGTGATAATGTGCGCGCACCCGAGGGGGGAGTTTGTCTGTGTCCTTGTATTATTTACAGGACAACACCTTAAAGGATTATTCCGGTTTATTATAATTTTAGTCTCATTTCTGTACTTCTGGGCCCTCATTGTGTCATTAATAATCACACAAAGAGAAATGCTGGGATCATCGCTAAAAAGCCATCAGAGTATCAGGTCACAGTTCACATACTGATGTCCTGGTACTTTCTCTCTGCGATGACTTTCACAAGGCCTCAGTATGCTTCAAAGGATCAGTGTGTGACACCTTCTCTGACCGCAGCATCCGGCTGTGTCCAACAATTTGAACCATTCCTTGCTGCAAATCTGTTTCTAAGCTCAAAACACATTTGATGAAGATGAATCGATCTTAAAAGACGTGTTCATAAACATCTAAATGCTGACAGGGGCGGAGTCTGGGGAGGCGGAGGGGGTTCTGTTTCTGAGAGCACCAAGTGTTAATGTATGGAGTGCCTATTGGGAGAGAGACAGAGGTCATGTACATATATGATCGGAGAGTGCATGCAACATGTTGCTATAAAAAGACGTCTGCGCCTGCCTGAACTGCTGAGGGCTCCATGAACAGAAACACCCAGCCTTGCATACAGTTGTGGTTTCTGAAATTCTGAGATATCCACCTCTGAGATTTCTTCTGATGAGAGAGGTGAACAGTGTTTTGTGACAAATGGCATACAGTGTGTGAAAATCTCAACAGTTTGAATGTGTTGGAATCACGGTCCAACTAAGACGACAGTCACTGAGACGGTTTCTGGGGTGCAACTGCTGAGATGTATTTGACAGGTGGAAAAACCCCTAATATGTATTAGAAATAATGAGTTTTCTTTGCAGGCTCCTCAGAGGTCGACTGTGCACAGCCTTTGAGAAATGAGCAGTGCTTCAGTGTAAGCACCTCTTCCTTGGCTGGCGGTACCTGTTTCATAAGTCGCCCAGAGGCAGAGTGTCTCCTTCTGTTTCCTGTGACATTAAGTCCTGAGCAGCGAGGGGAGCAGAGGCTTTAAAATAGCATTACATGTGAGCAGCGCAGCAGCTGCAGGGTCTGGACAGTCTCTGGCAGAGGGAGCCTGTCAGGGACTCGGGACTGGCTCTCTGGAACACACGGAGGCGTACAGGTGTGGCAGGCAGGTATGGGTCGTGGCGCTCTGCTGACAGCGCATATCTCAGTGAGGATCATGGGTCATCAGGAGCATTCGACGCAGGCTTGAGTTACACTGTAAGCAAAAACCTGATCCTGGAACACAGGTCGGATCTTTTCACAGCTGTCCAAACACCAGAAGTCTGCCCGCTGACGTTTTTCCACGAGGTCAGACAGCAGCAGAGAGAGTCAGCGTGTAAAACTAAAGATGGAAGTGTACACACAGTTTTTGGTTCCAGTTGGCCACGACGCAGCTCTGGGTTGCTCTTTAATAAATTACAGTCCATGGCTTTGAAGACGTCGCTCTTCCCTGGATGCTGATCTTGGCAGAGTTACTTTTTAATCAAGCTTCTAGCTGGACGCAAAGCAGGCAAATTGGATGTTATTAAGTTTCTGTCCCACAGACTGATCCACAAGAGGTTTGTGCTGAGGCAGCCGTTTAGCTTCAGAGCTGATTCTTCAGGGGCAGCAGTGGGGTTAAACACAAAGTGACTCCCCCAGGAAGATAAAGGGGGAATTAAATCCTTCCACTAACAGGCACAGATCCTTCCTCCAGAGGAGAATCCAGAGGATGAGTGTCCGGATAGTTAATGTACAGGACGTCCACGGCCTGGATATATACGCAGTCTTTACTGATTTTTAGCAGATGAGTCTGCAAAAAAGAAACATAGCACAGGCAAGAATAAAGACAGACCAATAACTCATCTAACTGGAAATCTCATCAGTACAGCGGTTTGGTGGAGTTTTATCTCTTATTATTCACAATAAGTGAACACAAGGGAAAACCTACACTTGAGGTCCAAGCTGAGGGTCTGACGTACAGATCCACAAGACCCTCGAGACAAATGTGTGACTTCGGGCTGTAAAACTAAAACTGACTAGATTTAAAATTCAAGTGTACTAAATAAAGCATGTTACTTATGTGCCAAAAGGTTTTTTTTTTTTTTTTTTTATAACACTGATCTGAAAAAGTCACAGGCTGGCTGAGCAGTGGCTTCAGCATGTTATGGCATGTAAGCAGAGAAACATCGATTCCTACTGGCCTCATGGTGTGTGTCACCTTCAGACGAGTCCTGACCTCAGTCCTAGAGCTGGAAGTTTACTCTTACCTCTTACTAAGTCTGCTGTACAGTGCAGGCATGAAGTTTAGCTTTGTAAAGACTGCAGTGTCTGGTGAGGTCAATGTTTTCATCACTGGTAACACGTGCTGAAACAGTAAGCTGATTATTGTCACCTATTTTGAGTGATTTAATAAGAAACAACGTCAATCACTCCCTGCTTTGAGCTGCTTTTCTCTGCCTGACATCAGTGTAAATCATTGTGTGTTGGACCGTCTGTTGAATAAAACTAATTTTTAGATGGCACCTTGGGTTCTGAGAACCATTATCAGTTCCAGCCCTCTGACCAAGTGACCACGACGCAGGTGGAAGAGTCTCCGGTCCATGTCGTTATGAAAACTAACCTGTAGCCTTGTCTTTTTGTGCTATTTTTCAGTAACCTCACGTCTTGTTCTGTTTGACAGCTGACATACACACTGCTCCTCATTGGCCCTGCTGTCCTCAGAGGCTCGTCTGTGGAGCCAGAGACGCTCTCTGCTCCACGTGTCCTGCTTACTGTCCTGACATGTCAGCACTGATCAGAGAGGACAGGAAGCAGAGTTTTACACAGCCTTATTTCATCTGTCACACACACACACACACACACACACACACACACACACACACACACACACAAGCACTTTGTCTCACTATCACACTCTATTGACATAATGCATTCTCCAGCCCCTTACCCTAGCTGTAATGGAAACCTAATTCTAAACCAACCCGCAAAACCAAGTCTTAACCCTCAAGAAGCAGTCTAGACCCATGGGGAGTTTTGTCCACACAGTGAAGGAAGCCCCCATGGGCTGGTGTGCATCCCCGCTGGGATACAAAAACAGAAACGCACCCAAACAAAGGAATTAAAATGTTCATCCTCCACACCAGAGTCCAGTTTCTCCACACACCTGAACACCAACACACACAGCCACAAAGCTGAAACACACTCATGCAGTTCTCTATACACATAGAAAGTCAAACATCAAGTGGACATCTGGGCTTATTTAAGTCTCTGTGTGGGGTCCACTGGGGTTGCAGTGCTCTGTGTCAGCATTAGTGAGGCTGCAGCCTCGACAATGAACGTGATCCTCTGTCAGGCCTGAGTGTGTGTGTGTTACAGCTCACTCACTGATAACTTGTCGAATCTGTGAATTCATTGTTACGATCTGATCTGTGCAGCAGTCATAGAGCTGGATGAGTGCTGAGGGGCAGGAGGCACCTCTGCAGCAACAACAATGGCAGGAGGTTTAGAAGACAAACTAATAGAGTCCATAAAACAATAACCTCAGAGTGTTGCCATGTTGTATATGTCTGAGTGCTCTGGTGTGTCCAACACTGGAATCCTCTGGTAACACCCAAAGTACAAAGGCTGGTATGAAAACAGCTCTGGTTGTCACTGTGAGTGCATGGTTAAATAAAACAGTGTATCTCCAGCCGTCCACTGCTAAACTTAAATGACTCGTCCAAGTCTGCACTGCAGATATGAAGGTGTCAACTTTCAATTACTTTCAATTCATTCTCAATTAATCTGCTGATCATTTTTCTCAATTCATCGTTCATTTGTTTGGTCTATCAAATGTCAGAAAATAGTGAAAAATTCCCATTACAGTTCCTGAAAGTCCAAGGTGACACCGATCCTGAATAAAATTCTTTACAGTCCCACAACAGCAATCCAGGACCAGAACTATAAACACTCTAACAGCTCATTTCCACTGCCGGGACGTACTGAAGGGGAGCGCAGCATGTAGCCACTGTCATGTGTTCTGTTGTTCCCACTGCTCTCTGCCTGCTTTGAGGACACGTTGCTGCTCAGGAGGCCGTGCTAAATGCTAGTTCCAGGTTCAGGGGTTGATCAAGCAAGAATGAGGACATTCTAAATAAACCTCTGCAAATAAGAGGAACAACTTGAAGAAAGCTCTGATGGAGCATTTTACACAATAACCTCCACCCCTCAGATGGCTCAATAACTTCCTCCAGACCAATATTTCAAAAACCAGAGAGCTGCTCAACAGCTGTCAACACACCTGACCACAAACACAGCTCGCTGCCATCCTAACTGCCACAAACAGAGCTCATTTCTTCAACCTGTCACTCACAGCTGCTGATAGTCAAGCCTCCGACCGTCTGTTTTATCAACCCACTATCCTCAGCTGTAACAGAGAACCCCCCCCAACATCACTGCCACTTCACACACCTCAACCCCGCTCACAATTATTACTAGCAACGACTTTGTTTCTGATCACCTGTCACTCATACAGCACTGATCTCTGCACACTTTCTGTTGGACATGTGGACAATGTGTGGTGTTTTCAGAAAAAAACGATGTGTCACTGCGGTGACATCTCACGGAAAGCTCTCGGCCGTATCCACCGTTTCTCTGTCTGATGAAGTCAGGGTTAAGGTATGGAATGGTCCTGTGCTGTTGTGCTGTGATTGATCTGCTCAGATGGCAGTGCAGAGGAAGGTGACTTGTAGCCTGTGAAGCGCCGCCAAGAAAGTCACTCGTCCGTCTGATCGAGTGTCTCCTGTGGGAACCTGAGATCTCTGCGCAAATCTCTCTCTCCACTTTATGCTACATACCCTCCTGTGACTGTCTCTGACTGCACGTTGGCGGACACTTTATTTAGCTACATTAATATTCTGTAGAACGTCATGGGGGAAAGGGCTGCTTGTTGCATTTTAATCAACCAGTCTCATTTTCAAATGTAATTAAGAGACACTGACAACTCACAGCATCATTAAAACCTGCAACATTCATGTAGTTTGAGGTTCATCCATACCTACATCCATCAAGCCTATCTATTAATCTGTCACACTGCTACACTTCAGGCATTGTCTGTCCGTCCTTTCATCCATCCATGCCAGCTTATCTTTTAGGAGGGCTGTGGGGAGCCGGGGTCAGTCCCAGGTGTCATTGGGTGAGAGGCTGGCTACACCCTGGTCAACCACAGGGCTGACACATAGAGGCAGACAACCGTTCACCTGTGCATCTATGGGTAGCTCAGAGTTGCTAATTAACCTGCATGTCTTTGGACTGTGGACCACTTCAGTCATTCTGACAAACTGATGCACATTAATGCTTTTAGTTCCATTAATGTGCACATTACTCCTCAGCTGTACCTGTAGTGCTTTCTTAGAGTCAACAAATTCAGTGAGAATACCCGACAACTGACAATGTTTTAGTCCGTCTCTCAATATTTCCTGATGTTGCTACCATGTCTGTGTCTCTGAGACGCAAGCCCATTTCCTACTGACGCTGTAAGTCTTAATAAATGCCTCACATATGTATAGTTTTACTTGAAAAAGGAAATTCTGAAATTCTGAAGCACATGTTACTCAAACAGGAATGCACAGTTGTGCATCTGCTTGGGACTATTTTTAGAAGTGGATGAATATAATAATAACAGTGGAGCTCTATGGTACAGAGGAATAAGACGTATCAGGCTTTGATACACACACAGTACTTGTTATCAGGATCCATTTGTTGTTTGTTTGGGTCTGTTCATGGGATTGGACAACTCAGGTTTCGTACATAAGAAAAATTCTAAATTTATAGGTGAATGCCACAAATTCTCTTCCGTGAATGAATCTGTCTGTGTGTGATTCTCGCATGAGGCCCGGTGTGTGTTGATGACCACTGAGGATCTGTGAGCTTTGCTTTAAGTAGCAGTCTAACTAACCTGAACTTAGCTTTAACTCAGTCTGAATGCTTTTATGTCTGTCTGCCGAGTTTCTCAGGCTGAGGTCAAACAGACTGCGAGCAGGGATGATAGACCAGGTAGAAAAAAAGAAAAGCATTTAAACCCCAGCGTATATGTTAAATCTTGAGTAAGTCATACATGAGGTCAGGTGTGAAGAGGTAACCACTTAGGACATGCTGACTGTTAAATCGTGAATAACTGGTTTTAGTCTTGATTATGGCTGTGGGAAAGGTGATCTTGCCAACTCTCAAACTGAACCCATGTTAGATCGCAGATTCACAAACAAACAAACCACTGGAGTTAAGATATTAGAAGAGTAGTCAGCAACATAAAGTAATGATGTCAATATCAACAGTGACACACAACGCCCTGTAACAATGTCACTCCAGTCTACAAACCAGTAACATCCAGAGCTACTCACCCTCCATGGAGCTGTCTCTGCAGAACCGAGAGACCACAGAACAACACGGATCAAACGAAACAAAACTGGCCGATGTAGCAGAAAACAAAGGACATTTTAACATGACTGCGGCCTGTTCGGGACTGTGCTACACTTTTATCCCACAGAAGGACACATTTCTTATTGCCTGTAACAAGGTGAACCCACGATCTTCAGTGATTCCCAAAATCATCTACTATCTGTGTGTAATCTGTATCAGGACAGTCCTTCTTGAAGGATGAGGGAAAGTGGATGTGAAGAGTCAAACCTGTCAAATGGCTACATGTTGTGCAGCTGCAGAGGTCTGACCAAAAACCACGAGAGAGAAATGATGAACCAAAAGACTAACAGCTCATCAGAGGAGCACTCAGCCCCGACAGTCCTCATCAAACAAATGGCTGCGGTGCCGAGCAAGCTAATGCTTTACTGTGGAGCCATATCAATACTATTAACATAAGGCACACTATTTGTCTTCTGCAAAGTGGTCTGGGACAGGCTTCAAGAGCCCATTCTGAATGCTAAATGGGAAGCTATGGGCCAGCATGTTGTAATGGACATATATATACGGTCTGTCTCTGTTGTGTGCTGGTAGTTTGGCTGGGGAGCTATTGCAGCCACAAAATGTGTGTGTATGAGTGTGTGTCATAATGTGAATTTGTGTAAATCACCAATTGATAAATACCTGTTAGAAAGGAACAATTTAATCAAAAGTATCCTATGCAGGACAACATTCAAACTTGCTTACCTGCAGGAAAGTGAGTTTCTTGCAAATCATGTGTTTAATGCCATTGTTTGTGAAATGAACAAACAACTTATGCAAATAAATGAATTACTGGCTCTAATTAGCCAGTGAGTTTGGCACAGCAGCAGACAATAATTATGTCATGATGACATCGTAATTACTACGCCTAGGACTCTGTCGTGTTACAGACAGCAGTCAACGAGCCCACAGCAAAATTAGCTAGCTGTTTTTGTGCCCAGACAGGAGAACTTAGTCGAGCTCCCTCAGCTTAAGACAGAGATGACACAGATTACAGGGTCAGTCGTGACCTCACCTGTTCGCTGTCGCTGGCTGAGGGCGACGCACCCACTGCTCAAAGGTTGCAGCTCCAGCAAAAAATTAAGACAATAAGATAATACATGCATAGGGCAGGATTTCTGCAGATAAATACACCACACACTTCTTACTTCTTGTCTTGAAGTAAGCAAAGTGTTACGAACTTTATCTTGGATGGATGGGAGACTGATGAATCAAATCACTACATAACTGATATATTCATCCCAAACAGATGTACATATGCTTTAAAGCTGCACGTATCTCGTGAGACTCAAACTCACACTAAAAAAAGTTTATCTGTCAAGATGTTGACTGAACAGAGCTCCAGAGGCAGCAGTGGTGTGAAGAAGATCATAAAGTGATCAGGGCTGCAGAACGATGCTGATGAGGCAAGCAAGGACACAGCTTGAGCTTTTTGGAGTGGCGCAGTTCATGCGTTCCCAACGTCTTCCTGCTGTCCATCACAGGCTGAGCACGGTCAGCTGTGACCGACAGGAACACATTCAAATGTTTCTCTGGGATCAGATTCTCTGCCCTCTCAAAGAGTTTGGAACAACATGTGTTGTGCTGGTTTTGCTGATGCTTTTCTTCTGTTTAATACAGCATATATTAAGGCATGTCTCTGTGAATGTTTAACTGTAATTAATAAAACATGCCTACGGCTCATTGTTTTCGTTTTCACTGACTTGAAATGAGAGATATTACGATTTATTTACAGTTCTCATCAGTTTAAAGACATTGTTCCCAAGCATCAAACACTTCTTTGTGTTTCTTGCTGACACTGGTCAGCACAGTTTACAGTAAACAGGACCTAGCTTTCACTCATACAATGAATAACACAAAACACTACAAATGTGCTGATTATGCTAATTAGGAACGGTGACTGTGACCATGGCAAATCCTTAAGCTTGTGTCTCCTGAGGTAGTCCACTGTGGATTTTGAGGGGTGTATAGGATCATTATCCTCAATAGAGGTCATCCTCTTTTCACCTTCAGTTTTTTTTTTTTACAGATGCTGTGGTATTTGCTTCCAGAAATTGCTGGTTTTTAATTGAATCCATTCTTCCCTCTGTCTGTGAAATGTTTTCCCCGTGCACACAAGCCCCCACCACCATGCCTAAAGGAGTTCTTGCAGAGTATATCAACATGTTCAGTGTTTCCTCTTTCCAGCTGCCACAGCTTTAATTTCTCTTCAAATGATTTCACATTTGAAAGCAGAGAGCTGAGAGGCTGCTGGAGCTCGAGGTTCAGCTCTGAGAGGTTCTTGGTAATGACCACCATTAAGGTCAAATCACACAGACACTTGCTATCACTGAGTTCCACATCAGGCTTTCCTTCCTCCCTATGAATTGTTTGAGACAAACTGACACTTTGTCTGGTGATAGCAGCTCCACAGCAGCAACAAGGCTCTCCTTCACCAATTCTCCCTCTGAATGAGGTTTCAGCTTCTTAGTTATTGGCTCACACACCACAGAACTTGCCTTCAGTCAGTGTCTCTGTCAGAATGTGGTCTTGTGTGAAAGCTGCTTGTTGGGCATCTAAATTCCACCAAAGAGTCTTAACTTTGTCCAAGCGCATTTGTCTTTGCAGCTCTTCTAGTTTACCAGGTTTTGAGCTGTAATGACTTTTGAGATTAGCTTTTTTCATCACAGCCATTGTAGAAATACTTGCTTGTCCATGTTGATTCGCATCTACTTATGTTTTGTTTACAGTGATGTATTGACTTGATATCAATGCTATGTGTGTGCTGCATTCAGGGGCCACTAGTAAGAACATATTAGCCTACTATTCTATGCTATTTTCTTTATCTTTGAAAAAAAATTTCAAAGGTACACTGTTATATGACAGGCTTGTTCAGTCATTAAAATATGTATGAATAAATGAAGTGTTCAGAGTGACTGTAGAGTGACTTTCTGTTGAAGCTTGCCTCTGTCCATACAGACATTATGTAGTCAGACTATGTAGTTTTACCTTTTTCTTGAGGGCCTCCAATGACTCAAACTCCAGGCGAGAAAGTTTGATCTGGATGTGTTTGGGAACATCTGGGATGAGGAAGGTCAGGATGAACTTAAAGGCCAGCAGCCCATGCTGAAATCACAGAATAACACACATTACAGGGATTAACATGCTTTAGAGTCAGTTCTTTTCAGCTTTTATTTGCATCATGTTTTTAAAATACAATAGGGAGAACATGCTTTGAAAGCGAGATCAACATAAGTTGGTTATGTTTCAGTACCACACAGCCCTCTCTCCTAAGGGACAAGCTGGAGTGCACAGAGGTGGGCTACCACCTCACAGCATGGATCATGGACTACCTGACCAACTGACCACAGCATGTGAGGATACAGGATTGTAAGTCCAACATGGTTATCTGCAGCACGAGGGCCCCACAGGGAACAGTCCTGATTCACTTCCTCTTCCTCTACACTGCAGACTTCACTCACAAATCAGGACTGCTGCCTGCAAAAGTTCTCTGACGACTGCAATTGTTTTTCTCATTGCAGATGGGGACGACAGGGAGTACTGAGGACTGACACAGGGATTTGTGGGTTGGTACCGGTGGAACCACCTCCAGATCAACGCAGGGAAAACCAAAGAGATGGTGGGGAACTCCCACAGGGGCAAACACTCTGCTGCTACACCAGTGAACATGCAGGGAAAGGACCTTGAGATGATGGAATCTTACAAGTACCTGTGTGTTCACCTGAATAATAAACTGGACTGGACTGACAATGCTAAGGCGCTATATAAGAAAGACCAGAGCAGATTCAGGCCTGAGAATGGTTCTCCCTTTCTCTCTGTTGCTGATGCTTCTTAATATTGCAATACACCTCTTTGCTGCTTTAACACTGCAAATGTCCCCGCTGTGGGATTAATAAAAGATTATCTTATCGTTTTATGGGATGTGTCCTTCATGTGCTGTAAAATCAGAGAGGACAAAAGACAGGGTGAGACAGACAGTCTCTGTACAGATGTCTTTAAAGCTGAATGAGGACAAGAAATGTGGTTAAACACAACAGTCAGTGTTGGCTGCGTCCTCCCACACAGATATGAAACGAAACATTGACAATGAGGTTAAAGTGTATTTTAAATAAAAGGCTAATGCCAGCGGCTGTCTGCTGATGTCTGTGGCTTGTAGACTTGAGGTACTTGGTATATATTATTCACTGGTGATGCTCTGTGTCTGAATTACAGCCATCTTCTCTTGCTTGTTTTGGGGCTTTTTGCATTCAGTTTGGTCTTCAACAAGTGAGCTGTGTATAAAGAAGAACTTGGACCCTATTTTCATGGCAGTGCAAAGACCAGCATAAAGCCAGTTTTTGGTAGTTTGGCAGAAACCAGTAAACACCTCAGAAGCACATCTGTTTCTGGTGCAACATCACTCTGCTGCCAATATGGTGATTTTATTAACAAGCGCAAAGGACATACTTGGAGCAAATGGACAGCAATAAAGCTTAAAATATAAATAAGCCATTTTAATTTAGCACTCGCCAACCAGCAGGTGTGAATCGGTATCAAAAAAAAACTTTTAATGTGATTAAAGCAGGAACTCTGTGAAGCGGTCTGCAGTGATCTATACATGAATATGAGTGATTCTTACAGCATCTGCTGTCCACAGCTGCTTTATAGTGTAGGAAGCATTTGTCCCTTAGTTATTGAAAAGGACACATACTCTATACTCATATCTCAATAGTGCTGCACCAGAACGCAGAACACAGTGACACCACTGTGTTAACCTTCAGGAAATCACATGTTAATGACACTAGGCTGCTACAAAATAGCCACACACACCTCCACACACATCAGACTGGTCTGTTCTAACTCAGTTTTTTGCCTGTTTATGTGACAGACAACTGATTACAGGGCTCATGAATCCTGTGCATCACAGTCTCCTTTTTTTCTTTTTAGCAAAAGGAGTGTCTCATGTTTTATTCTTGAAAAACATTATGAAGTTAACACTGCTCTGTCAAAGACATGATGTAACCATCAGAGGAATTGTTTCATATCCAATCCGGTGTGCTGACCGATGAGCCAAAAATAATGACAAACAAACCATTGTCCTATTGGGAATATTCCAAATGGCTGAGTCAAGATATCACAATAAACCATCCAATGTATGCAGTATGTTCCACTGCAAACTGTTTTTTCTAAACTGGTTCAGAAATGTCCTCTCTGCAGAAACAGGTTCTTGTCAGATCTCAGCTTCCCTCCTCTCTCTGGCTATCAGAAACAGCTGACCTGCACACATCTGAAACAGCAGGGAGTGTGTTTTCCCATGAAGATGACTGTGCACACTCACTTATGCTGCGTATGCTGTGCAAACACGGTTTTCAACTGGCCACCACGCACATGCATACACACACACACACACACACACACGGAAGAACCAGTACAAATACTAACTTACAGTGAAGCAGGCGCGCACACACACACACACTGTGCCAGTCCCTCTGGAGGATGGCCAACTGCCATCACCTCCTTTGATTCAGTACCCTTTTCTTCATCACAGTAATGGACTCATGTATGCTACAGGAGATGGGACAAACGGTGTAAGACTGAGAGCAGATACGAGGGCAGACTGGTCCACAGAAACAGGTTTCAGGCTTATTGAACTAAGTGATTTGGGTAAGACAAAAGATTATGAGCATCTAGTGGTAATATGTTCAGGTGTAACATTTTCTCAAAATAGACAGGTTAGCATTGCAATCCTCGCAAACACTAATGTTAACATTAGCTTTCACCAAGTATTTCCATCTACATGTAGAAAACATCTAGTCACAGATCATAATTCCACTAAATGGACCTACACCAGCAGTCCAGTGATATTTCTCAACAATCTCTCTTCTTCTTCTAGCCAGGATTGTCACATATTTTTTGTGCACAGGTAACACTAGACAAGGTTTTCGGGAAATTTGTGGAACAATTATGGTGCCTCAATTTGCTTCCAAGAAGAGCTGTTAAAAATTTTGAGCCCTGGAAATGAATAAAGGTCTGTCAGCATTTCTGGCTGAGAGAAGCCCAGACTAAGAAGTTGTGTCATTCGAGTCAGCACAGCAGCTTCACTAATTAACAAGCAGAACAAGCAAAGAAATCCCTGATCTTAGTGACTTGTCATATTGATTGAAAGTGCACAATAAACACTCCAGCTTTTAGTTGATTGCTAATGCTATTCAAGTCTAATTTATATTTCTGAGTGTTCAGCAGTACAAGGTTAGATTGAGACTGAGAGGACACTCGATTAAGACTGGAAGGAGAAGGTGACTTCTGAAATGTTGTTGTGTTTTCCGAGGTCTGACAATAAATTCTGTTTGGCTTGACATAATGGATGTGATGGAAATTCAAATGCTCAGTTTGAAAGGTATTTTCATTGTCATCGCTACACGGAGGACATGTACTAGGCTGGCAAAGGAACTTGACTGATCTTGTCCTTCACCTCTATGATCCTCCTGATCTCCTCCTGTGCATTCACAATGGCTGAGTTCTCCTCTGGACAAACTCAAAGCTTCCAACTGGAGCAAAAGGGAGTCCTTAGCACCGTCCTAAACGTAATTTTAACAAATTCGCTAATGAGAATAATAATCCCCAGACCTGGCTGAATGCTATAATCTGCAGCTACACTGCTGACAAGGTTGGCACAAATCAAGAGGAACTGCTATTTCCACTTTTCAGTATTCAGCACTTAATACTGTTACCATGGCACCCCTTCGCTGTTAATTGGAAAATTAGCATTTCAATCCACCATCAATCCAACTGATGGGGAACTACTAATGCTGCCATTTCATGTGTGATCTGACATGAGCAGAATATGTCATTCAAACTAAGACTCTCTGGCATATTAAGATGTGGATATTTCCTTTTCTTGAATACAGTGTCGCTTGTGCTATCTTACCTTTACTATCAATATCAAGTGGGTTTTATTCTCCATCTTATTTAACCCTCATTTTTTATGTCTTTTCTATGTGAAGCACTCACTGTGTGCATGTGATTTCTTTCTTGTAAAGCACTTTGAGCTGCAATTCCTGTTTGAAAGGTGCTATACAAATAAAGTTCATCATCATTATTATGGAACTGATCGTAGTGCCTACGCCGGACTGATGTGCCTGAAGAGGCTAGCCATGAGGACATGAGGTCAATGTCTGGATCTTTAGCTGCTGAATGCTTCACTATGTTTGCCAGATAGTTTGCTAACTTTCTCTGTCTGATCTGTAGTGCTGGGTAGGTAGCACACAATGGATTTATCTGAGTTAATCACTGAAAACAGCTGCCTGCTGCTAAAAATGAGGTGAATGAGAGCAGAGAGAGGACCAAAACACTTAAGTGTCAAAACTAAATGCTGAAATACTGAAGCGCAGCTGCAGAGTCAAGTGATACTTAATAATAATAATGTGGATTTGTCCTTTTACATCACGCATAGCTATTTGACCCAGTGCAATAAAAAAGAAAAAAAAGGTTAATGCAGCTTTAATGACAGTATACAACCTTTCTTACAGCTAATCAAAGAAATATTATTCCTCTATAATGATTACATGGAGTCTACAGGGAAATGTCACTCAAAATGAATTATCAATGTTATAACATGAGGTTCCTCTGAGTGCTACAGACCCTAAGACAATATTAATCTAACCTTATAAGAGATTAAAATAAAACAGTCCCCAAACATGATTTCCCTACAAACAAATACCAGCACCGTGAGGGCATCCTATTATACCAGGTGAGGCTGGAAGGTGATAAGATGCCTCGTACAGTGAGTTCAAAGCCCGCTCACTACATGCACAGCCAACACACAAAGTAAGATGCTCGGCTCAGCTAGTGAATTGGTGAGTCTGGGTCTGATGCTTTTGCAGTTGCAAGCGGGTGAAAGCTGATCTGGTTATCTGAAAAGTAGTGTAATGAGGTTACTGTGTGGTGGGCTGCTGAAAATAACCTTGGGCAAACAGACACACCGACAAACCCTCATGAAAGTGGCACTCATTGACACCTTTATTACCAGGTACAGCTATTTCCTTTAGTTGAAATGATTTCATAGGATATTAGTCTTGACCACACTGAACAGAATGACATATATGATTTAACCTTCTACACTAAAGCTAGCTGAAAAACACTTGCAGAATAAATAAATAAATGAATAACCTTACTCAGAATTATTGCAACTGAACTGCACAAATCAATATTATTAGTTATTATTATTATTATTAACAGTGCATCCTGAGCCACTCAATGTGAACGAGAACGAGAGGTGTTATTTAAATGAATACAAGAATTATCGCCTGACTCTGCAGTTCCACTCAGCCCTGCAGGTGAGGGTTTGTGTTTTTGAGTCTTTCGGCTCATTGCTCTGTTTGTTTTTAGCCCACGACTTTACTGCCTGGTTCAGCCTCATCACTCTCATCGAGCTCCTTTCCAGCAGCAGCAGGCAGCTGCTTTCAGTGAAACAGCTCTGATAAACCCACCGTTCACTACCTGCTCAGCAGCACACAGCAGACAAACACAGTTAGAGGCTGGCTGGTGAACATAGTGGAGCATTTAGCAGCTAAAGAGCCAGATATTTCCCTCTGGGGTTGGTAGAGACCAAAAACAGAGATAAAAGGAGGGTGAAAATTGGACTCAGATTCATCAGGTAGCCAGAAACACGAATGAATGCTAATGTTGCTCTGTTGCCCCGAGTACTCGCATATACGCGCCGCTCCTCTGGGGCTAATTTCTTCAAAACGACTCCAAATGTCACCAAAGTTGTCTGGGTGAGTAAATGGTCGTATTTAATGCTACAAATAAGGTCCAGGTTGTAAAAAAACGAAAGTTATCCTTTAATGAATAAAATCTTCATAAATACAGCGTAGTGCTAACACATCCCCTATGCTTTCAGTTTGATTAACTACTCAGCTTTCATTGTTTCAACATTGGAGTTTCTGTTTGAGTTACAAGTTTTCAGATAATTGAAAATGTTTTGAAAATAGTTGACATGTATGACTTGTGCTACGTGCAGATCCAAAGGTGTGTCACTGGCGGACGAACACCGATAGGAAAACCTGCACTGTCGGATCAGAACAGACCAGGAGGTCTCCACAGCATGCAATTATAATAAAATTCAGATTCTCTTTGTTGTGAATGTTTTGGCTGCTTTCATTTTGGGGGCTTTGTAAGCAGGCACAGTTCAGAGTCCCTGTTCTGTTGTCATGTTGCACTGAAATAAGTAGATTATAACAGACAGACCCGTGACTCTGAAAGAAAGTCTCTGTCTGTTTCTGTAGCAGGCTGGCCGGTTGCCTGGTTACTGCTCGCTGATGTGTGTAAGCCCTATACAGTAATTACCCAGGTATCATAGCACCGCTGCAAGAAAGCGACGAGGCGCTGCCTTTCCTCCCCCCTGCTCCCACCCCAACCCCGTAACCAAGATAACATGGGCTGAATGATTTGATTTCAACCTTCGACTGTTTGAATCTTCTTTCTCTCTTTAAAGAATGGAGATACAAACGATGGCGAAGATAACTGACCAAGGTAAATCTAAAACTGTTGGACGAAAAACACATTTGTGGTCCTCCGTGGGACTGAAGCCCAGCACTAATAGAGTCAGGGTTAGAGGTTCCATTCCCGCTGGAGGTGGCCGTACTTAAAAAATGCATGCACCCGCAGGCCTGTTAATGGCTTTGGTACCTCTCCTGTGGCAGTATATTGGATGTTGTGTCAATAAGCAACATCTGTGTGTATTTGTGTGCAGCTCCCCCTTGGTACACTCAACATTATAAAACCTGGCTCTCGTTATTCTTGCTGTCCCATCTCTTTAATAGCCTGCTTGCTCTGTTCTAGGAAATGTGCTGTATGGTAACAGGGAGGAACGTGCTTAGATGTACAATCAGCTCGTGACTCAGATTCATCATACGAACATGCGCTGCTTTTCTCTCTCTTAATCCATCAAGCTTCTTCTCTCTCTCCTCACACCTATCATTTCTTCCCCCAGCCCTTTCCTCCCTCACTGTTTCTCCATCTCCTCCCTCAAGTCTACCCATGCCTTCATTTCATTTGCAGGTTGTTTTTCACTCCGCCTATCTCCACTTTGATCCGAGCCTTCTATCACAGGCCGAGCACATCCAAACGTACAGTGTGCACGGGCAGGTCTAACTGATCCAGAGTGTCGTCATGTGCAGGATGAATCGCTGACAAACACAATCACACAGAAAAAGAGAGTAATAGCCCAACACATGCTGTGAGCTGCCCTCATTTTTTCTGCGTTCACCAGAGCAGCACCATCCCCTCTCCTCATTCAGGTGATGGGGCAGAGTATAAGTCAAACAGAGAAAAGCCTCCCCGGGGCCAGCGTGTAGTCTATTGCTATAAAAAGTCACGTTCACTTCTACTCAGCCCAGGAGACGGTTTGAAGGAGGCAGGGATGGATGAGAGGTGGCATGCTCCCTGTTAGCACCAGAGCGTGTGACTTTCCTACCGTCTTCTTTTTAATCATCAAGCCTAAAAGCCTCAAGCTCTGCTGGCAGCTCCTAGAGTCAGTACACGAGTGTTGGACAGAACAATCAACGTGCTGGTGTTTGTTTGATTATTCTTATAGTCGTTAAAAATACAAAGCTCATCCTGAGGATGGCACTGAAGGTCATGGTGTCTCAAAAAATATGAAAAATGTTGCCCTCTTAGGAGCATAAATGGGCTTAGTTAATGTCATGGCAACTGGCCTGTTTAAGTTGATGCTGCATCCTGAAGGTGGAGGGAGGATCTGGATCTGTCTTAGAAGGATTAATGTGCTTAATGAATTAGATGGCAATCTACCTTTTCTATGACATTTCTTGTGTTCAAGTTGATACTCTGGCACATTGGCCCTGGGGTAGCAGTCAGCGCATCACCAAAAACATTGGAGATCATCCTTTAAAGCAGGTGTTATCACACTGATCAGTCAAAGATCCACATCTGATTCTTATTTAAGATCAGAGGTCTGAAACGACTGATGATAACAAAATAACATTTGATCAGTTAATCAACATCTCATGTTTTGTGAGGCCAGCGTGAAACTAAAGCAATAAAGTTCAGACAGTTGGTCCATATTTATTTGTGACTCATATTCTTAGAACATTTACACCAGTTGGAGAATTTGTGTTCTGGAGAAAAGTTGACAGATTCGGTATCTGTGACTTTGGAGCTGACAGCAAATTCTCTGGTGTAACGTTAATGTGTGAACTCCGCAGCAGCAACACACAACACTCTCTCCAGCAGAAAATGCTGCCATGACAACGATGTCAGCCATAAGAAAATAAATCGCAATGAAATCACCATAATCTGAGGACAGGATCGCTGTGAATCTCCAGCTACACTGTATAAATATAGACACTTAACCAGAAAATGCTCTCAGAGCTCCACCAAGGAGGCAGATCCCACAGTTCAACAAGCAATGAATGAGTCCTGATCTCAACTAAAACCTCCTCTTCAGGATCCCAGGAAGCAACAAAAATGCTCAGTTTGAGACTCAATAAAACAGTTGGCCAAAGAAAATAAACCCAAGTGACGCCTCTAAGAGACAAGCTCAGTGATTCTCCGGCAACCCCGGAGTTATCTAATCTGGTCAGCGTGCTGCTGTCGGCTCCGGGGAACGTCCAGTCTGCGAGGTGAGTGGTTTGACGGTGAGTCCGTGGAGTGGAGAGGTGGGAGTTCAACAATAATCAGATTCTGTAGAAGACATGAACTATGAATTATGTACATTTTGTCTCGCTGCCAGGGATTGGCAAGCTTAAATATGATCAGTCTTAGGGCGGACTGGGCCTCTCCCACTGGCGAGTAACTTCAGATGCATGCATGGATTTTCTGAATTTGGCCCGTGGACCACCAGTTGACACTCACAATTGTAGCCTTGGTATGTTAAAGGCCCTTTGGAGTCTGCAGCAAAATAAGGATCAGCCTAATTCACCTGCCTGTTACTAATGAGCAACATATAAGAAATCGGTTTCACTCTAACCATTCATTTCTCTTACATTGTAAACAGTCACTACTACAAAAATGGAAGTGACAAAAAATTGTCCAGAGGGGGGTTCCTGGGACAAAATTAGTCAGTGATCTAAACATGTGGAGATCTGTGAGGCTAAAGAGAAGTCCCTCCAAAGAAAGATTTAATTAAACACACGTTTATCCTGACAGCTGCTGAAGAAGATCAAACACACACAGAGGAGAAGTTTTCCACGAACAGCAGAGTTTATCATTCAGCTGTGCGCGTGCAGACCACACATTCAATCAAACAAGCAGGCGATCAATATGACCCAGTTTCTGCCTCAGCACCAGCAGAGACCCACCATACAGTGAAGAACAGAATGATTTTATGGAGTGTTTTACAGTCTGAGACGTAACTAGATTGTTAGAACAATCATCCCTCCGGAGCTTGTTAAAGCACCACAAACATACAAATGTTTTCTCTATGAATGTCCTAAAGAAACCTCTCCCCACTGCATCGCCCCCCTGTTCACTACAGCCTCGCTATTTCTCTGTTTGTGCTGTTATTTTAAGCTTTTTCTCTGGAGGCATGAGGTGTATGTGTGTGTGTGTGCGTTTGTCAGTGTGCGTGCTGTCTCAATAGAAAAAGAGAGAGGGCTGATGCTACCTCTAATAGAGGTGGACTCAGGACAGGAAAAATCTGGAGTGGGAATGCTGGAATTAACAACACACACACAAGCCCAAACGACGACAGGCTGACAGGAGGGCACACAGTCCAAAAAACATTTATGCACACACACTTAAGCACGCAAAATCTCTCTCCCCGTTCCTCGGTCTCTCTCGCCAATCTAGATCTACTGTGGACTCTGGCTCCATCTAGTGGTCAAAAATCTACACCAGGTGTATAGAATGTGTACAGAGCAGGGCTGCACCTCCACCTTTCAGCTAAAGGCCCTTTATATGTATGCTACACCCACACAAGTGTTTTCACTTACTTAGCTGGTTAGGCAGCTTGTCAAGGTGCAGTCAGAGGAGATTTTGTTCCCTGTTCATTTCAATGAGGAGCAGGGCGACATGTAGTCCCTCCATCAGGACTGTGTCATTGATCGTTTCACTCCACTGTTGCACCTGTTCAGGCAAAGCAACTTTCTTGAAGTTGTGCGTAACAACTTCTTTTCTCATTGGCACATTGAGTCTGGTGATGCCAACATCTCGCATGGACGTTCAACACCTTTAATTATGTTCTACAGCAGTTAAAACACTGAATGCTGTGGTCAGAAGAGCATTGTTATACCCAACCTAGTCAGTCAGAACTGAGATTAGACCTTAACATTATGGCAGGTCATAATACTAAAAGCACAGGTGGAATTAATAACATAAAAAAATGGCTGCATTTCTTTAGGTGAGCTACTTTCAGGGTCCTGGTGTTGTGCATTCAGGCTCACTGCTGGAGCTTACGGACACATTAAATTTGTTTCACCTGTGCTTCTCCTGCTATGAAAAGACAAAATGTCGTGAAAGATGTTGTGAAAAGGGTCTATTCATTTTCAACCAAATTCAATGAAGTCACCACTGTCCACATTCTGAACTACCTCCAGCCAGTGTTGCGTAATCAGCACAGATTCCAGCAGAACAAACATCTCACATTTTTATCCAAATTGTGCCCGCTGATTCTGAAAAAAACAGTCTGAATGTCAGCCGCATCGCCAACGAATTTTAAACGACACATTGAGTGGAAGCATCCAACCGGTCTTGGGACATATCTGCAAGTGACCGATAATCACAAGAAATCATTAGCAAGACTAAGACCAGGAGTGATCAGCCACAAAGTTCCTCCGCCCAAGTCAAACTCACAGCATCTTCATTTCTTAACAAGTAGCAGTGGTGGAGGAGGTACTCAGATCATTTACTTTACTCTATTAATACCACACTGTGAAAATGACCTTTCAGTCCTGCATTAAAAACTTTACTGAAGTAAAAGTATGTAAGCATTGCAAGTAAAATGTACATGTAAACATAGGAAAGTGGTCCCTGTCAGAGTTTTTCTGTTCTGTCTGATGTTTGTGGATTAATATCACTGCTGCATTAATGTGGGCGCTGCATTTCACTGCTGAAGATCTTTAAGCTTGAGCTCATTTTAACTACCTTATATACCGTTGGCTGGTTTAATCTACAGCAAAGCATCATATTCTATAAGATCATCATATGTTTGTAGCATCTCTGTCCTGTTAGAACTACGTATCTCCAAAAAGCCAACTTTTCATGAGCTCAGCTTTCAGATTTGTGATGGTGCGTTTTCCAGCTGATCCAAGTCCAGTTTTAAAAAGATTATTTATCTTTAGAACGAGGAGATATTTATCAATCTATAAACAAACAACTAATCTTTCAGTTTAGCAGAAAGCCTGGAGATACATGGTTTTCACTGGACAGGAAGGGTATGACTAAAGCTTTAAATAAACGTAGTGGAGTAAAAAGTGCAATATTTGCCTCTGGGATATAGTGACTGAGAAGTATAAAGTTGCACAAAATGAAAAGTACTCAAGTACAAGTACCTCGAATTTCTTACTTCTGCTGCTGACAGGTAGGAAGACTTGTACTAGATTACACTGGAGATCTGCAGCCTTTGCAGCTCAAGAGGAAGAACAGAAAAAAGGAATGGGACCTAGTTCATTATTTGGGATAGTGAACTTGGCTCAAAATCATGAATTGAATATGAACGAGCATCAGCTTATTATCATTATAATCTGTGTGAACTGAACTTTGAGCTCATTAAGTGTCAACACTGCCCAGTCCCGGTCTAACCATGCTAATAACATGTCCTGATTTGATTTCCAAGCTTTCCTACATCAGGGCTACACGATACTGGAAACAAACAAAAATTTCTGCACTACATGTCCGAAAACAAACAGACATTTTCACCCGATGACTTGACCAGCTCTATTTGGAAATGATTAATCATTGTAAGACTTTTTTGTAGTAAGCACATTTAAATGAGGGGTTCTAGTAAGAAATCATTCAACACAATAAAACAAATGGCAAGTAGCAGTGAAATATAGGTCACTAAGAACAGCAAACAGACCACAACTCAATTCACTTTCAATGGATGTAGTAAATCAAGCATATTGTGTGTGTGTGTGTGTGTATGTGTGTGTGAGAAAGAGAGAGAGAGAGAGAGAGAGAGAGAGAGAGACTAGTACTACAGTCCCAGAGTTCAATCCACTTGGGAAAGACTCCATTTTACCACAACCCCAAAACAGTTCAGTTCCAATCCAGTTCACAGCCACAAAAAGAAAGCGACTCCTGGAGAAACTTTGACTGGGAAATACACACATTCACCAGATTATTACTGCTCCTGACACACGCTCCACAGACAGGGATTATGTTTTACCACAAGTTGCCTATAGTGACACAGACTTTACAATGCCATCTGATGCTGAGGGCAAAGCTGGCGTGTCTCTCCTCCACTGACCAAAAAGCACTGGTGGCTCTGAGACACTCTAAGAGTTGGCTGTTCATGCAGAGACTTCATGACCACTAACAACGAACTCTGTGTATCCAGGAACCTTTACATCAGAGCAATTTATGTCATATCACACAGACTTCTCTTATAGGCATGGAAAATGAGAACCATGGGAGTTTCCTTTTTGTATCACGCAGCAAAAAGAGGTAGAATAACGTGCTTGAGTTAATTTGTCTCATTAAACATCATAAACAGCACTTATCGCAGTGTTGATGCTGAAACAATACACTATGCAGCTCTTAGTTCTTACTTTTTTATGCTATTTTCCTCATCGCTGAAAAAAATGTCTTGTTTTTTGTATTTATGAATTGCCTCATGAGCTGGGCCCAGAGATCAGATGTTCCCCACTGCTGATTAGGGTAAATACATTTGCTCATTTGTTATTCCATTATACCACCGTAGGTTCCAGTAGTTCTGATGCAACACATTACAGGGTTTGGTAGGTAGTACACCAAGAGCACAATTACTTTTTGTTACAATCATAAACAAAAAATGAAAAGTAGACCAGTATTTATATAGCCAATACTAATCAAATAAAAAAAATCTCCTATAACAATCCTTTAGGATATACTCAACATCCTCATGATGTTAGAAAACTGACCTGTCGCTTCTGGTTGTGCTGTTCTGATACGGGACAAGCCGAGCCTTATTTTATTATAAGTCACACCAAAGCAATTACAGTAGAATACCACTGATGCACTGCAAAACACAGAGCAGCTTCTGTGTGTCCATCACACAACTACTGTCACTGTTAGGCAGAGACAGCGTGGGATCATGCAGAAAGCAGTGTCTTTGTGTAGGTGTGTGCATGTGAATTACCTCAATAGCCACCGTCCACAGTATGAGCTGCGTCTCCGAGTCTGGGAAGTAAGCCTTGACTTGTGGAGACATGCCGATCAGCGCACAGTTGGTCACGACGGCAATCACGCTCATGGCCTCAAAGGCGAGCTGGACACCGAGGCAGAGAGACGGCAACAGTCAGTCACTTGTTTGCAAAAATGGTCACCTTTGTGGCAGCTAGGCACAGTGTAGACTCAGTGATAACTGGCTCTATGAAAGCATGTCAAATATAAGACTAGCAATATTTTGTCTTCGTCGATGTGTAATATTCTCATGGAGAGCCTAATCAGACAGAAGTGAACTGTGGCAACAAGAGAGGATGTGTGTGTCGGTTACTGGTCTGCTGTTTAATAATACCTGAAGGGGCTTTGGTCTTCATCTCTTCATTTCCTAAAAATATCATTAACTGCCTGAAAAATCAGATACAAAGCTGCTGAAGCAAACAAGTCATCAGTGGTGTGTCCCACCTGCCAGACTCCGATGTTTGCTGCCGGGTCAGAGAAAGGTCGTTTGAACACGTGACACATCTTGAAGGCGTCAGAGTAAACCTCGGTGACGTTGTTTAGCACCACCAGCACGGCAGCCAGAGGGTAAACGCAGGAGAACAGACTGACGTAGCCAAACAGCAGGAACAGCTCCAGGTAGTCATCGAACGTACCCTGAGAGAGACCGACATATGGATCCACACACGCACACACAGATGGAGACATAATGCTCATTTGTCTCGCATATTGAATAAATCATTGAACAGAAAAATCACGACATCCAGGTTTTTATCCAAATCTGAGTGAAAAGGCCACGTGCGCCTACCAGGTACGTGCTCATGTCGGCCTCCAGCCGGACCTGCTCGGCCAGAGGAAGCTCTTTGTCCTCCAGGATCCTTCTCTTCTGGAGTTTGCGGATCATCTTCTTGTTGCGTCTCCTCTGGAGCCAGTAAGGCAGGAAGGCCTCCATGATCTGATTCAGGATCTGACTGGTGATCAACAAGGTGGCCAGACTCTGGAGAACAGAGAGAAGAACAGAGAGAAGAACAGAAGATGACAACAGAAGCCAGGTGGAGTCAAGGGAGGAAGGATGGCAAGAGGGAAGGTGAAAGAAAAAAGAAGAAAAAAATATTATGTAAAGGAGGGAGTGGGATGAATGGAAAAGGAAAATAATTAAAAGTCACAAAGAAAGTGAGGGCAGGAATTAAAGAAGGGAAGAGTGGAGGAAGGAAGGATACGTGGAAGGTGAGAAGGCAGAACAGCATAAAAAAGAAATAAAGAAAAGGGAAGGAGGGATGATAGAAGACAGGGAGAACAGGTTGTAAGGCAGAAAGAGGGAAGTAATAAAGGACTTAAGGAAGGAAGAAAGGAGTAAAGGAATAAGGATAGAGGGGAGGAAACACAAGGAAAACTAAGATGAAAACAAAAGAACTGACCAAAGAGGAAGAAAAAAGGATGTCAGGCCTACCTGTCTGAGCAGCACCATGTCCTGCATGACAAAGGCGATGTAGAACAGCGAGGCGAAACAGTTGAAGAAGTTGAACTACGAAGGAAAGAGTCGAGACAGCTTCGGTAAGTGGAGAGTCGACAAGAAAAGCTGCACTCTGATCGATGGAAATGATGTGGTGTTCATACTCACCACTAATACTTTGAGGACCAAGTGATTCTGATATGATGACTCCAGCCTGTGATTTTCTAAACTCACAGAGGGGAAATCCAATGTTAATAACATAAATAAACTGCAGAGGTTCAAGCCTGCAGCCCATCACGGGCTTCCCATCTGCGATTTAGCTCCTGATGCCTCACATCCGAAAGGACAGAAGGAAATATCAAAACGGCTGCTTACGCGAGGTTTACGAATGTGTCCCAATAAATGTTGTTTGTACAGGAGTGAGTCCAGTCAGTGAAGAGCTGGTTGGTTGGGGAACTTTTTCTGCTTGTGTCACAGTGAGACAGTGATTTAGTATTTACTTGTCAGAGGCAGTTTTCAGACAATATATACCACTGACCATACTGCGTCTTTCAAATGAGGTCACTTCACAGAAATAAGTATTATTGCAAAGTTTGACATAAGTCATTTTTTCTTAAGGAAGAAAAGAAGAAAATCCTTTTAACTTTGCCGAAACGCCACGATATTTACTGACACTGTAAGTTACTTTGGATGACTGTGCCACATAATGTAACGTAGCTGAAACACTACTTTGATCTAAGGCTTCAACTAAACATTATTGTTCCCATCAATGGATCTGTTGTTATTGTTTGATTAACGGATTGATCATTAATGTGTAACATTAAAAAAGTAGAAAATGCCCTTCACAAAGCTTAAGGTGACTTCTTCAACTACTTGATGTTGCAGCAGTCCACACCCATAAATACTGACTTTACTGAGATGATGAAAGCGGGTCATTCGGTGGAGTTAGGATGTTGTTTGCATGTTTTTGCTGCCTTAAACAATGAATGAGTTATCAAAGCTGCTGTTGGTTGACTTTCTGTTCCATAATAGACTATCTGTTTCCGATTTAGTACATGCGTGGCTACTATACATAAATCAATAAGTACTACTCACCCCACTCAGTGAGGAACTCAGCAGCATATCTGTAAATGAGGTTCATAATCTCTATGACCACAGCGTAGATGATGCTGGGGATGAACAACAGTATCCCGGTCCAGAACGTGGGGTCCTCATCGTGGACTGACAGCGCCCATCCTTCCATGCTGAAGTAGACCATCATGACGTAGAGGGACAGGTAGAGGCAGAGCAGGACGAACGGCAGGGACACAAAGTAGACGCGCAGCTGCCTTTTGACATTGGGGTAGAGAGGCTCCTGGCGGCCCGTCACAGGGTTGAACCCAAGGACACCGTGGAAACCAGGACGAGGTTCTTCAAAGGCCTTCTTCCTGCTCAGTGTGCCCCAGTGGTAAGCTAGCGAGGCGCTGAAACGCTTCCACAACTGGTGGAGGAAAGGTTCAGCTAATTGGTTACTCAGCTTTCACTGCAGTTACTCACTGAAGCTGTAATATTATTCTGCTAATAAAATTAATGCAGTCATGCAGTCAGCATGACTGCATTATAGAAATTGTTTAAATATTTTCTACTTAAGCCAGTAAAACTGTAATTCCACTTCAGCTGACTCTGGTTTATAAATAAATTCAATCACTGTCCATACCTCCAGGATCACAGTGCACCAGATTAAGTTGAATACGGCAAAGACAACATATTTGTCGTAGTCCTCAAAGTCGAACAGGTAATAAGGCACACCGATGAGAGCCATCGGCACCAGCGCAAAGGTAAAGTACTCCAGGAAGCCAAAGTAGAGGGCCTGACCCTCACCATAGTAGTGTCTGATGTCATCTGGGGATGGAGAATGGAGAAGAAAGTGGTGCACAGGAACATGAATGAGCATTTGCAATTCAGTTGAAAATAAGAGGAAAATTAGTATAAAATGGAGAGAAATGACAAGAGAAATAAAACATCCACAAAGTGTGGGAACAAATCAAAATGAGCATCATGACAACCATTGTAAAGGCAGAGAATTAAAGCATATGGAAGCAGTAACAATGAAAAATGTCTGCTGACAGATTCCCTCTGCAGATCAAAGCTATTGCTCACCCTGGATAATTAGGACTGTGTGTGCCAATCAGTCAGAAATAACCGGCGCTTCCTCCACTTACCAAGAGGCTGAAGGGACAACTTCACCTTCTTGTACCAAGAAAAAGACAGTCTCTTGAGTTCCTCCTGTTCGTGGAGAGGAAACATTTGGATCAGGATCCCCTTGGACAGCAGTCTGCGAACTAAGACGGAAATAAGAAAACAGCATGTTCCTTTGAGTGCAATCAAACCATCATTCCACACCAATCTGCTTTAACAGCGGCACGATGAATGACATGTTGTGTGTACAGCAGGTAGCCGTGTGAAGCTTCATTTGTTCAGAGTTCAAATTATTCGGAAGATGTTTCACTGACTTTTGAGTGACATAAAAACAGCCTCGCTGCATTTTTATCCCTCCCTTTTGTTTGTCTGAAGTCACTTTCCCAACCAAATAAACATGCTGCTTAATTTTCTAAAACAAGGACAGGCGAACAATAGCTGGGAGCCAGCCCATTGTACACGATGCACTGTCTATAGCAACAGTTCCCATTGTCTAATACAGAGTGACTAAATACAAGCACATGAAGGCTCTATCATTTTATCTGCCATTTCTTGAGTGCATCATTTGTCGAAAATGATTACATTCTGCTTTAACACGATTTGTCAAACACGGGCGCTGAATAGAGGCACCCTATCTCCACTGCAAGTTCATTGCTTCCTTATCTCACTTTGGGAATATTTCACTGCATTTGCATATTTATTGTTTCCATACTGCAGTCACAGAGAGAGGGAGAGGGAGGGAGGGAGAGGGAGGCACAGAGGCAGTACTGGTGGAGACCTGCTGTATTCAGTCTGCTCCCAAGGAGAGGTGGAGGCAGAGCTGTGGTGCCTTCAACATTTCACTACTACTAAGAAACTTGATGATGTCACAGCTGCTGAAATAGTAAAATCATGTCTCAAGCTGAACCTGAAGAAAGTCATCGTCTGATAGAGAAAGATGGAAAAACACATTGATTATGTCAAGTAAAATTCAGTATTCAGTGGCTATTGTTTGTAATTGGTTGCTATTTGTATAATGTACACAATAATTAGCACTGCTGTTTTTAAATTGAGTACTCTTGATGAACATTTGCTTTAGTTCCAGACACTTGAGTTATTCCTTTAGAGCAACATTTAACTTTAACAATTCTTGGTTTGGTCTATGGAATGACAGGATGATTATGAAAAATGTTCAAAGGTTTCCATGGTGACGTCATTAAATTGCTCATATTGTCTGTTAAACCAAAACTTTCTCACTGAATAAAAGTATGTAAAAAGAAACAGGCGGTAAAACCTCACAGCTCTACGCTGAGACACCTATACTGCACCGTTATATAGTCCATTTTCTGGAAGAATCAATTAAAAAACATCTTTCTGGATAAAACAACCAGATGGAAATCTGTTGTTTTGTCTAATCCAGGCAGTTAAATACCTGACAAATCAAAGATGTCTCTCTGCATGGATCAGCCGATTTGAATTTCACAGTAACAGAGTGAGAGACAGGGAGACACTCACTGATAGATTTCCCAGGGTAGAGCTTGGCCTGGGCGTGTCCTGGTACGTGAGTCTCATCTTTGGCTCGCAATGTGTCCAGCTCGTGTTTAACGATGTACTGACACTCGGCCATACTGAGGAAGCCGTCCCCGTCCCCTGGAGGTGGAGACACAGACAGCAAACACACAGCCGCCGTGACATTGACAACGAAGGCACGTTGAACACTGTGAGCAACACTCGAGCACCTTTACCGCTGTTAGTCTCAGCCATGACGGTCAATACTTTCAGGCTGAAAGTTACAGATTATTTATCTGCTGGTTGTTTACAATTAATCAATTGATCTAAGAATAAATGTCAGTTTACAATGTTATACAACAGACAAAAGCAGCAAATTCTCACACTGGAGACGCAAAAACCAGAAAGTTAATTCCTGTTAACCAACTAATCAATGAATCATTTCAGCTCTACTGGACTTATCTCTACATGTATGCTGTACATGCAGCATGCCTATACCACACATATTATATGCAGAGGTACTTCACAGTATGATTGCAGCCATGCAATGACTGCATGACTGATTATAGCTGCTTTAAATAAGGCTTTCTCCTGCAGAAGACCTCCTCCTGGACTTTACCTTTGAAGCCTGTGAAGCTGTGTTTGTTGGCACAGGTGAAGCCTCTCATGGATCCATCACTGAACTCCTTGAAGAGGCCCACCTCCTCAGCACCAGAGAGCAGCCTCTGCCACGTAGCCCCCACCAGGAACAGGTTGGGGTTTTCTTTTTCCTGAGCTCCGACTCCAGGGCCCAGCTGCTCCACCAGCAGCTCAGCACCTAGGAGAAATGACAGCATTAATAATGCTAAATGTAATGGCAAACAGTGGAAACAAAAATTAGAGCTGAGTGGATAAACTCTAACTTCCATACCACCATTCTGTTGCTTGTCTCTTATCCTGTTCAGCAGCCATGCAATGGCTTCCTCTTTGGTGTCCGAGGCCAGCTCCACGACCACCAGAGGAGTGAACGTGGAGCCACTGCTGTCTACTGACCCCTGCAGCATCTTCCCCTCTCCCACGGCACCTGCACCAGAAATGACAGAGAAATGAATGCCAGAGAAAATCCTGTGGTGCTCCTCAGGGAGAATATATAATTACACAATATGCAGTATGATATACTAGTTTGATATTAAACACAGAATATAAAATATTCTAGAGGCAAAATCCCAGAATCTCCTCCCACATTCCCCAGCTTTGAAATATTTTTAGCCAGAGACGGTGGAGGCCGCACCATGTGTGACTTTTATAGTTTGATATGCTATTTTTAGGAATAAAAGCCTGAATATAATCAGTGTTTTTCTCAAAAGGTGTACTTTAAATGGGCCAAACGTCACCCACTCCTGTTGACTGCTGCAATGCAACTTGACATCCACCCATCATGTGCATTGTTTCTCAGCAACATCCAACATGTGCGCGTCGTGAGTGGGTAAACTAACATGCCTGCATGATTACTGAAGAGGCAGAATCAGAAATCTATGAGTGAGACAACGTGATGAGCATGTCGCTGATCCAGATTCTACGTGTACCTCCGCCCTCGGCCATGAAACCTGATGGGCTTCAGTCTCAAACTGTTGCTAGTCCACCCTCCACCCACGGCTTCCTGCACAACCAAAGAGGTACAGGGGACTGGATCTTCACAAGGAGCGAGCTCAGTTCAGTATCAGTGGTTTAGCATTTTCACAGGCTGACATTGTTTGAAACAAGAGGAAAACGTTACTGCGCGCAGTGTCGCTGCTGTGCAAACGAAGGCCTGAGCATTAGTAAAAAACAGGAAGCTGCTTTTCAAAACTGGAAACATGCTTTGCTGACATCCAGGAGGACACAAGCAGCAAACATCACAGCATGTGGATCAGTTTCAGATGTCTGTGTCACAGCAACCCAGCATCACTACACAGCTGGACACTCAGTTACAAGAGAACCAGAGGGGCAGTGGAGAGATGCTACTGAAACAGCTGACGTCTCTCAGTTTTCTGAAGCCAAACCCCTGTTCAGTAACTTACATCATGCTGAATGATGCTGTTTTGATCTCAGGACAGTGTCGATATGAAACAGTGGCTGATTGTCACATGACATAGTTAATGAGATGTTTTGTGACAAGTTATATCACCTGTTTGTTCTATCGCCCCCCCTGTACAGATGAGCTCTGTGGTCAATGTTGTAAGATATGGTAGGAATGGGGGCGCTGTTGTGTGCTTTAACAATATCAGGGAGTGATGCTTTAAAGTAAACAGCCCACATATAGAAAACCAAAAGAGACAGAGAACGCTGCCAGTCATCAGGACAAAGTCCTGAGTAAAACAGTCCAAAGTAAATATTCAGGGAATCAAACTGGCAGGCTTACAAAGTGTGTCAAGAGCTGCTCCACCTCCGTAAGCATGCAGTGCACCCCCTGCAGCCAAGTGATCATATCAGCTCCAGGGCTTTCATTACTACAGGGTGAATGAATTTATCCCACACACACACACTGTGAAGGCAGCGGCCTGGAGAGCAGATATAGTCTACTGACAGAAACAGCTGACAACCTCACACACACGCACACACACACACACACACACACACACACACACACACACACACACACACACACACAGCGGGAGGGGCTCGTGTTGGAGCGTATTGGCCAGGCATTAGTGTAAAGGTGGTGCTGGATAGCGCAGACAGCTACAACAAATCCGTACTGAGTGTCCACCCGCTGATCCAAGGTTCATGGATGTTTCTGTGAGTGCGGGGGCACCATGTTACTCACCCAGATCTGCGTCTGTGTAGGAAGCGGCTCTGTTCCAGCCTCGGGGCGGGGGCTCGCCCTGCTGATCTGTGAACAGATTAGAGTTTGAACGACATGCCTGTGCAGTTTGGGCTCTGCTGCGCACGGTGGACTTCAGCTGTGGTCCACGTCACGAAGCAGCAGCGCAGCAAACCTCAGCTGTCACACCCACCGACGTTACTCCCGTTCCGGCACCGCTGTGCACGCACACGCGCCTCGAGCTCTACGTGACTGAAGCTTTACTGAAGAAAAGCTGTTTGTCTCTTTGGGGCTTCGCGTGAGCAAAACAAACATCCACAAACACGGATCATTCCGCCGTCAAGACACTAATGTCTGTTCTTCAAACAGCAGGATCGTCGTATTTTATGTATATTACAAAAGTCCTGAAGAAAGAAGTAGACCAAAAGGTGAATTTCTGACGCACCAATCAAAATAACCCTGTTGACGCTTTTAAAGTAATCCATAGATTACATCTACAATGTTTAATATTTTCTCAGAAATGGTATATTTTCGATATTTAAAAATACATCCCATTTTTTGATGTTATTTTAATGTGTTTTATTAGTAGATAACATATCGTTTATTATATAAGGACTGAACAAGAATGTGCTCAATAAATTGGATTCCAACCTATCCACTGCATGGCTTGATGGCAGTGCTTGATCAAAGGTTGAGGAGGCACTAAATCAATAAGATTCATCATCCGAGGACCACACAGTTGATCCATACTTGTTTTTCTTTTCTCTTATTAAGTTTATTGTGACTGTTATGCACCCAAACACCACGGCAAATTCCTACTTGGCAATAAACTAATTTTTGAATGATGATGGAAATCTGGCCAGAAAGAGTGATGTAAACATTCTGGACCCCTGACAACAGGTCACTGAGGGCCTTGACATGTCATCTATAGTATAATCTGAAAATCCCAGGCATCCTCCAGGTCCTCTATCCAGCTCAGGGCTCCCTGAATCAGGGGCACTGCACAAAAATCTGGGCCTGTACATATGCAGCCTTTGTGGGGCCCCTTCCACTGTTAATACATCCATTGTTTCAACTGTGCAAATAACTGAATCAACAAGTTAACACTGTAAATGTAGTGGTTCTTATGGCAATCAGTAAAGAAGTGTTAGAATATGTTCAAGAAAGTTTACATAATCTTTTCTCAACTTACTGCAATTACTAAGTGAAGCATTTGTAAACATAGTTGTAAAACTGATTGTTCCAAAGTTGTCACTTGTCAAACACTGTACATCACAACACAACAAATAGTCTGTCGTAGTATTTGTTAAAATGTTTAAGCGGCAGATAAAAACCAGACTTGTTGGGGCCCTGATTCCCCTCACGTCTGTGTCCCTGCCCTGAATCATTCAGTCTCTCCCAGTCTTGCAGCCCTGGTGGCCAGCACTGTCAAGATATCCTCACATTTCTCTAACCTGTGTGACTGATGGACAGATGAATGGATGGGTGCACTAATCAACATTGCTGCTTTTGCTTGCTATTTTGTAATGCTCCATGATAATAACATGAGTTTTACAGAAAACACAGACAGGATGTGCCACCTTCAAGAAGGGAAAAAATCAATGTCTGGTGACAGTCACACAACAAGTTGTCAGTGACTCAAACATTTATATATAGTTAAATGAACATGGGAAAGTCTTTTGCTGGAGACGATATGTTCAGGAATGAACAGTAATTAAATAGTGTTTTCCAACATTTTTGAAGACTTACAGGTATGGCTCATAACACTGCGGTTTTGTTCAAACTGTAACATCTTAGTGCGTACCAAAAGCTGTCAGCGCAAACAACACAACCTTGTGTAACGTTTAATGTATGCAAAATACAACTGTTTATGCCATGTAGCTACTTACCGAAGCTCTCTCCTCTGCTGAGTAGCAGTGTTCAGATGTTTGACAGAGACGCTACTTCCGCAGTAAGCGTAGCTGGGTGCGCTTGTTTTTTTAACGGAAACGCTGCGCTGAGCGGGGACACGAGCCTCGCGCTCTTGCCTGCGGTGTTCAGCTGTAAAGACGCCTCTCGGCGGAGCCATCGTGAATTACAAATCAAATGTGTTCAATCACAGTGACGCTACGTCAGAGTCTCGGAGGCCACGTGACCGCGAGTAGTCTCCGAGGTGGCGCAGCAGTATGGCCGAGCGAGCGGTGACAGCGAGCGAAGGGTGAGTGTTTCCTCTAACCCACCGTGTCTGTTTGTGAACGTATTTACAGAAATACCGACAATATTCAGCATGTCATATCTGTTGGCATTACTGCGATGCTGTATAATTCTGTGAAACCTCTGAATATATCGGCATATTGTTGTCATACACCAGCTGTGACAACATGTTAAACATTGAAAGAGTTAGGCGGTATCCTGAAGTTCAGGTAAACACACTAATACGGTGGCGAGAGGTTTTGACATGACAGAAGAAGAAGAAACATGTTGTCAGGTAGACCAGGTTTTGCCCTTCATGTGTGTCGACCTCGACGATAGTATTTTTGCCACTTTTACGCAGTTGACACTTCTAAGTTTGAAAAATGTCACCTGCCATAGATGATGTTTAAATGTCATCCACATCGCTGTTAACTACAGGGAGCTAAGCTATGCTATGTGCTAATGTGTAATACATGTTCCACCTGTTGCGCTGACAGCCATGATTTTCCACAGCACACACTGTAACTGTAACTTTTGTTCTGGCTGCAGGGTCGTCCAGAGAATGCTGTCTGTTGTTGGTGCTCACAGTCTGGTCAGCAGTGTGTGGGGCTACGTGGACACCACCATCAGGTAGGTCTGGTCCCTGACCTGACGCAGACCCTGCAGCCCTGTGGTGCAGCCCCTTACATCACAAGACTGTTTAAGATGCTGCAGTTTTTCTTAAGCCTTAAATTTCCTCACCACTCAGATGTGTGTATTGCTCATTGTTCCTTCGCTTGGATGTTTGAGCCTGGTTGTGCAGAGTTTGACACTAGAAGGCCGTTTTTACATTCATCTGCTGAAGGGGGAATATTTCTTTGTGCTCACCTGAAATCTCCAGTGCATATATACTGAGCGTGGCGTCAGTGACCCCCGTTTACACCTGGCATTAACATCCACCATGGGTGATCTGATCACAAGTGGATAGCTATAAGTACAGGTGTGAATGCACCCAAGACACACTGAGATCCAATCACACAGAGACCGCATTCAGAGGTGGTCTGGGCTGCGTGTGGCCACATTCTTTTAGCACTGTGTAAGCAAATGTGTTTCGGGCGTCCTCTGCAAACCAGGAAGAAGCCACATCCATAGGCAAAATGGATTCAGAGACCACACAGCCCCAGACCCCCAGCTCCAGGTGGTTCATCCAGTCAGGTTCGCCAGTGTATGAAAGGAAAACACTTGAGAGGAGAGTTGACAGTGGTAGATGGTTTAGTGGTCAGGGGTAACCACACTGTGATTCCCTCCTCTACAAGAACAGAGAGAAGCAAGCAAGCAGAAGGCATGTGTCAGGATCTGGTGGCTTTCCTGGTCAGACGTCTGCCATCCTCATTTGTTTCTTCTACCACTCAGAGGTTTCATAATACTGCCGCCTGATGAACTAACATGAATTTGGTCATCACAGTTTTTTTTTCTTTTACTGCTTTGCTCTCTAATGTAAAAGGCCTCTGCATAAACAGAGCCTGCCTGTAGAATTAGGGAAGTCCTGTCTGTTTTATACGGAGAAACCCACACTGAACAGCTGATGCAATGTTCGTCAGATATGACGCTCTGAAGCACAATAAATACTAGGCTGGAAACCAACATTGAATGCTTTTGACCCTTGAGGCAGCAATGCATTAAAAACTGAAATGATTATATAAAGGATTACATGAGCCTGGGAACACTTAATAAAACGCAGGTCATTGCTGCTTCTACAAATGCAAGCTGAGACTCTACCATGCAAAGCAAAAGCTGTATTATATTAGCAAAATTGAGGAACACAGCTGAGCCTGAGTTCAACTGAGATGGACTGACGTGAAGAGGAAGAATGTGTTGTGGTCTGATGAGTCCACATTTCAAATTGTTTTTGGAAATCATGGATCATGGAGGGCTAAATAGGAAAAGGACCATTCAGACTGGTACCAGTGCACAGTTCAATGCCAGCATCCGTGATGGTATGAGGCGGTGTTAGTGCCCATGGCATGGGTAACCAGCACATCTGTGAAGGCACCATTAATGCTAAAAGGTACATACAGGTGTTGGAGCAACATATGCTGCCATCCAGACGACGACTTTTCCTTCCTTTGAAAAAAGGTTGAAAATGGTCTGTGTATGATTGCGTTTTACACAGTGTCCCAACTTTTTATTATTTCTCTGTTTCTGTCTAAATCCTTTAAGTATAGTTCCACACTGCAGTGACACTATGTCCCCTCTGTAGTTCATAAAAATGATGCTCATAAACCTGATTTTCTGTCTGTGTAGGTGGTGCTGGATCCCCAGCTGGCTGCCGTCGTGGTGTCCCACCTCTCAGATGCAGCTACAGACTGCAGAGGACATGATGCTGCGATGTAAGGCTCAGCCCCTCTAACCTTTAGTTTCCACATATGACTGTCAGAATGTGGGAGTTATAGAAATGAAAAGAGTGATAATTAGATGATACACCTTCATTTCTGCTGAATACTACTTTTTGAACAGTGTGAGCAGGAACAGCCACCATAGCCATATAGTCACCAACCGTGGTCGCTCACTCACCTGTTAATACTGGACACTTACTGACAGTTTCAGCAGAGACAAGGATGTGTCGGGTGTAGGAATCCAGTGTGTGTAAGTTCTTTGCATGTTTCCTCATTCCTAAGACCATGCAAAGAACAGTTCTGCAGAGTTTGGACTGTAAATTAGTTATTTAGTAGATAGTTAAACATATTGTATATCTTCAAATGGTTTATTCTGCTGTGGTTAGCTGGCAATGCATCTTAGATCTTGCAGCAGTATACGATGTACACCAATGCACTGCTGTCTTGGACATGTTGTGCTCATACAAGATGTCACAATTATTGCTAAAAATCAGCCTAATAGTAAGAACAAATACAAATGGCATCCCTTAAGAGTGAGATTGTGGATTTGTTCTTTGCTCAGTTGTCATTTCTCTCTTTCAGTGAAAGAAATCACAAAATCATTCCTTTTTATTTCTACATTTCACTAGATTCCTCTCTTTCTTCTACGTCCCTCCGTTTCCTCGTCCTTCCCTTCTCTTCTCAGGTGTAGAAGACACTTTCTCCAAACAGTACGTCCCCATCACCAACGGCAACCAGCTGTGGACCCTGACCTTTAGCAGTGGCCATGTCAAGGACAAGACCCCCATGGTTTTGCTCCACGGGTTTGGAGGTGGCGTGGGCCTTTGGGCTCAGAACCTGGACGCTCTCTCCCAGCGCCGGCCCGTCCTTGCCCTGGACCTGCTGGGCTTCGGACAGAGCAGCAGGCCTCTGTTCGCCACAGACGCTCAGGAGGCCGAGGACCAGTTTGTGGACTCTATAGAGCAGTGGAGGGCTAAAGTGGGTCTGGAGTCCATGATACTGCTGGGACACAACCTGGGAGGATACCTGGCTGTGTCATACTCTATTAAATACCCAGGCAGGTGGGTGCAGATTATGGGATTTCTCTTATCTTACTGTAGGGCTGTGTTGGTTTTAATTTAAATGGGATCTTTTATCCTGTGGTGCTGATCTTGTTGTTATGAGCTGCATTAAGTGTGATGGATGTTATACCAAGGGCAAAACAGGGAAATGTGGATGTAGTTCAATCTGAAATTTTCAGCAAATAACGCTTTTTGATTGACACTAAGAGGTGGAGGATGGCAGATGAGAGATCAGAATCTCAACGTGAGCTTGAGTTGTTTTTTACTTGACTGTTAGATTAATTATTTATAGGAGCTCATCATCTTGCATTTTAATTGTTGTTCATTTAATGAATCATTAAATTAATTGTTAGACGAAGGGTGGAGACAAAATCAGTATTGTGGTAATTATCACAAACGAAATGTTGTAAAACAGAGCAGAAAAATCCTTAAAGGATGGAGAAGCAGGATCCAGAGGATGTTTGAGTGTTTTTACTTCAAAAAATCGTGTGAACAATTATCGATTAATCATTTCATGATGTACTGCTAAACACCAAACAGCAGGCAGACACAGTCAATGACTAGCTGGTGACGCATATTGCAGCTAAAGAGAGAGATATTTCATTCAGGAGTTGGTAGAGACCAAAAACAGGAGGACACAAACACAGCTTCAGATGCATCATAATGTTGCTCCAAACCCCTGGACATGAAAATAAGCTACTGTTTGCTGCCAGCTTCTCCCCATCCACTTTAAAGGTGATGATATGTCAATGTTGTGTTGACAGAATAGCCTCAGAATAAGTCAGTGGACCTTGAGTAGAGATTGTTTTGTCAAGACCCAAGTTGTAATAAACCAGAAGTATCCCGTAAATGGTAGTAGACACAGAACGAAGTAGCAGCCTCTGCCCAGGAGAAAGATGACTGCAAATTGAACAGTGTTTGAATAATGAGTCTGCCCTTAGTGTGAACATGACAGTAGCAGAACATGGCAGCGTGCGTACAGGATATAGTTGTAGCAGCGTGCCTGTAGGTGCTGGCAGCCTGTGATAACAGCAGTGTGCTCCGAGCCTCTGTCCTCCCACTAGACGCTATCTCTCCTGAATCATCTCCTCTTGCTGCGTCTCCAGCTCCGAGCTTCCAGCAGGCGCCCGGCTCTCCCCAAAGGACGTCTGATAAAACGTCCTCAATCCCTTATCGCCCTCCTTCATCACTAATGCTAAAAAAAATCCCTCTTCCTGTCCTCTTATTGTTATCTCAGTCTTCCAAATGGCCTTTAAGTTCTAACACGAGATGCTCTTAATCAGGAACATAATGTATGTCCTTACTTAAGCTGGACTGCTCCTTGTTCCCATTGGTGCCTAAAGAGAAAGTTTATAATACAACATATTAGGTTACAACTGGAGGGCCTAAAAACAAATTGTACTGTGTTGAATGTTAGACCATATGATGCAGTTGGCATAGATTTGTCACTGTCACTGAGTGCATGTGACAGAACAGATGAATTTACTGGTATACATTCATTCCTACAGTATAATTCTGGTTTACTCTGACTTATTTCCGTGTCGTTGACCATCATTCACATTAGTTATGAGACCACTGTGTTAAGTACTTGCTTCAGTCTAGGAGCTTTGGCACCATCAGTACAACAAATTCAGAGAGGGCAAGAAACAGTTTAGCCAAATTATCTTATCCACTTTATTTGTAATAAAAACTAAAAACACAGGAAGACTGTGTACACACAAACTAGAGTAGTATAACTACAGCATATCAGAGTTGAAGCAGGAAGTCACTCTGTAAACTGTTATTATTGTTTACAACTGAAAGTTTAGACAATTCATATTACTGTTTGCCCTTGTTTTATCTTCCATATTTATTTGGCTAACCTGGGGGTTTGTTTAGCACTTGTTTGATTGTTAGCAGAAGTCTGGTATCACATTTTGCCTTTAATTTAAAGCTGAAGTAATACATTTGACCATTTATTTATTTATTTCTGCTGCAGTGACTCAAATTTCCTTGAACTGGAATGAGCTGAAAACATGAAACTCTGCAGCATAACTGGAAATGATCTGTGCTTTCCAAGAAATATGAGCCCAATCAGCCACATGGTGGCGCTGTAACTAAGGCCCAACATTAGAGTCTTATGGGCCTCGCATGAAAGGTCTGATTGACACACAGGTCCAGCTCAATGTGTCCTAATGCTTCATGCTTCTTGGACCAAAAAAGTCTGCCATAATGGATTTTCTGCCATTTTTAATTATAAAAGAACAAAAAATATTAATACGAATGATTTTTTTTGGATTTTGACTGTATCAACACCAAAATTGGTATACAGCATCGGGAGACGCATTTTCATTACAAACGAGCAAGGTAGGTTGAAAAACATGGCCACCAGCAAGGGGCGGGGCTTAGCAGGAAAATTATCATAACTCATTAACAATTTGTCCAATCATCATAAGTCCTGGTTCATATCTTCAGGCTGTGCCTATAAATAAACGTAAGGAAGCATTTTGAGCCTGAGCTACAGGGAGTACATGCTCTGGGGGCAAATATTTACCAAAATCTGAAGCACCATGTTGATTGGTGCAAGTTTCCGTGGCCTGGCACATATTTGCTAATAACTGAAGATGCCTTTGAGCAGTCCTGATTCAACTCACTGGAGACATCCTGCGCTACATCCTGTGCTGACATTCCCACAGAGTTTCGTTATAATCCGATGAAGGGGGGACAGATGGCAGAACTTTGAGAGTGTAATTATTGAAACGCTGCAGGCTTTATGATGATGAAACAAGTGTGTGACTGGTCTCCCTCCTTGTTTGAACAAAATGAAACTATCTGAAGTGACTTTGCTCACCTTTGTTAAGCCTGAAACTCACTCATTGCTGCTCACATCTTTCATTTTGGCCCATTGAGCTGCTTCTGTTGAGGAAAAAGGGCTTGAAAACAGAATTACTGCTTGCGGCCATATTCTTATTTTGTTGTTGATTTGTTGGTAATTCTGATGTATTCACACTATTTTCTAAATAGACAGCTAATCCGAACTAATCCAAGGTTTTATAACAAGCTGTCTGATTATCTGATTGCTTGTGTTACTAGCTGGCTAATATGACAAGCACTAGACACATGGGTGTGTGAAATGTCATCATAACTCAATGACAGATGGCTTGAAAGATGAAACAAGATCCAGGTTGTAAAAGACAAAAAACACAAAACAAAACAAAACACCTTAAAGTGGCGATACAAGAAATACTTGATATGTAGGCATTTAGTAGAAAATCAAAATAAAACGACCTCTATCTAAAGCGTTTTTATCTTGTTGAGAGTTAGATGTTAAGATTGATACCACACTGAGGGTTGTATCCATCTTCTCGTCTATCTCTTCTCATGAAAGCAAATGAGCAAATTTTCCAAAATGTTGAACTAATCTTTTAAATCCTCTTAAAACATATTTGTGGGTCTGTTTAATCCACTGACTTTACAAAACATCACAGGTAAATGTGTATTTCACTTCTCTGTCCCTGGCCTACAGAGTAAAGCACATATTGCTGGTGGAGCCCTGGGGTTTCCCTGAGCGCCCGGACACAGTCGAGGCAGACCGTCCGATCCCGGTGTGGATCAAAGCCCTGGGGGCCATGTTTAGTCCCTTCAACCCCCTGGCTGGCTTGAGACTGGTCGGACCACTGGGTAAGACCAGGACAGTAAGGTAGTAAAAGCTAGCACATCAGAGGCTACCAACCTGCTCTTATCAATGACATGTGATGCACTTTGATGATCTCTGAGGGCAGCAGGGTCTTTTTTGCCCAGACTTTGAAGAGAAATTAAGTCAAACCGTGGTTCCATTTGTGCCCTTCAACCCCCCCCAGTTAATAATCATGTAAAATATAATGAGGGAGCCTCGTCTCTTGATGGCTACATGCTTGGTTGTGACACTTGAGCGTCTCCTCTCTGGCCCCTACAGGTCCCACTCTGGTCCAGACCCTGAGACCGGACTTCAAGAGGAAGTTTTTGTCCATGTTCGCTGACAACACTGTGTCAGAGTACATCTACCACCTGAACGTGCAAACCCCCAGGTCTGAACCATTTATTCATTACCTCTGTTGCAGCCGTTGGAGAGTTGTCGTGCTGAGTTAGCTGTTTTTCTGTACTGTCCCAGTGGGGAAACAGCTTTTAGGAACATGACCATTCCCTATGGCTGGGCGAAGAGACCAATGCTGCAGAGGATGGACCAGCTTCCACCTGAGATTCCCATCACCATCATCTACGGGTCCCGTTCCAGCATAGACAGCAACTCAGGCAGCGCCATCAAAGAGATGAGGCCACACTCTCACGTGGAGATCATAGTAAGTTCAACGTGCACTGGACGAGAGAGGGAAGTGAAATCATGCACTTTACTCTTTGTGCCCTATTACAAGTTTCACTCAACTCCAAACTCTCCAAACCTCATTAATACTTTGAAGTCACTGCTGTAGATACACTGTAGTCAGACTGTACATTGCTGTTATTGCAGTAATATAACTGAAACTCTCACATACTGTGGTTTATTCCAGTTACTTATTTTGCAGATAACTAAAACAGAATCATTTTTAGCCGTTCCTTACATTCCAGAAATATCATGCTGAAATGACTGCATGCAAAATATTCCTTTCCTGTCACTGGATGCTCTCATCCTAAAGTCAGCACTTATTAGATAAGACTGATAAGAGGTCATATGTTCCCATACAACAATGGTTGGTTCTCTATGGTTGGCCTTGTGTTGGTGTCAAAGATGGTGTGGTTTTAAGAGCAACGGTTCTTTTCTCAAAATCTAACACCACATAATCAGATCATTGAAATAAATATATTTCTAGTTATTTACATGTTCTCTTTTGAAAAACTTCATCTATGATGAGGAATGCTGGTAAAAGATTTCTTATTTCACATACTTGTACATAACAGTGTCATTTCATCCCAAAAGTCCACTTCCTAGATCTGCCTGAGCTTTCAGCTGTATCTAATGGTCGTCATCAATACATAGAGTTGTCATGTGACAGCGGAGCAAGTGTGGACTGATACTGTAGACTAATAAGTGGACCTTGAGTTTAGATTACGATTCCCAAGCTCAAACTGAGCCTTCATGTATATTACTGAGGATTACAAAAAAGGAATAATAATTATCCCTACTCTCATTTCTTATATCTTTCACGACCCCTTCTTCACCTACCTATAATGCAGAATTTGGTATATAATTCACATTTGATGCAAACATGCTATTTCCACTCTCTAATGATACTTACTTCATAAGAAAACTGCATATTTTAATCATCTATTTTCAAATCCGCTATATGCTGTGCCATTATACAGATTCTCACCGGGGTGTTAATGAAAAGTAACGATGTGATCATCAAGCTTTATGAAACTAGCTGGTGTCCTCTCTACTGATTTGTGATAACGTGACTGTTTTTACTAGAAATAGTTTCAAAATGATCATTTCTTTTACCTTTGTTTTATAAAAGCAATAAACCATGGACGCAGTACTCTCCAGTAAAAACTGTACTTTCTTTTATGGCCTCTCTGTGTTTATTGCCTCCTGTTTTTAATCACCCGCTTCCCTTCCTGTTCTCCATCCTCCCTGCAGACGATCCGTGGAGCCGGACACTATGTATATGCTGACCAGGCAGAGGACTTCAACCACACAGTTTTGCAAGTGTGTGATAAAGTGGACTGAAGTAGAGACGAGAGTGATGACTGAACTTTGGAGAAAAAGGGGAGCACCATTCGCAAACATCACTTTAGCAGCTGCTGTGGAGAGACGGGATCCCTCTTCCTCAAAGCGAGGAGAAGGAGTGCGTCATACATCATGACAGGCACTGATTTGGTGATAGTCTACAGGCTCTGAGCTGACAGCACCGATCAAGTCCCCTTTTGAATGTTTTTTACCAGCATTCCTACAATTATCAAATAATGGCCGCGGGCCTGCATCACATGCTCCTTTTACATTACACCGTGCAGCACACATTAGGTGGTGCTGCTGCCTCTTGATCACATGATTGCAGCATTAGTTATACTGTATTTCCTCAGAATTGCCTCTCTCAAATGCAGTGACGTGCACTTTGAAATCCAAATAGCACAAAGCCGCAGTGTTGAATGAATGCACATTATTGTCAGTATGTTGTCTTTAATAGTTCCTTTAGTCGCTCGATTCAAACATGCAAAAATAACTTAACTGGACAAATTTAAAAAGTCTATTTTTATATCGTGAGAATACTTCAAGTGTCAATATATTCCTGTATTTTTGCATATTTTCGTTGAGAAATGCAGTAAGACTAACATTATTATTATTAATATGATATAATATTATATTTGACCACACCTTAAATTATATCACGCTGAAACAGAATCAGTGTCACTGCATTCAAAAAGTTCACGTACAGTGTCGTGTGTCAGGAGTTTTCTGTATAGTGCTTGTGGTTTTTCCGTATGATTCTCATACAGACAGGAAGCATGTTCCTTAATACATCAGTGCATTAGCACCAGGAAACAGCCATACATGTATGTGCAGCTAATAATAATGTTTTTGTAGCGTCTGTCCTCTGTGCATGTGATTTTCTTTGTAAGTCAGAGGTTCATTTAGATTGCATTAATTGTGGCTGTTGACCTAGATCAGCTGTAGAATAAGGCAGAAGTGGTAAGGCTTATAGCTTTATAAGCCTGTTTTACACTCTGAAGCTGGTACACAGCCATCGGGCCATATATATAAATATATATATATCCATATTCAATTTAAGCAAAGCCTTTATTTTCCTGTTGTGCACATACAATCTAATTTATGCTTATGTGAATGTGACTGTGTGCCAGCATTTCGGTGCCACTGAGTTTCTAAGGGTTGATCCAGTATTACTGTAGCTATGTACACATACATGATATTTCCCTTTATGTAGAGTGAAGACTAAACCTAAATAAAGATTAGACCCATTTAAAGGTATTTTAGAGAAGCCAACTGGATGCCCAGATGGCTTGCGCTGACACAAACATCTGTCTGTAGAACGAGGTTTCATTTTTCACACCATGCGCGATGTGTTGGCGTATGTACACATACTTCAGACATCATATGTCACCGTTGTCTGTAGCAGTACGATTTAAAGGGGTGGTATATGTAGTAAAGGGCAGATAAATAATGCTCAGATATCCACCAACACTCTTCAAATGCCTTCTTCCCAGCTTGACAGTTGGACTCTCAGTTATGTGTCTAAAAACTAAAATACTGAAAAAGCAACAACATATATTTTGCTTTACCAGCCATAGTTAGACACGTGATCAGCTGAGGTGATCAGCAGAATGTACTGTTGAGCGAGGTTATGTCCCAGGGCTACACATTTCAGTGTATTTTTGACTACATTTTTTTTAACCTCTGGATCAAAACACTGAAGATCCAGTTTCACTGTGAAAAATATCGGCTGTTGATGTCATCGGGGCTCCAGAATTTATTCAGCTACATTATGGAAGGTGTAGCATCCTACGATTCCAGAGCTTGACACCATCTAGGGACTAAACATCAGGATTTCTGATCTGCTGCATTGAGTTTGACGATCCGTTTTGAAATCTGTCTCTCTGGAGTGTGCCTTTAATTCAGTCACTGCGGTATTTCAATGTATATTTAAATACTCTACATATTAAAGAAACCAATGGAAAGTCTGCTAATCCTCCATATAGGATCATTGGAATCTCTCTCTACCTCCTCTGGTGCTACTTTAGAAAGGATATATTTAGACCTATTAAATCCTTTTGACATAGCTGATTTCCTCATTGAGATGCTCTAATGCAGCCTGTGTCTGTAATATGAAAGGCAGAAACTCACGTTGATGCATAGCTATGAAGTGTTTCACGGATGTACTCTGAGAGCTGTGTCTGCACAGCAGCATTAACATTAGAGCTGATTTGCCACAGGGAAACATGTCTTGGTGTTTTTACTGACTTGACGCAGATTGTAAACATGTATGTGAAAATGTTCTATAGTGCAAATTCTTTTGCAGTCTTCCTACCATATTTCTTAATGTGAACACAAATAAAATGTGTGCTATAGTATGATCATTGTCTTGTGTCACACATGAATAACGTTGGTTGTTGTGTTAGCGTCGTATGTTTAATCTGCGATGCAACACTGTGATCCGGCCTCTCCCCCTCTTTTGCGTTTCATTTTAATGGAGCCAGATGAATCAATATTTTTCCTCCAGCTCCCCTTATCATTTCGGAGCTGTCAGCCCTCTGCCAGTGAGAGAAATGATTCCTATGCGTTAGTGTTCAGGAGAGGGCCTCTGCAGTTTTCCCTCTCTGCCACCAGAGGGCACTCATATGCAGATGAGGAGATGTGGAGCTTGTGGAAATGTCCCTCTTTTGCACTAATATCTCCACTTATTTCCACCTTTTTGTATTTCATTTACAGAGAAAGCAGTCTGAAACCAACATGAGACATGTTTCCATATCACCAGCTATCAGAAGGGTGTCTGAGGACAGTGAGGACGGACAGTGAACACTGCTCTGGAACAGGGAGTGTTAAATGGACCAAAGATGTACGTTGTTTTTTCCCCTTTTGTTTCCACCCTTAGATCCGGACTCCACATTAACACAGATATTGATCGTAAAAGACATCCTATCTGTTTTTATTCTCTCCGCCCTTCGATCGATTCAGGGGAAATATGCAAGCTCATGTGAAAGCATTTCCGAGTCACATGGAGCTGGTGGGGGCACTTTTGTCCCACTCAGCTGTTTGGAGAATGATTGAGGTGGGTGTAATGAAGTCTCCTCTTGGTGGTACAGTAGCTGTTGATTAGGCTTGGAAACAAGGAATCTCATTAATTTCATGGAGGAACTTCATTAGGACTACACATTCGTGTAAGAGTATAACGTCGTGCAAGATATCTGCCTCACATTGAGAGAATTTATTTGGAGCCTCAGTTGACTGCTGATACGTCCCCCCACCCACTACCACTGCAAAACTGGAGCTTCTTCTTATCACTGGCAGTGGTTGAACATCAAGCAGTTAACTTGGAGATATCTCAGGCTGACCACTATAAAGCTACAGCAATGCCATCCCTGCTCTGATATGAGACCATTAAACACAACGTGGCAGGGTGGGGCCGCTACAGACCTGTGAGTCACTCCACTGACGGAGAATATCCCACTGATGAATCACAGGATTGATTAGTGGAGCTGGAGTTTTCAAACACTCGCACTGTCACGGTCATACGAGATCGGATCAGAATCTGGTCCAGATGAAGGCCACTGGTCCTCTGGGGCACTAAGGGTCCAGGTCTGGAGGCACAGCAGTGAGCAGCGTGTATATCTGAATGCTGGTGCCGCTGAGGAGAGCTGAGCAAAGCGCAGCAGTTTCAGTCATTTAGAAATTGTCCGTTTTGCTGTGTCATGCCTTGAAGCTCGTCCAGCAGACGACTATCAAAAAGCTTCTGCAACACGCAGATCAGAGCCACAGTCTGCCCTGCTGTGCTGTGCTGTGCTGTGCTGTGACTCACTGTGCAGGTCCAACGCTCCATGATCCCATACAGGAGAAGACAGAGCTAATGTGAACATATATGATTCATAATATGCAGACCTCAGCTACTGTTAGCCAGTGTGGCGTGGAAGTTTGTGGACTGCAAAATCTCCGTCTTATGGAGTCATTTTGGTGTTTTACCATTATCATGTAACAAGTGAAAAAGACCTGTATATACAGAAAATAATATATCAATACTATACCAATACAATTGTTTAATACACACACACACACACACACACACACATATATATATATATATATATATATGCGCGACTGGACTGGAATAATATGACATGAAATGTGTTCACACATTGTGTGTGTTCACTTGCACAGAGAGGCTCAGCCTGTCATACTGGATTACACTGAACAGATGCATTAGACTGATAATTTTTCAATCTATCTGCTGAGGCTGTGCTGTAATATATAGCATTTGACTATTTTTTTTTGCCACAGGTGTCTTTTCCCCAGATTTTATCCTATGGCAGAGGAACCTTTGAAACAGCAATTAAGGGAATTGCTCGGCATGTTGGGAAATGCACTTATTTGGGGTTTTTTTTTTTTACGGTGTAAGATGTGAGTAATATTGGTAAACAAAAATGCTTAATTATGATGTCAACAATGACCAAAATTACATCCTTCTCCCTCATGGGAAACATCTGAATGTATAAATACGTTAAATATTGTTTGTTTCCACCTGCGGGACACAAAATGTCTCCTGCTGCACTGTAAGTTACATATTGGACCAGGATTGACTTCCACAGTAGTTGAGATGTCTGCTTGTCCAGCTGTATGTGCATGTGTTAAACTTAAGTGAGTACATCATTCAGCATGTAGCGCCCCCTAATAACCACAGACCTTTAGTGCTAGGCTAATTAAATAAAAAATAAGATCCTAAAACTCCCTGTTGAAACCCGTGCTTAAAGAAATCCTGCAGAATACAATGCAATTGTTTCCTGCCTGGCATCAGCTAGTGTTTTGGATATGCTCTATGCAAAATTACATATGATATAATCAACCAGATGTTCAGAGTAGTAAATTGTGTTCCATTGGCAGGTAGTGTGCTACATGTGTAAACATAAACTTAAATCACTCATTTTTTAACATACTTGAATGAATCTAATTTAAATTGATATCATTTCCCATTAATTTCCATTTATTTCCTCAGTAGTCACAGACATTGCACATGTACGTTATTTGTGTTCCACTCATTATCCAGGACACATGAACACAAGTGGTTGTTGGTTAGCAACATATATTTGAGTGGAAACACACAACGTATACATTTTGAGTGGAGTATCAGTGAGTCATTTGGTTGCTGAGAAGGCTGATGGATACAGACTGGCTTGCTTTAAACGAGCAGGCCTGCTTCCTCTGAGTATCTGAGTAGTAAATCTGTGGCACCATTTTACCTCGGTACATGAATCTGCTGCTAAATATACTCGTCTGTAACAATGCCTGAGACAGTGATTGTGTCCAGTGCTGATATGAGTGAGCGGAGGAGGAGGAGGGCTGGAGGAAGAAAGGCAGAGGGAGATGGAAGAAGAGGCGGAGGAGAAAGACCTTTACTCTGGAGCACAGACCAGGCCAGACCAGGCTCGTCTTGTCTGGTTGCTAGGAAACCGGCATGGCGCCTGATCTAATTTATTAAATTCAGCCTCTCGCCTCCTCTATAAGCTATCTCTCTCTTTCTCTTCCTGTGTCTGTCTCACTTGCTCACTTTCGGCCTCCATGCTGCTTTCCCTATCTGTCGTTATCTTTCCCACCCTCTAAGGCGCTTATCTCCCTCCCTTCCTCTCCTCTCCTCACTATTACTCTGGTCCCCCTCCCTCGATCAGGCGCTCCCCAGCTGCCTGTGTGTATGTGTGGATCTTTCTCTCTCTCTTTCCCATCCTCCCTCCATCTCAGACCTCAGACAGCGTATCCTCTCAGGCTGTGCGGCAGTGCCACCCCCATATCTTTCACACCGATCTGTGAGTGCCGCCCTCAGGCAGGCCAGACCTTCTGTGACTTACCAAGCACACAATACACACACGCGTGTAAACACACACACACACACACACACACACACACACTGCATTACCATTTAGACTGTGACTTTGTCTTGCTTTGCTCTTGGAGTCTAGATTCATAAATGTTGATGCATCAGCCTTTCACTACAAAGCACTCTGCTGCGCTCATTGTTTGAATTATTCAACATCGCCATCGCTATCTTCAACCCGATCGATGATTATTCACATCCAAGATAATCGATAAAGGAGGACGTGCACTGTACACAGGGAATGCTTGTGAGTGCCTTTGCCAGGGAACAAAATTGTGTTTTCTTCCCAGCTAGAAACACGCTGAGCGTACCACGAGCAGTATGTGTACAGGGTTCTCCAGGAGTTGCCGGAGTTTCAGTCTCACTTCGACAAAACTGGAGCAGACAGGGGCAGCAGCAAGCTGCAGCAGCTGAGGGCTGACACCTAATACCACTTCAGACTCGGATGCACCGGCTATTCCGAAATGCAATGTTTTCCTTGTGTGTAAAGCCATCCTTAAGCTTTCAGCAACTATGAGCTACAGCGGCAGCTGCCTGAAACATCGTTTAAGACCCTCTGCACATGATCAGTAATAATAATCAGCCTGCTGCATTTGCAGAGCTACTGTTTGGTGACGAGTTCGCCAAATCAGCAGATTTGGTGATTGTATGTCAGTGTTTGTTTTCGCAACCTTCTAGAACATCCTGGTATATTCAGGTACTGTGTTGATGTTGGTTCAATATGTCATCATCATTGACATTCATCATAGTTTGATAAGTGATGCCTGCACATTATAACGCCACATTTAATGTTAGCAAACAGCATTACAGTGTGTCAGGTCAGGTCATTTATGCATGTATACACACACACACACACTTTGTAAGTTTGAACAGTAACTGAGCGCTCAACTCTACGGAAGAAATAGCTTGTGTTCTGCTACTGCTTTAACTTAGAGACTCATATGTCAATAAATCCACACAGTAAACACTTCAATTATATGTCGGCTATGTTTGAATTAACACACAGCCGGCGACTCCTCAATTTGTACGATGCACGTTATCTTCCCCAATCCCGAATAATCGAGTCTGGATGAAACAAAGATGTGAGTTACTGTCTCTGTGTCAGGCACAGATCAGAATCTGAGCTGTGTCCTCGGCTGTCAGAGCTGCGGTTACTTCATGAAACTGGGCCGATGACCAGCATCTCAGTTTTATCAGAATTTGGGAACAGGAAATTATGTGACATCCGTTTTTTTTTTTTTCATGGCAGGCCCAGCCAGCCGCCAAGCCCTAAAATAATAATTCGGGAATGAGAATCTGCCTTTACAGACACGTACGGCTGAGTGTCATCATCTGCACCTGGATGCTGGAGCTAGTTGAGGTGCAGTTTGTCCTGTCAGCTGTCCTGCACAGCGTTTCAATGGGCATAACAGAGGACAAAATAAGGCACGCCACTCCTTATGTCTGAGGTGCTTACAAATTGAGAACGATCTTTATAATCTAGAGTCGATATTGTGTGAATAGTATGTGTGAAAGTCAGCAGTATTCATTCCTGATTGATCTATTTATTTTATTTATTTTTCAAGATGGCAGTAATGCAGCAGCTCTCATCACTGGTCAGCACAGGTCAGGAGAAATGAAAGGCTGAGTGATGAGGGAACACTTAGAGCAGAACACAATGACTCATGTTGAACGCACACACACGACAACCTGCCTCTGCCCCGTCACACAGAGCCTGGCATGTACATTATAATTGGAATCTACAGTCATAAAATGGAAAAGATGTGCGAGGCACCGCACTGAAGTCAGCCACAGTCGCCCTCCACGTCCCGCTGCCGGGAAAGAAGACAGCTGCCCCCTGGGAAATGTTGTTCTTCTCATCATCAAGGGTGTAGTCGATCGTGACCTCGGCAGAATGAGATCAGTGGCACCACCGTGTGCACGTAAGCCTCAGTCATCATTTTGTCAGCCACGGTGACACAGCAAACCGGGAGGCAGCAGATTGCCCAGAGGTGCCGTAACCGGCTCCCAGCCCCGGATGAGATGTGAAGCCTCAAAACATCAAACAGGCAGAATAAAAGGCCATTAAAGCGCTTGTTAAACCCGAATTTTTAGCTGTCCCCTCACCCGTTTCGTTCCACCCCGGCTCGGTTCTCTATGAATCATCGCTACCCTTAGGTGCTCCTGTGTGTATGACAGAATCAGAGGGTGATGAAAAAGAGAAATAATACCCACCCACTGCTGTAATGCCCCCAGGGAACTGAAGGCTTGAACAAAATTTGAATAAGAAGATGTAGTAGCTTGTGTGGAGGCGCTTCCATCCGCGTGTGTGTTTGTGTGAGCCTGTATTTGCTAATGCTTTTGTGTGTGTGTGTTTGGAGACCTGAAAGTCATAACGTGGGTACTTATTAACTGCTGCCTGAACCTTTATTACTGATGTTTCCAGATTACAGAGAGTCTTAAAAAAAACACCTTATGTTTCTCCTCTTCACGCTCCAGCCTCTTTGACCTCTTCAAACTCCTGCCGTCAACATGTGCTCCCCCACATCTGTACTCAACTGTCACATTTGACCTGGCTCACATAAGCATTTTCTGATTTTCTATTTGTTTCTCGCTGAGTGAAAAATGACACATGAACAGTAATCTAGGCGTTTGATTGGCAGCTTGATAAATGGCACTGAAACAGGGAGGACCAGCTGTTGTGTGCAGACCCACTGTAAATGGCATTTAGAAGTAAAACCCAAGGTTGTTTTGCCTTGAAATTGTTCAGTTTTGCTTGTAGCAGGTTACTTTTGCATTTAGTGGGAGGACGTTATTGCGGATGCACACCGGAATTTTGTGACATTCATGCAGAGATGTAGTTCTACAGGCAGGTAAAAGGAAAAGATGGATAAGGCCATCACTTTGGTACAGACAGAAATATCCTGGCAACTGCTGGACGGATCATGGTGCCCAGAGGAGGAATCCTACTGACTGTGGTGACTCCTTGACTTTTTCTATAGAGCCATCAGCAGGTTGAATTCGTGCTAACTTCATGAATACTGTCTAATACTTCGGGGCCTTAAAGTTAGAGTGCGTGTTATTGCTGTTGTACTGACCACTGGAGGAAACCAACAGCCCTCGAGCAGCTTCTGTGTCAGGAACGTGACAGAAGAAAAGCAGTTAGTCCGTCTATTTACAGTCTGGCCAAACAATCATGTCGTTTTAATAAAGAAGACTAAAGACATTCAACAGCGTCTTCCAACATGGACTTTTGCTTTGTGAACACTGTGAGGTAATTACAGAATGCAAATGCATTATGTTGCTATTGCTGAAAAAAAAAGCTGAGAATAAAAAGACTCAAAAATGGGGTTTGATATCGTTTAAACTCTGGGGATTAGGACTTTAAAGCTGCATTAATCTTTCTTTTTTTTTACTACCTGGGGGCAGAACTGCATAACAAGATAATACTGCATAACATCTCACACACATTTGACATACAGGGTTATTAGACTACTGAATATGGCTAACATGTTCAACAGTTGCCTTCGCACACATCCTGCTTTGATTTGGAGTCCCGCTTCCCGCCTGCTGAAAGCCCAGTATTCTTCTTTTAAGCTCTATTTTGGTCACCAACTCCTGGAGGAACGCTCCGTCTCTTTAGCTGCTAAATGCTCCACCATGATCGCTGGTTGCTCACTTGGATCATCTGCCATTCGGTGAGTTGGGTTTGAAAGACCAAGCTAAGAAGAGCTGAAGGGGAGCTGCGCAGTCATGTGGTTATTCTTGAGGATTTGTTACAGCAAGCTACCCGCTCCATTTGATGGGTTCTTCATCACATATACAGCATATCGGAGATTTATTATTACAGCTTCATGCTCATAAACAGGTTGTATTCAGAGTAGAAATGTTTAATATAATTGTTGTGTTTTATCTATTTTTTATTAGATTATTCAAGAATTGTCTTGGCTGGTGTTTGTCTCTACCGCTTCTTGTGATGTTTGTCTTTCCTCGCTTCCTCCAAAACACAATCTTGCCATTTTAAACGCCCTTAACGGTTGTGGGGATGTCAGGGGAGCATCGCCGCTCCGCCGAACAACGCCTAGTTTGTCTCATTGTAATTCCTCACCACCGGCAGTACTGCCGAGTTCACAGAGAACTGTCAACCAGATTAATGAATTAGTTCACTGGCCACACACACACACACACACACACAAAAAAACACAAACCCCTCTCTTGTCTTAAGCTTTGACTTTGTGGCATGCGACTTTCACTCGTGTTTAAAAGCATTTAAATTCACATCCAGGAGTTTCTCGTCTCGCCTCTGCATCGACCTGCAGAGGGAAACAGCGGGATGGCTGGCGAGCCGCAGTGTCACTTCCTATCAGGTTTCATCCATTTCAAGCAGATGGATTCTGTTTGTGGTGTGTGCTGTCAGTGGCAAATTGTCACACGGCATTGCTTCTCATAGTGTATGCAGCCATTAGCAGTAACCCTGCAATACACTGCAACCTGTTGCATCCTGTCTAAAAACGTCGCTCTGATGAGAATTTTGCATTTTTTTTGTTGAGCTGCTTGATCATTTTCTAATCTTTCATTCTGACCTTGTCAATATTGTGATCATTTTTGTGAACATCAAATAGCATCCCCGGTTTATGTGCAGACGTATAAAGGCTGTCATTAGAAGCACAACAATTAAAAAAGTGCAGCTTCTCGGGGGTTAAGCAAGTCTTGTTTCAACTTAAATTGGGGTCAGTTACTCTTTGGGATTAATTCTTGTCGTGTCTCATTTTGTCTCCAGGAGGAACAGAGTGTCCCAAAAATGCTAAACCCGTTCCTCTTAAATTCCTCTCAGGTTAAAGTTAATGCCGTTAGTTAAGGGATTTAGTAACTGACCTGCCAAAGTCTAATATATGAGACCTTGGAGGAGGAGCTCATCTCAAACAGGCTCTAAACTCTGACAGCTCTCCACATCCTGAAAATCAAAGCTGAATGGAAGCAGAATGGTTCATTTATTCAATCAAACAGGTCTGTACAATGAAATACAATGTAGTCTCTTTATGCTACTCACAAAACCAAAAATGATATAAGTCATAAATAGATTTTATTTTTTTAATGGTGGAGCATCTTTAAATTAAAGGCATAGTTCAATGTTTTGTAGGCTGTATACTGTACGCTTATTCATTTCCTTTTTGAGAGATAGTTGAGGAGACTCTCATGTTAGTGAGCTAACAATGCAGCAAGAGCGAGGAGGTGATTAGCTTAGCTTAGCATAAAGACTGGAGGCAGGGTGATCACCAGGAAGTAGTCACTTCATCTAACTCCTTGTAAAAACACAACATGTCGTTTTTAGCTTGATGTTAATTTTTCATCTGTTTCCCTCTGCTTCCGCTAAATGAATCACCTTCTGGATTTAGCTCCAGAGCTCATGTGCAGAATATTGTCCATCATCTCTCTGTAAGAAAGCGAATAGACGTATTTGCTACATGTCAAACTATTCCTTTAACGGCAGGCTAACCAGAGGTGGTATCTTCTGAGGCCGTAGCTCTCATCCAACATTTACGCCAGTATTCTTTTTTTCTCTCCAGACTTCTGAGTATTTGATAAGACGAAGGTTTGCCTGTGCAAGATGGGTGCCGAAGTAAATTCAGTGCAAAGACGTCTCTCAGTCTTGTGTCAGCCTCAGTTGCTACATCGCACTGAGACAAAGTCACGTCAGATAAGGAGACCCATTCTAGTGTCTTGTGTTGAGTAAAGAAAAACTGAAGCTGGGGAAGCTGGAGTACTTCACAAGCATTTTTGCCATGCTCTTTGAAATGCTCTGACAAGAAGCAAGAAAAAAAAAAACAGCTCTCTGCTGCTGTATGGCCTACCTGCCCTTCCTCCTGCACACCTGCACGCCTGCACACACTCTGCATGTCCACTCATTGTGACACAGGCATGGCAGATACATTGCTTGCACTTTCTCTGCCAGAGAATGTGCAGGCGGACATGCTTGCTTGACAGCTGTAAGTATTAACTATAGCTATGTTCATTGTGTACATTCAGTAGGATAATCTTAGGTGGTTTTTTTTTTGAGACATGAGGTTGTTGAATAGTTGAATAGCGATGAGAATGATGCTCAGTGCTCCAGTACACACACACAGCAGTGAGGAATAACTGACTGAATAATGACTGACAGGTACGCTCATTTAACAGAGCTGATTATTTACGTATCCATCTTCCCATCACTTCCCCCCTCCTCATCACCGGACTCGTCCTCCAGCTGTAGCCAGGCAGTGTGTTTTGGGGGAGGGAGACATGAAGGGAGGGGATGTGACCTCTTGGCTCAGAACTTACCTTTGCTGGCTTTTCTAGCGTCACCAACCCCCTGACAGAGCACTGAAAATGTGTCTCTCACTACGAAGTGAAAAACACACATACCAATGGGTTCGCTATCTTGTGTTCATTGGTCATCGACAGGCGCTGGTGGTGAGACAAGATGACTGATGGAGCTGGATCTCTCAGGCCCGCCGCCCTCTCGGAGAGCCGGACCAACACTGAGGCATTGTGGCGGAGGTAGACGCATCAACGGCATCGCTGAAGTGGTGATCAGCGGTTTTACAGTCTTACATTCAGACGGCGGAGTTATAGAAAAAGAGATGAGCTGTTGAATGGAAACAGACACAGCAAACTCCAGGGTGGAAAGTTGACAGCGAGCGCGTGAGGAAAGTAGCCTCACAGACCTGACCTTGGATTTAGCAAACTCTCATCTGTCAGAGGATTAAAGAGAAATCCAGACAGTTTTATCATCACCATGTAATGTTTGTAATCTGTGTAGTGTGTGTGTTTGGTTCTGCTGCTGAAATGAGCCTTTTCTGCTTCTACCTCAGCTGCCCATACATTTAACATTTAAAAGTGTCCAGAAAAAAGACATGGTCACTTTCAGCTGTGTCGCTTGTAGCAGATTTATATCCTCCATAGTCATGTCGTTAGTTTATCACATTGAGTGCATTTGAACTTACCCTTTGACATTCCCTTTTATACAGTGGTGATGTTATATTGAGTGTTGTTTCAGCAACACTGATCAGTTCCACTGGCTGCTAGTTAGCTCCAAGTTAACCTCTGTGTCACCTTATGTAAATGAAGTTTCAAAAAAAGTGTCCAGTGTTGGAAATTTGTCCTCGACTGCAGAACACACGTGAAACTACATAGAAGTTTAACAACTTTAATGTGTAGTTGTAGTTGTCATTTCTCCATAATGAAAGCAAAGTGAGAATTAAGACATTTACTCAAAGACAGTACTTAACCCTATAATACTTGACCCAAGAAATAATGGACAGAATATTCGATTTTTTTGAATTTTAAGACTTTATTTGGCCCTTTAACATTTAAAAAAAAAAAATTTAAAATATGTTTTTTTGTTTGTCTTGTTTTGAGCAAAGTTTTTACCATATGGTAATGCAAAACGTTTTAGAAATGCAAATATCAAATATGATACCCATGGCATTATAGGATTAAGTACAAATTTGAGGTACATAAGTCTTTTTCTTTCCAGGCTACTTTCTACTTCTACTCCTTTACATCTCGATGTACAATTCACCACAATTATCTGACGCCGTTAGTTGACAGTTGCGTCACAGATTTTTTTAATACAAAATATATGACGAGCTTTTAAAATGTTTTTTCTCAGAAATTAAATTACCCTGCAGTATGTATAAATACAGCTGAAACAACTGTTGATCAATCAGTTAGTTTACTAAAATCAACTATCCTGATAAGTTCAAGTCATTTTTCACGTAAAAACATTTTATGGTTCCAGCTTCACAAAAATGAAGATTTGGTACTTTTATTGTTGGCTTAGACTGATGGTTGGTTAAATCAAGCATTGTGAAGGTGTCACTTTGGGCTCTGGGTAATTATTCTGACATTTCTCACTATTTCAAAAATATTTACAAATCCACTGATTCATGGAGAAAACAATCAGCAGATTCATCCATTATGACAATTATCATTAGAAAGAGCTCCATCACAACCAAGTACAACAGTAAAATCCTGCTTTTACATCAATGCATGAGTCATAATAACCTGACGATATCACATATTATAGTGTAACAGTCACAGAGGACATTTCTGCAGACTACTTTTACTTTTAATACTTTTAGTGGATATTCTTTATTATAGTTTTACTTAAGTAACATTTTCAATGCAGGACTTGTCACAGAGTATTTTTACAGTTTGGTATTATTATTTATACTGAATTAAATGATCATAGTTCTTCCTCCATCACTGCTCTGCACATACTGCTGGGACACTTTGCTTGTTTTTGTTCTTTAGCTGGTTTATTAGTTGTTAGAGCCAGACTATCTGCATGAGATGAACTAAATGCAGCATTTTTACTGGCTGCATAGCATTCTAGTGTGTCTGTGGATAATTCTGGCTCCTCTTTCGTGGATTTCTCCTTGAACGTGTAATTATTGTCCAAACAAAATGGTCAGTCTAGACAGAAACTTTTGCTCTGTGATCTGAAGGAGTAAAACCAACACAAACATGCTTAAATACATGATGTCGACACCTCAGAAACCTCCAGTGGGATATCTCAATGTGATGTCACAGAAAAATATACCAGCACACAGAACAATGTAACATACGTCCCAGAAGGCTGTTTTTCCTTCAGTTGCTGGATGGATTTTCCCTTTAACTCCAACACGCATGGATATCAATGCAGCTGTGGTCTACTCTTGTGCAGACTGTTGCAGTGTGAAAAGAGCCTAAATTATCCAGAGGCCATCCTGGGTGGGTTTGTACAGTTTGAAAAGCACCACAGAAACTACAAAAACACAAACACAAACAGGCAACAGAAGAATTAAGAGCAGCATAAAAAGCAGCTGGAACAGAGGTGTATTTTTAACACAGTCCAAGGGTCCCTCTCTCTCTCTCTCTCTCTCATTCTTTCTTTTTCTTACCTTTTCCCTCTGCCACCCCCACCCCTCCACATCCATCCTTTCTTCATCAAATGGCAATGTGTTTTAGCACCAGTGGAAAAATACTGTTTGTTGCCCTGCGGATGTTGTTTGTGCCTCTCACCCCACAGAACTGCTGGTCCTATTGTACACACACACACGCACACACACACACACACACACACACACACACACACACACACACACACACACACACACACACAGTCGTGGTTCCATCAGTTTTGGGGACATTGCATTCATTTACTGGAGACTTAACCTAACCTTAACCATAACTGCTCCTTGCCTAACCTTAATCTTAACCTAAACCTGACCTTAACTTAACCCCCAAAATTAGTCTTCACCCTAAATCCTATATTTTAGTGATTTACGTTATGGGGATCTGTGTTTCGATGGGGGATAAATCCGTGTAAAAGGATTTATGCCCCCACAACATGAATAATACACATTCACACACACATATTCAGGTACCCACAGATTCGTCTCATGGCAGGCCTCAGCTGCTGTGACATGGCACAGGGAATATGAAAGCAGAGGAAGGAGAGAGAAAGGCAGAGATGAATAGGAGAAAGAGGCAGCGTGCTGGAAAGACTGCAAAGTGCCAGAAGCGGAGTGAATGAATAGAAAAGATGGGGATGGTGGCCGAGGAGAACAGATGGAGGCAAATCTGAGGAGAAGAAATGAAGAGGGAATGCTGAAAAGAGGCAAAGGGAGGTGTGTGGAAGACAGAGAGGGAGCGGGAGAGATCTTGCACGCCAAAATCAATGCGAAGCTGGCTGTGTCGGGTTATGTGCAAGCGGAGAGAAAACAGAAATACACGCCTAAAAATACCCTGCGACTACGATCGACAGCAGGGGAGCGGCGAACAAAGGAGGGGGGAAAAATCCATAATACATGATGCCGATGATATTGTATAGGTGAGGAGGTAGTCAACCACTCCGGCGTCTGCCAGGCGAGGCAGCACTCCCTGACACCCACGGTGGCACGCCCAGGTGCACGCAGGTCTCCACGGTGACATCTCGGCGGTGATAATGATGATGATGATGATACACACCTGCCCGCAGCACGTCTGTCTGTCTGCGTCTCTGCCCGTCAGTCCGGAGCTGCTTGGGTGAAGCGTACTGAGAGCCCCCTTACTCCCCCGAGTGGGGTTACTATAGCAACCAGGGGAGTCCCAGCTGAAAGCAGAGATGTTGGCTGGTGACAGAAAGACAGGCAGGTGTGCAGGTAAAAGCAAGTCAGACAGGTAGCAGCTATAGAGACATCAGAGCAGCAGCCTTAGCTGCTGAGAAAAGTCCATCACAAAACATTTTCCTCTTCTCTAACTTTCACTGAGCTTCACTTACAAGACAGGTATGCAATAGTTGTGCCTGGAAACCAGATAGGGCTGTAGCTAACCGTGAAAGGACGCCTGTCACGTTTTGGTTTACAGTCTACAGTTACAAAGAAATTACATATGGTGCTGTCTTAAAGGCTGATCTCGATATTCTTTAATTCACTGAGAGTGAATCCTTACTTCCTTTGAGGAAGAGTTGAATATCTTAGGAATTAAGCTTATCCGCTTTCTCTCCAAAATGGAGACGAGAAGATCGACACTATACTCTCATGTCTGCGTCTTTACTAGAGGTGGAGCCAGAGGCTGATTAGCCTAGCTTAGCATAAACACACTGAAAACAGAGGGAAACAGCTACAGTTTGTGTCTGTAGAGGAAGTTATGTTTTGTAACTATTTCTTGGTAAGCATTTCCTATTCAGTTTTTTTTTCTGATCACCCAGGAGCATCACAAAGGACACTTAGCATCTCACAGACTTGTTCTAGTGAATGTGTTAACAAATGACTGCTTATACATCAAGCGCAAACAGAGCAGCATCAGCGTTCATTTGCACTCGTGTGTCTGGCCACCTGACAAATGCAACTCCAATCAATACTCACTCTGTTTTGGTCTTCACCGACTCCAGGAGAAAACATCTGGCTCCTTAGCTGCTAAATGCTCCTCTGTGTTCATACGCGAGTTGCTAACTCAGTGATGTGACTGAACAAAAACAGGCCATAAAAAAAAAATGTGCTAAAAGTCACTTGATCCATTTTAACAGAGTCAGGCTTCATGCTAAGCTAGGCTAAACACACACCTTGGCTCTCGCTTCATACTTAACACACAACATGAGAGCAATGATCTAATCATGGCACCCTCATGTGATGACTGTTGTCCTGTTAACTTTTAAAATAATGGAGTCTCAGATAGTGGGAGTCATTTTCATTGCATCTTAGATCTCCTCTGAGGACCGTGCAGGTGTGTACACACTACCGATGACGCAGTATACAGTATGTACTACATAGTGCATTTTTAGTACATTTTTCATTGTAGTATGCAGTGTCAAACTCTGGAATCGATTTATTTTGCAGTATGCTTGGGTTTGGAAAGCAGAAGTAAACAATAACACAGCTAAGGGCAAATCACCACTACTGCAGCATCCATAAAAAATGAGAGATGTTAAATTTGGATTTTCAGAATTTTATGAGAGATGAACATGTAGCTGAAGATGTGTAACAGCTATCTGATGACTGGAAGGAACCAGATTCACCAGCGTTTTGTTGCATTACTTCACTCAAAATGTAACGCAAATCAGGACAACTTCCTGGAATTTTTGGCATACTGCAGATTTTGTGAGTTCTTTTTTGCATACTGCATTGTACATTCAACATTTTGGCCAAATCAGCATATACAGCCAGTATGGTAGTCAGTTTTCAATCCAGCCTCTTATTAACATCTTTTTCTACTTTCCTGTTTCTTTAGATGCACTCGTCAAGACTGGACAACCTGCACGTTCTCATTAGGTAAACTCCCATCCAAATTTAGCCCAAAGTCTGCACCTGGTTTTCCATAACTATCTTCATGTGCATGAAAACAGGTGGATGGAAAGGCACTTGCTCTTATGTGGAGTGAGTAAATAATTCTCCGCATAGCTCCGCTGTGGTCTAATCAGCCAGAATAACTGAAAACACCTGAGTCAGTGTGCAGGGCTGCTATATGAATAAGAAATATGAGAAACCAGTTTAAGACCACTGGTAACCATTTGGGGTCTGGTTGGCACTGTTAGGAAATATTTTCTTGTGTTAAAAACATGCATATATATGCCCTTCAAATGAGTCATTTTGAAGGAAGAAGAAGGAGAGATCTTAAACATCACATCTAAATCCTCAGGAAGAGAAGATTTATGAAGGTGGACATGATACCAGAAAGTCTACATGGAGTGCATGTATCCTGAAAGCAAGCAAGCAATACATTTAATTCCAAGAGAGAGACAATGTTCTTTAAAGAAAAAAGTTCAATGACATTAAAAGTATTCATGCGTAGAATACTTCAAACAATTAAAACAATCAAATGAAGGTGAAAACAAACCCACAACTGCAAAACTAATGAAGTGGACTTTTAAATGATGTTGGAGAGCTCATCTGGTGCAATCTGGTTTAGTAATCCAGCAGCTAAGACCATCAAAACAAAAAGAAACCGCTTTATAAACTTTGAATTTAACCCTCATCAACACTCATTTAAAATCAGTGCAAAGACAGCTCGACTCGTTCAGGGACCAGACCAGTTTGATCCGCGAGGCTGATGAGCTGCTAAAACGGCCCAGTGCTGCTCAGAGTACTGCAGCAGGTGCGACGCCGTAACAGGCAGCAGACACGGAGCCTCGGAGTATGAACAAGGTAAATCTGTCCTGTCAGAACTTACTGCTCACATTCTCAGTCATGAAATACTCTGTGCAGCCTCTGCTTGTTCGCTGTTCCTTCAGATCAAACAGTTTGCTCTACTAAATACTGTGCATTTACTTTAGGCAATCAGCTACCTCTAATATTTCAGCTTTTCATAGTCCGAGCTAATTTTGTGCTAAAATACTGCTAATCGCTCTCAGTTAAAACGTAGCAGTTTTAAAACTTACATTGGTGGATAATTCTCCTAACTTGGCCAGTTTTGAGCTGTAAACCGTACGGTAGAGAAAAGGCTGAGGATCATATCTACACATATCCAAACCAAAGAATAAGCTAAATTGAAAAAAGAATTTCTGAAGTAAAAAGCTCACTGTTGCCAGGGGTCAAAGTGATCTTTGATGTCAGGATAAGACTTCCTCCTGATGGAAGCAGAGGGGTCTGTGCTGACGACATCCACTGCAACTCCCGACTGCAGAGCAGACTGTACGAACTGTCCGACTCCCCGCTGACTACGCAGCAGGTGAAGCGGTTGCTTCGGTAACTTTTTTGAAGCTGAACAAGAAAAAACAGAATTGCCTTTTGTTTTTATAATAGAATGCACATTAATGAAGCAATGTAGCAGATTTAAAGCCAGAAGAAACTCGGTTTTTGTGTCCATGTGGGATGTGCTTCATGTTTCATACGGTCCTTGTTCCTCAGTTGTTTAGTACATATTGTCTTTTTTTAAATCGTAAATTGTATATTTTCTGGCTGTAGTAATTGAGACAGGAGCAAAGCAGGAAGTCTGGTGACATAGTTTAAAGAGCAAAAAAAGTCTCCAAAGCATTTGGAGGAAGATGCGGTGGATGGATGTCTCAAACATGCGAATTTCACCCAGGAGACTGTTGTTCATGTCCATGTACTTACATCATGTATGTAACAGTAACATACTTATTTTAACCCAACATCTTTTACTGAAACTAACCAAGTCATTTTGATGTCTAAATCAATGCAAACTGTGACTGTTTCACAACATTGACCATGTGTCGCTGGTACTCTCCAGTGATGATACATGTTGTTTTGGGAGTCATTGGAAATGACCTATTCAATCATTTAGGTATGAAGATCGGTAGTAATATCCTTTATACAATCATATGTTTCACAAAATGATGAACCTGGCCACATTATAATCTACACACACTGTACATGCAAGTTTTTTTTTAATCATTCTCAAAAATCCCATCCAAACAAGCTCTGTTCTAAAGAATAAAATCTCCTTCCAATGAAATCAAAACACAAACGAAGTGCAGTCAAGTGCATGCCAAACCAATAGGTGGTGATTTAACTTCAACCCTAAAGCCCTGTTGGCCAGAACATCAGAAGCCTAAAAAAGGTATATCCTGGAAAAACTCCATCCAAAACTGCCAAAGTTCAGGATCAAAGAGGAGGATGCTCAAGCTGCCAATAGAGCAATGGCCGTCCGAAGTATTATATTCTGTGTTTCTCCCGTTAATAAAAGACACTCTGAGATACTGCTACTGTCACACAAACGAAGCATCTGAAGCACCGACAGAGAAAAGCAGCCAGGTGAGAATGGGAACAGATGAGTGTCACCTAGTGCCCCCTGGTAATGCAGCTCATTCAGGGCCACTATGAATCACCCGGAGTACCAGCACCTTGTGAGCAGTGCTGGTGTGCAAGGAAAAGGCCCACAGGCCCCGTCGAGCACTGCTTTGCTGACCATAACTGTTTGAACCAAATTTCATGGCAATCCATCTCGTAGTTATTCTAGTCTGGACCAAAGTGGTGGACCGACAGACCAGCACTGAACCGTGCTGCTAGCATGGTTAAGAGTCGTGAATGGTGCACAAGTTGTACGTTATACACAAGCACACCTGACATCTCAGTATGATCCTCTTCACATGTTTGAACAGATGCCTGTTTCAGCCATCAGTCTTTTCTCGAGTTAATTTTTTGTGCCTGTGTTTGTGTGTCTGTCTGTACAAAAGCTCTGGCAGCATCGTAAAGAGTGGAGCAGAGCCAGCCAACAGAATAAAACCAGAGTGAACAACAAAGACAAAAACCATTGGAGAATACAAATTTGGTCCAGAAATTCCTCAGCACCTCAGCGTGTTCACAGTCTACACTTCAGGTCACAACCTTTTATGAGGAAAAGTCAAAGGATTTCAGTAGATAAAAGAGATGGAAACGGGTCAAACTGACCAACATAACAGGGTTATGTGCAACAAGTGGCAGCAAAATATTCATCACATACACACAACTGCCTGCGTGTTAAGCAGTGTAATCTATAAAGCCATTGCTACGTGCGCCAGCGAGCCACAGCTGTGAAGACTGGAAATCAATGGAAAGTATGTGCTGAATATGACTCTTGTTGACTGGACGCCCAAGAAATACACAAGCCTCGGCCCCTACTGCTCCGGTTTTTGGGAACTCCTTTATGAATAAAAGAAGGTGATGTCTCCAAGCCGGTCTACTGGCCAAAGTCTCTTTCATCCCAAGCGCTGTTGATAGCAATTAGCACACTGGCTTCATTCCTCGCACTTCGCTGCCACATTTGCATTCTTGCATATTTGGACTTTCTATTTCCCTGCACTTGTTATGTGATTTATTGTTGCTGTTGACGTTGTCCTTTTGTATGTGGTTATGCGAACCCTGCAGAGGATATAAGTGACAGATGTTTTGATTTAAAAATGACCGTGATGCACTGCCATGATATTCAGTTTAGGTGGGCTGTAAACTTCATTAAAATAGCAGACTGCTTAGGTATTGCGATATAGACAATGTGAACATGTGGCACAGATGTGCAGCGCAGAAGCTGGCATGGTTCTTCTCTAACAGCCTGCTGCTGGCTGCACAGGATTAAATCAAGGTCACCACTGTGGGTCTGGCATGCGTAACAATGATTTGACAACGTGTGTCACTCATTAGAGACTGCACAGGGAACACATACCTGCCTCCTTTGGATGGCTGAACAGAGAGTTAATCAGCTGAGAAGAAAGTCCTTCGAGTACGGATGCAACATGCTGGAAAGAATAAGACATTAATCTTTTCTCTGCCTTCCTGGCATCACTGTCAGAGTCAGAAAGAATTGCCTACTGGCTGAGGAGGGTGTGCTGAAAGTGAAAGAGACAAGCAAAACAATCTTCTCGCCAGGCTGTGGCTCACCATTCCATTGGCAAAAGGAAAAACTCAGCCCTGTTTTAGAAAACATCACTGCAGCTTTCAAATTATTTTCTAGTCGCTAACTGTAGGGGGCCAAATTACCTTAAACGCTCCATGTGCAGAAATGTTATGTTATATTTTGTCTCTTTCCATAAAACCACGGGGGGATAGCCAGGAGTTTTCAGCAAAAATGTTCTGATTCATGTTATGTATGTAGTCAAATACTTTCTTCAGCAGTTTAGGGAGAGCAAAACAGCTAAGAGGAAAGAGGAAGAAAGGAAATGAACTCTGGACTTACATTCATCAGGTGTCCAGAAATAGAACTTGTAGTTATTGCTGATGATGGTCTGAGTCTGCTTGATGTGCAACACCTGGCCAGCACATTCGCCAAATCAACCTTTAAAGCTCACATTAAGCAAAATGTGACTGTTCAGCTTGTTGTGGAGTTCTTCCCCCTAGTGGCCAAAAAAAAAAAAGAAAAAAAGAAGAAGAAAACAGATTAATGCAGCGTTAAAATCCCGACCCTCGTCCTTTTGCACTCTTGATTTTGTACTGAATTATCTGCGAATGCATCGTGGAGGTTTCTCTGCATGTGCTTACCTTTATCCAAAAGCTGTAATTTCACAGTTTAAAGCAGCTCTAACAAATGCCTTTCTCTGAGAAACTCCAGTCTGATGGCTGCACTATAGGCAGATGTGACAGCATGCGACTATTCAAATGTGCAGCAAGGCGTTGGTGAGGAAAGTGTGCATGCGCAATTAACCTTACCGGAGAGAGACAAACAGAGTGACAGCACACCTGTTGACACCTTTAAAGCTAAAACCTGGCAATGCTGTCCCTCGAAAAATGTTTCATCCACTGGAAGTGGAATAACAGCTCTAGACATCAACGTCTGAGCACCCTCAACTGTGTGTGTGTGTGTGCGTGTGTGTGAGTGTGTGTGAACACTCCAGACTTTATTAATTTGCTGTGCCAGTGAGTCAGTGTCCATATTTAATAGCTGTGTGGTTTTCTATGTTGCAACCCCCGACGCTCCAAGTATTGAGCTGTGATTCAGACAAGGGGTGACAATCTACCAACAGAGAGAGAGAAAGAAAAATGCCCACCCACCCACACCAACTCTCTCTCTCAACTCAAACACACACACACATTCAGACACTGAGGCACATGCGCTGGTTAACACACACCAGCACACAGCACAGAAGCAGATGATTCATTCCTTAAACTGCAGGCAGTAGCCTGGTGTCTGGGGAGCTGCTTACTGGACTGTGAGAATTTCCAGTCGAAACAAACAATGAGACACGATGATGCTGCTCCACACTTAGCAGTCTGACCCCAGATTGGCCCCCAGCACATACACATGCACTGAGAGACACTTCCACGAAGTGTTGAGAATAAATGCATTTAATACGGACCCCAAGAAGAGTAGATGTTGACGGGGTAACTGCAAATGGGGATTTTTTAAAAAAGACAGCCAACAATTAGGGTTAAAGAAGTGTTCTAGTTAAGGCATTTCTTAAAATCTATGCCACTGTTCAACAGAGGAGGCCCATTGGCAGGAGCTGAGGAGGTCAGCCGTGGGAAGATTTATTGTTGTCTCAAATTTCTACATCGTGGCCTCCAATGACTGATTAATTTCCTTACATTAAAAATGTTATTGTCTTGATTTCATTTGTTTTTTGTGTCTTTACACTCTCAGTATCCAGAGTCAGCTCTGGCCCCGGTCCAGACTCTCCTAGGGTCTGTTTTCTTTCCATCGTGTATTAGGATACGTACACATGCTGTACTCCCACTTCTGGATGTTTGACACATCTTTTGATCCCCTCCATGTATTTTTCATACTGTAAAATATAATTTGGTTCATAAAAACTAGCTTAATGCTGCACCAGTGTTTTCTCCTGGCCACCTGGGGGGAGTTCTCCTCAGCCTTAAAGCAAACTCCACACATGGAGTCTGATACAAGTGTGAAACCCAAAATAACCTGTGTGTGTGAAGACAGAAATCAGTGATCTCACAGACCTCTGTACCCTGCTCCTCATCTCTGCTTGACACTTTAGCCGCCACCAGCATAAGACGTTGGAATCCCCGACCCAGCTGCTGGTAGAGGAGTTGCATTGTGGGTATCGTGCCAGGTTTTGACAAAGAAGAGGAAAGCATTGAATAAAAAGATGACATCTCTGGTTCTCCTGCTTCGATTTTGATCCTTATTTTTTAAACTGTCCATCATGAGTCACACATGAACGTCACACATGTTTAACATTTTATGGCTTTATGAAGTCGATATGGCTAATGTGTTAGCAGGCACATATCTATCTGCACCTCCAGCCAACACGGAGCAACGATAGCCGTTTATGTTTAGTTGTATTTTTGGAGAAGTGATGGAAACAGAGTGCAGATGCACTCTCCTGTTTTGGTCCACGCTAACACCAGACAAATAGATCAGGCTTTTTAGCTGCTACAAAAAGCTCCATATGTGTAGAGTCAGTTGCGACCCAGTCACCTATAGAAATTTACATTAATATAACACTAATTTTGCAGACATAATTATGCTGTGCTGACAAATGTAATCGCTGTCTGGATTATGTTCATAGTCGCAGGCAGGTGGTCAACTAAAGCACTTCGGCTAAAGTTAGAGAATCATTATTGCTTTTTTTCATTAAAACAGACCTCGATCTTTCCCTTACATGCCTCAACATAACTCTTGAGCAATGCTGTTAATATGAGTTTTCTACACAAAGTATTTGCTTTGTATGTAAAGAGGATTTTAAGAGAAGACTCATTGGACTCACTGTGTTTAGTGTAACTTGCAGGTTCTGCACCTCGTGGCTGCAGATGGATGCACAATCAGTGCAACCAACCGAAGCAACAGGATCAATGTAAAACTAGCTTAGCTCCATACTGAGAGTGTGAAGAGGCAAAGAAAAATGTACTGTTGTCTCATGGGGTCTGCCAACAATGCTCACCTCATCTTTCTCTTGTGGTCTCTTTGGCAACTCTGTTAGATTGTGACCATTTATTGGAATAAAAGAACAGAAAAATCTAACAGCCTCTACTTATTCAAAACGCAATCTTACAGGTTTTTGTCAGCTAACAAAGCTATTTAGCGGCAGAATTGCTTCCCTGCTGCTTGTGGATGCTTTCCAGCTCGTCCAGCCTTTGTGTCTATGCACCGTGTTGTCTCACAGGACCTATTTAGTCTGCTTTTTTGAAGAGGCTGCTTTTATTGTTTCATTTGTCAAGTTTTCTCATTGTTTTTTTTTTTTTTTTTGTATTTTATTATGTATTGGACAGGTTTCAACATTTGTTTGAACTACGATCTGTGTCAGTGTTTCTGCAGGCTCTGGCTGATCAATCTGAGAGGTCTAATGATCTCATGATCATTAACAAGAAAGAAGGAAAAGAAATGTCTTTTTTGCTTCATTAGAGTATGTGGATTTGTGCAGAGCAGTGGTTTTTACAGCCTAATCTTTGCCTTTTTTTCTTGTGAATAACTTGAGGAGATGAAATAATCTTAAAAGGTAGAAATCAAACTTTGCTTCGAGGGCTCACAGGTCAGAGAAACAGAACACAACCTCCGCCAAGTGCTTTGTTTTTCTCATTTACTTCATTTCAAAGGCAAAAATGTTGGGAAAAACTCACGGAGGAATTTTGAATTTTGCTCTCGAGGTACTTCTGAAAACATGCAAGCACACATCTACAGCAGAAACACACTTCAGAGTCACACTGAAACATTTGTTTGTGTCAAGCTCAGCACACACACACACACACATCCCCCCACACACAGCATCTGCTGTCAAGCATGAGTTAATTGCAGAGGGGAGAAGCTGAAGTTTGCTGTTTTTTCTGTGTGTTTTTTTTTAAACACACACGCAGACACTACTGTGCACACACACTAGCACATACATGGCAGAGACACAGAAGCACAACATTCACCTGTAGTTTAATCCTACAAGTACAGATAAAAACTAAGTGCATGGAAGCAGGCAGAACTACGAATAAAGTATGTGGACACGAAACAAACGTGCATGCACTCAAATACACTCCCTGCACACACACACACGCACATACAAATTTGCACACAATACACAACCACAGCTCCATCCCTGCTGTGAGTGTTGACCCTGCAGATGTAGGTCTAGTTCGTTGTGCTGAGCTTTGTCCTCATGGCCTTGTCTGCATGTCACTGGTCTTGTGAGCAAGTCTGCGCACACACACACACACACACACACACACACACACACATAAACACTTTAATACAATCCAAGAACAAGCATGAACACATGTTACAAGGGCATTTATGACCAACATCCAAATTGCTTCAGCTCCTCAGCATCTTCCAATGATGTGAATGCATCAGAGCGTGCATCACAGATAGGCAAAGTGTGTGTGCACGCCATCAGTGTGTGTGTGTGTGTTCCTGCCAGGCCTGCACTAATAGTCTTAATGCTTCCTGAGGAGTTGCCCAGAGCTGCATTAGCCTCTGGATGGGCCATTGATTTGACGCAAAGAGCCTCAGCCCTCCATCCCCCCCATCCCACCACACACACACCACACACACACTCCACCCATCCAGCCCCTTAAAGCTCTATATGGCCAAGGCTTCCTGTCTCGAGCCCACGGGGTTATCTCCCCAATGCAATTAAGGTGCTTTAAAAGTGCATTTTCAGGAAGAAGAAGCATGGGGGTAATGAGGGAGAGTGCTGGCTGGACAGCTCCGCTGTTGAGTGCGATGGGAAGCCCCCGCTACTCGGCAAGAGCCTGGCCAGACGCTGAGATGGATGGACACACCCCGACTAAGAGGAGAGGGAAGGGGGGAGGAAATGGATACATTACTAGAGATGTGAAATGTGTGTGTGTGTAATATTAGAAGGGTGGGGGAGCTTATAGTGCAATAGGTTTTACTATAATCTTTTCTCTGCTACAGTAGATGCACCTTGATCATTGTTGATGTGTCGATCAATATGCAATTCAAAGTTGATTACATCGTTCAACTAATAGGGTTTATTCGGTTAGATTACTCCATCAGATGTCATATTCCATCTATTTCAGGCCAAAGCTTGTCAATTTGTCTTTTCTCTGCAGGGAAATAGGCCCATTGTTCTTTTCAGCCAATAACTTTGAGAACAGCTCGAAGGGCCCCGTGGTAGAAGCCTAGAAGTGAGAGAACAGCGAGTTTTCACTGGGAAGCTACAGCTGTAAATAGCTGAAGTATTATCTGTCAGATGAGTGACTAGGACAGGACAACTAGGACAGCTATTATTTTTGGATTAACAAAGTAATGGTTTAGAAAATGTCAGAAAATAATGGTCATGGTCCCAAACTCTAAGGTACATTTTTTTTCAGTAATGTAAATATAATAAAAACTGTTTTTTGTTTTACAGATTTTTTACAGTTGAGAAGGGAACCAGCTCGTATTTGAGATTATTGCTTGATAGATTACTTCACATTTTTGGTCTAAGACATAAAAGTATCTGTCTGTCAAAGTTATTAGCTTTGAATGTGGATGTATTGTACATTTTCTTGGCATTTTCTCTAAGAAACTGTTTAAAAATAAAGAAACTATTTATGCGTATAGTCTAAAAAATATGATGTTGGTTCATTTAGAAAATCCAGGTACAAAATGCTTTACATGTTATTACAGCATATAGGTGGTGATGCAGAGGGCAGTGCAGCAGTGGCACAGATAAGGCACACATCTTTAACGTGTACTACTGTGTTAGGATTCTGATGACATAAAATATGAACTCATTAGATGCATGTAATCAGTGAAATCTGAGGATTTTGGTGTAACTAAGATAAGTATGGGCTTACAACAGCATTATAACCAATAGATAACAAGCAAAGACAAACCATCACGTAGCCTTTACCTTTCTGACCTTATAGGTGTCAATGGTCAACCCCTAGAATGTGAACAGGCCTTTTTCTCAGAGGATATTTTCATTTGTCACAGTGAGAAAAGCACAAACATAATAATATATAATATAAAATGATTGATTTCCATCAAGCTGCTTCATACACTGCCCTGCTGCCCTAAATGTGTATTAATCTGCCTCTGAAAATAGTGTCAAACAAATGCACCAGATTTCCTTCAGTCCGATTAGCATGTGCTAAAACCTACAGCACCCAGCTGCTTCTGGAAACTACTGAGCCATTTTGAAAAATGAAACTGTATATTTGCAATCCTCATCCTTTAACTGATTCATCAATTCCCCAATGCATTGTCTGTAAAACGTTTGCAAATAAAAGAATCAGTTACTCAGCTAATTATGCTTGCGAACGCGGAGAGATCATCTCGATTGAAATTCACATGAAACAAAGATGAGTTTATGTCTGTCATAATGTGGGTTTTCAGGTTGAAGTAGGCCCAGTAAAGTGGTGCGCCTGCTTGTGCTCTACAGTAAGCCATTTCCCTGTCCAGATGATTTAGACACATTAGGGTTAATGGGCTAATTACTGCGGCTGCTCCAGCTCTCTTGCTGCATGTTATGCAATATCTGGGAGGATACAGACAATTGGGTTTCAGCATCTGACACTGACGGAGAATGTCTGTCTGACTGCTTCCCTGCTGCCCTAAGCAGTCCTCCAACCCATCGCAGAAAACACCACACACTGTGATTGCGTTGGAGCACTTTCTAAAAAATATGGGAGCAATAAACTCTGTCACAGCGTTTGGCTCAGTGCGAGGGTCTCCATCAGTGTGTGTCTCCGCGACGTAGCTCACCTAGAGGTGCGATGCAAAATAGTGTTCCCTGACAAAAGGCGAGACGGAGAAATTGAAAAGAGGCTCCATGTAATAAGATAACCTTTTTCAAATGATGCACAAATTATAGCTTTAAAGTTTCGTGCAAAAGAGGAGAGATTAAGACAAGGGAAGAAAAGGAGGGAGAGGTGAGAGCAACAGAGAGGGAAATGAAACAGACACAGCTGATGTCCCCAGGCTCAAATGAATCATAATGGCTTTTCAAGGAAAAAAAAATAAAAGAAAGAAGAGGAGATGTTTTAGCAAATGAAGGCAGGAATAATGCTGCTGTGAAACTTTATGCGAGGTCAGGAAAAAAAATGAGAGGTGGGAGGAGAGCAGTCGAAAGGAGAAAAAAAGGAAAAGAAAAGATGGCAGGTAAGAAGAGGACGAAAGAAGAGAAGGAAAGTAGGCGAGAGACGAGGAGGAGGAGGCGGTGTAGCTAACACACTATAAGCTAATAAAGCGGGAGTACTCTGCTCTGCCAGCCTGCCTCTGGTCCTGCTCTGCTGCTCTCAGTAGAACTGCTCTCTTTCTGCAATCAATAGCCCCATAATTTCACCCAAATAGCTGCCCCGGCTGCTGTGAAATGGCGACAAATCACGGGCACGGCAGCGGCGGTGGCAGCACCGCTGCCGCAGCTCGCTGGGCCCCACAGCTTTGATGAGGAGCCAGATATTCTATTTATCTTCCTTCAGATCACTGAATGCAAACTGTGAATAAGATTTGTGAGAAAGAGAGGAGATCCGTGAGATGGAGAGGGGAAAAAATAAATAAATAAAGAGCGAGTGCAATGGCACATATTCATACAGGACATACAGGCGTGGAGGCAATGAGCCGTTTTATACCAGCTGGCTTTGAAGCGAGCAGTGGTGTTTGGATTGCATTGTTAGGGCTTTGTTTGAGGTCCGGGCGCGTCTCCTCGGAGAGGAACGGCGATGTCGCAGCCTATTTTGCGCTCCTGAAAAAAGCAGTGGAATATTTCTTTCATTTTGAGTCACGCGTGCTTCACTGGCACTTCAGTCAAGCTGTGCACATCATGCATCGTAGTGAACAAAGAGAAACACAGACGAGGAGCTCTCTTCTTCTACACTGAGATGCTGGTTGTGGGCTGCTGCATCTGAGCCTCAGTGTAGAAGAAGAGAGCTCAGCGGTCATGTCTTCCTCTAAGTAGGGACTGTAATGTCAAGTTTTTGTCTCCACTGTTGGGAATACTTATCCCATCTTAATAGCATCTAGATCACATTTACGGCTGTTACAGTGACCGTAACATGAAGCGGGAAACAGCCCAATATGTCGGCAGTGGAGCTGGTGCTTTAAAGAGGAGGGGAAGTGCTGGTCTGGGGGTCATTACGGAGCGTAAACCTGATATAGCTATTGGAAGGCAGGCACACCTCGTAGGATCAGACATTAAACGGTGCACACAAGCACAAAAGCAGGATTGCGAGTAGCAGCACAGCAAAAATGTTGCGAGGCATCCACACCTCCGACAGCCTGATGAGCTCACAGGATTCACTGAGGCTGACGGACAGCGCAGCCCTGCGAGCCTCTCTGCACACTCCCTGCCCGGCCCCACAGACGAGAGCGGCGATTACGCTCTTTCATATCGAAATAGCTGACCATTACTGAGCGAAAAAAATTCATATTTGTGATGGACACTTCAGCTTGTCATACACTCAGCTGAGCTGGTTAGAAGACCAGGTTGCATATGAGACAGCAGTGATGCAAACATTGCAGCTGTTCAAAGAGGCAACAGAATAGGAAGTGATTATCATTCGTGGTCATTTCAAAGGGCTGCTCCCCCCAGAAAGACTGTCCTGATGCCATGCTTTGTTGGTAGTGAGTGTTGAAAGTGAAGGATGACCCAGAGTGTCTCCTGACACCAGATAGAGAAATATATTTGCTCTGTGAGGAACAGTGTGGGCAGCAGGGCATTTTTAGTTACACGGTACAGTAATGTGATTACATTTCTCAGTAACGAGTGGTGGGAGGGATCGCATTTTGAAATTCAGTTGTTACATAACAGTTACTAAAAATGCTTCAGAAGCCAGCGAAACTTCTAACCTCTTGACCAGTGGCATGAATTTTCATGTGAAAGAACTCCTGCAGCTGCTCTGTTAGAGTGAATTGGTTTGGGTCCAGAATTCCACAGCTAGAAATCCTGGTAAACATAAACTTAAATGCTTCAAGGTACTGAGAGCGAGGCAGAAATCTCACAGACAGATTTCTTAAGATACAAACAAATACGTAAAACTAGATGCCACCAAAGGTATCTGAGATTTATTTATTTTAATTCATGTATTTTTTTACTTGGGGGGAATTGACCTTAAAAATGTTGCTTCCAGATTCCACTGGGGAGATGTTACCTTCAACCCTCCATCCTTCCACCTATCCAAAGTTTTCTAGCCTCCGTTCATCTCCTCTGACTGTGGCATCCAAAAGGAATGTAGGCTGGGCAATTTTTGTATGCGGTGAAATATTCATATATGCAAGCGGGCCTGTGCCGCGGCGTTTTACACCTACACACAGCGCTGTGACAGGCAGACAGCCTGTTACACAATAAGAGGCTTCTCCCTGGAGAGGTCTACTAAAGACTGGGAGTTAAATCTGAAATGGCTCACTGTTAAGGAGGAAGGCTTGTTTTTGTTGCAGCTGCAGATGAGGAGAAAGTGATCGAAGGCTGCAGAGAGGAGGAGGAGGAGGGGAGAGGGGGACGATGGGGTGAGATGGGGTGAGATGAGGGGAGAGGAGAGGAGGGACGGGAAGTTGGAGGATGATGAATGCAACAAAAACGCTGTGGTTTAGGTCATGATGACGATGATGAGTCGCACTGTTCAGGATACGCCGTGCGGCATCAGCCAATGAATTTGAAGCTCTTATAGCGGTCATAGCTGATGTGAACCAGCATCTGACTGGAGTGCGGTGGACATGGTTTGGAGGGCCTGAGTCATGACCAGGTTTCTTCCCAGATCACAACAGCACAATTGATTTGTGTATTTATTGAACATTTTGAGGCTTTTTTTAGAAGAGGGATATGTTTAGTGTGACGGCCCAGCTATCACATACCTGAAGATGACCATTGGAAACAGTTGAAAGTCAATGTGCATGATGGGGAAAAAATGAGCCGCAGACCTGATTAATTACTTCCACCTAAATTATAAGAAACAATATTCACAGTGTGAAGCTCAAAGACTGTGACAGAAAACATACAAAGTCTTATATTAAACATGTTCTGTTGGACTCTACAGAGGGTTTAACTTTCACCAAATGAGAGCAATTGTTCCATATGTTAGGACTGCTGCAGTACACTGTGTGTTATTAGAAACTGAACTCTGATCTCTGACCATGAGAGGGACAAAGATTGGGGAAAAAGCTAATCTGTTCATTTGTCTAAAAATAGATCATGAAATGGACTTCCCTCTTTGATTTACAGCTGATATATAAAATACCTGGAAACAATAATATTGTACATTTAAGAAAATAAGGGGAAAACAAACTTTAAAAACGTATCAGCTGAAAACACATGCATGCGCTCAGTACCACATAAACCAAAAACACTGTAAACCCCCTCACATTATGACATTTTAGACTCACTAACTTGATGAGCTTAGTTCTGACGTTACATGCAGACTGAGTCACAACAGAAGGTAAAGAATCAGTTGCAATCAGATTTTGAGAAAAGAGTTATGAAAGCAGATGGACCATTAATTTGAGGTGAACTGGTTGAAGAGGGACATTATAATTGAAGATATATTATAAAACCAAATAAACAGTTTGATGTCTGTGGTTATCACTTGCAAATTACACGGACATCTGCACAGCAGATTGAGGGAATGGTAATAGTTTAACTATCCAACCACACATGGGGCATTAAAGATTAAGCACTGCAATAATGTACCTGCTGGCTTTAATGTTGGACTAGTAAAATGTGGATATTAGAGGGGGCGGCACTGTAGTTAGCACTGTGGCCTCACAACAACAAGGTTTGGGGTTTCATCCTGCCAGCTGACTGGTGACTTTCTGTGTGGAGTTCACGTGTTCCTGTGGTTTTTTAATTGGTGACGTTAAATTTCCTGTAGCTGTGAATGCGAGTGATCCAGGGTGTGCGGGACTTAAAACTTGGTATTTCGCCCAGGAGTAGTGCCTTGCATTTTGCATCACACACAGTGTGTTCCAGATGATTGCTCTTGTCAGCTGGCGCTGGGTTGGATAAGCTAGCTATACGGTTCCCTCAAAGAGCAGTTTATTAACCTAATGTTTGCCTTAACCCCAGGAGTTTTCATTTTGTGTCTTCACTGAGTTCTTTCAGATTTTGCTGCTGCACCGGCTGCAGCCACGACCAGACAAACTGACCATCATAACGTTATACTGGAAAATACGTACAACTAAACAGTACCAAAATACACTGACATTTACTAAATGTCAGCCCGTGCTCTGTGTGCACACTGACAAATGCCAACAACAAAAATGTAGTCCGATGGGGATCTGTATTCTGTTATCAATGTCGTATCTTGCATCAATAGTCCATTTAGCCTGAAGTTTGATTTCAGGGGTTTCTGCCGGAAAGCCGGCTTCATGTCCTGTGTGAAACTAAAAGTCAGCGTTAACTTATTATTTTTACACATACCATCTTTTCCCAAACCTAGTTTTGGTGCATAAACGTAATAACAATAACAATAATAAAAGAAAACAATAAGTCAACCACCCAAATCACCATCATTTTGCATGTACACAGGTGTGAGACCAAAGAGGAATACGATCAAAGCGTGGGCTGAGACGTCATGGAGATTACAGAGGCGTGCACTGCTACGTCCTGCAGAAACATGGCCATCCGGGTGAAATACCAAGTTTTTAAGGAGTCGATCAGGGGCCCACTGCTCATTTTTTTGGGGTCCCCAAGTGGGTTAATCTAGCCCGACTCTCCGAGGCCTGTTGTCTGATACCGAACATCCCTCCTCTCTCATTTTTCAGTGTCGTTTTTTCTGTTAACAGTTCAATAAAACAGAAATGCAGCAAAAATAATCTCTGAAATGGAACTGTCCTTTAAGTTCTCTGGGGAGTCTGGAGGCATGAAGTGTTCTCCTCCAGAGGGGGGTTACGGATGTCTGCTTTCAAAATATTGTTTTTGTAAGGTTGTGTGAAATATACAGTTTCCACCACTGTACATGCCGCACCATTTCAAGAGAGGACCTGCTGCACTCTAACATTTCTGATCTGTCACTGTTACAATCCAGCTGAAACGTTAAGCTGTAAAATGGCCTTACAAGACAAATTAATTTCTACTTAGTTGATGAGTTGATTTTATTTATTAATACAACGCAGGTGTTTAGAATTGGTGACTGGTGCATGACAGGTCCCAGGCAGATCCGAAGCAGATCCCTGCTGGGTCTTTGGCTGGAATGTGATCCGCCCTCGATGGTATAGTGATCGCTTCCCGCTTCCTAACACCCCAAAGCACCATGTGTGGAGACCAGTTGCAATGCACTGCAGTGTGGTCGATTCACTTCAACTTTGCCCAATGCTGATGGACATTTTCATTGACCCAGTGCACCTGAAATCAGCTGTTTGTATCATATTTGATGCGTATGAGGAAGGGTGCCTCCCACACAGAGCATATGTTTAGTGAGGCGCTTATTATAATCATAAGTTCATGAAAATACTGTGCTGAAGTGTGTTAGACAGTGAACCAGAGAGAAGACTGTAAGAAACACGTCTCTAGCGACTGATAATACCTTCTATTCTGTGCCATGAGAGCACCGAGAGGTGCGTTATTCAACAGAACTACGAGAAAACTGAAAGCAAAGTAAAGGGTCAATGCACGATTCTTCTGGCCTTAAAAAATGAGAGTCAACTAGGTGCCCCATCATGAAGCTACTAAATGATTTTGCCATGTACGTTTTGGATGAAACATAACTGCTGCATGGATTATCCTCACTGGCAGCATTGTTTCCAGTCCAAGTGTTATTCTAGTACCACAGAACATGTGTAGGGGTGGCTGGGGTGGATGGTGGCAGGACTTTGACTCAGCGGGGGGTTGTGTCCTGTAAACATGCCCTGTTCTGTGTCACTGATTTGTTTTTTCAAATCCTGCTGCAAATTGAGAGGATGAGCGTGTAATTTTTAGGAGACGGGCTGAAGGTGGCACAGCAGCGAACAAAAAAAAATCATAGCCAAATGAAAAGAATGACAGTTGCCTCTGTTCTAGGCTCTTCCTGAAAGTAAGGGGCCGTTGTGAGGACCGCTATAAATAGTTAGTGTGCTATTTTAAAAGCTGGACCCATATTACAAAGAAAGGTAACGCAGTAAAAATGGATGACGTAAAGAATGGTTTTGGCATATTTCACGTTTTCCTGTTTCCTGGATTAGAGGTTGATGATTTCCATCAATTAGTCTTCATCAATCATCATGTAAGCTGCTGATAAAAGGAGGGATATGTGTTAAATGCCGTGCTGGCTGGTTATATGAACATTGCAGCTTCTGCCTCCTCAGGTTAGCAATGTTGACGCACCATTTATCTGAAAATCTGATTCCTTTTTGACAACGATTTGTGGTCCCGTGCAGGGAGATCCGTGTCGCACAGAGAGCCAAGAGATGGAGGATAAAAACGAAGCCCGAAACTCGACGAGCAATTCAGCGGGCTGCAACTGTAGCCAGACAGATGAGCGGAGAGCGGTGCAGCGCTGATGGAAAACGATCTCCACCACAGAGGCCTGTGCTCATTGTGCTGCCTTGATTAAAGCCTTCAGCATCCACTGGCTCAGTTAACATGCACAGGAGTGGGTGGGAGGGAGGGAGGGAGCGTGGATGGCAGAGGCAACCTGAGGAGGAGACGAGATACAGAGAGAAAAAGAACTGAATGCACGTAATTGTGCATCCGCGTGTGTGCAGAGAGCGGACGAGGGCACCTAAAGGAGAATTTCGGTGGCTGCAGACAGGAGAGGCAGCAAGCAGCTGCTCTCAGCCAGGCAGCAGCCTCCTCACTGAGCCACACAAACTTGTCAGAGCTTCTCAAACCCCCAGCTGCTTAATGCTGGCTCCACACACACACACACACACACCATGAGTGTGTGCATGTGTGCATAACGAAAGCCAAAAGCCAGAGCAAGTGAATATGACCTTTTCGACTTCCAATACGTGCACGCATAAACCTGTGTTTATGCGTGTGATTGCTATAGTAAGTGTTTGTGCATGCATGTGTGCATTCGTGGATGCATGTAAGTAGGTTGGTGTGTGTGTGTGTGTGTGTGTGTGTGTGTGTGTGTGTCAGGGGACTGGCGGTGAGGAGGAGGAGAAGAGGCTAACAGCATATTAACAACGCTAAGAGTAGGTGGGGAGAGAAGCTTACTGCCTATTTTACAGCAATTAAACACCGCAGTCAGTTTTAGCCTATAGTCTGCTGCACCTCCCCCATCTCTCTTTGTGTCTCCCTCTTTCTTCATCTCTGTGTCTTCCACCTCTCCTTCCTCTCTGTCTTTACCTTCCTGAATTTGAATTCTCCGTCTCTCTCTCTGTAAATGGCTCCCTGATCCTCCTGTCTCACTCCGGCTTTTACTGGTGATGTTGACACGTTTGATTTCCAGCTATATGATGATGGCATGCTTTTTTAAGGGTGTTGCCACTATAAACATCTGTCACATTTACGATCCTGACTGCAGTTCATCCTGGATCTTACACAGTTTATCTCTATAATTAATGTGAGCGAAAAAGACAGAGACTTACCTTTTGTTTGCTGTCATACTGTTTTATTGATGTGCAACAGAAAATAAAAGTTGATGAAATATTGCAGCATAAATTACTGTCTTTTATTGACATTTATTGTTTGTAGTCATTGACCCTTGTTGACAGTATCTTAATCATAATTGTTGGAAAGTTTTCAAATGTGTATCTTGACTTGAGATTATAATGTGAAGTTTATTATGCTGTGTTTTAGCATACAGCACAGTATTGCTGTTTGCTTATATAATCCTCACACTTTAATGACTGAATAGGTCCATTGCCAATGACTCCCAAAATGACATATATCACCGTTGGAGAGTACCAGTGACAGGCAGACCTCCGCCACACCAGACCAGATCTTCGTCCTCACATTGCTAGCATTGTGAGATGGTTAGGTTTAGGAAAAGATTGTGGGTTGAAAAAAGTGTGTTACTGTTATGGATGATGTCTTACGGTTTCTCACAGGACATGAACAGTGGTCTCCTGGGTCAAAGTCCTGTGTTTGATTGACCCATCTGTCAACCTCACAAAATCACTACGCCCATTAGAGGTCGCCTCCTATATGTGGGTATGTGGTATAATATGGGTAGTAATAACCTACCTCCAACAATCATTTCTGGTGAGGGCGGACTCTGCAGAGATGGGTACAGGTAATGGAGGGACTTATGGATGATATGTTTTGCAATATCTCATGCCAAGCATGAAATAAACCTTAAAGGAATAATTTAACATTTTCCTCTGTACAGTAAATATGAAGCTACGACCATCTTTTATATCAATATATCGATTAGCCATCTTAGCTTAGCATAAAGAGTGTAAACGGGGGAACGGTTAGCCTTGCTCTGTCTGAAAGGAACAAAATACACCTACCAGCACCTCTAAAGCTCACAAAAGTCATACCTCATTCTCATGTTTAATCTCTGCAATAACCAAAGTGTTAAAACAACAATTTGAGGTTCATCTGGGATGCTGGACTGTTTCTTGGCCGGGCGCAGCAACTTCCCATAGTCATGCAACCAGAGCAGACTGCAGGAAGTGATTGGTGACACACAGCCCTCTGTATCCAGTCAAGCTAAGCTAACCAGCTGCTGGCTGTGGCCCAATGGACAGACATGGGGGTGGTATCAACCTTGGTATCTATTTTCTTTGCCACATTAGGCCACAGTGTCCTGTCTTAGGCACTGACTCGTGTTAAAACAACATATGGATGGAAGTCTGTTTTTATAATAATATACCAGTTCATCATTTTATTATTTGAAGTTTCTTTTTAAAATGAATTAAGTGCGTATAGTGTTACAAGATTAAGGTTCATTTTGTGCAAAAATGAGAATGCTGTGTTGCACGACAAGACAAAGTGATAAGTTGTTAAAACAAGACAGATTTTCTATTAAAACTGAATTACTTGGTCTGCAGTAAAAACATGAAAAAATGATCTGAATAACTTGCAATATCTTTTATAATGTGAAAATCTCAATAAATTGAGATACGCTTTACAATATAAAGAGAAATTGAGCATATTGTGGGTATTTTTTGTCACCAGCACATTGCCATCAAGCACAGTTAAAATAATTAACATGGTCTAATTTGAATATGGCTCACTTGTATGTTATTCCTTATATTCTGCTTTGATACAAACCAAAAAACAGGGTTGTCTTGGATTCTCTGACACCTTTGCACCCACAGCAAATACATCTCACAGGGACTGAGGATTTGATTATAAAAGGTAAAAACTGCTTGATAATAGTGTGCATAGTATGCATATATTTGTGTGTGTGTGTGTGTGTGTGTGCTCTCAAGCACGTGTTTGGCCCACAGACATGCTCCAGTGATTCAGCCATTTCTCAGTGCCAGCTAGTCAGACCTGCGCTGATCCAACGTTCCTGTCTCTCAAAATCGCACCAAAGCCTCGCAGTTACAAACAGATGAAGCACGACGCCGAGGGAAATACCTTAATAAATGTACATGTGCGATCCCTTTCATATGCTATCTTATATCACAGAACAAGAGAGATTTAATCTGTGCAGTGACTCTGCAGATGAACTTTATGCTCTCTGTGCAGTCAGTTTCCCGAGCACCAGTGAGGCAGTTCCAGAAAATTAGTCATTTAATAGATTACTGTACAGTCTGGCTTCTCTGAATTTTGACCACTTGTAAAACCATATAATGTTAATGTTCAAAGCGAATAAAATATATGTGCCTTGCAGGGATATCCGACATATTTATTCACCAACGCTTCCTGTGTGGTTTTGTTGTCTCTTTGTAAAGCCTAAGACTTAATCCAGTCCAGACAAAAGCTCCAGTCAAACGAGCTAAAGGATGGAAGTGGAGATGCTGTCTCTCTCAAATGAACTGACAGTTTAGATCATGAAAAATACAGATGCAGTCAAACACAGTGTGCTTCTCAGTGGGGTAATTTGCAGCCCTGTGTGTTGCCAGACTTGATTGATTGTTTCCATGGTGTTTCTTGATGCACATTCAGGCATGAAACAGGAAAATGCAACATATCTCGAGCTGCTGAATGACATTGATTGCTGCAGTTACAGAGAAAATAACACGTCACAAAGGTGCATGGATCAGACTTCATGATGACTTTTCAATTCAAGACGGCCTATGGATAATAAATTATTAGAATAAACATTTTTTACCAAATGTTTGTATTTTTAATATGTAAATATTTGATTTCACTGATTATGCATACAGGCATTATACAGTCAAGTAGTGTGGCTGGTGGAATTAATGAGCACCTTCTTACACTCAAATATTTATTCAGCACTTTCAGTACATCACTGAAGCCTTTGCTTTACTTTAAATTGATTTACTCAGTGAACGGTTAATTAATCTGTTTTTTTATACACACTGTATACTTATGTGGGATTAAAGAAATTATTCCTTTGTTTGATAAGTCATACATTTATTTAATTACACGACGTCCAAACTGAACACACTGTATTCTTCAGCCTGATGGCACAGTGGCCTGACTCATGCACAATGTTGTTTCTGTTGTCGGTGACGCTGATTATGCTGATAACGATGATAGTGACAATGCTGACATTTCTTATGACAATTACACTGACCATGCACCACCTTGAGGCCGAATCACACTGTAAGGCTGATAATGATAAACCATGCGCAGAGAGAGACAGAGCGGCGTGCTCGGACACAGAAAGAGAGGAGCGAGAGATGAAAAGATCCAGGCTGAGAGGGGAGGCTGACTCACTGGTAGGTAAGGAGGTAAAGGAGATGACAAGTGGACAGCTGGTGGCTGGTGTCTGGTGGCTGTCATATTAATGACGACGGAGACTCAGAGATACAGGAAAGTTCCACCTGCGGTCTTCACGGAGGGGTGTTTGCAAAACACAAGAGCACATAAGCGCTTTCGGCTTTTGCCGAGACGGCTCGTGCAACACTGACAGGAAGTTACGAGCACTGGTAGTATTGATGGGAAGTAATGAGCCCTTGTTAAGGGCCAGGTCAGTTTGGCCCAGGGAGCACATCTGAAACGAGTCCTGCTGATGTAATTTTCTGTGTTTCACTGTCAACTTTATGACACTGGCCTTGGTCACACTGTCCTCCTGTAATGCAGTGCTGTAGTAATCATTTATTAAACTAAGGTGTAATGAGCAATCATAAAACATATTTAAAAGGCCATGTAAGCTGAATGTAATGAAAACATTTTATGTTAACCAGAAGGGCAATTATCAACATGTGCTGATGTGGCTCCACTAAGCCTGAATGCCTGAGCCGCCTGCAGCGCTACGTGATGACCCTGCTGTGGCTGTTTTTCAGCTCAAATACATGACATATACACTGTATAGTTTATAGCTGCAGATACAGTATACATTAGATACATATGTTTATGTTCATTTCGCTGTTCCCAATTCATTTCCTTATATATCTGTGTGTCTGTACTAGCTTCCATTTGCATGTGAAGGCACACACACTGGACGCTCTGTTTAAAAACGATCAAACGCTAAGTACAGCACAGATACAGGACTCAGGCCTGTACTGACGCCACGGACAACACGTGGCCCTGTGCACACCCGAGTTTCAGATTTGCCACCAGCGATCATGTGTGCATTTAGGTAACGGCAGTGCAGGTTAGTGGCAAACCAACCGCACACCCTGAGCTCGAAGGCTTAACGGCTACTTTCTGTGCAGCTGGAAGTAGCTCTGCTTGCGATGTTTGTCATGCTGTTACATTGCTCGTCGCCTATGATTGTAATATAATACAGAAAGTCTTCGTCTGTAGTCAGGGGCTGCTGCGTTCCTACTGGCACAGTGTTTTCTTTTTTGGTTTATTTTGAGGAAAGTTTTGACCCCCCTCTGCTCTCACCAGCCCGCCCTCTGTGCTGCTATCAGCAACAACACAAACTGACAATCTATGGTGAGAATCACTGCAGCAAAGTGTAGCTCATGATGAACGTTAAGCCAAGGCCACAGCTCTGGCTCTCAGTTCAGTTCCATTGTGGACAAATGTCCAATATATGGGCCCGTCTTAGGGATGTTGAAAAGGTTCAAAACTTCAGAAGTTTAGGTCCTTTTATGTGAATTTCAGGTGAAAAAGACACTAAATATGCAGCTGGAGTACAGGAAAAATCCATTATAATTAACACAATATATATAGCTGCATAACTAATAACGTACATGAGACCTGGATGAGTAGTATTTGTAAAGTACAGTAAATGTTTAATGTGTGTGGGTGTGTGTGCACACATTAAGTGGACTGTCTGTCATGCCCTCCAGGCTGCCTAGGAAGGAAGATGAAGCTAATCTCAGCCAAACTCCCCCTGTCATTCTGCCACCATCCATTGACGTCATAACTACGTCAGTGGATGGTGAAAGTAGACTAGTTTGCTACAGCTGGCTACAGTGGAACAGAGAGCATCTCTGCGCAGCCCGCCCACCCCGCTCCCATTTTATAACATGCTTCTCGGGTGGTCTATGAGTGCTGCTAAATGCATGCTAACCGCTACGCAATGAGACATGATACTTCATTTAAATGTATATTTCAGGATTTATCATTTTGTCATATGTGCACAGACAACACTGAATGACATAAATACTTTGGCATTGTTCCCGTGTTGTAGTGGCGTTGGTGACAGCAAACTAAGATGGGAGCAGAAAACACGGTGAAATACACAAACCCCTAATCTACCTTGCGAAAAAGTAATTGAAGTTCTTTGTTTGCTTGCTGCCTGAAGCCCGGTAGGATATGAGACAGAGATCACGTTGATGAAGACATCCACTTCATGCTGCTACAGTTTATCTGTGCTCATCTTTAATTGGTATGTCAGTGGCCTCGCCTTTTCAAACCCCCCCACTGTAGCTTTTACAAGTCTTCCTCCTGTGTGTCCTGTATGACTCAGCCACTCTGTGGAGACTTTGTGAAGAGCCTCTTGTAGGTTCATACTCGAGCCGTGATGAATAGCAGTGATGAGGTTTAATTCCTGCCTATTTTTTCTTCTCAACCTCTTTATGTCCAGATGAGTATGAGAGCAGATTTGCTGTAGTATGAATATTAACACACTTTACGTAGTCTTTTTTTTTTTTTTTACTGGCAAGATGTGGTCATGGCTGCATGGGGGCCTGGGGCAGACATGGACCCATTTTACACATCAGCCTCTCCATCTCTCTGTGAGATGTGTATGGTATGTTGGTATAATATGACACGGCCCCAGGTCTCCTGTGGGGTGATTTGATCAATCCCAAATGTAGGATTAGCACCATGTAGACATAATATCATCTGAAACAATGAAGGTCTTCCAACAAGGCTTTTCAAGGCGACGTGATAAAACAAAACCCACCTTATGACCCTTATCATGTCAGCTGGTGTTGCACTTTAGAAGCACACAGACCCAGATTCTCAAACAAATTAAGAATAAACCAAATGACCACAGAACACTTGCTGTGTGCTGCCCTGTGGCCCCAGTTTGGGGACACCTGGGGCCACAGGGCAGTTGTCCACTTTGACTGGTTGGTTTAAGTAGAAGAAAAAAAAGACAACAGTAAACATTGTATGGTGTTTTTTTTTTTCTGTATTGCTTCATTGTCCTAAAGCGTCATCCCTGGAATTATCTCTTTGGATGATGTCGTCATGGTGACGTCTGTACATCTGTCTGTGTCCACATGCACACTCAACACTGGGACTCCAGAAAAGTCATGCTCTCCCTGCAGAGGAGATAATCTGATTGGATTTTGGATCACCCTGATGGCTACATTTGCATATTAATAAGCAAAAAAATGATTTCCTTTAAAATTACTAAAGCATACAGTAACTCCTTCACAATGCTGGGTTCATAAGACCACAGCGTGTTAAGTGAAGGCAGTTTTTTAGCATAGAATAATTAGCTTATTAATATAGCGTCCCATTAGGATGACTTCAGGTTCAGACATCACCATGATAGTAAAATATTAGGCAGCAAATAATCAATGGGACAAAAACACAACAAATTAAAAGAAAGCTTGTTGCAGGCTCGGTTTGTGAAAGGCAGACATTTTGTTATCGCACTAAAGCTAAAGCAAATCCGTGCAAGAAATGGGTCATTTCAATAAAAGAAAGCCTTTTAGACTGCTCAGCAGTAAACACAACAAAACCCAGGTGACCAATGTCAGGACACACTTCCTTTCATTTAAAAGCCACGTTTGGTAAACAGCCCTTCATCAGGCAGTCCATCATCACAGCGTTAGCGGAAGCTTTCCGCGTCTCGCTGCTCTTTTCTCTGTGCCATTAGCATTGTCGGGTACGTTAATATAGCAGCTAGCTTATGTAATCATAACACAGGCAGGGGAGTGGGATTACAGCCTCCTAATGGCCTCATCAATGTAAATCTCCTGGATAATAATAAGATGAAATGTGGGTACACACACACGAGCTAATGCCGCACATTAAGAACAACATGACTGACGCACAGGTCGCTCCTTGGACTTCAGAGTTTGCTAACATGGCTGCACTGCTTGTGTGCTGGTGCCATTCTCAGGAGACACAACAGCAATGCTTTGTGTAAAAATAACACCTCTCTTTCTCCCTCTTCTTCCCCTCCCCATTACTCAGAGCCTCTTCAGCTTCAGTTGCTCTCTACCTAAAGGTGTCATGACACAATCTCCATGCTACAAGCTACAAAACACCACAATCAGTAATGATTTGAAGGGGCTATTAGATTGGCCAGATCTTTTTAAACTTGATTTGAATCATGTTTTGCATTGGGATTTTTCTATTTTCTTCTCTTTTTCTCCCTTTCTTGTGCCACTCCTTGTTCCCTCTTCAAAATAGGAGTGGAGCCACTGGACTACACTTCTGTGCTTCAGAAGCATCGATGTGACGGGAGAGTATATAGATAAGACGCCAAATTTAAAAGCCAAACTGCAATTTATCTGCTCTAGTTATTTACCATCGCCACACCTGGACACACAAGAGACAGACAGTCAACACGAGCTGACGCAGCCTCCTTTCTTTCTGCAACAGTCTGACTGTGCAGGAGCAACGGATGGCTCAGGAATAACATGCACAGAAATCAAAATCAGATTTACTGTCAAAGCTAGCGTGCACGTGCAAGGACTCTGGTTTTAAGTTGCTCTCACTGTACTTAACAATTTGTCACAATGTAGCCAGCTCTCTGACGTGCTTCCCCTGCTGGTGAGACCCATCCAGAGCTGCTGCTCTGCCTCTAAAGCCTCTGCAAAAACATTCACGAGAATCAGTGCTAACGTTTGCAAATTAGCTAACAAGCTGCTATTTTGTGAGCGGAATCCAAACTTAAGAGCACAATGGGTCCTATCCTAAATGCTGACTGATGCAAAGCTACATGCTAGTGGTTGATGGCTAACAAGAAGAAATCCTTTGTAGTATTTCCAGTCAGTCCAGTCAGTAGCACATCATGCCAGCTCTCGATTTCTGATTCTCTGACTCAAATATACGACATCATCATCTTAACTAATGGAGGGTATGTGATGCATGTAAGCAATTTTCTCACATTTCTGTGACTGAGACAGGGGAGTATGAAAGTGTCTTCATCTATGTTGCACATCACCTGATGTGTACGTGTGTGTCAGAGCATGGTCTATGCACAAAGAGAAACAGGGAGCCAGTTGATGGTACACCCCTACTGTTGGAGCAGACGCACGGTCTGCATAATTCTCTGACAAAGACGAAGCCAACCTCTGTGTGGATGTGTCATAAGACTGTAGTATTCAAACGGTGACGCTTTCTATAATGGCATATATGTTATTATTTTATTCAGGAAGACATAACAAACAGTATTTTGATTTCCTGAGAAAATGTCTATAATTGTTGTCCGTGTGTTACATTTGTGAGTCATACATCCATTATGTCCAGATTTTAATGCGATGTTTGTACCAATCTTGAACAAATGCATGTGTGTGCAGATATGTGAGTTCAGTCGGGGCCAGGGAGCAGACAAACGTGCACCACATCACGTCTGGAAGTTCCCACAGCCACCTCGCAATGCTCATTCATGCTCACCTGACAGCTTCAAACATACTGTACATGCACAGACTGATACACACCAACACAGACACACACATACACACACACACACACACACTGAAGCATGTAGCTGATATGAGGATATGAGGGATCAGGGAATGCCTCATCTCTCTGCTCTCACCCACAATGACTCACTCAGACCGAGACAAAGGCTGAGACACAGCAGCAGAGGCAGGGAACACACTCTCAACAGATGTACTCTTGACACAGCTACATACTAATACACACGGATGTGGATGTGGATGTGCGCAGTCACACACACCTGTGAAATACACATTTTCTAACACAGTCTTCAAAATGCACAGCCTGCTGTATAGAAGCGCTATCTGTGCCTGAGCCGTGGTTCTCCGTTTGCGACAGAACACTGCAGCAATGTTGTGTAAATGAATTTAAGGCTTTAGGAAACCCTTCACATTTTTGAGTGGCATCCAACAGTGTCGTCTCCGTCAACGAGAGCTCCTTAGCTTCCCATGCTGCTCGCGAAGCTAAAATAGGTTAATGATTCAATTTGTTACACAAGTGTAGCGGTAAAAATTGGTTTCCGAGCTGCTCGTCGCTCCACATGGCGGCATGTAAATGGGGCTGCATAGAATATGGCTGCAGCGAGCTCAGCCTTGACTGCAGGGCTTCTTTGTGCGTCTGTCAATCATGCAGCCTGTCAATATGTGCCCCGGCGCCCATTAGCCTCGCTGTATGGAGCTAGAAGCTGCAGGAATATGCTGCATGCGTACTCGGGTGTGTGTTGAGCGAAGCAGTGACATACATACAATCTGTCCACAGATCCAGAGATGCAACGAGAGTCTGTACACCTGTTGTATATGATTTGATTGTATATGATTACTTTTAAATTTTAGCTAGAGGATATAGAGCTGAAACCATTGAAAACACAATTGACTGAAAAGAACAAGTTTGATAATTAATCATTTAAGTCATGTGTCAAGCCTCACAGTCTCTGGTTCCAGCTCTTCTAATGCAAGGAGGGGGCAGAGAGATTCTTTGTCATGTGTTTGTATATGATATTGTAATAGTGTGACCAATCACAACATGTGTTAATACAATATTTCTTAATCTCATTTTAGCTACACTCAGTCCAGTTTTTCATGACATGTGCTGATTATTGGTTAACAAGCCAATTCAGCATCAGTAAAATATATGTGTATATATTTCTAAGTTGGGTGTACAGATGTGTTTTAATTCATGTTGATAAATCGAATTCCAGATCACCAAAGTAAAAAATCATTTGTGAATAAATCAAATAATGTCAACAACTTCAAGGATAACTTTTGTTTTTTACAACCTGGACCTATTTGTAGCATTAAATACGCCCATTTACTCACCCAGACAACTTTGGTGGCATTTGGAGTCGTTTTGAAGAAATTAGCTCCAGAGGAGCAGCGCGTATATCCGTATAATGCAAGTACTCTGGGCATCCATGCGCAGCCTCTACATAACACACAATCTGCGGCGAAACTCGTTCATATTCCAATATTTTGTTATGATATGCTGGTGCTATTCCCCTCTGAGCCGGCGGTCGGCTAGTTTAGCTGTAGTTTGGCACAGCTATGGTTCGTTATTGCGTATTCGCAGCCGACCACCGCAGAGTTAGCCGTGTTGTGGCTGGCTGCTCGCAGCGCCCGGCGTTCGGTAATGACATCATCCACGTCAGAGGTAGTTGTCTAGAGACGCTGGATGTTGATACGAGTTTCGCCACAGATTATGCGTTTATAGAGGCTACGCACGGGTGCCCCGATAACACGCATTTTACGGATATACACGCCGCTCTTCTGGGGCTAATTTCTTCAAAACGACTCCAAATGCCACCAAAGTTGTCTGGGTGAGTAAATGGGTGTATTTAATGCTACAAATAAGGTCCAGGTTGTAAAAAACGAAAGTTATCTTTTAATGACCTGCATCATCGTACTGATAGGATAGCATCAGAGAACTCTGACCACAGCAGCAGCTGCTGCAACACACAGTAAGCTGGCGAACTCTGCACTGAAAAACATCTTTTAATCTAGTATCTGCAGTAGAGGTGGTGGTGTCAGGTCACATAGCCAACTCAAAAATGTTGACATGCGTTCCCAGCTTTGAGAAACTGTCATTGTGATGGGTGAAAGGTAGCTGGGGATAGACCCAAATGCAGATGGCTGAGGCAGATCTAGTGCACTTCAATTAACTTTAATAATATAAACTGAGGTACGTATTCACTTAACAGAGTTAAGTGAAGCAGGCAAAGGTCAAAACCAGAAGGCAGCCCAGCACAAACAAACAAAACCAATAAGGAGCAGGCAGGAGTGCACATTGCAATACACAGGCAGAAGGTCAAATACAAGGAAGAACAAAGGAAGTGGACCGGTACACGTGGTGGGTGGCTGACGTTGGGAGGAGGTGCAGGTGAAGCAACTGCAGAGCAGAGGGAAGAGAGAACAGGTGTGTGATTGGGTGGGGCGGTCAGGTGATGGGGAAAGGAGAAAAAAAACAAAGGGCATCTGGTGGATAAGTGGAGGGCAGCGCTGAAGACCCTGGGAAAATTGGGGCTGTCTAAATCAATAAAGACTGCAACTTTTTATTTGTTCCCTGGTCTGCAACAGCAACCAGACGCTAAAATACAAAACCTGAAACAGAGCAAATTAAAGAGTGACTGGGCCACATCAGGGCAGTTGTAGGGTTGGGTTGCATTTGTTTGGGGATAAGAAGATGCGTTTGTGAAGACCATAATTCATCCACAAATCATTTGAATCTCAGCTTATGAAAAAAACAGTTGGATTAATTATCTAATATTTGTGTATGTGTGAGAGCTCAAGACTGTCAGTTAAACATATGGAGAAGGCAGCACTAATTTTACAGTCCATTGTGACAGCCCATGGTAGAAAGGTAATCAATACCTCATCTCAAAGGCATATCTAGCCTACTTCAAACAGTAGCTGTGAATTTGCATCAATCCATATGTGGCACATAGCTTTGATGAGTGATTTGACTCCAGCGCAGCACATTAGAAGCACCGAAGAGAAAGCCTTCGCTCATCTGCTCCAAAATTTACCTTCATTACTGAGATCCGTTCAAGCTGGAAGCCGTCTTTGTTTGAGAGGTAAATGGAGGATGGAGGCGTGGACGCTGTGTGCTTTTTGTCCCATTCGCATCTTTCATCCGCCACAGAAAGAGCCGTCTTTACATCAAAGACTGTTTGCTTATGTGTTCTCAGCACCATACTGTACCATACGTCCATCCATTACAGCTGCATTTATGCTTTTCACTCTCTATCAACTAGCAATGCCTGGGTTTAATGCATATTTCTTGGCTGCCACTTGACAGCTTAATGCCTAGGAGAGAATTTAGAATTATGATGATTATTATCTAAACAGTGTCAGTAGTAATAAGGGTCTGAGTCACTGAAAAGGAATAGATTAGAAAATAGATTTACATCTGATACATAGAATTATTCTCCCAGCATGAGTCTTCCCTCCACAAAACCCACAATTCCGATGTCACAGAAATATATTTCTTTAGTTTTTCATTAATTGAAGATAATAAAGTTGGAACATGGAGACATAAATTGTCATGATAAAACTTTGGATGTGTTAGGTTGTGTTTCTGCTGATCCAGCTATTTTGTCTGCTCTTCATTTTGAGACGAGATGAACACTTAACCAGGCAGACAGTTCAAACCAGTCGAAGAAAGCAGGATGCACGCACACACACACACACACACACACACACACACACACCTCTGGCTCTCCTTCCTTCATGGTTCAGTAGTTATTCATTCAATCACACTAACTTTCAAACACACACACACACACACACACACACACACACACAGGCACGCTGACACAGTCACATTAGCACATCCCACTCCAGCATTTAGAAGCAGCCTACTGTAACATATAGGTAAAGCTCAGTCAATTACAGCAGATTAAAATGTGCTTACATGTATTAACATGGGCAGTTATGTGTAGCTCAGTTGGCTATGGCCCCGTTCTCCCTGCTGCAATATAGTATATAAAAAGTGCATGAAATTACAACAGTGTCAACCTGTCGAGTATAAAAAGCAGCATAAAGCAGTATTTCAAATGTTAAATCATCATTAGTTTCAATTGTGTGGAGAAGAAAACTGAGAGTTGTATAGCAGGTTGAGAAAATCAGAAAAACTGTATAATGTCTGAAAATATCCATGACATTGAAAGTCTGTTTAATGGTTATAACCACTCATGTAAAGCATCAATAAGTGCACATTTTATGTCCATACATAATCACTTTATTCAGTTTTGCCTGCATGAAGTGAGCTGCTCAGAATATCAGCTCAACCTGTCCCAAATAGAGATTAATGAAGGATAAAGGTGTCAGTGCTTGGTGGATCAACAGCCTATGAAACCTCCACACCTCTCTTATGTTGGGGGTGCTGAGTCCGCCAGGATTTCAACTTTTCTCTCAAGCTCTCCTTTTTTCTGTCGTCACACAACTACTTCTCTAACTTTTCGTGTGGTCGCTATGATGAAGTGTACACCATTATACCCAGCTGAACAATAATCACATCTCGCCCCTCTCTACGCAGCAGCTTTTTTTCCTGCCTCCAGCTGTGGCCATTCGGAGCAGCTAGAAACATGGTCTTTATTCCTCGACCATAACCAAGCGTTTTAGTTGCCCAACTTAAACCATACCTTAACCATTAACCCTGCTGCCGGACAAAAACATCAATGCCAGGTTATGCAGCATAGCCACAGATTACATTAAATGACCAGTGTAAACATTTTTCTAATTAAAGAATGGCTAATCTGCGAATAGTAACTAATAATTTAGGAAAAGAGCGTGATTAGCAAATAAACTACAGTTAATGTATTGTAAGGTGGTGGTGAAGGTTCAGGGAATAAAGGTTGGTGTACAATTATAATAATAATATTGATTGGAGTATGTTTGGCAACTTTGACCATACGTCAGTCTATAGGACGCCACCTTGCATTCAGGTAGCAAGCCTTCAGTTGCAAGCAGCAGGATGTCATTCACAGCACCATGGATGGATCCATCAACCAAGTGTTTCTGGTTCAGAAATGATTGAAGAGTCATCATAGGCATGATATTGTTCACCATCGTTGAAACTTGTCACTACTTTCATAGATTCACAGATTTTGTCAGAGCTGGACTGGAACAGATCCTGATCTGTGTCACACGGTGTACAGTATGAAAAGTTGGACTGACTTTTCAGAGTCTGAAACGTCTGACCTCTCTCAAAACCACAACTCTCTACACCGTGGCAGAATAGACCAATATGGACCCAACTGTCAAAGTCTTTGACTTCTCAGACCAATGCCCTTGAATCACAGCTCCATAAGCTATTCTATTATCATGATGAGTGGTGTTAAAAGCTTAAACAGGGTAGTGCCTCACCCATCCCACACAAGACTGACACTCAACTCACCAACAATGCCTGTAGCCAGTCGCCTTGTTCAAACCCTGACCAACATTCCACCAACACCACTGTAAGCATGGTCACTCTACAAGACCTTTCCCTCTTGCAGAGGACAGAATTCAAAATCCATACTGGAGAATTCGAGAACAATGCATCTGATATAAGGTACAGCAATAGCAGTATCCAGTATTCAATCCGATTGATCAAGGATTGAAAGGAAAGTACCAGAAATCACCAGAGAAGTGCTTTGTATCGTAAAGTCTGGCAACATCAAGGATACGCTCACCAACAACGATGAAATGACAACCACATTTAGGAGAGACAGGTAGCACTGAAGTGTGCAAGAAGCTGGTGAATGCCAAACATCATGAGCATGAGACGCCACAGCAGTTTCTTTACAGAATGATGGGGCTCAAACAAAAAGTGATCTTCATATCCAGGCAGACAGATTCAGACATTACATACGAGGCGCAAAGAGCACAGAACAGATTCCTCCACACAGTCTGTGAGGGCTTGAGTGAGAAGCATGATGATATCAGGCAGAAGTTAGGGCCTCTCCTTTCAGACCCTACAGTTACTGATGACTGAGACAAGTTGCCGAAACAACGAGGGAGGAGAGTGGGAGGAAATGGGGCGCAGCTCTTGCCACAAAATCACTCACACTCGGAGTAGTGCAGTTAACACTCGAGAGGTGAACAAAGAAAAGTGTAACACAGCTAGAGATGATCTTATTTATTAACTGAACACTCACATGCACACCTTGAGACAGGTAGCTAGGCTGGATCAAATGTAGGGTGCCTGCTGATTTCACTTTACCTGTGGCGAGTCTAATTGAGGTCAACCATCCAGACCTAAGACTGAAGCAGCTAGATCTTGGCGATGGCCTGGTTGATGTCCACTATATCAGCAAATTGCATCAAACTGAGCAACTGTCCTAGTCGAGGAGTATATCGAGCACTTCCAGGAGGCAAAGAAATGGATAGTAAAATCAAAGTCCCCATACTCTGATCCAGTGGTTTGCATATGCAGGAAGGATGGCAGCTTGAGGCTGTGCATTGATAACAGGCTCCTGAACCAAAAGACTGTCCCAGACAGACACCCTCTGCCATGTCTTCGAGATCATATTGACATCCTCTGTCAATAAAGCCGCTTCTCCATTTTGGATCGGGGAAAAGCCAATAATGGTTTCATTGTGGAGGGGTCACAACACATGACAGCATTCATCACTCCATGGGGGGTGTATGAGTTGGTCTGCATTCCCTTTGGACTTTTGAAGGCCCTCAGGGGAGCATGAAAGAAACACTCAACTCCTTGTGAGATGAAGACTGCATTCCTTACTTAGACGATATCTTCTGCTATGCTCAGACATTTGAAGATCATGTCAAGGTCCTGAGATGCATCCTGAGTTTCCTCCAACAATACAATGTGAAGCTCAGGCCAGGTAAATGTGAGCTCTTCAAGAAAAGGGTCCCTTATGTAGAAATGCTGGTGCCAGTGGGGTTTGGATCGGCCCCAAGGATCTAGAAGCCATCCAGGCTATTAATGGACATACGTACATGCAAGAGTTCTCCAGAATATACACCATTTCGGTAACATGGGAAGTCAGCAGAGCTGCAAGGCAGCAACACGTTGCTTATGTCATCATCCTGAGTCTGTTGCAAAATAGTTCGGCTTTACAATCACCAGAAATCTCACTGAGATGACCTTGCCATCAGTCAAGTAATCAGACTGCAAGACACTAGCAACACCTTGACTGGTAACGTGAGAAGGGGAGAAGGGGAGCCAGTAGGGGTACAAGCTTCTGCATGAGTGGGATAAGTCTGCTAGACAGGAAAACCAGCCAGAGGAGTCAATGTGTCCTGCCTGACCAGTACTGACCTATGGTCCTGAAACACCTCCATGATGATATGGGTCATAAGGAAATTGAAATAGTTCTGGCCTTGGCAAGAGATAGATTTTATTGCCCATACATGAAATGAGATGTTGAAGCTTCTGTGACAAGAAAGTGTCCCTGCATCAAGCAGAAAAACTCATCACACATCAGAGAGCCCATGGGGGGCATTACCACCAGCTCACCCCTCGAGCTTGTGTCTTCACTTGGACTCAAGTGAAGGGAGGCAAGGGAGGCTTTGAAAACATTCTTGTTGTTGCAGCCTTTTTTAATATGTTTGCACAAACCTTTGTCACCAGAAACATGTCTGGGAAGACAGATGCAGAGACACTCTGTGATGTTTTCATTCCGTGGTTTGGGTACCTATGGAAACTATCATGACCAAGGGAGAAATCTGAGAATGAGCTTTTCAAAACCCTGCAACAACTAAGTGGAGTGGGTCACTACCATCCTCAGGGAAATCCTGCTGAGAGATTGAACCACACCTTACTTCAAATGTTCAGAACCCTGGAGGAAAAGGAAAAGGAAAGATAGAGAGGACACCTACCACGAGTCATTCACACCTATTACTGTACCAGGCATGAGACGACTGGGCTTTCGCTCTTCTATCTCATGTAGAACTGTCAACCACATCTGCCAGTGGATAGATATTTGGCTTGGCTACTGATGAATACGTCACTTCTCCAAGAGGCTATGCAGAGAAGCGGGCATCTATGAATGAGAAGTGTGATGCATACAAAATGCATGGTCACATTTTATGTTATTTTCTTGATGTCTTTAATTTGGGAATGTTATTTATGTGAGAGGAATATTCTAATAAGAGCATAATGGTCATAATGGCCTTTTGACAAGACTACAAGGCTTCTTTATAAGACACATTTAGCAGTCTGGTAGTGCCAGCAGGAGGTGGTCTCGCTTCCTCATTCTGCAGAGCGTAGATGCAAAAAAAGCCCCTGTTGCCTGCCTCAGTCCTTATCCTGTTTCTACAGGAATCTTTTCTGTTTTTGGGTTCTTGGTCTTAGACCTGCTACATACACCGTAAGTATATATGAATAAAACCTACCCATGGAAAAGCTGTCTTAGACCCAATGTCCTACTCCAGCTTCTAGGAACTATGGCGTGGAGCATTCACACTGCTAGAGGAGCCTCAGTCTCATTGAATTGACTTAAATCAATCTATTCATCAGGATATTCTCAAGTTTGAGTACAACAAACAAGAATTTATCATCTAGTGAACATAACCACAATAAATTCATTTAATGCAAACGTGTTTCTTGCTTTCGAGTGTAGTTGAAAACTGTTTTTCCCTAATCTCAACCATCTTCTCCTTGTGCAACTCAACAGTACAAAAAGTTGCTTTTAAGCAAATGCAGGTGTTGCAGAGTTGTCCAATGTGAACATTCTGTGTGACTGCAGGGTTGGCTGAACCTCTCATATCCAAACCATTCTGACTGTTGAGGAACATCGCCTTCCAGAGCTCGCTGAGGTGAGAGTGAGGATGAATGGATGGCAATTTGACCATCTGTGGGAGAGATGACAGCTCGCAGCGAGGCAGACAGCCGGTCAGTCACCCAGAGACCTAACCTCCGTCTTTCCCTGCCTCTCACTAGCTTTCTCTCTGCCTCTGCCGGTCTGTCTGTTTCAGGCACACTCTCACACACAATCAGTGGCGCCAACTGTGCGGCTGGGTTGTAACCTCAAGTACACAGCATCACAAATTCATTACTGGGCTCTCTGTTCTTTTTTATCATACATTTTATTCCTACACTTAACAATATTTCCTTGGCTAAGCGGCGCCATTGATTCAGTCTACAACCCTTCAAGGTATCCCTCCCCCCGTATCCATCCTCTATTCATATTTCCTTTCACTCCAGTCCTATCCCTCCCCTTTCCTCTCCTCTCTCATCCTTCCTTTCATTCCCACACTTCCTCCCACTCCCATTCTCTCTCTTCCTTCCTCCCTTCCTTGTTTCCTCCCTTCCTCCCCTTCGCCGCTAACTCCTAAAACCTCAACATGCACAGACGATGTAGCGAGGCGAGACCTCCTGTCATCGGTGGGAAAAAAGGGAGAGACCATCAGCTCGTAGACAGAGGGATGCAGCAAAGGTATAGGTTGGAAGGTAGTAGTATAGGCCTGCTCAGTCCTCCCTCCCCCTCCTCTCCCTCCCTACATCCCATCAGCCCCCCCCCCTTTCCTGTGCCAGGGTGGTATGACCTGCTGGATTACAAAACAGCCCTCCCATGTGTCTGCCTGTTCTCTGTGCCAGCCGAGAGACAGCGATACCAAGCTCCTGGAGCGCTGGTGAGGGCGACAGAGAGGAGGAGAAGAAAAGGTTGAGAGAGGGAGGGAGAGGGAGACATGAGTGGAGAAGAAAGAAGGAGGCAGAAAGTGAAAAAAAGAGCAGGAGATGCACAGCACGGGAAGTAAGAGAGTAAGAAAAGAAGAAACAAAGAAGGAGGATGTGAAAGAAGAGGGAGGTAGAGGGAGAAAGACAGAAGAAGGGAGGATGAGATAGTAGAGGAAGACGGGATTGGGAGAAGGAAAGAGAGAGTGTGTGGGGAAAAAAGGAGGGAGTTTTGAGTGATAGCGAACATACTGTAGATGAAAGCTTTGAGAGGAGCAGGACGCTGAGAAGCATCAGCACTGTCAGAGCATGTTCAACCCTCAGGGACGGCCGGGGGTAAGTCACACACTACTCTGCTACACATGCATGTGCATCTGATACACACAGATTTGTCACATACACTCATGCACTTACACACTACGGCATCTTAATGTACATGTCTACTACACCCTTTTCTGTGAGGCCTAGGGGCAAAATTTCACACAAAGTGGACACTTGACTGTATAATCTTTGCTGTAGAAAATATATGTATTTCTTGAGATGATAATCGCTCCAGTCAGATTAATTGGTTTTCCACCGCTGAGCGGAGCTGTTCTGATCTGACCAAACCTGCGGGTCAAAAGCTCCACGATGCTTTTGAAGATGGAAGACCTGAAAGGTACCGCATTTATATCTGGACTTGTGCTCTAAAAGGGGTCCCGTCGATGATCGCTACACTTTTACATCCTCCATTTAGCATCTGCACTTCGCTTTCTCTTTGTTGGCCCTGGATAGTGCGAGGTGGGCCTTTTTATAAGACAATAAGAGATAAGAGCGACTGATCAAGAGCGGAGTCAGGGGATACGGATAATGGCTTAGAGAGGGAGAGGGGAGCTTTGGCTGCGTGGAATCAATTTCATATGATGTCTGACAGGCTGTCATGGAATCATTATGCAACCCCCAGAGACAAAGAGATGCTTTAAGAAGCTGTGTGTGTGTGTGTGTGTGTGTGTGTGTGTGTGTGTGTGTGTCCATGTGAGTGTTTGAGTTGTACTTTGGCTTGAATACACACTTAAGTGCACACACATTCCTGCAGCGAACAATCTTCCTGTCATTTCTGTGTGCAAACAGCTGAATTTCAAAATAACCAAGCAATTGGGCCCTAAACCAAGTTACCTCAGCCATTCAAGGAATTTTCTAGCAGCCTTTAAGCCGGAGGAGTCTCGGGTTGAATTTTCTCCCGGCTCCAAGAAAAAGAGGCCACACTTGCAGGTAGTTGTTAAGTCCTTGTTTAGCAACACTGTAGATAGAATTGACTCCTGTGCCGGGAGGCGAAGGGTCGCTTCACCCACTGGAATTATCAGGCTAGAGTGGGTTTCATCGTCTGAATGAGAGGCTTCCTCAGATTTAGTTGCTTTAACCCCCTGGGGTGGAGGAATTACAGGAAAGGAGAGGAGAGGAGGAGAAGAGGGTGGTGGTCTCTGTCTCACGGGGGTCCACTGCAGCCATATTAGCTCCGTTACAGGTCTCGGGAGGACAGCTGGGTGACAGAGGTCGTCATGGCGAAGGGGGTCGTCATGGTGAGTGGTTGTCATGGAGATTGTGGATGTGGTGGTGATGGAGCTGAGTGGGTGGGGACCCTTGTGGATGGGGCTCACCTGGTCTGAAGAGACTATTATGCTCATATTCTACCTGCAGCTGCTTTTGTTTCTTCCTCTATGGAATTATGTGCTGGAGTCTGTTTATCTGCTGCGCAGACAAAAAGGAATTGAACATCATCAGACAAAGCAATAGTCGCATGTCGAAAAAGGCGGGGTCAGTGCTCATTTTTCCTGCTTTTTCCTACTTTGTTTGAGGTCTGTGCATCATCAGAAAGCTTTCTGCTGGTGTTGATATTTGCTATAGACAAAGTATTAACATATATCTGTCTCATGTATTTGTTAATTAATCCATAATTTGCTTGAAGAGAGTGATATAAAACACGCATATATAAGCATGTGAGGGGTCAAATCGGAGGAAAAGGTGCAGATTTTGCCAAAGAAATTGAGAAAACTGACCTCTTTCGATTGTTAAATTCCAAACTGCTATCATCTAGGAAAGCGACAATGAAATCTCGAACATGTTTGAAATGATTTTCGTCTTTCGCAGTGCTGAAAATCTCTGTATTTGCATTAAATCTTACAGAGAGGAGGAAGTGTGTGTTAGTGAGTTGCCATTAAGGAGAGTTGGGTAGCTCATTAGCAGGCCAGGAGAGAGCAGGTACTTTACATGTAACCCCCCCCCAACCCTCCACCCACCCTTCCGAGGTCACTATCTGGGCTGATATTTCTATTTCACACACACTTACACACACACACACACACATTTTCTCTGCTCTTGTTCTCTTTGCAGCCTTTATCTTAGCGGTGATCAGTATATTTCCCCTTTCTTCTTTTAGCACCTTCTTTTATGTGCTGATAATTGCCCAAACATTGACATGATAGCATACGAGTTTGTGTATTTGGCCAGTTTTTATGGCCTGAAGGCTCTGCGCTCTTACATGCCAGCAAGCGAGTGATAATTTGAATATCTAAACGCACAAAGCACTTACTGTATGCAACCATGTAATGCAACAAACCCCCCTTGGCTGTGAATCATTATCAGCACATACTAACGCGAGCTGTAAAGCATTCTCTCATCTTCATAGTTCATCTCATTGTGCTGCTTAGTCATCGGGACCTGTCTAGCGTGTGAGAGCAGACCTGGGCTCCTGGCTTGGTTCAAATGCTGTGATGTGAATTTAAAAATCTGAACAAAAAGTGATTTATTACCAAAAAAAAAGGCCAATATCAAAGGAGGAGTTTCACGAAAAATAGACATCGCCAATTCAATTTGTTTGGTTTGATCTGATCAGCGGTAATTCAATCTGGTTTTCTTGCTGAATGCTTGGTCATCCTTCCCTGTCTCCACGAGGCTGCGAGGCGCCGGCCGTGTTAGCCGGGCTGTGGTCTCTCCCCGCACAGACTTATGCGAGGGCACAGCAGTATTCTCACACGAGGACCTAGTTCTTATGTTTCATATAGGAGCACCAGCCACTGACACTGTGACGGTGTGTGAGCTGGCCAGTGAGAGGTGAGGGTCTATTATCCATGGTGGTGTGCATGAGTGTGGGCCCATGGGTGGGGCATTCACTGAGAAAACCTTAAAACACAGCAGCGGGTTTGTGTCCACGCTGTGAAACACACTTAGACTTAATCAGCTGAATTTTTCAGCTCTAATCATGTTTGGTTATGGGTGTATATGTACACACACACACACACACACACACACACACATATATATATATACTATATTTGGCTCAAGGGTCATATTTTTTGGTTCATTTAAATCCAGAAAAAAAAATGAAAATCAAACAAGCTTTGACAAAATTACACATTTTCACAAGTTCTATTTTTTCAAGGAATTTCTCATTTCTGTCACAAATTGTTTAAACAGTGTTAGATATATACTTTGTCTTTTTTATATTATAAAAACACAGTGATTTCCAGATTTTACTATTTCGTTATTACTTTATCATATCAGCAAACTAGATTTTTAGAATGATTTTTTAATGATTGAATTCAATGATGATTGAATAAAACAATTAACTGTTTTTCCTACAACTACGACTCTATTTTAACCAATAATGCAGAAAAAATACTATTCATATGACAATTATATTTATACATGTAATCCAAAGACATGAGTGTGTGTTGGAGAAGGAAATGACAAATAGCATTGCAGGTTCATTTTGAGTGTAATTGGAAGTGACAGTCACCACAACCTATTTCGACAAGAAATCAGTTTTTCAGTGAAAATCAGATTTTAATGTATATATTGAAGAATGTATAAATATTGCCAGACAGTAGATAAATGCGTCTGCACTGCTCTCTACAGGTGAGCCACCTCACTAAGGAGTTAGGTAGTACAATTTACCAGCTAAACTTAAAAATGTGTTTCTAAAACAAATGGAAAGTGAGGCAAAAAAAGGGAAGTTAATGGACCTTCAACTAAGATTTTTTGTAAACCTACTATTTCTTCTTTGCATGCTCAATACACCTCAGTATTAACAGAAAGGAAATTACCAATATGGTTGTATTTTTTGCTTTTGCTTCATTTCCATCACCATGTTCGGCAGAGTGATGCAAACGATTGTGCTGGAAACATTTTGTCACATTTCTTTAAGAAGGAAAACACCATTGTTTGGTAGAATCCCCACGCCTCCTCTCGGGTGAGCTTTGAATATTCTGTCCATCAGCTGCACAATGTGAAACGTTATTTATGTGCTGTGGAAATGACAACCAATCCAAATAATAATGAATTATTATGAAGTTCATCATTTCCTTACCATTAAGCTCATTCTTGGCTTTATCCATGCGCATTTCAGTGATAATCATGCATATAAACCCTGAAGGAACTTTCTGAATTTACTGTTTGCATCGTGTGGTGGAGATGATGAGGGTTATTATTAATTTTTTTCTTTTTTTTTTTCTTTTTTTTAATCAAAATACTGCATAATATGTTTATTTGTCATTTGTATTTTAAATTTTCATTATATCACCTTTTATTATATCAACATTTAATTCTGGAGTCTAAAGTGCCAGTTGTTCAGAGTCCGACCCAGAAAGACAAATAACAAAACTCATGCATTCAAAAGTGACTGGGCCTTCATTTTAAATTGTAGTTAATTACACAAAGTATGGAAAAAAATCAAAAGTAATATGGGGGTTTTTTTTCCAACACATTTCAGCAATAGCTGAGGGTGGCAGAAGCAAGAGGAAGAGCAATGTGATGCTTAATGCAGCCTTTAATACTATTTTACCTGCTGCATTAAATATTTACGAGTAAAATTACTGTAAAAGTGCAATAAAATAATGAACAAGAAATTATGCATTTATTATTCAAATGGAAAATAATTAGCCTTCACCAGTAACTTAATGCACACATCAGACAGATGTGTCAGTTGGGCATATGTGTGTGTGCTTGTGTGTGTGTGTGTGTGTGTGCGTGTGTGTGCATGTGTGTGTGTGTGTGTGTGTGTGTTCATGCATGCACGTGCATGCCACTAAGAGGACGTTGAAATCCTTTGTTCTCCATCACAGAGTAGATAAAAAGACAGTTACCAACAAATTTAATTAGATTTTTAATGAGCGTTCGACACATCTGGACTCTGACTTTTGTTGAGCAAATTGCTTTAGCGAACACTGAAACATGTTGTAAAATTGTTTAAATGTCAGTTTCATTGTAGTGTTAATAATTACAAATGTGACTTAATTTGCACCCTTTCATTTGATTTAATTACATATCATTTGAAAACTTGCTTAACAAAACTATTAAGCAAAGCATATCATCTTAATTAATAATTACTCAATTAATCTCGTATTATAATTGAAAAATAAAATTCCAACAATGTAACTGTTAAAATGTGATTCACAGTTATTCATGTTGAAGACTTTAAAACTTCAATGCATTTTTACATGACAAATAAAAATAGTATATTTCAAAGTCATTAAAAAGAAACTTTTTTTTCCAATCATAGATGCCTTAGTTGAATGAAATCCTGAAAAGGCAACGCACTTTGGTGCTAGAAAGGATGCTATGTGTGTGGTGTGTGTTTTTAGAGAATGAGAAAGTGTCAATGCATGCACACCGTGCAGTATCAGTGCATTCAATACCATATTTAAAATCAATACCACACAGTTACACACAGTACATATATGTATGTGAGTGTGTGTGCGTATGTGTGTGTGTGTATGTATATAAACATGGATCTATCAGATCTATCCGACACAATAAGGTCTGATCTACAATGAGATTTTTAACACAAGGCTGCACAGATGAAACAACAGGGAAGAAAATCCACTGGTTATTATGATTAGTAATGTGTGTGTTCAGTGACTTTGTGTGAACTAGCGCTCTGTACAGGTAGTTCACTAAGATAGAAAAAAAAAATTTGGACTTTGTGTGCCTAGAAGTTTTTTTTTTTATTGTTTTTTAAAATCCTAGTTTTGTATCAACGTCAGTCTGGTATTGTGATATTTGTGTGTAGTGTGTGTATATATTCTGAATTAGCTGGACAGATTGCAAATGTTACTCCAACAGAATCCTGATCTTACAACCTTTTCTGTTTTCACAGCAGTGCTGCTCCTTTCCCCCCCGTACAAACACAGCAGGTATGCAGGACTAAACGAGAAGCCAAATGGGCTTTTTGTCTCACACACACACACACACACGCACACACACACACACACACACACACACACATTTTCAACATCACACACTCTTTCTAAAAGGTAACAGTTCACTGTTTTTAAGATTTATGTTTGTCTGTGCTGCTTTAAGATTAACATCAGGTCTGCACAATCAGAAAATACAGACAGCTAAGTTGGCAAATTGGCTGGACTCAAACGCCTACAGTCAGCAGAAAATAGCACAGAGCGGCATGGTTCAGACCAGTACAACTTATCATACAGTTTGATTGCCCTTCTGTGCCTCTATATTGCCATACTAAAACATTTCTCAGCTTCCTATCTTGTATAATGGTATGATCAGTAAAAAGCAGCCTGGTCCAGTTTGCTTCTGGTCCACCCAAACCTGACTGGACCTGATAGCATCCCTGTTAAAGCACCTCTGCCCGCCTCGTCTCCCTCCCTTTTTAAAGAGCATGAACTGGCCAAGCTTAGCCAACTGGACCTTGATTCCTCACGCGTCCTCATCAGCTCTGTGTTAAAACATCCACCAGCTTGCTATACTGTTGTACCATTACCAGCCATCAATAATGCAGAGGGGGTAAGTACATGTAGCCATACCGCCCCTCGGGACTAATAGAACGGACGTGAGAGCCGTTTCCTCCCCGATGGCCGTGCAAAACGAGGGCTTTTAAAGGTGCCTGTTTGTTTATCCTAACGCCTTACCCCTTTGGCGAAAAACACACACGCTCACATATGTGTGAATATACACACGCGGGCGCAGAGCTGGGGCGTTATTACAGTGTGTAGTGATGCACACATGCATGGATGGAAAACACACATCAGACATTATCACAGCACGGTGCATAAAAGCACACAGAGTGCACAAAAGTAGCTGAGAAGGAACAGGCGGAGGAAAGACACCACATGCTCTCACATGCATGCATGTGTCGAGCATCACACACATCACATGATCACACGGTCTGTGAGTGGGAGTCTTTGTGTGCTCTGTGCTGTAAGCATATAGGAGTGGAGGGCGAGTGTGTATGCGTGTGAATGTGTGTGTGTGTGTGTGTGTTGGAATTCCTGGAGAAGAGGGAGGCTGCAACAAGGTAGACTGTTGATGCTGCATGTTTTTTAGCCAGACAATGTGAGAATGTGTGTGTGTGTGTGTGTGTGTGTTAGAGCGTGTGTGTGTGTGCGAGAGAGAGTGCTACTCCTACAATGTTCCCATCCAGACAGAGCTACGCATCCGTGTGGGAGGGGTTATGAGAACAATGATGGGTTCTCGTCTCTCCCTCCTCGCAAACGGTGTGTGTGAGTGCATGGGAGCGCATGTGTGATGACTGTGTGTATGTGTGCGCGCGTGTGTGTCTGTGTGTGCGTGCGCGTGTGTGAAAAGCCATGGACTCTCACGTGTGGCTGTGGAACTGAAAGGTAAGCCCTTTTCTTTTTCTTTGTCTTTGTGATGCCGGATTCCTTCAGTGATTGACAGTATTTGATCATGACATGGATGTGTTATAAATGTTCGACAGTAGATTTCTTCTTCTACTCTCTCTTTTTGCTTGGATGTTTGAATTCAAACTATCAAAGCCATGGATGTTAACAGTACGTTCATATGTCTTTGTTCCCATCTCCAGACTTACTGTTAGCGCCCGCTAACCTTCCTCTACTTTGAGCACTTAGGTACTTAGTGTGGCTAAGCGGGTTTGAATACATTAAAGAGCTTATTGGCTCATAGTAACTCCATCATCCACACCTACCATTTGTCATGTGTCAGTTTGATGTGTGTGTATATTGGCTGTGGGTTGCGACAAGCCCTCAGAGATAACATACCCTCAGTCCCAATTTGTCAAAACGGTTTACGACAGGGTTCCCTGAGGATACACCCTCCATTTTTCATTGTCTTCCCACGCTCAGCTCTCTCTCTCTCTCACACACACACACACACACAGAAGCGCACAAATGTAGAATCAAATGTAGTGCTTGTGTATGCATCCTACAAGCAGCGGCAGCATTTCCATATCAAAGATTGTCTCCCACCAAAGGAGCTGTAATGGGCGGTAAACTTTCCATTATAATTTGTTGCAGGCTAATATTAGCTCCTGGGTGTGTGTTGGATGACATGTGAGGGACAGAGAGGCAGAGCAGCAGACAGACATGAGAAAGAGGGGAGGGTGAAAGGTAAAGGGTCGCGGCGATAAGGTGAGCACGGAAGGGAAAGGACGGCGATATGAAAGAAATAGAGCACAAAGGAGTCAAGATGACGGAGAAAGGAGGAGGAGGAGAGAGTCGAGAGAGTCAGTGTGGAGTATTTTCACACGCCTGGTTGCTCCCTGCAGACAGCCCCCCCCCCCCCCCCCCAATCCAAACCAAAACACACACACACACACACACACACCCACAGACTGCAACTCTGTCCTCCCTCCCCCCAGCTCGGGTGTATGGACGGCAGGCAGGCAGGCGTAGCGGCCCTTTGTTTGACATATAGCCGCACACAAAGGCATCCGGACCTGAAATAGCGCTGGAGAGCAGAGGCACGGCACGCTCACACTCTCATCAGGACCACTTCTGATTGGCTTAAACTGGGCTTCATGCTGATGCTGGAGAAGACTACAACCATGAGACAATGCTTTTGGTTAAATAGGAAATTTGTCAACAATGTCCCTGATTACTAAGAGAATTTATAGACCCGATTGACGTTACTTATGATAATGGTGATTTCAGGAACAGCTGTATGAGACCTTTGTTTCTCCTCAGACAAAAGACATGGTATTGACTGTAGACAGCACATCAGCTCGCGCTGAGACCGCTCCTCCTGACTCGACTGTCGCCGGGATTCTCGTAGAGACAAAAAAATGAATCGTTAGGCTGAATGCACAGTTTTCAGCAATCAATTTTTTGTTTCCAGTTTTGTACGCAGAAACCAGAGCCGGGGCGACTGCTGTGGGCAGCAAAAAGAAGGTTTGATATGTATAGATTCAGACTAAATGCAGCATTTTAGGCTGAATGTGGTGCAGTTTGCAGACCCGAACAATGCAGGAAGTCATATTTTGTGCAGGATTTGGTAAAAATGAGACCAGAATAGTAACTTGGCACTAATGTGATTGATGCACCAGTGTGTGTTTTTGATCTAATCAGTCATAGGTTAAATACAGGGTGCACCCCCGGGGCCTGAGTGCACCAGCAGTTATTCACGCTGAAATAAAAGGAGTGATAAACCCTCACTTATGCCTCAGGGACCAGAACTGTGTAAAGTCTCCTGACACCTTTTATGAAAGATTAACCCCACTGTGGCAGAGCAGCCATCTTTGTTTACTGCCAGGCGACACTTCTTTCTCACAGGAAATTCAACAAGAGACAAAGAAACAGACTGATAGACAAAGAGTGAGAGAAACACGGCAAGCAAAGAATATCATCTTTTTTTTTTCCTTTTTTACATCTACAGTAAAGGCTTCTTCCATATTTCAGGGGGATCTTTTCAATGAGATGACAAGCTTTCTGCAGGAATCTGTGGTAAATGGATTTCACACCATACTCCTCGCAACAGGGGATTTAGGGCGCTGGCGGGCAAGAGAGCAATATCTGCCACCGGAATGTCAGCAGTTTCCAATCCACCATTTGAACTGCAAAACACTGTGGAAAACACTGTACAAGACAGTTCATGGCATTAGCCCTGCTCAGCATCATGGAATCCAAAGAAGAAAAAAAAAACTCTGCAGCTCAAAAATTTGAAATAAAAACAGCACGCTGGTGTTTTAACATGATAAAAGTGGAAATAAAACTAAAAAAGACAGACATGGTTTAAGTCTGGGGGTATATACGATGTGTAAGGCAATTCTATTTATAAAAGCTAAAGTCTTTGTGAACATGAGGAAGCCCAATCTTGCATTTTTCAATATGGAAGTTATTACCACAGCGCCTAATCCCACACACTGTGCTCAGCTACTTAGAGAGGGAGAAAATGTGCGTGTTGGGGGGAAGGGGGAGAGGTGAGGCTTTAATTCCAGCTGAGGATGGCAGGTATGTTAAAACCAGATAAAACCAGACACTAATTGAGTGACAGAGTTTGCTAGTGGGTTTTATCAGAGCAGAAAGAGCGGATTTATGTGTGTGGTCTTACGAGTCCTCTTCTTCTCTGTCTCTTGGATTCTGCCGTTCTCTGCTGGTTTTCGCCCCGTTTGGTCGAGCCGTGCGTCTCCTGGGAGGCTGCAGGCTCGATGGCGAGGGGAGGTGAACCAGGTGCACGATCACGTCGAGAACATCAGCATAAATGGCTGTCTGAAAAGCCTCTTGATCCCAACAGAAACTTGAAATCAGAGGGCTTTGAAAAACCACTCGGGGGCCTTAGAAGACGTGCGGGCACTTGTTTGTCATGTTTCTAAAGACGCGAATGATTTCTGTCGAAATGTTCGGATTCTCACACAGTTCAAATCACCTCAGAGAGGAAGAACAAAAATCTATCTTTTCAGAATGTGTGTGATGCCCAGATCGAGAAGTAACTAGTTTGGGAGTCAATACTCAAATGTTCACTTCAAAGCTAATGCACTGTGTTATTGAAGGCCTTGTGTGTGTGTGTGTGTGTGTGTGTGTGTGTGTGTGTGTGCCACTGAGCAGCCCCTGTGTGGGCCTTTTAGCAGAGCTGTGAGGCCACATTTGCTTTCTTTTGAGGAGCAGGCTGAGGTAATTTTGACCAGACCCTTGGCGCTCATCTTTCTATTCCAATCTCTTTTTTAGGCTGCCCTAATTCCATATCCTCATTTCTTGCGGAGGAGGTGAGCGATTGTTGTAACACAAAGTACACACTTCTCCAAAGATACATTTGAACGTAATGCACCTCAACTGTAATAGGTTGTATTATATTTCATGGACTGAACACAGCTCAGTGACTTTCAGTAGGTTTAAAGGGTCAGTTCACCCAAATAATGAACAGACATATTCTGTCTTAGCTGGTTAAAGGTTTAAGATATCGAGATAGAAGAACTGTAATTTGGTAGAACCTAGTTCCGATGGATATTATTTTTAATAAGTTATTATTGTTTTTTTTGTTTGTTCGTTGTTTTTCTGTGTGCATGACAGGATAGCACCATGTGCAGGTGAGCAAACATCTAACATGTGTTGTTTGGGTGAACTGACACTGTTTTAGCGATGTGGAAGCACTTTCAGGTATTCAGATTGAATTAATTAATTTTGTGTGTGTCTTTAGTAATGAGTAAAGCCTCTGTAAACTGTTCCCTGCGAATGGGTGCATTTCCTTTAAAGGCAATAATTTGTGTGTGTGTGTGTGTGTGTGTGTGATCAGTCAGATGATTAGTGTATGACTGGGGACAACAGTACTTTTCACTGATTCACTGACTGTTCGGCTGGATGTGGAGGTCATTCCGTCTAGTTAACAACCAAGTGTATTATAAATACTTTAATCAAAGCAAAATATATAGAAACACTGGACCTAAATAGGTGTTACATGCAAATCCTGTGCATCTAAATATCAAGTATTTTGCCATTACCTTATTTGAATATGTTTCTACGTCTGTCAAGCTTTCCATTCTGTGAACATGTGCAGTTTGCAGTGTTAATGGCGGCAGATTTACCATTTAAATTTGCAGCACTCAGTCTTCAGTTCCTCACAGAAATAAAAAAAGGAGGCTTCTCATGTCTGGCTGCTGGCTCTGGATTTTGGCAGTAAAAATGATGACTCCCGCTGGCCGATTTGATTAATGTAGCTAGCTAATGTGAGCTAATGCTAATGCTAATGCTTGCACTCTGTGAGTCAGCTGAGGCGTCCATCTCCAGCTGACGTTTCCATGTAAAAAAGGTCTGAAATATGTACGTGGTGGCTGCTTCATGATGAAATGCTCAGAGACTGAGGCTAAAGCTGTACGTCGCAGGCATAACATCAGCTTCCTCGCCAGCTGTTGTCTCGTCAGTCCATTCCTCACGTGTTTGCTCTTGAGTTTCGCCTTTTTCTACAAAAAAAACCCGCCTCCCTTCAAACTCCTGACATACAGAGCATCACTACTCCTCCAGTCCCTGAACGCCTCATAAACATGTAGCGAAATGCAAAGCTTGACAGGCCTGCTGGTGCTAGCTACACTCACTAACCTCTGATTGGACAGTTGCTATTCAGAGGCGGGGTTAGCTAAGGCTCAGTTGTATAATTGCGGCAGGTCTAGTGACTATTTCAATTACTGCAGCCTATTTACAGACATCTTAGATGTTTTATTATACATCAGAATAATCTGTAATCTGTGGTTTTAGAATGTGTTCAAAAATAATGATTAACCTTTACTTTCTGAGCTCTCGCTTATTAATTCTCAAACTGCTGACTGCCGTCGTATAAAAGGAAGAAGAGAGTCTGGAGACCTTTGATGCTTCTATTTTCATCCTTAGTTTTCTCTAATTTTTACTATTATAATGAAGTGTGATCTATTCTCATCTTATTATTTCTTATTAGATTTCTATCCCTCTTTTATGTTCTTTTTTTGAAGCACTTGGTGCATTCATGTGATTTCTTTATTATAAAGCACTTTGAGCTGCAATTATTGTATGAAGATGCCATACAAATAACGTTTATTATTATTATTATTATTATTATTATTATTATTATTAACTGCATAGAAAGACTTTTAAGTTACATCAGCTCAATGTATAACTTTTTTTTGTGATGCAATATGACAAAGTGAAAGACACAAGATATAAGACATATTGGAGAATAACAGAAAGGACAGAATGTTTAGATAATAAGATAAAATAGCAAAGAGTTTAGTATAGTGATAGTACAGTCAGGGTATGAATACATAAAATGCAAGCTAAATTGTGGTGGTGGGTCTGTGGTGGCATGTGTCATGTGTTGGGCAAGAGATGATTGTTGCATAGAATGCAAATAACCATTAAAATACATTTTAAAAAGAACATTAACATTACTTTACATGGTTCAGGTGCAGCCTCCATGAATATTTCTGTCCCTGCTCCACACAGAAAGTTATTTATTTTATTTTTATTTTCCATTTGAAGCAAAATCCATAATAAGAAACTTGGTTTATTGCTTATTATTATGGTGTGTTTACAGCAAGGATACACACACACACACAAAACAGCAAAACAATACTGTAAAGTGTCATGTGGATTTTTTTTTAGGAGATTTGTGTTGTAGAACTTCAGAAACACGTCCTGCCTTCGTTTTGTTAAGAGTTATGAACAGTTTCTGCTCTTCAGATGGGATTAATGTCTCAGTCAAACTCAAACTTACCTTCTCAGGTTGCCATTGTACATTAATATTAAAGGATGTGTGCCTTCAGTTACGCCACTGATATATCTTGAATAAAACCTCCACTGAGCCCATCCTGTGTGGATTTATCTCCTCCTGACACCTCAAGTGCCACTGATAACTGTCTCATCTCAAAGGCAAAGCGTTCGGATTCCATTTAGTCTCCTTTCATGCTTAAATCGATAGTCGCCCGCTATTACACCCCAACAACCTCTGCCTCCATTGGTCCAGAGGCAGGGGCTGCTTTCTGCCGAGCCAATCAATGCTGATAATCATAGCCGGGGTATAGACGGGGAGCTGCGGGCCGTATGGCTGCATGATTAATGAGCTTATTACCAACGCAGAGTGGACCTCATCACAGCCGCACCGCCTGGGAGAGAGACACAGTCAACAGGGAGGCAGCATGCACAGATGGGCTATAGGGACAATACACACACACACACACACACACACACACACACACACACACACACACCTATACACACAAGAAATGAATGTGCAAGCAACACCAAGCATATACTGCACATGCAAAATCACAAACGCATGCATCAAATATCTGTCTGTATTCACTGGCAACTCTTAAGTGATTTATTACAGTGAATTTAAAAAAAGCTGCAATGTGTGTGTGAGTGAGTGAGTGTGCGAGTGTGTGTTTAACAGCCCATCACGTGAAACACACACCACTGACCCTTTATTATTATTCTTAAAGGAAAACAAATTAATTACTTTGACATCTGCTTTCTTGCAGGCCGGCCGTCAGCTTTTATTTGGAGAGCTGATAGTTTTCTACCTGCAGGCCTGGAATCAGCTGAGAGGTAAGGAATTACTGCAAATTAAAGTGTTTGCCGCCTCTCTGCTGACTGTTTACTTCAACAGTGCGCAGACGAAGGTCAGCTTCATTTGGGTTTGATTGCGCCGATTCAGTCGGACTGAAATTTGTTTGTGTGTTTCTCCTCTTCAGATTTCACTCAGAAGTGAAGCCTTTAAAGGAGCCGGCACATTTCCTACTTATTTTACAAATGTTTTAAAAAAAAGTACAACGTAGACACACATTCCTAATTATAACTACAACCTGAGCCAGGATGAAAATCTAATATTCATTAAATCCATCTTAAATAAAACTAAGGCCACTTTTTCTATATATTAACAATTTAAGACTTATTTAATAATTAGATTTTTTGCATTTTTCAACAATCTACACACCTGCTATTCTTGGTTGTCGGCAAATAGGTCAAGGTCACGCTCTACATCACTCCCTGTTTATTCTAAGCATAAAACTTTGTTCTTTTCCACTGCTGAGTAGGACGGTGTGAGGAAGCAGTGACATGACTTCTCGTCCTGGAAACTCATACAGCTCATCTGAAATAAGGCATGAAAACTATTTCAGGGTTACTCTGACATTTGGAATTGTCCCTTTATTGTTAATAACTAACATTAACAAGCCACCTGAAGGAGACTGAAGGAGAGGTGTGGGAGCTGTTTAAAGTCTGACCAAGAGGAAAATACTGACTCATTTCCTGTAAATTTTCCTGACTATTTCCTGCAAAGAAGCAGATATATAATAGATCATTCTTAGTCAGTTTCCTACAGGCTGGGTAATTTCAAAGGGTTCTTACAAAAAGGGAAATGTGAAACTTTTCCATTGGTACTTCTGGTAGGTGCTGTACTCTCTCATTATACAGTTCAAAAGAAAAGAACCTAATATGCTAATATTCAGTTGAACACACAAAACAAGTGTCCAGTGGGGTAAATTGCAGGTAGGCATCAGCAGGCATAAAGCACTGTGTCTCCATTCTTTTGGCTTGTGGTCTTGTGTGGGTCTGGATTTCCAGGCTGGTTAATATCTGGAGGTGCTGCACTTAAAATATTAGACAGACAATAATTTACGAAATTGAGTCCCTATACTGACAGTGCACTAGAACACTTTCCCCTACTCCAGCTTTAGTATTTCTAATAAATAAAAAAAAAAACTCTTGATTTTCTAATTGACTTCCATTCATTCTGAGCATTTCATAGCAGACATTAATTACTTTCTTTTCTGCTGTCAACTGACCCTGATAACTAAAGATGTCAGGTTCATGATGCAAACATGTATCTGAATATGTTCTGGAGATGTACTATACTGTTTCCTAGAACTGTGACCTACGTAGCACGGTGGCCCCTCTCTCTCGGACCTGCAGTCCTCACCCATATAGTATGAAAACTGAATTTTCCAACCGGCCGAGGTGCAAAGCCTGAGCGTGTCAGGCCGTCCTCTGGTGTGGCGGCAGAGAGGACGTCTCCGGCTGTCAGTCTGTCCATTCAGCAAATCCAGCCCCACTGGATCTCTGCTTCCTCTCTCTTTCTTCTATCATACACACACACACACACACACACACACAAACACACACACACACACACACACAGTCCCTCCGGAGCTTGGCAGACATCCTACTCAGTTAAGTAGAGGGAATAAGCAAACTGTCGGCCACACTGCGCAGTTCTCGAGGAATGCCACAGCAACCCCTTCTTTCCTGTAAATAATCCTGCGCTTTCACTCTTATCCCTAAAAGTTCTTACTTTATTGGCAAAATCTCCTCTAAATATACAACAAACTTGTTCATAAAGACTAAGAGATAAAGCTCTTGTGTTTGAGAATGTTTTAATTAGTTTTGAGTTTTGGGTAGGATTCAATCTGATAATCCTGCCTCTACTTGTGTGCACCTGTTTAGTAGCCATGAGTCACCGTATTCAATTTGCATTTGCACCCTTTGAAGTATTTAGCAAATTACATAATTGCATAAATGCATCAATATAATTTTAGTTACGCAACTCACACACGCAGCTCCTTGTGGGATTAATCATTTAATCACTATCTGACTTCATTTTTCTTCCATCATTTTCACATTAGGATTAATATAACAAGAGCTCTCTCCTTCACCTGACTCAATCAACTAAGCTATATTTCAGTCTTATTACAGATCTTATCATTTAATGTGGCCTGGAAATGACTCCAGCCACAGCGCAGCCTAAAGGTAGTTACCTCCGATTTAAATTATTCTGCAGGAAGGATTATAAAAGTGACACACATTTTGGGACGCGGAGCCGCCGAGTTCACATGGAAGCTAATTAGGAAAAGCTACAATTTAATAGGTGCCGGTAATTCGGCACCACTGGCTCTGCAGATGACAACTCCATCTGAGGCTCGTACGCACACGCAGGGAAAAATGTGCTGCTCCGTAGCATCACCTGCAAGGGAGGAGAGACGATGGTGCGGCCCTGCAGAGCGAGGTTTTTGCACTGTCAGTCAGAGCGACATGTAGCATTTCTCAAGCCTTCTATGTGTGTGTGTGAGCACAGAGTGATTGTCTTCCCCTCTGTTCTCCATTTATATCCATCTTAACCTTGCCCCATTCTTTCTCCACCCCTTCATCTGTCTCTTAGCTGTCTTGCTTCCTGCATCCCCCTGTCCTCCTTTCTCTCCCTCTCCCTCTCTCTTCCTGTCTGTCTGTCTGTGGATGCCAGCTGGTTCAGTGCTGCTGCAGTGTGCCACGCCTGCCAAACATCCAGTCTAAAAGGCGAACCAGTCTACAGTCACCACTTCTCTCTCTCTTTTTTCCTCTCTCTGCAGCTGCAATACAATAGCTCCCCCATCATGAAATTATCAGAGACTCCGCGGCCTCGCCTTGCCGTTAAGTGACACGCCACTTTGTTAAATTCTGCCTCTGACTCGAAGGCACAGGTGGCAGCGATGGCGCTGTGCTCTCACAGGGCTTCGAGCACTGACATCCTGAAACGGAAAAAATAATAGGCGGGAAGATTTCAATGAGAATAGATGCAATACACAAACAGAATGGGGCAATGATCAAAACTAACAGTTTGTCAGCCAGTTTCTCGGAACTTTCTGACATTTTTACGCTGTCTCCACCACCAAGCTCATTGGTTCTCACTGAAGATGTAAATCTCTAAAAACACTCCACAAATACATAGATTCAATACATAGTAAAAAAAAAACAAAAAAAAACCTGCAGGTTTTGTGATGTTCGGTGGGCTCTAAATGTGTTTTTGTAATTTGAACTACTTCACATGGTGTAATAGTGTGTAGTTCAATTTCTTAAAATGCATCTTCTATAACCTCATCACATGATTTGTGTGTCAAATCCGAACATGAATTTTGGAGGAGATAAATGTGGAGGAGTAAAATATACACTATATCTAATAAAGTGCTTAATAATAGTAACTTAGGTACATTATGGCCATTTTTATATACAGTATAAGATCATTGCATGACCTATAGAGAAAAATTACATCAGATTACTTCACATTTGGTGCTCTAATGAGTATTTACGACAGTGTGTGTAGGGCTGAGGCTAAATAGAGTGCAGTGTGTGTGTTGATGGTAATGAAGGAACATGAACATGTCAGTCAGTGCACAGCGTGGCTCATTTATGTGTTTTTAACAGTTTCTAGACAGCAGTGCAGCTCTACGGCACAGAGGAATAGGACATATCAGGCTTTGATACACACACACACACAATAGTTGTTAGTAGGATCAACTCGTAGCTGGTTTTCAGAGAAAAATAGATCATCCTTGAAGGCAAGGTTTTGTGTGTGTGCAGAAGCGCACATGCACCTACAGTTCTTCTGCTCCTCAGTGCATCTGTAGCCTCCTCTAAGCCACAGAGACTTTGATAGCAGCCCATGCAGAGCGACAGACACAGACCAGTGGCTTCTTCTAATGAGCAGACTGTTGTTGGTCTGCCATGGGGACCCTGCTTCAAGGCTGGCACACCCTACAAGATTTTATGAACTAATTAAGCACTAAAAGTTTCCTTCTCAGACAAGAAAGTCAAGCTTTATGCGGAGGGAAAAAAGAGCTTTTTTTCACCCCTATCTTTCATTTGCATTCAGCCACAGTCTGGTAATGGCTGAGGCTGGTTCACGTTTGGACCGTCTACCAGCCCAGAAAGAAACAATCTCCTATTTATAGGCAGTAATTATTCTTCCTGCTGCTCTGCCACCGTCCTGATGGACCTGGAGATACTGTCATCTTCACTTTGGAAAGTAAATGTGGATCGTTCCCATGCTGATTTACAGATATTCAGTCTGGAGACACAGCCTGGGGAATGACGAGTCAATATGCATATGTTTGCTCAAACTTTCAAAAACTACTGACTTTACCTTGTATGCACGGTATGCGTTACCATTCAACTAAGCCTGCAACAAACAACTATTTTTATTATCAGTCAATGCGCTGATTCATTTCTCAGTCTATAAAATGTCAGAAAATAGTGAAAAATGCCCATCCTAATTCCCCAGAGTCTTGTTTTTTGTGACCAGCAGTCCAGTAACATTTCTGCTATTTTTGCATTAAACACACCTGAAAACAAGAATTCAATTATCGGGAAAACTCATTCAATCATTCATTTAATCAATTCATCAAATAATCATTTCAGTTCAAAAGTTAACACGTTATCATGCTGCTGAGCTAGTTTGTGCATTTTTTTTCAACTTTCCATTCACATGCCTAGTTTTAGTCAAAATCAGTCACATTTTGTCAGATATGAAAAATAAAAGTTCTTTAAATTAAAAACAGTAGCTAATCAAGATAATCCAGTCATGTGTAAAGATTTTGCCAATGTAGTTCCATTTTGGCAATGTTTTTTTTTCATTTTCTTTCAACTTCCTGCAAATGACTCAGCTGTAATTTGTTTGAGCTCAGCGAATCGCAACATATTTGTGTTACGACTGGTGAAAGTTGAATGTCAGAAGAACAGTCCTGCCTGAGTCTGTATGTTTGTTAGTATGGTGACAAAAAGTGACATTTATTTTTGTAAAATGGAGGAAATATTTAGATCTTTTATTCAGGAAGTAGCAAAACAACAGGTAGAAAATACTCGATTACAATGGTCCTGTGTTACAGTAAACATCTTTACTGGGTAAAAGTACATTAATAAGAGCAGCGAAATGATGATAAATGTACTTAAATATAAGTAAATAAAAGTGTTAAGTAAACAACAATCAATATGATTGCTAAATTGCATTATGTTAGTGGATCATTGGCATTGATGCACAATGTTGAAGTAGCATTTTACTGTAGTTTAATCTGTATCAGTGTGTCAAGCTGTACAGGTTGATCATGTGTTAAAGAAAGTACGTCAGTACTGTAGCTCAGCACACTGCTTCAGTGGTGGCTGTGTTCCACCACTCTGAAAATAAGAATACATTTCAGATCATGTATCAGTCACTCAGCATCATGGGTGTTTCTCCAAATTATTTCTATAATTATAAAGATCAGAAGTCAGCTTTTGCATTTGCCAGGTTACATAACCTGTGAAAATTTAGCAAATGCACCTCAGCCGATCTCTGAATCGCTCATCTAGCTCTGACTTTAGGATGACCGCTACTCTAGCTGCACAGCTCCTTTCAAACGTCCATCAGCGGAGCTCTTTCTCCCCTCGCTCTGGGGATCCACAGAGATGTTGGATTGGCAGGCCGGGCCGCAGTCAGCATCATCTCTGTCACCTGTCCTGCTCGGCAGCCAGCTGCTCCTCCTGTGATAAGACTTGAGTTTATTCTGGGGCTGAAAATACTCGACTCAATCTGGCTGTCCGCCGATCACGGAGCCTCTCTCTCTGTCTCCTCACACACTGCCCATATTCCTCGCTGTCAGTCAGGGCCAAAGCTGAGCGAGCTTGTTTGTAAATCTCTTTTGTGTGTGTGTGTGTGTGTGTGTGTGTGTGTGTGTGTGTGTCCTTTTTTAATGTATTTTTCACTCGGCGGCTGTGAAATAGCTTCAATTTTCCTACAAGTCTGTAGAAGAATAAGCTGCATGTGATGGAAATTTCTGTCAGAATTAATTCACGAGAAAAACTTTAAATAGGAAAACATCTGCTCGAATAATGAAAAGAACCTATAAATGGGGGTAAACTTAAATCAAAAGACCATGATTTTATAGAGCATACATTTAATTTCTATATTTATTAAAAAGAATGTAACTTAATGAATGACTTGACTGAGTGCAGCAGCTCTGTCGCTCTCCTCGTTTCTCAGAAGTGTCAGCCAACTTCATCTCCTCATTTTCCTCCTCCTCCTTACAAAATGAATGATGTTAAATCAATGATGCCAATGTCAGGCGCCGTCTGAATGACTGATCTAAATAAAATAGGCAAGGCTCCATTAGGAAACAAAAAGCTTGCTTTCATCCAGCGGCAGGCAGACTCTATTTCTCTCCCCGTCTGTTTCTTTCCCACCCTCTCTGTGTAGTGCCGAGTAAGCACAGCTGTCTGATAGCAGCGTGAAGGATGGACGGCTCGAACGGGAGCGGGGGGGACGAGCACCCGGGGGATGGCAGTGTTAACTGGGTGTGGTATGGCCAGTTTTTTTTTTTTTTTGGCTGCACTGAGAGAAGCTGTGGACAGGCTGCAGCGCCATCACTGAGCATCTGGCTGTTGGCCATGAAGTCAAAACCCTGTTGAAAACAACTGAGCCAGCTACACTGATTTCCTTCCTTTTTGAGGGAACGTTGCAGGAGCGTATTCCCCCCCCTCGACAGAACACACAGTCTGCAGTCCTGCTGCTCAAAGCTCCCACTGTCAGAGGATAATTCTGCTTTATTACAGCTTAGCAGTGGTGGAAGAAGTATTCAGACCCTTTACAGCGAAGGCAAGATAAAACTGCCCAACTACAAGTTAAAGTCTTGTATTCTAAGCAAGTAAAATTATGAGCAGCAAAATGCACATAAAGTATAAACAGTGAAAGTATTAGGCATTATATTATTGGATTCTGATAACGGATGGATTTTGAGCTGTACATGAAGTTAATTTTAACTATTTATATATATATATATTTATTGTTCACTAGTTAAATCTACAACAATGCATTGCATTTTGTATTTGTAGAATATTTTATGATATATTTTGCATGTTAAACGTTGGTCTTCAAACTAACTTGAGTGGCTGAAACACTGCATTAATGTGCACTGGTGGAGTCGCAGGCAGGCGGTCGGGGTGGACGGGGTGGATCCAGACTGGGGTCAGGTTTAGGCAACAAAAGCACTTTGGTTAAAGTTCGAGAAAGGTCATTCTTGCTGCTGATTTTTTTGCGCATTTAAATGGATCTTTCCCCAACATTAACCAACTGCTGCCAGTGCCGAAACAGAACCATGCAAAGCTGAATAAAGTCACTATGAGTGGAGAGCGCGTTGCACTTGCAGGTGCACACAATTCACAATTCAGTCGGCAGATGTTTGCCTTAAAACACATTTGCTGTTGCTAATTTGTTGTACATGAACATAATTTCTAGGGGACAGAGCTCAGCATAAAGTAGCATAAATTAAACTACTCAAGTAATGTACAAGTACCTCAAAATTATACTTAAGTACAGCAATTGAGTAAATGTATTTAGTTACTTTCCACCACTGCAACTGTGCTCACCAAAGTGTTGAAATCTGGCAACATGGAGACATTGCGATGATGTAGCTCAACATCAACTCAACTCAGATATGGAAATAAAAAGGCCATAAGAATTTGAATCTTTAAATTAACTATGAAATTCCTCAGATTGATTATTTTCGTATCTAAAAACAAAAAAGTTGAGTCACAAAATCAAGTGGCTACAACTGAAATGATGATTTCAGACACCACAGTTCATGAGTAAAAACTCAAACACGAACGTTCGAGCTGTCAGGGATAGCCAACCGAGCCTGAGTGGCAGCAGTCAACCCTCTGTCCTATCAGGTTGCGTTTAGTCGGCCATATGATCCAAGAAAGAGAAACAACCCTGGACAATATTGGACATTGCAAAAAAAACTTTCAAAGAATTGATATAAATTCAAAGGCTGGAATTCAAATCCCAAAGCTGTTCAGTAAAATGTATCAAGCGTATAAATGCAGTCGTGTATAAATGTCAACATTATTCACAGGTCTTAAAGGTCCAGGTTCAATCTTACATTTCAGTCCTGAGTTTCTTATAAAATCCCAGTTGTTATGGTCTTTAAATTTCTTCCACAGACAAAAAACATTAGTCAGACATTTTAAAAGATGTAAAAAGGCAACAGCTTATTCAGTTGACCTAAACCCTTTTATGTAATGTTAAAACAGAGCGCACCAGAAATGTCAGTAATAAATCCTGACTGTACAAACTGTGTGACCAACTACGGCAGATACAGAGGGTCAAAGATGAACCAGGAAGTCGGTTGCTTGTGAGCTTGAAATCCTTACGGCCTTCCTTTGCTTCCATCCCTGCGCTGTTGGGCTGCGTGGTAGAGATGTTCACAGATCCTAGGAATGATTTCACTGAGTACAATGCTAACATAACTGATGCACACGATGGTTGAAACTATGACATTAAGGCCTCAGTTGCAGTAAACCAGAACTGAGTGGTTTGCTCAAGGGCTTCCTGTCCTGCCAAACTTCAAGTGTCAAAAACTGCCTCGACTTAATTCAACTGTTTTCCTCTCTGGAAACAAATGGAGTCAGTCCTGATGACCTTTAATGAGGCTGTTTAGCGTGCAGCAGGTTGACTGAATGTCACGCAGAGCTGTAGTGGCGTCGGTTCGACGGGTGGAAGGCATTTGAGTCCGACTTTCAGAGCCTCTTTGTCAAAGTCAAATCAAATTTGTTTAAGGAGTATTTGACAGAGCACCATAAACCGAATACAGACGACCCTGCAAGACAACAACGTTAGAAATACGTGTGTAAAAAAAACACACAAGGGCACAAAATGTTCCAGTTCCAGCTGCCGCGCTTGAATGGCAAGACTGAGCAGTGAATTGCATATTAAGCTGAAAGAGGTGTAGGTGCTACAGAAAGAAACAAAAACAAAAACCAAACCAAAAGAATAGACTCCATCTGGATGGGCTGCATGTTCACTGTGTGCAAAAGAAATAAATAAAAATGAGCCATTTTTGTAACTTCATTGAGACAAAAGATAATAATGGCAGGATTGAACGTCATTGAAATACAGTCAAATAAAGACGGGACTGTGCAACACTTTTAACTGAAGCATACGTACCTGAGTTATTTATTCCGTTTGTCATCCTCTTGCAGTGAATGTATAAGATAAGCATCGCCCTCTCCTCTGAGTACATTGTTCTTCGCTTCCTCTGTTAAATGAATTCACTCAGTGTTACGCCCATATTGTCTTGTTTCCGGGGGAATCGTCATTCCAAAGGTGTCTGCTAAGCAAAATATTGTGATGAAGGGAACGCAGATGGAAGCAGCAGGAGAGCCGTCAGAGAGAGACGAGAGCACTGCAGACAGACAGACAGGCAGACAGACAGCTGGGTGTGATACAGCAGAGAGGGAGACTGGATGGATGAGGATGACCTAGGTTTGGAGGGTCAGTACATAGGTGTCAGGGACGAAGGCGGATTAGCCATTAAGATGAATTGATAGATGTTCTTAGATTTGTAAATACTGAATGCATGTGAAAATGTAGACTGAATATGAAGTAACATCTTGTTCTTCACTTGGATGCTGTGGGACTGGAAGAGGAAGGAAAGACAGGACTGGATTTAAATGTTTTTGGTGGCTCAAATTAGCTTCTTTTTAACACAGCTGGCTGCGTTTCCAGAATGTAGCACACAGGGTATGCACAAACTATTTGGTGCAAAGTGTTTTTACAAAAAATAAAAATCCACTCAGTTCCAACAAGGCAGAAGAAAAGAATCAAAATGAGATGACCAAAGCAGAAAATGCACGTTAAACACACAATCCTTCCCCCAAAGTGCTTCTTGCTCTCAGAATTTTTAGTAGAAATGAAAAAACTTCACATCATCATCTGATTTTATAACTTTCATCACCTTGATTGTAAAAGATTTTAGATCTCTGCACGGCAACTATACAGAATGGTCAAGATTAGGGAATTCTCCTGGTTATGGCAATTAGACTTCGGCTAAGGTATGCTTAGGGTTTAGCGACTAAAATGCTGTGTAAATAGAGTTGAGATAGAGGGCTCCTGATATAGGTGAGACAATAAAATATTACCAGGGATGTCCCGTTATCCATCCATAAAATTAAAGACTTAACAGACTGCCTAGCAGTTTATAATATCATGAGGAAAGGTTTTGAGGAAGGATTAGTTATCACATTTCTTTCTTTCATCGGCCTCTCGGCGGCACATAAAGGGCAGTGGCACTGAGCACTGGCATTACACATACATCAGTATGAACATGAATCACACTTGTATGCTTTTGTTAAATGAATGGTTAAAGTCTCGCTGTCGGTGTTGATGGAATCACCAGCCTTGGCTTTATAAGCCAACAGAATCAACAAGTGGATAAAGAAGTATGAGCTTCTCTCATAAACATCTGGAAGGCCAAAGAAGGGCCTTCATCCAGTGAGATGTCCAGTGAGAGAGGACTATAAACTGCACTTAACATTTTATAATTTGCAGGCTTTGCTGTACTTACAAACAAACCAGATCTCTGCAGATTTAATGTGAGCAGCTGAAGACAAGGACAAACCTTACTGACAAAAAGAAAAAGAAAGACTTGTTGGAGCTTCAGACACAGTGGAAATCAATGGGAGCCTTTCAGTAAGCCATTGCCCAAAAGCTGCAGGATCACTTTCTTGACTGCTTTCGCCTTTTCAGAAACTGTGATGCACTTCTTCAAACAACTCACGTTAACTGAGCCCCTCCCTCTTTGTTTCTACTCCCCAAAACACCACACACACACACACACACACACACACACACACACACACACACACACACAGAGAGAGAGACACACACACACACACACACACACACACACACACACACACACACAGAGAGAGAGAGACACACACACACACACACACACACACACTGCTCCAGCTCATAATCCCTCAGGCTAGTTTTGATTGTTAGTTAAATCTTTGTGCTCCTTCCCCCAGAAAAAAAAAAAAAAATCCAGAACCTTTGGCTCTGAAATGAGCTAAACTGTGAGGCGAGCGGCTGGGTGGGTTTTCTCTTCTCCCCACATTCGGCACCTCTTTTCCTTCTTCCTCACTGAAGTGTTTCTATCCATTATGCGCAGTGACACTCTTTGTCTGAAGGACACGGCGTTCGGCAAAGAGCTTCCGCTGGGCCGGCCCGGCCGTTTAATTGAAACCGTAAAAGAACTTTCTTTTGGCACAAAAGCCCTTATGTGGGCTTTGTCGCAATTAGATTGAGCAGAAAGGCCAGCGAACCTGATAAAAAGGGATTAGGAGAAATGTATTGCTGGGATATTATGTTGAGTGTGACACGGCAGCTTGTGAAGGAATTAGCAACCCGTCCTGGATTGGTCAGCAGAAGGACAAAATGATTAATGGAGTGGTCAAAGGCTATGCTTTAAACCCAATTTCACAACAAGAGCTGAGGCACATTGTGAACACTGGTCCACCTCGGCAGCACCTGACTCACCTGCAGCCCAGCACAGTGCCCTCAAGCTGCCGGTGTTAGAAGTTGCCCACTGTGAAGAAAGCGAGACTGTGCAGGAAATGTGCCTGAAACGTCTGAAATGTTTCTAGCTCTTTGTTTTTCATTAATCTTCATGAGGATCCTGGTGGTTTGCTTTAGGGCTCCATAACTGTCTGCATAGATCCAAACAAATAACCCTCAACAGCACAATGCTGAGTCATTAGTCATGTTATCAGCAGAATGATAAGAGGGCAGTTACATCAGGTTTAACACTTCTATTATAAAAATACAATTTGCTGAATACTGAATGTCAATTGTGGAGCTTGGCTAAATATGCACATATTTTTAAGTATTGATCAAGTGGCTATTTGTAACATTACCTTCCTCTCTGCAGAACGCTGTAGCCTATGGCTCATTGTTTCGGTTTTACAACCCGCCACTGTGCTTTCATTGACCTGGTTTCCAGCAGCAGCAGGCGGCTGTTATCAGCAGAAAAAGTTCTGGCAAACCCAGCAGCCGGCAGACAGACAGAGCGAGAGGCGAGCTGCTGAACGTAGTGGAGCATTTAGCAGCTAAAGGAGGGTGAATACTGGACTTCAGGTGGTCAGGGACGCAGCTCCACGTGAATGCAAATGACAGCTCAGTCCACCTTATGAGGTGATAACATGTCAGGGCTGTGTTCACTCTGCCTCTGCCACTAATTGGTCCAAAAATAAAACCTATTAAATACAGCTTTAAGTATAATTTTATCCATTTCATGCTTCACCACTTTTCACCAGCAAATACTGCTTTTACTCCCTGACATGTATTTCACATCTAGACTTAAAAGACACTTAACAGGACTTGTAGTCATTCTCACGTCAGATCGGCTTGGAACAACCACACAACGCTGTTTATGTTAAACTACCGCACAGTCATGAAACACAGTGGTAATTAGTGGCTGGAAATTTGCCAGATCGAAGACTGGAATGGCAAGATAAGTGTGTGGTAATGATAGATCATTACCGCCACTAAGGTGCCCTTAACCCCCGATGCAATAATTCAATGACATACAGTAATGGTAAGAATATAACATTCACAGGCTCCATTTAGTTTAACGACTAGAATACTTTTTCTGACTTTATTTGGTGCATTTTGGCAATAATTATTATATACTTTTACTTGAGTACAACTTTGAACTCAACACTTTTACTTGTAATTGAGTATCTTGGTGTTGTGTTAATGGTACTGAAGTAAAGAATCTAAATATATACCTTCTAGAAACACTGCAACATATTAGCTGTCTATCTGCAATCTAATCTAATTTCCACAGAGTGACTCAGTGGGAATTTTCTCTTTTCAGATGACTTTATTTTTCTTTTCATTATTTGAAGTCATTGATTCAGGTCAAAAGTCACAGCAGCCATTATTTATATTTACTTGAAAGCAAATTTTCCAGCATTAAATTGATATTCCTGTTTCTTCTTCTTTCCCGCAGGTTAAGTTGTGGTGTGTGACCGGCTTGGCGTCGGATCATCAGACTCGAAGTGAGCCAGCGGAGAAGAGAGCTGCTGTATTCAAAGTGTCCTCCAGTGGAGACGGTGTGTACTGCACGCCTGCCGCTGTCTGTCCTGGTTTAGCCTTATGTTAACCACCGTCACTGCTACTGCAGCCAGTTGTATAGTGGTAGCAGAGGACACACTGCTGTATATTAGCTGTCCATCTGCAATCTACACTGCTATCTTTCAATTTCATAGAATGACTCAAATTAAATTCTGTTACTTTGAGGACTTTATTTTGCTTGTGGCTATTTTAATCATCATCATCATTAATTCAGGTCATAAGCTGCAGCCTGACCCCAACACACAATCCTTCTATTGATAATCTCAGTGCGCAGACCTATTCGTGAATTTCTTTTCTGAAACAGCATGTTATACTGGAGAGAAACATTGTTTGAAGATCATTTTACTGTAAACCCACTTTCCCATGACACGATTTCAGCTTGCATACACAGCGGGCTGCTTCAAGGTGGATTAAGGCTTGTCGCTGTGAAACCAAAGTTATTCTCAGCTCCATCACGGCCCTGTCCTCAATACCAAAGCACTTTATAAATAGGCAACCAAATAGAGCACTGTTACATCTGAGCCCTGTCTTGTGGTACACCGTGCAGGCCTGCAAAGTTTCCGCAAGAGCTTTGCTAAAGATGATCACTTACTGTGTTTGGGATAACACCAACATTTTACAGTTATTTCAGAGGGTCTCATGTGATTTCTGAGGCTCTCCATGGGTCAAATCCTGCACTTTTTAAAGCCCAATTTTCAAACCCTTCCTTCACTTGAAAGCAAATTTCGCAGATTTTAAATTGATTTTCCTGTTTCTGTCTTACTTTGTGCTGGCTAAGTTATGGTGTGTGACCAGCTTGGCATGGGATCTTCAGACTCAAAGTGAGCCAGAGAGGGAGAGAGCTGCTGTATTCAAAGCGCCCTCCAGTGGAGACAGCGCATACTGCACCCATGCTGCTCTGTCCTGGTTTAGCCTCATTGTGCAGTCAGTGTTTCTTGTTTCTTTCACTACCACAGCAGTCAGCTGAGGACGTGACAGTCCTACAGAGAAGAGGTGAGTATTCTCAGTTCACTACTCTCACTACACTTCTGCTAAACTTCATCCTGTGGCTCCACTGTGCCTGCTGCCCTCTCTACAATAAAGTACATGCAAACTCTGGGTGGTGTCTCGTCAGTGGCTTGTTTCTGCCACTGAGACACTGAAGATGAACTCACGGCCTCTGTACTGTGCCACAGTACCGTGAGCGTGTGTGTGGGTGGGGAGGGTCAGCTGGTGTTGTGAATCAGGCCGCTGAAGTGTCAGACACGGCTTCTTCACAACACCAGGGTTCCTCCCTACCACTTCCTGCTGGGACACACGATCACAGCAACGTGTCTCCTCAATGACTGCGAATATGTGTCCGTTTGAGAAATGCTGCAGTTGAGATGACACCTGTAAAGTTTTGTGGATACTGTATCTAATGTTATTACTAGTGTGTCCAATTATTATTATTGTTCCTTGTGTTAGTATGAGAAACACTTCTTTAAGGACACATTTGCAACTGAATTACTAGATATTTTTGTGAGTTACTGTTCAAGTAAATGTCTGAGTGGTGAATAAATGTTTCATGACTGGAACAGAACCTGTGTGTTTGTCTCATTATTAACACTCATTAAAGAACATGTCGATGCTTTCTCACGTTTTAAAAAAAAAAAAGTACACAAAAGTTGCATTATACAGCTTTTACTACATGACACACACACGCACACACACTTACAGTACGGTCTGACATTATTTGGAGCATGAACGTATGCCACATATGCAACGAAGAAGGAGTGACATGTGCCACTACATTCACACACAATGTCAAAATGATAGATAGATAGACAGATAGATAGATAGATAGATAGATAGATAGATAGATAGATAGATAGATAGATAGATTTTGTTGCTCTTTTTGTCTACATTAATGAGTAGAATAAAGGCATTATTTAAACACACTTTTACTGACTAAACTGCCAGAGAGACAGAGAAGCAGCAGAAAAGCGAGACAGGAAGGGAGGAGGCGCTTGAGATGCAGATAAATAATAAAACCCTGGTAAGACACAGAGAAATGGACGAAAGACAGATAAAGGCACAGTGAAAATATAAAACCAGGCTCGGGTCGGGGAGAGCTCACGGTAGCTGGAATGGTTTAGCAGGTCGTTTAACAATGCCATGAAACTTCACACACTGCTCTTCTTAATCTGGGAGACTTCGTTCAGGTAGGCAATGAATAACTTGGTTCCTTCAATGTAGTTGTACCTGGCAGAAGGAAGTTAAAGGAAGGCAAGGGTTAAAAAGCTGTAGTCTCTATCAGCTGCTACAGACAGTATCAATCAATGAATCAATCAATGATGGACTGGTTTTGAAAAATGTGCTGCTTTGATGGAGACACTCACAGTAAGAGAAGCATACATAACACCTTCATATAGAGGCTGCCAAAGCATCAATAATCTAGACTCCACTTGTGCTCTTCAGGTCTCGCAGGGAGTGACTGTTTATCTGATCTGATCTGCTCTGCTCCGTCTTTTCTTCACATGCTGTCCGTTTGTCTTTGTGATGTTGAGTGATCTCATGTGGCTGTAAGCCCGTCGACCTCTTCAAAGTGTCTGCAGTGCTCTGCTTTCTGTTCAGCATTTACAGTATTGTGTTGTTTTCCGTGGCATGCCCACCTTGTTATGTTATTCATTTTAACCTGGCGTCCCCATTATCTTGCATTCATGTGTGTTTTATATATGGTTAAATGTTAGATTAAGGGAATAGCCCAAGGATGTTGATGATGAGGATGGGACTGTGAGCCCTGCAGGTTTAGGTTCCTTCTGATTAAATCCCAGCTTCTCTCCGGCATCGTGTGCTCATCTCAACAGTCCAACAGTCTCAACAGAAAGGTAACTAATAAAGGTTTTATTTGAAGCATCCTGTCAAATGAAATAGAAAGAAAGGAGTCACAGTTTGAGGAGTCAAACCTGCTCATTTTCTCGTTCTGGGAGTGCAGCCCGTCATCAAAGCCTCCGATGGGCATCATGATGATGCTCTTCCCCGTCACATCCTGGAAGGTTCTGGCAATAGGGATGGTGCCGCCCTCACGGATGAGATCAGGGTCCGTGTCAAAAACTGGACAACGTAGGAAATTTTATATTAGACCGTGATGGACATGAACTCTCACAAATGTGAGGGGGCTGCTGTGCTCTGCACCTCTCTTGACGGCAGCTTTCCCAGCCTCATAGAGGGGATGCTGAGTGTCAGCCAGCCAAGGCTTGGCCCCGATCACCATGGTGACCTTCAGCTTGTTAGGACTCTTCCTCTTGGCAAACACCGAGTGAAGGTAGTCTGTTACCTAAAGCATCGACCCAACAGGATAAGAGCAGCGGTAGTTTATGGGAATAATCTATTATCTTATTCTAAACACAGCAGAGGTTTAGGTTCCCATCCTGTTTTACCTGTTTCTTGACCATAGCAGGGTCCATGTTGGGAACTTGTCTAATGGAGAACTTAGCAGTAACCTTAGCAGGGATGACGGTCTTCGTGCCAGGGTCGGAGAAGGCCCCCTCAATGCCGTGGATGGAGACAGTGGGGTAGCGCCACATGTGGGCCAACAAGTCCACCTACAGGAAACAACACACACACACAACCATCATTCATGTTGCCCCGAAGCAGATTATTCAGATCATTTTCAAGATTACACTCTTACCTTGTTGTTGTACATGAGCTGGTTGACACCGATCTTGTTCTTGTAGTTGTCCATGTCAAACTGGATGTCCTGATACATCTTCCATTCCTCGTCAGAGAGGGGAGCCACGGCCTCCCTGATCCCAGGAATCAGGATCTTACCGCTGGGGCTGATCAGTGTGTCTGCGGCAAAAAGTCGAAGGCAAAAGAATGAAGTGGTTCTAACTGGGCTTCATCACACACTGTCATGGAAAAGTCATGGAAAAGTTTAAAAGCTAACACACAGAGCGCTTATATTCAAATGAAATAAAAACTTGGCCCTGTTGGTACCAGGTTTATTGCTGAGGCCCTCTGATCTTGGTTCAGTGTCTTACTTTACTCCGAGCAACGGACTAAATGACTGATTTAATGTGCACTGCTTAAAAATACACTCACCCAGAATGCCAACGAGGTCGGTCATCGGTTCGATCACAGTGCCTCCATACACACCCGAATGTAAGTCCTGTTTCGGTCCTTCAACCTGCAAACACAGCAGAGGAAGCCTTCACGGTGAACAAGCCTAGAGAAGCTGAATGACGGCCCGGTGCAGAGTGTGTGTGCGACGGAAGAATCAGGCTAATCTTATTTAAAACCAGATGTTTCAGTTTGGATTCGTGTTGCTGTGTGTACCTCAGCATAGAAGTAGCAGTTGCCTCTGGTGCCGTAGGTGAGGGCGGGCCGTACGCTCAGCCAGCCGCAATCTGAAATGACGATGTAATCCACGTCAGAGAAGAAGGTGTCCCTCTGGGCCAGGATCATGGCGTCCAGGCCATTGGAGCCCGTCTCCTCCATGCCCTCGATGACAAACTTCACATTCACCGGCAGCTCCTGGTGGACAGGAAGGAAGACGGTTACATGTGTTCGGCAGTGAGCGACAGTGACAGCATGAGGTCAGGAGGGAGGATGAGTTGTTAGAAGAATCTTACCTGAAAAACTGTTTATTTTTGGATGCCAAGAATGCCTTTTTGAAGCTGTAATGGTGTTTACAGGCTCTAAAAATCATGAGCCATTAGCTGCGTGTGAAACAACAGTGCTCTTGTCAACACTCACATAATCCCCTTAATGCATGGAGCATCTGGCTGAGGCCTTTTCGATGCGCACATTCAGCTGTGTATTTTTTCCCGAGACAAAGCGGCAGCGAGGGAAGCGGGAGCAGACCGGTGCAGTGACTTTGCAAAGACAGCAGTGACTGTGCACGTTAGCTTAGCAGGAGCTCAGCTCTTCTCTCTCACTAGCCTGAGGGCGTGCAGCTTGTTCCCGCTAAATGTGCAAGTTTTCCATTCCACTAAATCGCCTGCTCAAATAAATGGGAGTTATCTTTTAGGTCGATATCGCCTGAGGCGTCTCTCTCTCTCTCGCTCTCTCTCTCTCTCTCTCTCTCTCTCTCTGTTGCCCTCTTTTTATTTCAAGGGTTTTTAAGACAAAGATGATTTGCAAATAAGTGCTCTAATCTGTCCTTTGGTCCCACTTGAGGTCACAAGGGATCTGCAGCTCCGACTCCCTCGCACATGTGATATTATTCATCTGTGGCATGAAAAACTCTCTGGTACAGTGGTATTATCAGTTTACACTTACCATACTGAGGGCCTGATAAGCCTCCACGGCATGGATCCAGGCCAGAACTGGGGCCTTGTTGTCTGATGCTCCTCTTCCATAAAGGTTACCTACAGGCACAACAATCAGTGAGTGAGTATGGGTCCTCAGGAGGCCAGGGGTCATGTTGTGCCGGAGATTAAATGGAGCGCCCCCAGCTGCTGTGCTGACCTGTGCACCTTAATTCATGTAGACATTGTGAAGCCCTTTGACACTAACTGTGATCAAGGATTATCCATAAAAACCTGTCTTAATCCAACCCAATCTCACTTGCTAGTATAGATAAATTACCAACACACACAGTGTTGTCATGCCCATTTATTCCCTCATGTAAAGTCACCCTTTTTAAATGAATTCTTCATTATAAAGTGCCTGACTGCTGCTGTCCCTCTTTAAATTATTGTTATACTTTAATTCAATTCAAACTATTTCAGACTCAGGCTGGAGATAAAGGCAGGACATTACAAAGCACAATATAAAGATAATGGTTTAAAGGAGAAAAAAATATATACTAGCCCTAACCTCATTGAGAAAGCAAACATCCTGTCCATATATGTGGTTTTAAGGATGGAAAAATCATTTGATTTCATTTCATCACATACATACTGTGTATCAGCTACTGTGTATCAGCTCTTGCTCGAAGCTACTGTATGTGATGTTTACATTAAATGAAATATTCAAACCCAAGACTCCGTGTTCATTCAGATGGAAATATTATACACATTTCACCCAAATTCAGCCTGACATGTTTGGTAACTGTGGAAAACACCACAGTTTGAAATGAAGTTCTGCTGGTCTGAACGGTGCTTCGCTGCACAGCATGACTTAGTAACGGTGACTGGAGAGCTTAAAGGCTGTTACCATTGATGTCAGTCAGGTTGTAGGGATCCGTCGCCCAGCCGTCCTCCAGCTTCGCTGGCTGGACGTCCACGTGACCGTAGACACACACTGTGTGTTTGTTTGGGTCGCTGCCAAACTGGGCCGTCACCACTTTGGGCAGCGCTAACGTCTGCCCGTCAGGAAGCTGCAGACGTTAAAGGAGAGTTCACATCAGCGTGGCCTGTTGCACTCATACATATGTTTATTTTTCCATCCCTCCATCGCTGCGACTCCCCCCTCAGCTGCCACCTGACAGGTACTGAACACTGGGCACTGCATATTCATATGGAGTTTGATGTCAAAAGGTCATCGCCTATTGCTTTTACCATTCACTAAGACAATATAATGCTCTAACAGTTCAAGCTATGTTGGTCCTACAGTATTTACTGGTGAGAAGATTGACCTTTAGTCTGAACTAAAACACACTATGTATGTTTAATGAGTCTGGGAAGCAGCTTTGATGTGTCTCAGTCAGTAATGAGGAGGTAGATTTAGTCCTGACCGCTCCATCCCCCTTTTGAAGTTAGCAGCTCGTTTGCCACTGTTACGCTCCCCGATGAGCCGACCTCTATGTTTGAAATATAGAATATCTACTAACCAGTTAAGGTGATGATTATATACCAAGCTCTGATATCTCGGTATTGCAGTGTGTGTGAAAGGCAGGCAGGGAGGCGCAGGTCTGCTCTGTCACTGACCTCCTGTTCTCCGATGTCCACCAGCTCTACAGTCCCTCCCATCAGCCTCAGCTTCTGAGCCGCCATCTCCATCATGCGGTGTAGCTCCGATCTCTTCAAGATGTTGCTGGAGTCGCTTTCGATTGCAACCCAGTCCCGCAGAGCCTGGAAAACACACACACACGCACACACAAACACACACAGACATTCAGCATTCAAAACATCAGCACGGAACTTTATTCAATCCTGGTGCCATCTTGTAAAATAGCACCACTGCTGCACGACTGTCCAAAGATCAAAATGATTTCCTTGATTCATTTTAAATTGAGGGGTCTGAGACAAACAAAGAACTCTTCATAAAAAGTTGCCTGCAGACGTTGGCTGAAATGATTTCATGGAGCAAACAGTAGCTATAGTGTGCTTATCACCAGCAGCCCAGGGTGACTTCTTCAGATTTATGTTGCCATGTGCAGTGGATTCATCTAAACAAAAGAATCATTTAGATTTTTTTTTGTTACTGGCTAAAACTTGTTTGATTTCCATGCAATCAGCGTAACTTTTTTAACTCAGTAAAGTTTTACAGCATATTTGGCTGCTCTATAGGATTTACAATCTGTGGTGTAGATTATTCTAATCCTAATAAAAGCAACTGGTGTTCAGCATCTGTAGAGCTTGGACTCCTAACAATAACAGTGTTGCTACAGGAACGTACCTCCACATATTCTTCTTGATGGCTGTCAATGTACTGCACCAACTCTGTATACTGGAAAGCATGGACAGTAGAAATGACCAGAAGGATGGAGGGCAGAACCAGAAGATCCATCTGTAGAGTAAAAATAAATGAATAGATAGATAGATAGATAGATAGATAGATAGATAGATAGATAGATAGATAGATAGATAGATAGATAGATCCGACTTACCTGTTCCAGTTTTCTGTACTGTTGATTATCTATTCAATTAATCGTTAGTCTATAAAAAAGTCTGCTCACGACTCCCCTCAGTCCAAGGTGTAGTCCTAAAATGTCTTCTTTTGTTTCACTAAAAAGCAAAGATATTCAGTTTACAACAATATATGGCAAAGAAAAGCAGCAGTTCCTCTGATCTGAGAGCCAGGAACTAGAGAATGTCTTTGAAAAATGAACGAAACGATGAATCAAACAGTCAGTTATTCTTCCGTTGACCTAATCTGCTGCCAAATGCTGTTTCAAAGTCAATCCCACATAGGAAGGATAGAACGCAGACTAGTCCATCAAATTTACGGATAATCAGTCAAAAAATGAACCCATGAAGCCCACTTTCTGTAATTTATGTGTAATAACAGAATCACAAATCCCAAATAACTCACATCAGCTCATTGGCCTGCAGTCCAGAACTTCACGCTCACCTGTGGATATTTTCAGAGCACAGCTACACTCAGTGGACGGCCTTTGCTCTTACCTTTTCTCTGCTGGAGGTGTGTGTGACAGTCCTCTCAGGCAGGCGGACTGCGGTCCCGTGTTGTCGCTTGGACATTTATATACCCTCCCTTCGTGTCGCACTCCTACTGGGCCCCGGGGTCACACAGTCAAACATTTCCTGATACTGTGCCAAGAAAGCTGACAAATTAAATTTTTCTTGCTGACACAGGCACAAGAATTACACTCAATCTATTGATCCCGCTCCAAGAATGCACAGCGGGGTTCAGCAGGAACAAAAGCAGCATGGTGAAATGAGCAAATTCCTGTTGTTTGTGTTGTGGAATCTCCAAGAAAAACTCCCAGTTACACAAAACCGGAGCGCCTTTTTTTTTTTTCCATATTAGGAAGGCGCCCCATTGTGCTGACCTTAATGCTGAGCTACTTGTAAGCATTCCTAGTTGACATTAGATTATTACCCTAAGACAGGTTTTTCTGAAAATATTTAATCCAATCACCTCTTCATGTTCATTGGATAAATTGTCCTTGGTAAAAACTTCCTGTCTCTTTCTGTGTGTCCCAGTGTGAGACAGGACAAGAGCCCAGGGAAATCTTAGGGGGGGGGGGTGAAATAACCAAAACGTTTTAGCTGGCAACTGGAACTTTTTATCAATGTGCATTGTTGCAGTTTGTATGTGCCTGCAGTCACTATTCCACTTTCACTTTATTTTCTGTAAAGATTTGAATTAATCTTGAAGAAACGGACAAAAGGGATTTGGAACAAAAAAAGAAGAGACAAATCTTTCTTTAACTGACAATTGAGAGAAAAACAGCTGAGATATATATATATATATACACACACACACACGTATATATATATATATACGTGTGTATATATATACATATATATATATATCGAGAGAGAGAGTGTATGTATACATACATATGTACGTATGTACTAAGGCTATCCACTGAGTGTAGTTTATACACACAAATACACACACATGTATATATGTGTATACACTGTGTTTATGTGTATAAATATTCCATCCCCTGCACAATGACATTTTTTTTAACTGTTTCCTAAGTTGCACCACTGAATCTAAATCAAATCAAACATTTATCAGACACGAACACCACTCAATGAATGATAAAGTTGCTATACAGTCATTTGTAAAATGTATCTTATTATGTAAATCAGTTTTATCAATGTACAACCCCAATTTAAAAAAATATAAAAAAAATAAATCAATAAAAAAGCTGTGTAAACAAAATGTAATCATTTGCTAATCTAGTCAACTGAAAAGACAAAGACGATACATTTAATGTTTGACCTCATCAGCTTCATTCATCAGATTCTGAATTTGATGCAGCAACATGTTTCAGACAAGTTAGGACAGGAGCAACAAAAGACTGGGAAAGCTGTGGAACGCTCCAAAAACACCTGTTTGGATCATTCCACAGGTAAACAGGTTGATTGGTAACAGGTGATAGTATCATGATTGGGTATGAATCATCCTCGAAAGGCTCAGTCGGTCACAAGAAAGCATGGAGTGAGGTTCAACACTCATGAAAACCTAAAATAGTCCAACAGTTTAAGATCAATGTTTTTAAATGCACAACTGCAGGGAATTTGGGGATTTCACCATCGAAAATGTATAATATCATTAATTAGTTTGAGAGAATCTGGAGAAATCTCTGCTTGTAAGAGGCAATGCTGAATGGGCATGGCCTTTGCTCCTTCAGGCAGCACTGCATGATCACATGTTGTTAAAAGGATGTTACTACATGGGCTCGGGAACGCCTCAGAAAACCCTTGTTAATAAACACAGTTCCTGTCTGCTTCTACATGCACGGCGAAAGCCCCATCAACAGCATCCAAAAACACTGCTGACTTCCCCGGGCCTGAGCTCATCTGAGGTGCACTGACGCGAGCGTGCTCTGGACTGATGAGTCCACATTTCATGTTGCTTTTGGAAATCATGAATGTTGTGACCTCCAGGCTAAAGAGGAAAAGGACCATCCGGACTTGTTTCTGTCAGAAGGCAAAAATGAATATTTGTCCTTTTTTAATTACTCAGTGGGCAGGTTTCTTCATGAAAAAATGTCTTTATTTTTGAACCAAGAGGATTTACTTTCCGCAGATCATCAAAGTTCTCGATCCATGCCTGCTAAAGTCAGCAGTATAACAGTAATCAGGCAGCCAGCATTTGTAGCTACATCTATGAGACTGCAAACTGTCCTGTCCATCAAGTAGGGATTGTATGGCACGAATATACCAGCGAAGATTCCTGATCACAGAGCAAAATGGCTTTTTACAAAATGGTAATCATGCTGTAGCCCTCACAGTCATCAGATCTCAATCCAGAACAGGAAGTTGAGAAAGGGCCTCTTTACCTATCTGACATTTTAAGTTTAGGTGAAACAGTTGAACTGTGCCAACCATCTTCACATGGTGAACATGAAATCTACTGACATACATGTGTTTTGCTGAAATATTACAAGTTGTCACATCAGTCATTGCACAGTCGTACTCAGTGTTGACACTGTCTTTATTTCGGTTAACATCACTGGACTTAGCCGTATACATGTGTACAATCACAATCACAATGTCTCTATCTGTCACACTCTTTTATCTTCCCTCTTGTCATCATCACCGGGCAAATACAGTAGCCTGTTGCATATTATCTCCCCCTTTTGAGACAGAGAGACTACAAAAAGAACACAAACATATGGCTAAAGACCTCTAAAACTCTTTCTTAGCATTAATCCAAAAACTGAACATACACAATTAACTGGAAACTAAGTCTTCAGGGTAGATCGTATAGCCCTTGTTCCACAGCAACATAGGGATTATTCTACCCTCTGCAGTTCCTGTTCTCTCCCTGAACCCCATTATCTCTCTCTATTGATCTAGGGGACACATTGACCCAAACAGAGTAAAATAAAGGTGCATTTCAAACAAACACACGCATGTTACAATGTCTCCAGGCTGATGTTATCACTATAGTGTCTCTAATCTGGGAGGGGTCTAACTTCACAGGCCCTCAAAGTCAGTCTTGTTGTCCCTTGGGATGAAGAGGGCCACAGAAAAGATCCCGGTATGATCTCTGGGGGTGACATCCCTCAGGTGATCCAGCCTCCCTGGTGACCAGTGCAGGACCTGGACTGTTTTAGGCTGGTAGCGCATCAGGCCAGGTATGGGTCAGGCTGTTTGAGAACAGGACGATCAGTTGCCCTGTTCACCTGGGGTTAGTGGGAACTAGAGATTGTGGGAGCGAACCCATACTCCTTGCTGATGAACTCAAATGATGCAAACTGCATGGTGTTGTTTCTGCAAAGCTCCGGCGGTATTCTCAGCATCACGTGCTCATCCGGCTAATATACGTTTGAGCCGGCTGATGACCTGAAGGCTATACATGGAGGGCAGGATGGTTACTCGATGGAATGGGAATAATAGTCAACTACTGTCAGTTAACTCTTCCCTTCCAGCTCACAGAGATCTGCTGAAATTATCCACCAGGGTGCTCAAGGGCCTTGAGGACATCTGGATCTGAGTTAACAACAGTTTGGCGGTTGCAGTCATATTGGACGAGTACAGGTGCTGATGAGAGTATAGCTATGGCATTTTTTGCAGTCCTTGATCTTGGAGTTCACCCTATGATCACTCCTCTCCTTTGCCACCAGTTACCTTTGGAGTAGTTTCCTCCAGTGTAGGCAGCATGTATCTCTCATGCTTGACCACTTCATTCAGGCATTTGAGGTTGATGCACACTCTGCCTTTGTCCTGAGTCTTTATCTCCTCTGGCACCATACGTGTACACCAGTCAGTGGGTTCAGTTACGTGTTCTATAATGCCCAAAGCTAACATGTGCTTTTATTCCTTAAACCGCCGAGAGGCAAATATATTCCCAATGCATTTTACCTCACTGCCTGGGCTGCTGGCACCGTGCCTTGTTCTGATCAGCTGGGGGCTTGGTGGCAGTTTACTTCATGTGTGCTGAGACATTATGGTGATGTCAGATCCAGTATCTATCTTGAACTCGACCAGACTGCCATTTATTGGTAGTGTCACTCACCACTGATCATCTGAATCAGGTTACTGCATCATATTAGTTTCTGGCTGTATCAGAGCTTCCAGGATAAATGTGTCACCACTGTCTGTGTCTCCTGGTGCCACTGCCATTACTTCACTCAACATTTTGGTTTTGCATGCAGCCTCAAAGTGCCTCTTTTTATTACACTTCCTGCATCTTTTGCTATGTGCTGGACAAGGTTCACTTTCCATGCAGTCTGCTGTACCATGAACACACTTTCTGTTTCGACTCACCATGTTTTGAGTTGTTCTGTCCCTGGTGCCCACTGTTGCTCCTCTTTCCGTTTGTCTGTTGCCACGTCTTGTGTCTCACTGCATTCATTGAACAGTTGTGATCATTTTAAAGATAAAGAGGCAGAGGGTCATATCCCCTGATAAGATCCATAGGCATACAGAAGAAAAAAGACAAAGGATCTGCACACTGTACTGAGACCTCCCAGCTATTTCATTTTAATAGAGTTTCAATCGAACAGAGATCATCAGGCATTGTCAAATAACTATCAAAAGGCAGAACAAGCAATACATAGAGACAGTCACAAGATCTTCACGATTGAGAGTCAATCCACTCTCAGGCTAGACCAATCAGAGCAGAGCTGGACAACACCATCTGATACTCCTATATAGGGACAGAGTATGCCTCAATGAATAGGTCAAAAACAAATAAAAACATCAAATTAACATTATATAGGCATGAAATCCCATCCTTAAAAATCAGTCAAATACTATATATAACACCTAAGTGTCACAATTGTCATAAAAAACTACTATATAGGAAGATGCGTAGAAAAACGTGAAACAGTAACATGTTACTTGCCCAAAAAACCGAAGAAGTCTTAAAAATGCTGATAAAATCGTTTGATTCCCGGGAAAGGTGCATCATTCGACAACACTTATTCTCGTTTAGACATCACTGAAAAAACTCATATATTACACTTTTGCAGTGCGCGCTCCCGCAGAGCTTTGTGCACTTCCCCGCAGCAATATTATTTTCCTAGGATGGCGACGGAATCATCCAATCATAAGCAACCCTTTAAAGTCACTTACCCTATTGGGTTTGCCATCAAGAATGTGTATTCGCTGTGATTGGATGAACAAACGTGACTCTCCGTCGCCATCCTAGAAAAAAAAGGCAGGAAGGTTACGCCCCGGTATGACGCAGCAAGAAGTGAACTCTACTTTTTTTTACGTTTAAAGTAGATTAATTTGTATATGTTTTATAAACAACTATTTGTTATGTGAAATATATATGAGATTAAAGAATCCAGTGTTTTCCTCTTGATATAAAAAAATTGTTGTCATTTTTACGCGGGAGGTCAAAGGTTACTATCAAAATGGCTGAACACAGTGGAGCCGCGCTCACAGAGTTATGAGCACCCGGACAGAGAGGATATATTTGGATGTTTTGAGGCACCGCGACTGCAGCAATCATTGTATGGGCCTGTTCTCTTGTATACAACATCGACTGTCAGTCATGGCCGACGCATATTTATGGATACGCACACTGTGGTTGCAATAACACTGTAACTGTTACAGTAGTCTCCGGTGTTGCATACCGGAGATACGGCTCTCATTACAAAGAGGATAGTGCAGTGCTGGTTGTTACTGCTGGTTCGTTATTACTGTTGCATAAAACGTTAGTGACCGTGTTGTGGCTTTTTCTTAACTTTTTGCAGTCTGGCAAATGCATGCGCTTGCTGCACCTCCAGCTAGCTAAGTAGCTCGGCAGAGTTGTTGAGAAGCAAACATCACGGAGCAGTGTTTTGGCATGTTCAAATATCTGCCAAGGCGCAACAGCAAGAAACAAGGATGAACCGGAAGAAGGATAAAGGCTTCGAGAGTCCGCGACCATTTAAATTATAAGTATTTGTTCCATGTTTTTGTCATTGTGAGTGTGAAGTGAATGAAGCGGTTTACTGTCATGTTCGATAGCGAAGCAAAGCTAACGTTAGCTTACACGTAGTAAGACTTGCTTGTGTACACACAGTAACATTACTCTAAGTCCAAACCTGAAGAATGCCGCTGCTTGTTCACTGAGAGGGAGAAAGTAACGTTAGCTAGTGAAGTTCATAGCTCAGATTCACATCTCATACTGACATGGTTACTCTGTCATTGCCTTTACGACCCACCAGGTGGTGTGCATCAACAACATCAACTTCCAGAGGAAGTCCGTCATTGTGAGTACAGTACACAGATAATACTGTATAACAAATATAACAGCTCTCCAGTCTAGTTTTTCAGTCAGTCTGTTGTGGTTAAACAGAAAACACCTGCATCTTACTCGTTTTCTTTAAGCTTCCTAGGGCCACACAAGTACTCCTTGTAATAAAGCTGACATTTATTGACATCTTGACATTAGTGTTTCCTCTTTTTTGTCAACCTGTTTCCACATTACACCAATTCATTTAGGGGAATTACTAATCACACTAAAAAATAATGACAGCATTTATTACAAGTCAGTTTAACAAACCAATGTGTTACAGCCCTGCAGAATCACGTTAAATGTAAGTAAAATCATAAAAGCATGGAAAGACTTTGGAAGTGATGAAGCCTGCACAGACATTTTTTTGATCATTTTGACTGAACAAACATTTCTCTGCAGCACACCTTCACCTTCAGCTGCAGATGATAATTGTAGTCAATTTTGACCAACGTTCTCTCTTTTGCGTCCCGTAGGGCTATGTTGAGCTGACCATCTTCCCTACAGTGGTCAACCTGAACAGGATCAAGCTTAACAGTAAACAGTGCCGCATCTACAGGGTCCGAGTCAACGAACTCGAAGCCCCTTTCATTTACAATGATCCCACACTGGAGGTGTGCCACCATGAGTCCAAGCAGTGAGTACATCAGTGCACTGTCTTACCAAATCATATACTGGCTTTCAGTTGTTTGTCTGCAGTCAGAATGCTGTTGAGTTGCGTTAGATCCGTCAAATCAACACTGTGTGCTTATTAGCAAATGTTGCCTAATTGTATGGTTGAAAGGCTGAATGCATCAGCTAAAAGTAATTAAATAAGGTAATGGACAGTATAGTTTTTTGCTAATTCAAAACACTAAAAATGCTTGAGTAACTGTTGTGTTGAGTAAAGTAAAAAAAAAATCTGTTCACTTATTTCCTCACATTTAGACTCCTGTAGCTGTAACTTTTCACTGCAGATGAAAATATTATCATCGATATCGCTGTCTGAGGAACTGTATAGTGCGGTGGCAATATGATCATTCATTTTGTGCAAATGTTTTATGTGTTTACGTAGGAGGAACCTCAACTATTTCTCCAGTGCCTACACAGCAGCAGTGAGTGCTGTGGACCCTGATGCAGGACATGGGGAGCTGGTTATCAAAGTTCCCTCTGAACTCTGGAAGCAAGGAGACGGTAAGACTGTGGCAAAAAAAGGCTACCAAAAATTAGACAGGCACACAGGATTATTTAATTATTTACTTATGTATAATGCAGAGCATTCGTTGTGTTTCAAGACGTCATCTACTGTCCAAAAAATGTCATAATTTTCACCCAATTGTTTAATTTGTGATGTGTGTGCCTGATAGCTTGAATCGATTTGGTCACATAAGGTGGATTACAGTTTCCTTAGAATAAGTAAAATGTCTTGGGTTTTTGAGATAAATGGAACTGTAAGATCATAACTGATGCACCAATGTTTCTGCATTTTGTGTCTGCAGATTTGAAGGTTCTAAAGGTGTACATTGAATTTTCTCTGGACCAGCCAAAAGGAGGTCTCCACTTTGTGGTCCCTGATGTGGAAGGCAGCATGGCGGAGAGAGGAGCTCATGTGTTCTCCTTTGGATACCAGAACTCCACCAGGTCTAGAAACAATGACTAACCCTGACAGTCAAATAACAACACTACCTTCACTTCCACTCTGCCAGTAAAGCCCAGTTCAGACCAAAGATTGACCACGAAACAAACCGTTTTAGAGCTTTGGAGGGAAAAGTTGTTGCAGCGTGAACTGGCCTGAATCAGCTCGACTCAAACTGGCTGATGGCATCACGTGCTTGTCAAGTCACCAGTGGCTGGTTAAAGAACGTAAGACACGTCACCTATAACAACAGCCAGTCAGCTTGTAGCTGGTTTGCTCTGTCAGCTGGTGATGGTGGTAGAATTTTAGATGGAGGAAAGAAAGGATCACCTCATCGGTTTGTTTGAGGGACAGGCATTACAGTATGACATGAGCCTTAAAAGTTAGATTTACTGCTAAACTGACAGCTTCACTGCCAGCCTTTTCCTCTGTTCCACTCACATTCATTGTCCCTCTCTGCTGCTCGCCCTCTCTCCATTGCTCAACCACACACTGTACGCACACACTTTTTATGTTTTCGCCGTTTCCCCAATACTAGACAAGCAGCTGAAGCAAGTAACTCACTGTCATTCATACTTTAAGATGCCACAAATTCTATCCAGCTACAAGAAAAGCCTGAAAAGAAGAAGAAAAGAAAGAACAGAAGTACCAAAAGTGGTTGCTATGGAGACAATACACCGTCTGGTCCAGTCGCATATATGTAAACTGTCGGGTTTTCAGAATGTTGCAGACCGGTGCATTGCAAGTCGTTGCATGTTTCAGCCTGTGTCTGGTTGCGAATGTCTGAACTGGGCTTTAGAATATAGACAAGTATACAACTGAAAACGTTGTCAACGTCGCCCCACTTTCAAAGGAGTCTGGAAGTCGATGTACTAAATCCTTAAAGACTTTACAGCATATGCAACATCACCTCAAGGCTCCAGCAATGAAAAACATGGAAATTCACAAAGTTTTTAAAGTTTCAAACCTTTGTTGTCTTAATTACGTTGTAATAAAGCCCTCTACCTGTAGTCTGTTAGCATGTGACAGTTCTTAAACTTCTGTACTCTCTCAGTATTTTTCCCCCTTTTCTCTCTGGAAATTTCCTGTGCTGTCATGCAGACCTACACTTTCACAGGAAGTCCACAGTAGCAGTTGTCAGTGCATTCATTTATGTGTGTATGCTCAAAGCTCATCAGACTGTCTCATCCCCCAGATTCTGGTTCCCCTGTGTAGACTCCTACTCAGAGCTCTGTACGTGGAAGCTGGAGTTCACCGTGGATGCTTCCATGGTGGCGGTGTCTTGTGGCGATCTGGTGGAGACCATCTACACCCATGATATGAGGAAAAAGACATTCCACTATGTCCTCCCCATCCCAACTGCGGCCCCCAACATCTCCCTGGCTGTGGGGCCCTTTGAAATCCTCGTAGATCCCTACATGCATGAGGTAGGTTTAAATGATGATGTTTCTGCATCTAGTCTGGGAACATGCAGAAACAACCACCCTCATGTCACTGTTTTTGATGTCTGTATTAATTATTTTGTGATTTATTTTCTGAAATATCTGATTTTATTTATAGGAGATCAAACAGTGAACTTTATGGTTCAAAGGTACACAGAAATCACATAGTTGACTGAATAACAGTCAGAAACGTGTAGTGAGAGGAAAAAAAATTCAACTATTACAATGTTTTATTTCAACAAAACTAATGACGAGATTAATCAAATAGTTATTAATCAAATAATAACTTTTGCAGTAAGTCTTGTAATGTGCAAGTAATTTGTCCGTCCTTGTAGCTTCTACTAATGACCACTAGATGTCCCTAAACACAAGGTAACAGTATTGAAGGTTAGGTTTGCTTCACTACAATCAGCCCTTCAAAAGGATAAAACAGCTAAAACCTTCATGGCACTAGCAAACCGCTTCATTTTATAAATTCAGTGAGGTAAGAGATGGTGTATGGGCACCCCACTTATGTAAAGTATTAAGTAATTGTAGTTCATGCAGTCAAAGAAATACAAAGGGACTATTTCCTTTGGACATTTTACACTTTCTTCTTTCTGACATTTTGAAAGATGCCAAATTAACAGCTACAACATTGTGCCCTGCCCCCTCTCAGGTGACCCATTTCTGCCTGCCGCAGCTGCTGCCGCTGCTCAAGCACTCAATGTCTTACCTACATGAGATTTTTGAGTTCTATGAGGAGATCCTGACGTGCCGCTACCCTTATTCCTGTTTCAAGACTGTGTTTGTGGATGAGGCCTACGTACAAGTGTCCACCTATGCTTCCATGAGCATCTTCAGGTAAGCGTGCCTTGGAGTGTGTGAGTGACTCTGTCTTTTCAGGTAAAGACGAGATTTGTAAATTTGCGTTTGTACAACCATGTTTTTCTGTGTGAGCAAGACATTTCCAGCTATAGAGAACTTGCCGTGTTGTCTTTGAGGATACTTTACACTAAATTGTTGTTGTTGCAGATTTTGATCTAGTCATACTGCTTGTATTCACTGTATTCATTTCCTTCTGTCTCAACTTCAATTGTTTCCTCTGTTTTTCAGTACTAACCTGCTCCACAGCGCTATGATCATAGACCAGACCCCGCTGACGCGCCGCTGTCTGGCCCAGGCCTTGGCTCAGCAGTTCTTTGGCTGTTTCATCTCCAGGATGTCATGGTGAGAGTCAGCACAGTGAGGCTATCAAGTCTGAGACAGGGAGTCTAAGCCACACAGGCAGACATGCCGCTTGGAGCTCATAAGAAGGCTCATTTTTCATTGGCTAGTCACAATGTTAGTCATGAGACTGTGGATTCTTTTTTTTTTTGCATTTGTCATTAAATTATAATATAATAAGAATACAACTGCAACCGAACAAAGCCGCTACCAAGACTAGCTTGTTACATCAATAAAAACATTGCAGTGGTGTCCAGCAGCGGATCACTGGGTCTGAGATCCCTAAAAGATGATTTACCAATGTGACTGCCATTTTGTTGAGGATATGATGTCCTTGAACCTGTTATTGTTGTTTCTGGATTGGTTAAAATCACTACAAATTCAATAGACATTTTCAACTTTTTTGAAGCCCACCTTTGAATGAGGTCATTGAAAACAGGTACGAATACTTTAGATGTGATCAGACGGCATTTTGTACGAAGTAGTTCATTCAAAGTGTTCTTTGAGTGGCTTTGATTAACCAGAGGCCAGATTTGTATGTAATGGAAAAGTATAGTCATTATTGTTTGGAACTGTGCTCACATAACGTACAAACCACTTTTGATGGAGCCCAGAAATACTCTCCACTGTGTTCTGGTCTTTTTGAGAAGTATGGTAACACTTAGCCCACAGACCTTTTCATATGAGGCCGGTGATGAGAGATTTACAACAGAACTAAGCTGCTTTGTCAGTACCAAGAGTCAGAAGTCGGGCCAGCACTGGCCTGTATTCACCAACGTGATGGATCGGTGTGTTACTGCTTGGCAATTTGGCCAGTGTGGTCGGAGTGTGTGAGAGACCGAGGGAATAATCCAGGGGTGCTTGCTTGCATTAAGAGGCCCATCAGAAGGACTTCTGCGCTCTCTAGAGCTGCTAGTCCCTTGGAGAGAAATGCATGCGTGTCCTTCCTTTACCTCATCTCATTCTCCATTCTCCTCCCCTCGCCTCCTCTCCTCGCTGACCTCTAAACACACATCAGATGTGGAGCCTTGGCCTGCTGATGTTGTCGAGCTGGCAGGTGTTGTGTAAGAAAAGACCTCAGGAAAGTCAGATCTGTTTGATTTTAGCAAAGCATGGCACTGCCTGCTAGCAATTAATCAGAGTGGGAGTTAACTGGGCCCTGTAATTGAAAACAGGCCCTGCTCAGTAGCCTGTCAGATGTTTAAAAGAGAAGGCAGAAGAAAAAGAGAAACTGCTCCTTTCCAAATCTGTATTGATAAATACTGTTGGTTATGAGCTTGAGAAAAACAAGACCTTGGATTTTTGTCTAACCTTTGCCTCATGTGTCTGTCTAATAGAAAGCAAGCCAGGTTTTCTTCTTAGTGAATGTCTGCTGACATGAAGATAGACTTAGTCTATAGTATCTGAGGGTTTTATCGTCTAGTTTGCTGTGTTTTACTGAATTTTCCATTTTTTTACAAGCCTGAACTTCGGTTACTGTTAAAGAAAGGTTTGTTGAAGTTGAAATCATGAAAGGAAGGAAATTCAGAGCTTCACTGTATTCCACAGGTCTTGATTATCAGTTAAATGATATGATCCAGAGAGTATTAAGGCAAAAAGGGATCAGATCTGTGTAGGAAAATACTTTTCTCCATTATGCCGATTATAGCCCTTAAACAGATGACATCATCTTAATTATATAAGCCAGACTGCATTTGGTTCAGCCTTAAGTTGTGAAACCACCAAGGTTGAATCAGTGTATTGTGTCTGTTTTTACAATACAATAAATCCAGGCTGATATATTTATGAGAGACATTTGCCATGCCAAGTTTCTTCCTAGAAATACCGCCAGAGTTAAACTCACAGTAAAACTCACTCAAAGCATTTAAAGCCGCAAAAGATTTCCACGTTCAAAGAACACAAAACAGTGTGGGCAACTGACATGGAACTGGTCAAACTACACGTAACTCTCAGTTTCAATGTGTTCGCTCTCATAATTGCAAATGCCTGCCTTTAACTTCACACCACACTGCTGGAGAAAGGAGAGGAACATCGAGCAGTGTAATTTATACTGGCCTGATTGTTACACACTTCTTCTTCGCCATAAATCACTTGCAAAAAAAGAGACTCTGGAAAGTGTAAATGAGGTCTGAAGTTAATTCACTTAAAGCCATGGAGTTAAACAGCAGTTTGCCTGGTTTTCATCATTTATTCCTTAAAAGGATGAGTGGATGAGTGGAATGGATGACTTCTTTAATATTTTGTCATGACTTGTATTTAGTGTTGGCTACAGTGACGTGATATGTTGTTACTTCTAAAGGGCTGATGAGTGGGTTTTGAAAGGAATCTCAGGCTACATCTACGGCCTCTACCTAAAGAAGACCTTTGGAGTCAACGAGTACCGGCACTGGATCAAAGAGGTAACCTTTTTTGTGTCACAACACTTGCAAGGTTTCCCTAAGAACCTGTCAGCAGAGGTGGCGTACAGCCCAGCTCCTGCAATGCTGCAGTCACTGTTTTTGTCATGATTTGTTTGATTTGATTTGTCATTTTCCTAGCAGAACTGAGATTTTCCTTTTTCCCCAACATTATGACGTGTCATGGTATCTATCAATCAATCAGTCACCTGCTAAACTGAATCTATCCTGATGCATCTCATCATCGATGTAGTTAAACAGATTTCAGTTAATGTTTTACCTTTGCAGTGTGATGTAGTGCCACTGCTCGTTTCCCCTGAACCATAACAATCCTAATATTTCATAGAAATGTAATAATGTCCTATGATGTCTCAGGACATTATTACACTGTTTTGAAGCAAGGAAGGGGTTGGGGGGTTGGGGGAGATCTCCAGTATAACACACAGTAGGAAACCCTGCGCTTCAGAAAAGTTTTTCCCAGGAAATTGCTCTTGAGTGAATGCGAAGCTGAAACTGCGTGTTAGTCCACAGTGATTTGAATGCTCTCAGAACTGGTGGTCAAGGTACCACAGGAAGGAACGGTTAGGGTTTGGTACCTTACAAATGATTACAGCTGGTATGATGAGTTGGTTAATCCATTAGTTGGTTGACATTGCTGATAATCGATTTTTCAAATAAAAAAAGTTGGAAATGACCTGATAATTAATACCTGCGTACATGTGTCCAGCCTCTGCTTTTCTTCACCCTGTGCTGTTGTGAATAGGACATCTTGGTGCTTTGGGCACTGTTTTTTGACATTTCATTAGAGCTGCAAAAATAAGTTGACTATTTGATTGATTGAGAACTTTAAAACTATAAATATAGATTTTTTTTTGGTTTGTTTTGGACTGTTGAATAAAACAAGTAATTTGAATACATCATCTTGGGCTTTGGGAAATTATATTAGGCACCTTTCACTGTTTGACTTTTTATATACAAAATTATTGCTTTGGAAAATAATCGTTAGATTAATCAAACATGAAAGCAGCCACTATTTGTAGCCCTACAAATTATCAGATGATATTAAGTGATTACATTTTCCCCTGAGGTTTCATAAATGTTACTAAATATTATCCTGTTGTTTCCAGGAGTTGGACAAGATTGTGGAATATGAACTGAAGATGGGAGGGGTTCTGTTGCACCCGACCTTCAGCGGAGGCAAAGAGAAGGACAAGTAATACACTCAGCCTCAGTCTGAATCCCAGTGTAGCCATTAGAGTAATTTAGTTTTCACGTTTGAAGTGTTCATAAGAAGTCATTTTCTGGATCATAATTGCATGATACGCTGACCAAACGTTTTTTTCTCCTCAGTCCAACTCCCCACCTTCACTTCTCCATCAAGCACCCTCACACGCTGTCCTGGGAGTACTACAAGATGTTCCAGTGTAAAGCCCACCTGGTGATGAGGCTCATAGAAAACAGAATCAGCATGGAGTTCATGCTGCAGGTTAACCAGCATTTTCTTGCCCTCTGCGTCTGTAATTTTTTAAAGTTTACTTCGTAACAGAATCCAGTTTAGACTTCATTTGAATTCTTTGTTTTCTGCTGTTTTCTGCACTCTGTAGGTTTTCAACAAGCTTCTGAGCCTGGCCAGCACAGCCTCATCCCAGAAGTACCAGAGTCAAATGTGGAGTCAGATGCTTCTGTCTACTCACGCCTTCCTCAAATCCATCTCTAATGTCTCTGGCAAAGACATCGGGCCCCTCATCAAACAATGGGTGTATCCTTTTGTCTCTAATGGATTCTTAGTTTGTGATTAATGAACTGATTGTACTGTGTGACCTTGCACAGCTACACATTAAAGGTGTAATACTTAAGAATTGGCCACCTGTTGAAGGTCGCTCCAAACAAATAGGGGGCAGCATATCACCAGAGTAACTGCTAACTGCTGCTCACTGTACTCTTTCCTGTGGCCATCTGTGGCTTTAGCTTGTAGTTGCTATTAGCTAGCTATCTCAGGTTAGTGGCCCTATCAGCTGTCTGGAGTCCCCCCTGACTGAGAGCAGTTTGGCGAGAGGGAATACAGTACCAAGGATTCGGACTCAATGGATGATGAAGACATGGCAGGCGGGGAGAGGAGAGTCATGAACCAGGAGAGCAGCGAGAGGGAGGTGGGGCATCAGCAGCTAATAGAGCTGGAATATTTTCACATCCAATTCTGTGAATTAATGGTTTATTTTGACCAAACCAGAGTTGGTGATGATTGTAACAGTGGGAAGACAATGACAGTTCTTACATATGGCACCTTTCAAAACCTAGCTCTTGGCAGGATTTTCTGTAGCTTTGTGTTCACTTGAGCTAACTTTGGAACTGCTTCAACTTATGTCAGAAGAAATGGAAACATCTGTGTGAACTAAAACTACTTGAAGTACGCAGAGCCCAGATTCCTAAAAGAAATCTAAAACCAATTTGAAAGGAGAATTATCACAAATGTATCGTTTGCTCTTGAATTGAACAGAAACTGACTACAGCATTTTAAAGCATCATTGCAATATAATAAGTAACTGACCACCACCTTTAGTTGAAACCCCCTCTCTTAACTGGTTATATTTCCCCCTACTGTTCTTGGTTTTCTGCATGTTTTAGCCTTAACTTTTTACACTCAGGGACCAGAGTGCTGTCGTGAAATTCTTTGGCAGTTTTGCCTTCAACAGGAAGAGGAACGTGCTGGAGTTGGAGATCCGTCAGGACTACACATCATCTGGAACTCAGAAATATGTGGTGAGCATTGAGAGTTACAGCATATGGAAGGCGTGTGCTGTCTTTGTGTAGACCAGCTTTTTTTTTTTTTTTACAGCAATGCACAGGTTCGATTGAAAATGTGTAATTATAGTCACAGTATACTGTGGTCTGGTCAGTCCATTCACAGTGCACATCAGGAGAAAAACAATTTCAATTATTCTAATTTGTGTGTTTATTTTGTGTCTATTCAACTTGAGGTAAACTTTCATTTTCAGATTTTCACTTCAGGCTAAAATGAATAGTTGTCCATTGCATGCAAGAGTTTGCTGTGAATGAAGATTGAATACCTGCTGCCTGAGTAATAAAGTGCCAGTACCGGCACAGTAGCCACTGCCTTAACTTAAATAACGTTGTGGACTGTTAAAAGCTACATTCCTAATATGCAATGTCAACTTCATGGCATTTCTCAACTCAGTTACCTGTGGTGGAAAGTAATAAAGAACATTTACTCAAGCACTAAAGTACAAATTTGAGATACCTGTGCTTTACATGACTATTTCTACTTCTACTCCATGACATCTCAGAGACAAATATTGCACTTTGTACTCATTAATCTGACTAATCTTGGATACTAGTTACTTTGCAGCGTCAGATAACAGTCTGAGATATAATCAATACACAAACTATGATGTTATTTTATCACTGTGGCTTTATTGGTTGCTTTGAGAAATTCACAGGAGGCTGAGCAGTATGTAAAGTAATGTAGCAATATATTCTAATTCGCTCCACATTAATTAATTATAATCCAGTATTATAATAGATTGTATTCACAAATGGGCAATTCTGCATAATGAATTATTTTGCTTTTGGGACTTTAAGTATATTTTGATGCTAATACTGCTAGATTCTTTTACTTAAATAACATTTTCAATATAGGAATTTCACTTTTAACAGTGTCTTTCTCCTTCTCGTGTGTGTGTGTGCGTGTGTGTGTGCGTATGCGTGTGCATGTGGCCCATCTTCCCTGGTGCTGCACATTGTGATCAAAAGCAGTAAAACATTTGTTTATAAGATCAAGATAAGTTCAGAATTCTCCAAAAGGCTTCTGTTTGCATATTAAAACCACTAAAATGCTAAAGTGGAGGAGAATACCCCAAGACCCCAATACCTGATTTTAGTTTGTTTCTTGTCACTTTTTTTCCCTCTTGCAGGTTTGTAGTTTGCACGGTAGAATATTGTTCGAGATTCAGTATCTGTAAGGGTCTTTTTGGTTTCCCTGCAGGGTCCCATCAAGGTGACAGTGCAGGAGCTGGATGGGTCCTTCAACCATACACTGCAGATAGAGGAGAACAGCCTCAAACATGACATCCCCTGTCACTCCAAGAGCAGACGGTAAGTACTACAGCAGAACACGTTGCCTCATTCTTTCTCTCATGGTTATACAGTATTATATTTTTCACACTTAATATTTTTTGTATTTCTCCATATTATTACATTAAATTAATACATTATATTATAGATTAATATGTGTTATATGTGACATGTTCAGCAACTTAGTCTTTATTCCATCTGTGCTGGTTCTCTCCTCAGTCCTCTCATGTCTGTCATAGTGATTGTCAACAACAAAGAGTTTTCAATAAATGAATGTGCATTATGTTAGCCTCATATTTGTTGGTTTACTAATCGCTGATTCCTTTTCTGTTCCCAGAAATAAGAAAAAGAAGATCCCTCTGATGAATGGAGAGGAAGTTGACATGGATCTGTCAGCCATGGAGTAAGACATCACTCTGCCTGCTTAGTTGTCACATCCATCGATCATATTACTCACATGTTGTGAAGATGAAATGTCGTGCGATAGATGTTGCCAGAAATACCTGCGTGAGTTGACTTTAGGCACTTTTCCTTCCCTCAATGTGCTTATCTTCTGTTGCCCCTGCAGTGCTGACTCTCCTCTCCTCTGGATCCGGATTGACCCAGACATGTCCATTCTGAGGAAGGTGGAGTTTGAGCAGGCTGACTTCATGTGGCAGTATCAGCTGCGCTATGAGAGGGATGTAGTTGCACAGGTGGGATAGCGGCAGTCAAGCAAATGTGGTCATGTAGAAGCATAAAGTATCATAAAATGAAAAAACGAATATTGTACCAGTATGACACAATTGTACTGAAGTGCATTACTTGAGTAAATGTACTTAGTTACATTCCACCACTGACCTTATCTCTCTGCTAGGAGGAGGCCATCTCAGCATTGGAAAAGTTCCCAACTCCTGCCTCCAGACTGGCTTTGACAGACATCCTGGAGCAAGAACAGTGTTTCTACAAAGTCCGAATGCAGGCCTGCTTCTGTTTGGCCAAGGTATGTACCTGCGTGCATGTGTGTGCGCGCCCAGCGATTTTATGTAAATGAAGAGTCGCATTTAAGATCATCCTGGATACACATGTTTTATGAATAACAGTCGACTCAGGTGTCGCTAAATCCTAATTAATATTAAATTGGGATGTTGGTTTCAGTTGATTTTACTTTCGTTAGCCTGACAGCCATTAGCCAGTAGTGGCTGTTAATGGATGATTCTGTGGTTAATGGATTCTTCACTGACTTGCTGCAAAGGTCTGTGTTGAATGTGTGGGTGCAGGGAAGGACCTTGTTTGTGTAGGCCTGTAAAAGAAGTGGACAGCAAAGGGCTGCTGGTTAAAAAATGGACGTCTGATTGTATACGTAGAAGTCTATGAGGAAAATGAGCCAACTTCTCGCTTGACTTATTACCACAGTAAACATTTTCCGATGGTTTATGGTCTCTGTCACTAGTTTAAAGTCTTCTTCAGTACAGCATGATCAGGATAGAGGCGTAGCAATGTGTATCCATGGCACTGTGTACATTTAAATGGCTGTGACCTTGTTTTGGGGTGTTGTCCGTGTTTTCGTCGTAGAGCTTTGACCCTTTGACAGTGTGTTTTTGAGTTCATGAAAGTCAATTGTAACATTTTGTTCACCTAAAAATGTCTTGTTCAGTGTACAGTAGTACTGAAAGACACTGTTAACTTTTTCTACCAAGTACATTTTGTTTTAAGCCTGTTTTTTGCTAATCGATCATCTCTTATCCCCAGTAAAGCAAATAATCTCAAGGGATAAGAGTGTCCTTCCAAAAGGCCAAGGATTGGTGTTGTGTTTGTTCTTTGCTTCGACTCATTAAATGTGTCAGAGGTCACAAAAACATGGTTTAGGTGGTCTGTGCAGTTGTACACATCAGTGGGAAAACAATCTGACCATGCTGAGTTTGGTTTTCATCTTCGCTTGTTTGCTCTGGAGTCAATTAACTTCAACTGGCAATAAGGAAAAGTCTTGAAAGTAGCATACAGAGATATAAGAGGGAGACAAAATGCTTCACAGAGAGACTGAAACTATCATGATTCTGTTCTGTTAGTCTAAATTCCTCTTCTTCTCCATCTCTATTCACTTATTATGGTAAAAATCTACATTTTTACAAAATATTTAGTTCAAAAATATTGTGTAAAGGGGTACGGTATGAGAACAACATAGAACTTCCCAGCCAGCAAGGCCACCCACCAGTTTAACCCTGGCTGTGCTTGAGCTCAGTTCACTGAATAATCCTATTCTGTGGCTACAGGAAATTCTCGATTCTCTGGATTTGGTCTATTCAAACTTTAACCTCAATGGATTTCCTCCATTCGGGTTCCACCTGAACCAATATTTTCACAACATGATAAACTGAGTGGAGGTTGAAATGGCAGCACTTCACTTTTTTCATTAAGTTGCTGTATTTGGCAACAGAACCCCCAACAGACTCCATCGTAATGGCCTTTGGTATATACTACATCTACACACACACACGCATACACACGCACACACACAAATTGAGACACAAGCTCATACACAGAGATATACACACTCTCTGAGACACACATAAACACATGCACTCATAGACCTGCATACCCACATCGACCACAAAGTGAAATATGGCTGTCTTGAACCCTCAGATGGAGTTGGCTGCATTATTATTGGTTAGGATGGCATTTGCTTGCTTGTTATTGGTAGAAAATGTGGGAAGGAAGAAGGAACAGCCTGGGGCCAACAGTCGGGGGGTGGGGGGGCATAAATACTGACAAATGCATGCACATGTTAATAACTCTGACACACAAAAAATACAGATGTGTTCATGAATGCGTGCACACACACCACACAAAAACATTCCGGTGTGCTAGCCCCCCTTTATTTATCTTACCAAATGACAACATCCTGTGTCCGTGACCCTTAGCCCCATATTACCACATTAACATAAATTCCCCAATATCCTGTTGGAGCCCAAACACCACTGGAGCCACCGGTCTTCATACCTGTGGAAACCTCATGTGCTGCTCGTGTGTACATTTGTTCAGTTTTCAGCACAAAAATTTGAATGGACAGAAAGTACAATGTTATACAAGTTCCAACATTGTTGACTTGCCATTTGTGTGTCATGCAGTCAGCTTATGAAAGTGCAGCTTTATGCTGTTGTGCACATTTTACATTCCATTTGTAGAAATGTTGATAGTATTTAATTCTGCTGTTATTTGACTGTGATGCCAGCAGATGAAAGACAGCCGACAGCCGACAACTTGAACAGAAGTGAAGAAAAGTAATTGAGTAAAGTATGACTGCATTCTTCTCTTCTCGTGTGTGCGTGTAAACCTCGCAGATAGCCAATGCCATGGTGAGCACGTGGCAGGGCCCGCCAGCTATGAAGTCCCTGTTCACCCGAATGTTCTGCTGTAAGAGCTGCCCCAACATCGTCAAGACCAACAACTTCATCAACTTCCAGAGTTACTTCCTGCAAAAGGTTCATCGAGCAAACAACCCCAGCAGGCACACACAAGTTAAACACACACTAGTTCTCAGCCCCATACACTCTCAATCAAGGCCTTACAAGTAGAGCTCCACAGATGAATGGACATTGCCAGTATCTTCACCCAGTTTCAGCCCATCACACATGGAGTGGTGTATATTTTGCCTGATTAGTAACAAAAACCTTCAGTACAGAAATACCACAAATATGTTTTCAGATTAGTGTTTCAGTTACATATTTTGTCCACCAGAGAGACCCGACAAGTTTATTTTTCAGCTGTTGAATGTCCCACCAAAGATTATTATCTAAAATGTTTAAACATGTTGATTTTAAAAAACGAATCTCGAAAGTTACATTGTTACTGGATTTTCACCATTCAAATATTAGTATCAGGCTCATAATTCAGTTGGACTTTACCTATAAGGCCATTCTAATCGTAGAAGGATTAATCTTTTGTCTTTGTTTTTCATGTTAGACGATGCCTGTTGCCATGGCGCTACTCAGAGATGTCCAGAACCTCTGTCCCAAAGATGTCCTCAACTTCATCCTGGACCTCATCAAGTATAACGACAACCGAAAAAACAAAGTAAAGACACACATTCACACGCTCTATTCTCTAACGCCGGGACTCTTGATCAGTAATGACCATGGCCAAAACCTTACAAATACACAGTAGTTTTCATTTTCAGGTTTCCTTTTCTCTTTCCTCTCTCGTCCTCTCCCTCCTGTCTGTCTTCAGTTTTCAGATAACTACTACCGTGCAGATCTGATCGAAGCACTGACCAACTCTCTGACCCCAGCCATCAGCATCAACAACGAGGTGCGGACAGTGGACAACTTAAATGCTGACGTCCGCCTCATCTTGGAGGAGATCACACGATTCCTCAACATGGAGAAACTGCTGCCAAGCTTCAGAAACACCATCACTGTCAGGTTAAGAGCGGAGCGTGTGTGCCTGTATCTGTTTCACGCATGGCCTCCCAAAACACGCATCTCTCCCTGCAGCTCGCGATCTCAGTTTTACACCACAGTATACTTAAACACGTTGGTATGTTGCTTCCTGTTGCTCTACAGCAGAGCAGAGAATCCTAGCTTGTTTCCACCTAATCACACCATATTCACATAGTGATCTTAGTCTTGTTTATTAACGAACACCCATCTGCCACTGTCAGCTTAGTATATGAAATTAAGGAAGTAACAGTTATGGGGAAAAAAGATGGCGTGACAAGATTTCATTAATTAATCATTCATATCTGATTTATAATCATTCATATCTGATTTATCCAAAAGGAAGAGCAAACCTGGTGTTATTATTTTGACATAGAAAAGGCGCAGTGCCCACTTTTAGTCATCTTTTGCATTCATTTCACACACAACTAGAATATCCCTCATTTTTCATCTCCTCTGTTACCCTCCTCCTCCTCTCTCTCCAGTTGTCTGAGAGCGATTCGTCAGCTTCAGAAGAACGGTCATATTCCCAGTGATGCGTCACTCTTCAAGTCCTACGCTGAGTATGGCCACTTTGTAGACGTTCGCATCGCTGCACTGGAGGCCCTGGTGGACTATACTAGAGGTAAAACATTAATTGCAAGTAATTAGCTGTTGTTATTAGAATTATTATTACTACATTTTGTCATTTTAAAAACATTGAGATCTGATATGGCTCTGATAAGTAGGGGTCCGTGATAACTGACATGGGGCCAAATCTCCAATAAAGAGACCAATAACTGCGTAATTAAGACACGGCACCTGAATGTTTGTTGAAAAAAAACAGAGTGGGGGTTTCTTCCTGCAGTTCTGCTTTATTTTGACACATCTTTGGTATCTTGAGGATGTTTTTCGTAGTGACGTGCTGTATTCAGGTCAGTGAAATGCAGCTAACTCTTTTATGTGCTTTTTTTGTCCTGCAGTTGAAAGATGTTCAGCAGAGCTGCAGTGGCTGCTCAACATGGTCCAGAATGATCCAGCTCATTATGTCAGGTCTGCTAACAGCTAGCACACACATGCACCCATCATGCTGTACATTACACACACTCTATCTCACTGTACCTACAATGATCCCACCTCAGGGTTGTTTTCTTTTGCTTGGTCTGTTTGTCATTGCATCTTGTACAAATGTCAGTACTTTTACATAAAGTTGCAATGCAGCTAGAATATTAGCAAAAAGATTACTGATTGTCTACTGTTCCTGTTTTTAACCTCAGGACTAAAGGAATTTATCACCATATGGAAGTACATGTACGTGATTTTGTCACACTTCCTCAGTAACATGTTTATAAAGAGAAAGTCATTGCAAAAACCAAATTTCACCTCTGATTAGAGGAAGTGATTTCAGTGTAACTAAAGGGGGATGAAATCCACAGCCATGTATAAATACATTTGAGAGCTAAAGTTTTTCAGCAGGACAGTGACCTTTCATAAGACAGTATTGTACCAGTGGGCTCTAATCTGAGGTGCCGTTGTTACTGAGGCTGGTAACTGTCATGAGAGATCATGCATGGGTACATCTAAATGACCAGGCTCACCTGCTGTAATGCTAAATGAGCTGACAGACAAACAGCCAACATGCATTCATCTTCTTGTTTGTTGTCCAATCAGACACGAGATCCTGGGAATGCTCTGTAAGAATCCACCTTTCACTAAGACAACAGACTCGGCTCTGTGTAATGAAGCTTTGGTCGATCAGCTCTGGAAGCTAATGAACTCAGGTGAGACACGCACACATACACAGACCAACACACACTTACCTGCACTCTTTATGAAGGACAAGATGTAAAATCCTAAAGACTTCTCGTTGTCATTGAGTCAGTCAAGCTGCACAGTACTTACAACAAATTGAAATAAAGGCCACGGGGCTGTCACTGTACCATTGTATGTGTAGTGTATCAGGCTGGTTGGAGGAGCTTGTGAGAGGATATGACCCAAAAATGTAAAAGTAATTCAAATAATTGATCAGATGCAATTGAAAGTGTATTAGACATGTTGTACTAGCCAGCCTGTGCACAGTGTGGCATCAAAAACAGACTTCAGTTTTCATCTTCCCTTGTTCCATCACTAACATGCCACATTCAGTTGTGTTTTGAATATATGGCCCAGTCAGGTCTCAAGGAAAAGGACAGCATGTCAGTTCCTCAGGAATTATTACTGCTGAAGCATCTTTTAGCACTGAACTCACATTTCTCATTTATATGATGAAGAGTTGTTCAACTCTAAGGCTACGCAGCTGTCTCATGAATTTAGGTCATAAAGTATGAATTAATATTGGATTGAAAATGCATCTAACGATCAATAGCTCTAGACCAGTTGCTCTTTGGCTTTTTCACTCAAGAATAAATAACTGCTGAGTTTCCCAAATGGCCTGATCCAACCACAAGTAGGGGAAATACACAGTTGAGAGTTTAGTTATTACACGTTCAGTTTTATCTTGCAAGAATTGCTCTGACAGAACTTCAGTCACTGACACAGTGCATGCAACAGAACCAGGAAAACATTTGAGGTAGAAAGTTTTCTCCCTGTAGAGGAACTGCCGCAGAGACCTGATATGTTTGTAGGTACCATATAATAATCTATTTCATCCTGTTGTTAGACAAGTTGTCCTGTCTGTCAAAGCCAGCAGTTCTTATTTGCAATGAAAAACTTTGATAACAGTAGCCAGTCTCATTTCACCAGTTCACTTCTGGTTGCACTGCGGCTTCAGACTTCTGAGGATGTTTCATTCACTACTGGTGCTGTCTGAATGTTGTCCGAAACCAGAGCACTATGGTCATGTTGTGTTATGGACTTCACTAAGTATTAAGTTGAGTTTTTTTAAAGAACGTGTAAAGCCTTTAAGGTTCCCAGCAGCACAGTTGGTTCTTTCATTGTGACATGGAAGTCTGGACCCACCAGGGTTCCTCTTTGCGTTTAAACTCAGTAACCAGACAGGAAGGATTTGGTCAACAAGGGTAACAAAGACTCAGATCTAGTTCACCACCGCCCCTCTGGTTTACTAATCATGTAGGGAGCTCATTTTTTCACATTGCTTATTCCGTTTGAGTAGTTTAAAATCAAATGAAGGTTATTGTCACACACAGAGTCATACACAGGACAACGTATAGGGAAATTTATTCTCTGCATTCAACCCATCCTAAGTATTAGGAGCAGTGGGCAGAAACTACGCAGCACCTAAGGGCCAACTCCACTTCTAATTCAGTTCCTTGGCAAGGGTCGCGACAGGAGAATTAACCTTCCATTCACACATTTGATGGTGGGGGAAACCGGAGCACCCAGAGGAAACGCAGTCATGGGGAGAACATGCAAACTCCACACAGAAAGGCCGGGCATTGAACCCAGGACCTTCTTGGGTTCAGGATCTTCTGTCTTCTAACCAGTGAGCCACCGTGCTGCTGCCAAAAAACAAACAAAACACAACAAAGCACTTACACTGCTGCAGCCTCCATTCCAACCAGGCCCCTTCCAGTGAGGATTTATTCAAGTATGCAACTTTCACCCTGAGAGTTATCAGTTGGCATATTTTGTTATGGCATCTGTCATCATCTGATTGATAAAAAGAGGTGATAGCAGATTGCTTTCTATCTTTCAGAATGGCAAAGGCATTAGTTTCCCCTGCCACATGTGTTTGACTGGACAGACTTCTGTCAGACTGCTGTTGCACAACTCACTGACACAATCTGCACGTTGTAATCCTCTACAATCAATCCCAAGGGGTTTTGAATTAACTTTAAAGGATTCTCAGTGAAAAAGTTGGTTCTGCCATAAATTATTTTGTTTTTGAATGACTAATGCAAGGCTTGTATGGCTCAGTCAGCTGGTGTCCAGATTTGTACTGATCCCTGTTCCATGTTATAGAAGAAAAATGACAAACTTTCAAGTGTTGCTACAGTTCATCATGTCGTGAAGTAGAACTTTTTACTACTCAGGATTTTACTGTTTCTCTGTCCTTTTTCTTATTATCATATTCATTTCATAGTTGTTAGGAATAGCTGCAAGTCTCAGCTTACCTCGAGTTGCACTTGCTTACTTCCAAACACGTGGCTGCACAATCATTTCCAGTGTTTGCTCCGAAAACTGTAGAAAGTACTGAAAGATGCCCATCACCAGTTTCAGACTGGGGTGACTTGATTTGTGCAACCAGCAGTCCACAAAAGATATTCCACTAACAATGATGTAAAACAGAAAGAAGGAACAAGTCTGCACATTTGAGAGCCTGGAACCAGAAGTAATCTGGCATTAGTAGAAACAATATAAGCCCTGTAAGAATGTACTTCCTGCAGCACTTCAATGCCTTGCAGGGTGTTGCATGTGTTTAATGGCGTGTTAGAGTCACAGCCATTTGGTGGACTTGCTGCTGACTCTGCTGTTTTTCTTGTTCATTGTCGTTGGTGCTATCACAGACAACACATATTCTTGTTAGGCACAACAAGGACTAAGAACAGAAACAGTTAACAGAACCATGGTAGTGATTGCAGTAGGTTTGGTGGCAGAGTGTGTTTCAGATGAAATCTTTTGCTCCTGCTCTTTTCCTTCATTATTATCTGCTTGTTTCTTCCTGTCATGAATTGAAAAAGGTTCAAGTCTACTCTTTGGTGCTGTGCCTGTACCATATGCGCACATGCTTCTGCCTTCTATTGTGTCCTCAGGTTTCATTATTTCACTTTCTTCCAGGGGGGCCTATGTGTCTTTTAGCTCGCGAGCCAGGCCGATCTGTGGTTCAGTGTGCCAATCCAAATACACACCAGCTCAAAATCCAAATACAAGTACATGTTCACCATTCCTGAAGACCATGGGGCTCTGATTGCAACATATTATTTCATTTATTGACTTACAAGCTTGAAGGATGAAGAAAAATATTGATAATCATTATTTCCAGTGAACTTTTGTTTGTCGGTCAGTCGGTGTGGGTGGCTGCCGGGCAGCCTGAATGTGCTGCCAGTTTAAATAGTAAGTGACCAGAGTGTGGTAACCTTAAATACTATGTTATGAAAATGTGTTGGTTGTTTTATTCCTGTCCCCCCATAAACCAAAGCCCCCCACGTGTTAAACACACACACTCACACAGGATGATGTGTCTCTGGCTGAAGGTCAGTGCTGGAGGAACACAAACGCAGAGTACTTTATTTCAACCTTCTTCCAAAGCCACAGTCCACCCTCCATGCTAGGCGCCTGGCCTTTGGATTGTCAGCTTCAGCAGTAATTGGTGTTGAATTCATTCCAGCTCTCAACACACTGCTACTCAGATGACTCATATAATGATGCTTTTGGCTCTGGAGTGATTGAAAGCTGATCTTGTATTTAGTTGTGCTCCCATTGTCTGATGTGTGGCTGAAGAACAGCTCAGGATTAATTCCTGCGGTATACTCTATAAAGAAATAGATTATAGCATGAACTGAAGGCAAAAAGCGTTGATAGCTTGTCTGAATGGCCACAAACGTGGGGTGACAATTCTGTTGGGCCAAGATGTGATAATATTTTTGAACACTTCATGGTTTTTACACAGAAAAAGTGATCTGATTTAAGAGCTTGAGAGAGATGTTCACACCTCCACACACCTGGCCGATTACTGTAGAAAGTGGGCGGAGCTGTAGGCTTGTCCACTGTTCAGTGGTCTGCAGCATACTGACCCTCTGACTGCACTGAAATGCAGTACAACCTTATCTGACATTCTCATGACTTGCCCCCCTCTGACTTCATTCCACCCTTCTATCTGTCCTTCCTCTGCACCTCTCTTTTTTATCCAACTCATGTTACTGGTGGTAACATGATGGTGGGTTTGTAATGCAGGTGAGGTGTTTTTCATCTGTTCTTCCCTTTGTCTGTAGCCGTCTTTGATAATTGATCATTTACTACCCCCTCCTTGTCAGTCTGTACCTCATTTTCACCTTGCCCCTCCTTTTCGCAGGTACCTCCCATGACTGGCGTCTGCGCTGTGATGCTGTGAACCTCTACTACACGCTGTTCGGTTTGACTCGGCCCTCCTGCCTGCCCTTGCCAGAACTGGGCCTCGTGCTCAACCTGAAAGAAAAGAAAGCCGTTCTAAATCCCACCATCAAGCCTGAGCTGGGGGTCGGCACTATCATGGACACGCCTGCCAGTATAGGCATCCACGGTGTTGGCATGAGCTACGCAGCTGTAAGTGGTGTGGGGTCTATGTCAGTACTTTCTGAATTACTGAATGGACGACATTTTAAGCTATTTCTTGACAGGTCATGTTTGTATTTTGACCATAAATTATTTCATTTCAGCCAACAAACACATCAATTAAAGACCTACAACATCACACCACAGCTCAAGTTCCATTGCTTTCTGTGCCAGTGGTGATGTAATCAGCAAGCTGCTTGGTGGTCTTTATTTCCTTCTCTTTGAAAGTCTTTGATTTAGTATTGCTACATAAAAGTTTTCAGATGGCACACAGATAGCAACTGCTTCATAGAAACCTGTGTTAGGTTGGATCTATGTAATTATGGGTACTATAGAGTTGCCAATATGTTTGGCTGTACCTCATTCCCATTGCATCACCATTGTGCCCAGAATCAGTGTTGAGCACAATTCTGCCTATTTTGGCCATAAAAGCAGGCAGCTGATTGAATCAGCATCATCCTAGCCTGAGCACAGGTTGACTACACTGCAAGCTGAAATGACAATACTGACAACACTTAGGAAGCTGCTCAAAGCTCTCAGAATTATTGACTTAAAGTTCTTTATTCATTCTCATTACATTATTGTGCAGAAGAAATACCCTTAGTGGTTTCATACACACAGTTTCAATGTACTCTTAACTCGCATTGTTTTTAAAATGACACTATTAAAAAGAAGAATAAGTAAGCCATACTACTACATTATTAGGCTTATTTGTTTGTGTCTTCCAGGTGGATGAAGAGCCAGATCCTATTTCATTAGGTGTGTGCGGAGTGGGTCAGCCCCCCCAGGGCCTGAAGAGGAAGGCCGAGACCCCGCTGGGCTCCCCTCCAGAGCCCGGACAGATTCTGCAGCAACAGGATGATGATGGACGAGGAGGCCGCTATAAGATCAGGGTAACAGGCTGCCCTGACTTTGGACCTCACTGTTTTGTTTGCTGTGCTTTACTTGCCACTGCCCTGTTCTTGTCAAGTCTTTTGTTCTTTATTTTGATAATTTTATTCAGGCTTATGGACTTCTGTTTTACTGAAACTTGCAGCATAGAGTTACAATAATGTCTCTGCTGTACATAAACTCACTGAAATAATGATGCTCTGTCATCCTGTGTTAATATGTAGTTCTGGTTTGTTCCATTTAGTTCAACACAATGGAAGATGAAGATATTGATATGGAGACTGTTCATGATAGTCAGGCTTTCATTCACCATCATCTCAATCTGCTAGAGAGACCATCTACACCAGGTAAACACACACACACACACACACACAAACAAGGAATATTCCTTGCATCATTCCGGAAAATAAAAAGCTATCCAAAGCCTGGTGCTGCACACGCTTCTTCTCTGCTTCTTTTTAGGAAAAGAGCCGCCTTCAGTCGAACAGTCCATGCTCTCCATGCCCGCCACGCCTGTGCCGTCCTTTGCCAAAGAGACCGCCTCTTTGTCCTCCAAACACGGCGGCGAACATAGCCACCACCATCACCACCACCACCACGAGCACAAGAAGAAGAAGAAGAAGCACAAGCACAAACACAAGCACAAGCACAAGCACGACAGCAAGGACAAGGAGAAAGACAGAGAGAGGGACAACTCCCATGCTTACAGCAACAGCCCGGCCAGCGGCAGGTCCCTGCGCTCGCCCTCTTTGTCTGACTGAGACACCTGGAGGGGAGTTTGGTTTCCAGTTGTTTCAGACAGTGTTAACTGGACACATCCATCACACAGTAGCAGGCCTGTATCTCAGTCGAGCACAGAGACACAGATGTAAAGCAAAATATGTTTAGCTGATCAAAATATTCATGACTCAGTAGTGTTATCATACAGGAAGACGTATTTGGACAAAGTGAAGAGAAATGATGCTGTTCAAGTGTTGTAGTCAGATAAATGGCTGCAGTGAATTCCTCGGCAGAAACAGCAGAGACAGGAAACAAGGAAGTCTGAACAGAGGTTGCAGTGTCGTTGAGGTAAATCCTCCAGAGGTGTGTCCTCACACCACGCAGACACACACAGCCTGCAGGAGTTCCAAGCTGTCTGAGGCACACGACCACATACACCTCCCTCCACAAACCTCATCCCCACCCCCCCGAACAGACACCACTGTGGTCTGCCTCATCCCCACGGCTCGATCCCAACATTCAGCGAGTGGCTTCTGAGGGGAAACTCCTTGATGGTGGTGTGGATTTAACCATCCTGTCTGGACTGTGCCTCTGGTGTCTTTAGCGTCATGCAAACGACATGTCCCTGCTGCTCACAGATGGAAAATAAAGAGAGGAGTTTCACCGTGCTGCACCGCTGAAACTCAAGTAATACTACGGTGTTTTTTTAATGCTTGTTGTTTCTAAACTGTCATTGATTAAAGATGCTTTTGTATACATGAATGTTTTCACTAGCTTGAATTCAGCTCTACAAAGGCTTTTATGGCCGGTTTTCTCAGCCTTTATTTAGAACATGCAGAGTTCTATATCCCCCCTTTACATAACCAGAGAAGTGTTAAAAGGCCTAAATTAATCTGCTCTTGCTTAAAAAAGACATTGGTTAAATATTCATGCCAGCATTTATTCCCATTTAAAACTTCTGCATTATCCTGGGAACTCTTGTCTCCAGTGTGTTATGAGATTTCATGATGGTTGTGAATCGCCTTGTTGGGATTACGGACAGTTTAAGAAGTGTGTTGTTGTTCTTGTTGAACACAATAATCTACTAAAAGACATGAGACAATGTTGATTTCACAAACGCACTGTAGATACAAAGCAGTCATGATAGAAGTACAGAATTAAAAAAAGTTAAAACAGTTTACTCACAAGCTCTTTGGAAAATGATGGATGTATCTTAACACAGGAAAGTGGGTCTTACATTTTCATTGGTGACTTTATTATATTCAAAATAAATGAAAGTACATTATCTTTTTTTCTATTGTTCTATTTGTGCAGAAGGCAAAGCATGTTGATGCCTGTGTGAGAAATAGGTTGGAGCAGCTTTTGAGCTACATGGAAACATTTAATTTGACTCCCTGGCTGCTTAGACTGTGTTGCTCCTTGTCCCATATTACCCATTTAAATCCGTAACTTTAGATTTCAGAGTACACCAGCATCAGTGTAACTTCATTCAGCAAGTACAAGACCAGCGAAAATACTTCAGTAGCACTTGCAGTAGCAGCTGCAAAGACAGTGGTCATCAGTTGATAGAGAGGCGAAGGTGAGAGCACCTCCCTCCAAAGCAGCGCCAATGAGACGCCGGTCCGCACCTTTCGGACTCCTCCCCCTCGTGCTCCCGGTGTCTCCAGCGGTCCTCTCTCCGGTGGTCCTCACTCTCAGACCTACAGCACAGGACACCGCTCAGGCCCACGGAGGAGCATGTTGCTGCACAAACTGGTACGGTAAGAGTCCGTCCCTGCACCTTCCAGCTGGAGGTCGCTTCAGATTGTAGACACGCTGTGCGTAACTGCGCATTATTTCTTACTTTGCGTTATTTGTTGTGACCGAAAGGGCATTTTCCAGGTTTTCTTAGTTCTTTTTCCCCACTAACCCCCTCCCCCCTCCCTGCTGCTAACATTAGCAAAACAATTGGAGATTTCGTCTGTCAACTCCTAGATGCGATCGTTTCGTCAGAGGCCATTATTATGCGGATGCGGGTGGTCCCTCTTCACTTTGAACTCAGCACCGCACCGGTGCTGACAGGGCATCGAGAACAGAAAGAAAGAAAAGTCTTCTTCCTTCTTCATTTGGAAATAAATGCATCAAACGGAAAGCAAAATACAAAACCCCCACAAGAGCACCTGACAGTCATTTAGTAAAATGAATGAAAACAGTCTGATAAGCCTGTTCTTCCTCTGCCTCTGTGTCAGCTCTCCAATGGAGAGCAAACCTGTGCAGCAGTTCCATAAATGACTGTTCTAAGACCAGATGTGTTGTTATCTCAGGTTGTTTGGATCCTGTCAGTCCTGTGTGGCACTGATGTGTGTTCGGGATTTGTCTACGACCGGCCCAGACGCTCGGGAGAGGACAGGACCTCAGCCAGGACTGAGTGTGAGTACGCTGCTCTTCTTACTGCCAAGCACAGAGAGCATCTCTGACCCTGAGCCAGCAGGCGTTCTCACAGCCGAGCCGGCCTGGACAAAGCTGCCGCATCCCTCCCGCCTTCAGGCTGTTCTGAAACAGACCCTGACCTCTGACCTCCCAGTGGATTGCAGGCAAGGGAGAGTCAGTAAAGTATCTCACTGATCATTCAATCATTTCTAGAGGTGTGAAGGGCCAGCATTTCACTAAAAGAAGAGCAAAGGTTGTAGGAAAGTCTCAAAAATGAGCAGAATTTCGTGTGGAAAGTTTTATCCTGTTTCCAACCCTGTTAATTATCTTGAGACATTGTGGGTCCGTTATAGTTGAGCTCTAACTAAAGATTATTTTCATTATTGATTAATCTGCAGATTATTTTCTTGATTTATCAATGAAACATCTGGCCTGCCGTCTCAGTTTCCCAGAGCCCAGAGAAAACCAGAGATTCAGTTTACTATCACGTAAAACGAAGAAAATTATTCCACTAACTGCTTCAGCTCTGCGTTAGAGAGTATTTAACTGACGCTGTGTCGTCAGAAAACACTCAGCAGTTTGTGCTAGTGTATTCTAGTTTTGTGCATAACGCCAGATTAATAATCATTCCATCACACTGACACGATAAATCAATATGCGAAACAGACACACTGGTCTCTGAGACATTGGGATGATATGTTTGGACTACATTTTATGTGCTGCAGGATTAATTTGAAAAAAATTGTCAGCTGGAGTCAAACATCACTAAATATTGTGAGGTTTTCTGCTGGAAAATGCTTGAGAACAATACAAAGGTGCATTAAGCTTATGTAGAGTTTCTCACAACTGTGTTCAACACACATTAACAGCACATGTGTTCAGTAGAGCAGACTCCAGAAAAAGTCAAACACTTTCATTTAGTTGCCAAAGCATCTGAGCACGGGCCATGTGAAGTGTGTTTTGGACGTGCATTCATGTATCTTGGCCAAGACATGCCTAAAGCTACGCTCCAGCTCCAAGACACATGCAGAAAACAACCTCTTTTTTTTTTTTTTTTTCTTCAGAGCTGAGTTAATCTTGAACCCTATGTGAGCTTCAAGCGCAATCAGTCACCCCAACGTCAGCCGGAGTGACACACGTCCACCCCCGGCTGTCTCCAAGATCACGCCTCCGAACATGAGCAACGTGCAATTAGACGAGAGGCAGCTTTCCACAGCTGCAGCTCCGGAGGAATTTCTCCTGCTCAGTTTATTTGCTGGGTTATTTTCTATATGAAGTGTCTGCCAGCGCATATGAAATGAGCGAGCAGCAGTATGTGGCGGCGGCAGCGGTGGGGGGGTTACAACGGATCACTGTGCGAGGTTGTGATTGGGCGGCCTGTGTGTTTTTATGAAGAGAGGGAGTGTGTTTGTGTTGCTCTACCTTGAGTCAATATTAAGAGAGCATTGGAGCTCAGCCTCTGCTCCAGATTCTCAAGCCTTGTCGGCAGAAGGAGGAAGAGGTTTGCTCCTCTGTGCTGTAGATTGTCTCTTCTGGACTTTGCTTATTGTTTATTTCGCTGCGTTTTTGCATGAGATCAATTTGCAAAAAATGCTTATATGCACACAGTGAGTATGAATTTGCAAGATAATTAAGAGTTGCACAACGCTTCTTCAGTGCTTTGTTCACCAGAGGTTTTCAGCTGCCTCGCCTTCATCAGGGTGATATCTGAACACTTTCTTTATGGCCCATCAGTTAGTCATGAGACTAAGAAAATCACCGTAAATCCCATCATCTTTCTTCAGAATACCATATTTACTCTGAAAAAAAGGAAGGCAACATAACGAATTTCCTCCATCTGAACACTTATGGATTATCCTAGCCATGATGCAGCACTGTCATTTTGCATTTCACAGCCTGGATGAATCTGGACATTTCAGCCACTCAGATCATCTAATTAATTACATGAAGAATGTTAAAAATACATACACGCTCACAGTGACTGTGAGATGGGAGAAAATGTCAACTAAAAACAGAATTTACTCTGCCATTTACCAACCATGTGAAAATCAACTGGCCTGCAGAGGCAGCACTGGGCACATTGCTGCTGAGCAGCGCAGCAGCCAGGGGTGAGGAAGAACTCCTGCACCATCTTTGCGTTATTATATGTCACAGTAAAGCACAGACCTCAATGATACAATGAATGATGGCTGAGATCCATTTAGCTGCTTCTCAAGGTTCTGGTAATGTTCAAGCTGGCTCACTGTCAGACTGTCATGATGTGCTGAGACCCCCCCCCCAAAGATCAGTTCATCTGGACATATGTCAACGCAGCTATCGCACTGGGACAAAACAGGAAAGGATGGTCTCTGCTCGCTTCCACTCAAAACCTGGAGAGGTTTGTTTGTGGTGTGGCAACAAATGGACCCACCACCAGTGTTTTGGGTTGCTACAGATGTGACTTCAGCACCATTTCAAAAGCAAAACTGCTAATAAATCCACCTGCCGACTGTGAAATCAAAAAGTGCGTGACAGCGATCCCACAGTAAAGAGCGACGCCTCCTTTTCATCATATTCATGACACGCGGTCGATTTGCAGTCTAATACTAAAATAAGGCTTCTAATCAGATCTTTGAGAGTTCTTTGTGAAACTAAAGAACATAAATGTACACATCAGAAGCATTAAAGTGCTGCGTTAACTTCTGTCACTGAAATTTGATTATCCCATGTGGGTTCTGATGATGCACTGACGGCGTTCTCCAAAACTGTCAAGCCAACAAATTATCTGTCAGTCTGCATAGCTTCATGTTTAAAAGTCCTACTGAGCTTTAAAGTTCATTGGAAACAGAATTCCTGTTTTTCGTTATTTTACACCTTCCTGACCTTGTTTTGTTCCACTCTGAGAGTTGCTCAGAACATTGCATAGAGTTTCAAGTTTCCTCCTGGTTTGGCTAGACGGTGGTCCTGGATCAAGGCTGGGATAACCCTAGCTCATCAGTTGACCACAACACATCCTGTGATCCTGTGATTGAGAAAAAATGTAATCAGCTGAAAATGGTACCTAATCGACTTTATTGGGCCTCGAGGCAGAATGAGTAGGATTTGTTGGTTAAGGTTTGTGAACGCTCCTTTCAAAGTCCCCCCTCCTCCCTGACTCAATAGCTCCTCTTGGATGCTGCTTTCGATCTGGCGCCTGGTCGCTACGTTTTTCTGGAGTCCCGCCCTCACACCCTGCATGATGTTATTGGCTGAGGGCTTTACACCCACTGCCCAAAGGCTGATGTCCGGAAACATCCTAAACACAGCAGAATGCTAAAATACAGGCAGAGGGCAAATACAGACTCTGCTGCACACTTCTAGAGGGTCATAAGTGATGATTGACAGGGATTCTTTAAACATGACTCCCTGCATTGTTTTTTTTAGGAAAAAACTCTCTGTCTCCCTTCAACACTGGAAACTTGGACCTGTAGTCCACACCCAGCGCAAGGCTGATGGGAGCGAGGGGATTGATGCTCTACACGGCTGTGCCAACTAGCTGAGCAGCAGAAATCATCTGAAGTGTTCCAGCTCAGTTCCTTCACATAGTGCATGTGCACACACACGCACACACATGTCCACACAGAACACACAAACACGTGCTGAAAAGCTCCTGTTGGCATCCTCTGGTTTTCTCTCCGAGCGAGGTTGTTTTTTCACGGGTTGGTGGACAAGGAGCACGTTGTTCGAAATGTAGCAGCGAGTTCACTCCGTCTCACACTCAGATCCCCAGGATGTCTTCAGTTAAGCCGGGGGCGTCTCGCACTGTGTGCTGGGATCCAGACTGGACCACTGTCCTTTGGCTCAGAAGTGGACAAGAGCATTACTGTGTTGTGTAGAGGCCGAGTGTCCCCACAGAGAGGTAGAATTACTGCCGTTTGGGTCCCAGGAGAGGACTCAAAGTAAAGGACTTAAAGATGGCTGGGTTTGGCTCATGGCTTCCAGAGCTTTAGCACAGTTAGTAGAATTATCAGCAAAGAAAAAAACAGTGAATTGCTGTCATTCTGAACAGTGAAAAAGACATTGTTTTTGAAAGTGGTAGGTTATATTTTTGCAGTATTTGTGACTGTAGGTCAGTACAGGTTGGTGCTTTAAATGTCCTTTAAAGACAGCTGAGTCAGTCATTCATCATGTGGACAATATACAGTCCTTTAAAGACGCTTTCTCTGATGTTGTTATTGCACCCACTGGCCAGATGCCAAAATGTCGTCCCACTCACATGTGGAAGGTGTTATCTTATCTTGTCTCGTCTAAACACACACCTGATGTCGTGACCCGCACGAGCTAGCAAAGTTAGGTGGGTCAGACAAAAAAATCAATGCAACTGCAATACAAAGTGTATCTGATCACTGGAATCACAGCTCCCTTTTATTTTATTAGCAAACTCCAGATCCTCAGGCAAATCCTCATGAAAAGGAAGGCAATGAGGGATTTTTATAGTGATATACAGTATATCCGTTAACAGGTAAGAATCGGCTCAATACCATTTCACTGTTATAGAAAAAGAAAACCCAGAGCCATGACCTGTCAAATTACTTACAGTTATTGATCAGATATCCTACGAAGGCCTGTGAACAGGGGCGGCAGTACGTGATTAGAGGGTTGGCTGGTTGCCTCAGATTTGACTACATACAACACATGAGTTCAGGTGTGTTTTAGCATCGCACAGGATCAGAAAACTGAGGGGGTCTTATGTTCAAATACTCAAAATATTGTTGATGGACTGTGAGAGATGGTAGAACAGTTCATGCATTTTTTTATTTCATTATGTCTTTAAGTTGGCTTCATGTTTTACTCCTCTGCATCATGGTAGATCAGCTTCATCAATGCTGACGACGCTGTCATGACTCTTGTCTGTCAACACTCATGTTTGATATGGACTCTCCTCAGCAGTGCACTGATGCTGTTTGTGTTCGAGACACCGCGGTGCAGAGCTGTGCCGAGCCTCTTCATCTCACAGCAGGACACCCAAATAACATAAAACACCCATTGAACGTGTGTCTTTGGTCCTCAGCTCGCTCTGCGTCTCAGTACGTGCCGACCTCGGGCTCCTGCAGGAACAGGTGTTTTGAGCTGGCCGAGCAGGAGCCACCAAACTGTCGCTGCGACAACCTTTGCAAGACCTACAACGGCTGCTGCTGGGACTTTGATCAGCTGTGCCTCAGGACAGGTACTCCGTCGTCCTCCCTCCTCATCTGCTGATTACTTTTTTCTTCCTGTGCAGCTTTTCATCCCCTCTGTCTTGGTACTTCAAGAGCAAAGCAGCTAATGTAAAATAAGCTAAACTTAAGACACACCAAACCATTCCTTTGTATTACTATGAAAAAGTATTATGATTTAAACTCACTCACAGTGTTTGTCTTTGGAGGCGTTCTTGGACCTCATGGTGCAGGTCAGGTCAGAGAGGCCAAATAAAACATTCTCAGATTTCTTTCTTTTTTATGCCATTAAGCTGCAGGAAATCCTTGGACATCTGGCATTTAATATCCATCAGGTGGCCGACAGGTTTTTCCAACAAAATGGCAAATCAGCCGCGCGATGTGACTTTTATGTGTTGCTGCGACTCTGCAGTTTCGTTCATGTGTGAAAGAGAGAAAAGAAAGGATTCTCCTGATTTACAGCGTTATTCCACGTTTTCAAATGAAGATTCACATCCCAAACTGGTGAGCCTATAAAATGTGCTCCAGTGCTAACATTATTAGCTTCACCTCAAGCAACAACAACTGTAAAATCCTACTTATGCATTAATGCACCAGATTTCACTGCTTTTTCTATATTGAGTGCTTCGTTTAGCTCATGTGTCATTTTGAACATAGGACTTTGACTTGTAATGGGGTTTTTATACAGTGCAGTATTGCGACTTCCACTAAAGTACAGGGTCTGACTTCTTTGGAATGTCAGTGCTGGTCACAGCTGTACTCTGCACTATGCTGCCATTTAGCCAGACCCTGATTATTTTGGATCTAAATTTATGTCCCTGCCCTAATATGCCTAGAAAAAGACTAACGTGGCTAATTATCGCTCTCATTTTCAAAGTGCTTTTGCCGAGCCTTTTAATCAAGCCTTATAAATATCTGGATATCGTTTTTAAGCGTGATTGTCCAGCTGTACCGTTCAGTTGAATGAGCTGGAAATGAGCCATGTACTGAATATGCATGTACTTGATGTGGGCCTGAACAGATTTCTTACTTGTTATCCAGGCTGGACTTGTTTGTAGCCATTCCTCCCTGTTCATGTGTTGCCTTCTCTCTCTGTCAACATTTCCCCTCCGCTACTTCCAGTCTTGGTGGTCTGATTTGACTCTCCCCTTCAGCCTGGCGGTCTTTGGTTTACCACCGCCTCACCGCTGTAACCCTCCCCGTGCCTGAAAGTGATAATATACTTCTACTCTGGTTTTTACCCTGATGGTGTCAAATCCCGCTTTAAGCTCCAACTGCCGTCTGGCGCTCACATCTTGATTCTTGAATGAGAATACATGCAGTGTTGTTAGTGTTTGTCCCAAACTGTGGGCTGCTCAGCTGTGAAGTATGCAGCCAAACCACTGTTACATTGATATACCAGCTTTCATTTCTCAGTGCTCGTGGTTTCAGCACTAATCTATCAGATTTGAGGTGCGCAGTCTTTATCCCCTGCTGGCTCTCATGTGAGCTGAAGTCCCTCCTGTGTTCCTGCATACAGAGGGAGGCTACGAGTGCAGTAAAGATCGCTGTGGGGAGACTCGAAATGAACAACATGCCTGCCACTGCTCTGATGACTGTCTGGCCAGAGGAGACTGTTGTACCAACTACAAGACACTGTGCAAAGGTTTGCAACTTTAAATGTCCTGCGTGTGCTGTATACAGTGTGTTTGAATGCCCCGTTTGTTACAGTGCATGCAGTGATTTGCATGGAAAGGCTCACTATCAGTCACACATCAGTTTTCATTTACATCAGCTGTCACCTTGAACAACTTTAAAACTCACACCCAATTATCAACACCAGCCAGTTTAGATGCTAAATGCTAAATGCTATGGTTATAGTGTTTTACTTCAGTACAGATATGGCCGCTGTCACACTGTCTGTTCTTGGCCTGTAAACTACAGTTAACAGCTCTGGTTTATTTACAGTGTGTTTAAATGTATTTGAGTTACTAAATTCAGGTCAGTAAGATGATTTCTTAAATCATGTAAACAAGGAACCTGGTTTCGCCTGCTAGATTCTGCAGGAGAACACAGATTTTTCTGTCGTGTTTATGTGTAACCAGGTTTCTAAATGACTGTGTGCATCACAAAGACTTGATACAGGGGAAAGAACAGAGCAGCTGGTGTGGAGCGATGGTTCCTTGTAATCTGGCACTAAAACCAACACAAAGTAGCCTCTAGAACTCTAAATAAGTTTGTATTTATCATTAAACAATTGAGTTTTTTTTAAATTCAGATGCATTTGTGCTGTGAGCTGTAGGCTCTGTCTGTCAGCTGTTCAGGAAGCAGCATCTTCTATCACTGCATGCGTGGAAACACACTGTTTGTCTCTGCATGCTATCAGCTATCAGTCAGACACATTCAGTGGCTCACCCAGAGCTAAAGGAGCATTTCTGATGGATGTTTAATCCAAACATCGGCTTTTGCAATGTTCTCACTGCTCCAAACCCGCCGTGGACCAGCCCGTTTCAGTCTCTTGAACTGCCTCCTCTGACCGTGCTCTTTCAGGAGACACTTCGTGGCTGCAGGATGAGTGTGAGGAGATCAAGACGGCTGAATGTCCCGCTGGGTACGTTTACAGCAGTGAAGGAGCATAAAGTGATCAATCAATCAGTCAATCAAATAGACACACTCTGACATCATTTACCTTTTTTATTTAAACCTTTCTTGTATGCCACATGGGGACTGAACTGGCCTCCTCTGATATGTGTGTGTGTGTGTGTGTGTGTGTGTGTGTGTGTGTGTGTGTGTGTGTACGTGCAGGTTCGTGCGCCCGCCACTCATCATGCTGTCAGTGGATGGGTTTCGAGCTTCTTACGTGAAGAGAGGAAAGACTGTCATACCCAACATCGAAAAAATGAGTAAGTAAGAGTCGGCTTAGCTGATCGCTGATCGAAGGGGAAGACTCTGTTGATGTGCTGATTTATGGAACCATGAGCATCAACAGACAGTCAAGACCTGATGTGATGCTGTTAGTGGGCGTCTCTTTGCTAATCTGGAAGTTTCCTTTGCTCTGTTTTCAGGAACATGTGGAACCCACGCTCCGTATATGAGGCCTGTTTACCCCTCCAAAACGTTCCCCAACCTCTACTCGCTGGCTACGGTATGGCACAGGAGCGCTGACGTCACCAGCAGCCGGGTTGTCAGGTGTTGTCAGTGGCGTGTAATGAAAAATAGTCTGCCTTCAGCGTTTGCGGCAGTGAACCTCAGCAGTATTTTACAATAGTCTGTTAACGTTAGCTGTCTGTAAGCAGCTTGAAATACAAACACAAGTAAAGAAATGTGAACGTATAGTCGACCACTGGAAGTGAGATACAGAGAAAAGAAGACCCGCCAGGTTATTAAATGACAAGTACTATTGGCTGAAGCATCATCTCAGTTTCAATCTCTCTCAGGGTCTCTACCCAGAGTCTCACGGTATTGTTGGCAACTCCATGTATGACCCGGTGTTTGATGCCACCTTCACCCTGAGGAGCCGAGAGAAACTCAGTCATCGCTGGTGGGGAGGACAGCCTGTAAGTACTGTTTCTTCTCTTCTCTTCTCTTCTCTTCTCTTCTCTTCTCTTCTCTTCTCTTCTCTTCTCTTCATCATCTTTCTTTTTGCCATCTGCACTTCATCATTGCTGCGATTGTTTTTTCTTCCTGCTTTGACGATGGATGACTTTTGTGGGTGGCTTTGAACGCCAGTGTTTTTCAAATCCGTCTGACGGGTCACAGATCAGAGGCCAGCAAAGGCAGGAAAGACTTTTCCTTTGAAGCCGACTACAATAGGAACGGCAGGATCTCAGATCTCACAAACCGGGTCTGATAGGCTTTATTATCCGCTGATCGACAACAGTTGTTAATGTGTGATTGTGAAAGCTGGTTGGGATCACTCTCTAGTGAGGTCAGAGATTTGACATGAAGTCGTCTGGAACTCTAGATCTTCAGGTTTTGTAGGATTTCATTTGATGTCACATTGAGCAAACAGAAAACTGAGTCAGGATGCATTAACTAGCAAAGCTTTACCAGTGTCTTCAAAAACAGCAACAAAGCCAACCTCCTGTATGGTTTTATATCAACTGAAGCAACAAGTTGGACTATAGACGAGCCCACACACACACACACACACACAGTGGGAGATCCTTCTTAGTGTAACGCAACCTACTATACACCATGAGAGTTTGGGTTTCAAATGTTTGTGTCCAGGGTAGCACCCTAACAGCATCCTCCAGAACCATATCAGACTGATAAAATAACGAGACTCCTGTTTGTCTCCTAGATCTGGATCACAGCGGTCAAACAGGGAGTGAAGGCTGCCACCTTCTTCTGGCCTGTGTAAGTCTACTACATCTGTACTACACCTGAGTACATCAGCACAGTGTTGTTCTGTTATCAATACTTTCACCGTTAAATGAATATTTCCCAATAGGATCAATAATGTACTTCTACAGAAAAATGCTTGTTCATTACAGCCCAAACCGAATTTGCAATCAATTTCATACAGCCCTCGTAATCCAATTGTTTCTTCACTTGCTGCCTTTTGCAGGATGCTCAGATTCCAGCTACGGTCGGTGGCAATGACACTGACTTGAGTTGAGTGCCTTGCTCCTGGGCATTACAGCTGGGTGGATGCTTTGCAATGACAGCCTCTCCTCACTGTGCCACCGCTCTGCTTAGACAGCGCAATTTCAAGCATCTGTCATCGGACAGTATTTCAAAGCAGTGTTTTCATTGGGCTGAGCTGCTCTGGAGTAGTTCCCTTTGGCATATTAATATTTGTTCATGTTGCCTGATAAGTGAATCACAGCTCGTAAACAAAACTCACAGGCAAGTCGGCTGTAGCTTGTTTAATATACTGAAAGCACTATTTGTTGGAATTTATCCACTCTGGCAGCCGCTAATAACACACTCGTAAATAGCCAAAAATGAGCACTGTGACCTGTATTGATACTGGAGACTTCACAACCATGAGCAATTTCGGCCTATCAGATGGCAACATCAGTGTCCTCGTACCTCTCAGACCTTGTGTCATGGGGCTGTCTCCTCCTGTTTGGATTACGTCCCCGCTGCTATTTGAACTGCACTTCAGGTTCCTCGGAGCATGGTCATGGTTCTGGGACCTGATGAGCCCTCTCCAGAGTTTAAATAAACATGTTTGCTGGTAATGCGTCTTAAAGACCACTGCAGATGCATCTTTAGAGCTGATCATTCAGGGCTAATCACTTGGTGGTGAAAGTCATCAGAACATGCCCGTTCATGTTCCTGCTGCCCGCTCAGGCCGCTGCACTAACCCTGTAGGCCGTGACGCACAAAGGAGCCCACATCTATCGGCACAGAGGAGGCTTTGATGGAGCAGGAGACAGAGCCCAGCGGAGGGATGGCGCTGGGCTGTTTTTACAGCAATTTGTGCAAATGGGCCTGTTTACACTACGCAGGGTTCCTCTGTGAACCGGGGTCACAGATGTACCACTCTATAGAAGCACGGGGGCCAGAGTGCGGTGTGCAGTGCTTTTCTAGCACTTGGCACTGACAGAGGTGTGTGAGAAAGACAGAGTGTAAGGAGGAAGAGACAGCAGGGTGCCTACGACAGGCCGGCCGAGAGAAGGCCTCATCATACAGCGCATTATAGTTTAGTGTTATAGCGCACTGTGGGATTGGCATGGAAATGGGGACCAGGGATTGTTGCTAAGAAACCACAAGCAGAGAACAAGGGAGGACAGGAAGAAGAGAGAAGGAGAAAGAAAAGGAGAGCAGATAAAAACAGACAACAGGAGGAGGAACATTTTGTTTTAAATGTGAACATAGAGCAAAGTACAGAAAGGGAGCTAACGTGGAGAGAGAAGCCTGCTGTCAAGTGTTAAGGCAGTGCAACCACACCTCCTTGTTCCTCCACGCTGCCCCCCACTGCCTCATACATCAAGCCCCATTCAGGGCCTCGGTCCCGGGCTTGATGGTTGACAGCTGTGGACTGTATGACAGCCAGCAGCTTGGTTGGTGGCCTCCTCACTTCCCAGGCGGCACACAGGCAGCCTTTGACTGTCAGACACTTTAAACAGTCAGGGGGCTTTAAACTTGTTCTCCTCTACAACCCTCAACTTTATGAGGCTCTTTGAGAGTTGAAGGAACAGTTTGGAGCTTAATGGTTCAAGAAGGGGACAGGGTACCAGACTCAGAGTCTGTTACCGTAAGTCTGTGTTTACGTCCTTGGTGGTTTCTCACTTGCAGCTATGGTTTTCCAATGCTTACCAGCGTTACCCTTCATTGTGTTTGTGTTGCAGTGCTATCCCATTGGAGAGGCGGATACTGACCATGCTGCAGTGGCTCCACCTTCCTGAGGGGGAGAGGTGAAATCAGTTTTTCCTCTAATGTGCTTCATGTTGACTTTCATCCTCCACTCTTCTCATGCTTCGTTTTTTTTCTTCTTGCCACGGCTTAGAAAGAGTGAGCAAAATGAACTAAAACCAGGCTTGTTCTCCGACAAGTGTTAAAAAGTGAAATTAGGGGTATGTGCCACATTACTGCAGTGTCCCTGTTTGGATTGCAGCCGTCCTGCCTCTTAACTATCAACCACAAAATAATGGCTAAAATTTAATACTCCATTACAAGTAAAAGTCCTGCATTCAAATTCCTACTCAACTAAAAGTACATAAGTACTATCAGCTAAATATACTTAAAGCATCAAAGTAAAAGCACTTGTGTTGCAGTGAAATGCCCTCTCTGACAGTGTTAGATTGTTGATTCTGAGGCTTCACTTTGCATTTTATTGCCACGGTGGAGTGAAATTTAACTGCCTCATATGCAGTCAGCTAGTTTAGGCCTGTGGTTCCCAGCCGAGGGGTTCAAAAGAGCCACGCAGTACATGTGGTGGGTAGTAAGATGATCAACGAGAGGAAGGAAAAAAAGACCTGATACACACATTTTAACAAAATTTACTTTTTTTTTTCTTATCTTTGCCTTGTTGTGAATTTTGCATCATTGTTCCTCTTTGAGCCTCAAACTGGGCCTGAAATGAAACCATGTGAGAAGTTTAGAGGGTTAATGTCTCTTTGGTGGAACTGCTATCATCTCATTGGCATCTGAAATGTGACAACTTTATTAATCCTCAGCTGGGGAAGTTTGGTGTTACAGGCAGCATCAATAAAAATAGCAAATAGCAAAGACAATGGAAAATAAAAAATACAAAATATGAAATCTGAAATAAGAAGTTGACTATGTATATTTACATTTTATACAAAGGACTATAGAAAATATATTGCCAATGGAAAGCATTGAGAAATATTGAAAAACTAATTGCACAGGGGTTGAAACAAAAATTGCATGTGGTTATGGATAAACTGTACAGTATTTGCTCTATTGCACAGTAGATAAATATAGATATAAATATAAATATGTGTGTGTGTATGTGTGTGTGTGTGTTTCACAGTGGAAACAGTTTTTTCTAAAAGGGATCAGAATCAAAATGTTAGGAGCCACTGACTTAATCTTTAATAGATCATATTTTAGAAATGTGTTTATTTCATATAAAATCTTCATCTGAAAACTAACCAGTAAGCAGAACTGTCAAGTTGTTTTCCTCCACAGTAAATGATGCACTGCAAAGAACTTTGAAACCTGTTCATGTTAAAGTTATTATACGTGATTATTACTGTCAACTACCACACACATCTCCAATGTGCCTTGCATCTTGTTCCAGGCCCTACGTTTACGCCATGCACTCTGAACAGCCGGACACATATGGACACAAAGTGGGGCCCATGAGCCTAGAAGTGAGTACTGTCTGTGGTGGTGTGTGTGTGAACTGGGATGTGTGGGGGATGTATGGAAAGCACATGGTAAAGCACACGAGCCAGACACACATGCACGCCCATATACTTACTGCATGTGTGTGTGTTGAGTGTGTCTCTTTGTGTGTTTGTGTGTTTCAGTTGAACAACCCTCTGAGGATGATTGACAGAATTGTGGGCCAGCTGATGGATGGACTCAAACAGATGAAACTACACCGCTGCGTCAACATCATCCTGGTGGGGGATCATGGTATTTACACACACACTCTCTCTCACACACACACACATGCGCTGTAGTAGCATCATGCTGGGCGAGCACCTCTCAGTTAGTCATTATTCAGGGAAGTCACATGCCTGCTCAGCACAAACACGAAGCAGCTCTGGTGAAGCAGCTCAGAGAAAGGTGCAGTGCTCAAAGGTATGCTGGCAGTAGGCAGAGGTAGATCATCGCTCGGTCATGCCATCATAGGTTTCACCCAGCAATCACACATGCTCTCACTCACACTCCTGTGTGTTCTCAGGTATGGAGGAGGCCCACTGTGATCGCACCGAGTTCCTCAGTAACTACATGACCAGCGTCGATGACATCATCCTCATCCCGGGGTCTCTAGGCAGAATACGCTCGAGATACCCCAACAATCCTAAATGTGAGGGAGAGATATCCCATCCTCTTTTTATCTTTCCTTTTTGTTGCTTTGGTTTCTCGGTTTCATTGTTCATTTTCAAAGATGTTCATTTGACATTATTCAGGACTTCTGCCCTCTTATTATTATTGTATATGTATGTATGTAGACCTTCACCATCAAACACGATGCAGTCATTTGTAGGCTAGAACTAAAAGCCTCTCATCTGATCATTGGATCAAAACGTGTAGTACCTACAGTGGCCCCCACCGGCTGCATTGTTCATGGCGCAACTGAACCTTGTTTGATCTTGCTCCTACAAAACAGACATTTTGTTCATTGTCTGTATTCACTCGCCGTTGCAGCAGTTTTCCTGCTCTGACCACTGTTCTTTTTGCAGATGACCCCAAGACTGTTGTTGCAAATCTGACAGTAAGTATTAGGCTTCCGTGAACCACAGGAGAACTTCTGTGAACTCATGAACTTAAAAAGAGCTGACGGAGAATTTAGTCAAATTTAATAAGAAGAGAATTTTACTATTGTAGCACAAAAATGGTGGAGCATGCATTACTGGGTAGTGATCTGTCTGTCAACTCTCGGACTGGGATTTCTAAGATCAGCGTACCAATGATTGTTTCTTTGTTCCAGTGTAGGAAGGCAGACCAGCACTTTAAGCCATACCTGAAGCAACATCTGCCTAAGAGACTGCACTACGCTAACAACCGACGCATTGAGGAGATCCACCTGTTGGTGGACAGGAAGTGGCATGTTGCCAGGTACAGTGGCATCACTACAGCAGGAAGTTAGCAAACAAAAGGCGCGAGGCAAGACTAATCACTATGGCTGGATAACAAAGGACAAACAAAAGGAGCGAGGCTAGACTAATCACAAAGGCTTGGTAACAAAGTACAAACAAAAGAACAATACTAAACTAACTACAAGACTTACTAGGAAAGCAGGAGACAAGGATCATGGAAAGCTAGATAGCAAGGCAGTACAAGACATGGCACGAGACAATCTGGCACCGGACAAAGGGAGACGCAGACTATATATACACGAGGTAACAATGAACAGCGGGGTAGACAATCAGACAGGCGGGAAACACACCGGGAAGTCAAGGGCCTGAAACGAGAGGAGAGTTAGGTTTCACAATAAAACAGGAAGTGCAAGACAAGACATGACGCTCGTGAACAAAACACATTAACACATCTGACGAGACATGACAGTGTGTCAGCATTTCTGTCATGCAAACTGTTGATCAATCAGGAGCCAAGTGATGACACGACTGAGAGGAAATAACAACATGTAAAATCCATAGCTAAGAGAGGTGGTGACTCAGCAGTGTGAGTTTACTGTAAATAAATGTAAGTAAAACCAAATGCAAACAGCTAAGAGCTCAAAGGGTTAAATCCAAACCAGTGGACCGGGTGACAGAGAAGAAGTTCAAGCTAGTTTCCTTTCAGTTCGATGCTGCAGCTGCTACCAGGAACATGCTCTAATGTTGTGCACAGCCAGTGTTGATGTGGCATTTTTCAGCCCACCCATCAGTGAAGCTCTTAACTGCACATCTTGATTTACTTAAAAACACATTTCATGTCAATGTGGGCTGCCATCGACGCATCATTAACACATGTAGCGCTGAAAGGTTTTAAGATGTGTTGTCCTGATTCACGCTCACGTCAAAAACCTTTTTCAGGCTTTTTTTTATTTTGCAGCTGTTGAAATGTTAATGACATGCTAAAATGGGCTCTGACAGGCGTTTGATGTAGAGCACTGACAAGTTTCTGCACAGGTTTAGTGACTAAGTAAACCATGAAGTCATCACGGCTGAAAGTGAAAACAAACAGCCTCGCTAACGATGTGCACGTGCACGTGCACGCATACACACACACACATGCAGGGCTGCTAAATGAAAGAGACCTTTGAGGTTTCTGTGCAGCTCAGGTAGATGGACGAGCTAATCGTTGCACTGGAGCTGGGAGCAGACACACACACACATACACACACACACACACACACACTCACACACTCACACACACACACACACACACCAGCACATATGCATTAGTCAACATCTGCATAAATCCCAAACCAACTAACTGTTCACACTAAATGAAATACCGAGTTTGTCTGATTTCCCCGTCAGCTAGTCATTTACATTTTTAACATGCCTGCGGCTTCACCCCCTAGACCTGCACAGCCATGCACACACACACACACACAAAGGTGTATAACTGGAAGCTGTGTTTTAATGGACACTTAATAAGAAGTGGCTGTTTTTCAATTAGAGGACTGTGGCTTGAGTTGTGTGAAGCAGTGGTCGTCCTGAGGGCTAAAGTAGGTGAACATACTACAGTTCAGCTGTATTTAACACCAGAGTTTAAGCCGTTCAAACCTGCGTGGACCTCATGGTGTGATGCATCAGGTGCTGTGTGACAACTGTGGCATGCATATAGTGATTGGAAGACAGTGTCTCAGTCAGAAACAAAGCTGCATTGTTTAGTTCTCTTTCTTCCTCTGCTTCCTCCTCTTTTACAGTCACTCCATGAGTTGAACCACTGTCTGAACATACTGCAACAGTTAGCAGTAGCACTGCATTAGTGTTCATCAAGCAAATACTGATGTATGGCTCGTACTCTTCATTACAGGAAAGTTCCTGAAGGGCGGAGGCACTGTGGCTTCTCTGGTGACCATGGATATGACAATAAGATCAACAGCATGCAGGTACTCCTGATCATCTCCAGTCGCATAAACAAGCCACCTCGCTCATGTTTGATACCCAGTGCAGCAAAATAGATTCAGTCTTGATTTTATTCACTATTCTCTTGGCCTGTATGGTGACCATTACTGAAAAGCAATGATGTAATAGCCATAATAGTATTCATAGTGTTGGACAGTGAGACCTAAATTGAAATGGTGAAGTACTAAGCTTTAGTGTGAAAAATCCATTTACATGTACCATCAACTTTCATTTTCAGACCATTTTCTTGGGTTATGGACCTACATTTAAATTCAAGACCAAAGTTCCAGCCTTTGAAAACATTGAGCTTTACAATGTCATGTGTGGTAAGACGTGTTCTTCTGTGCAAAATGGATTTTTAATGAATATGTGAGTTGACTAGTCACTACATGTGTGACTACTTGTATTCTTTCAGCTAACATGGAATTGATTTCACTCACTCTCAGATCTTCTGGGCCTGAAACCAGCCCCCAATAATGGAACCCACGGCAGTCTGAACCACCTGCTCAGAGCCCCCACGTACAGACCCGCCATGCCGGAGGAGATTTCCAGGCCAGCGGCAACCTCTGGTCTTGTTCCTGCAGGAACAGATGACCTGGGCTGCAGCTGCGAAGACAAGGTCAGCCGTGATGACTCAGTGGCAGACCTGGGCCCAGCTTCCTGTGCACTGCAGAGAGGAATACTAGTCTTCAGGAGATTGGCTTGTCTGTCGGCTCATCTAGATTAGTGATAGCAACACTGGAACCAAAAACATGCTGGTCATCACCTACCCTAGCACTCCATGCTAACACTTGACCATGAATGAGGTTGGATGATAGCAGGTAGATTGATTGTTGTAATGGGAAAAGTACACTTGCTGATAAGGTTTCATTTATTGAACAGTATAAATCTACTGGCCTTATAATGAGGGCAAGTTTCAGCTAAACAGTCAGTCCTCTCAGTGAGGACAATGTGATAAATATCCTTAAACATGTGTAGTATAGATTGTTGGCATGGAGCACTGGAGCTAACGGTGATACTTTTGGTATCTATTGTATGTTCATCACTTTTATGTAAGCTGGACAATAAGCCAGTCTCCAAAGCTGATCATGTATTACTTCAGTGTGATGATAATATGCACGGACCACTCTTTGAGTCATGCAGCGTGGCAGTTTTGCTGTGATAAGGTGTGGCTGCTGCTACAGAATGATAATGCAATAAGCCTGGAATACAAATGCTACTGCCACCCAGCTTTCAGTAACTCACCACAGCGTACATAAGTGCTAAAATACTGTTGGCATAAATGTTGGTGAAACTGCCAGTCAGCATGTTCTCAAACAGTTTCCTGCATACCATGACGTCCAGGGTCGCACCTTATGTTACAGCTCCCTCTTCTGTAATTACAGTCAAATAAGACTTATGTGGCGCTGATTTGATTCCCTCAGGCCACATTAGACCCTTACAAAGTTCAACAAAGTGTGACTAACCTGAGTGTGTGCTGGCCCGAGGCCAACCACTCACCATGAGACGGCTGAACATGTCCTGAACTGAGGCACTGCTCAGACTCCCTGTGTTCTTACACCATCAGTAACATCACATTTATGTATGCATTTTACTTTGTTTACTTAACAGGGAAAATGCACTATATGTTTACTGCGAGAGACATAAAAAGCTCATTTCCATCTGTAGCATCTGAATGCTAATGATAAGACTCTCATATTACAGATAGGAGGGAGCTATAAGGCTTCCCATCATCTCTCCACTCAGACAAAGCCTTAAAATTGGGCTGAGATGAGATGAGAAAGATGAAACACCAGGATCATTTGATGTGAAGACTTTTGGTCAATGATTCAATTTCTTTTAAATGTTACTAAGACTGAGCACAAGCCTGTTTAAAGTAGATCCAGCCGTTCATGCTGGGGCTGATGCTGACCTCCTGTGAGGTGTACGCTGAAAAATGAAAATGTTCAGGAAAGGGAGCTAATTCAAATCAAGATATATGAAACTTTGCTGAGATTGTGTCTGGGACGCTCTTTAAAACATGAGTAAAACAGAGTGTGATAACTTGCTAATCCCTTTTGACACACCCAATTGGAATCAGTTCAAAGACAGTATATTTACCTTTGACTTCATCAGCTTCAGCGATTGCTGTAAATATCTGCTTTTTCTGAATTTGATGCAGCAACACGTTTCCAACAAGCAAAACATGTGGAACGCTCCAAAAACACCTGTTTGGATCATTCCACAGGTAACCAGGTTCAGGTAACAGGTGATAGCATCATGATTGGGTCTGAAAGGCTCAGTAGTTCACAAGTGAGGTTGGAGCGAGGTTCACCACTTTGTGAACACATGATTGGATAAATCAGATCAATACATGGACTCAGAATCACTTTGTTAAACTGCTGTTGGTAAACTGAACTGCATTCTGTCTTTACTCATGTCTTACACAGCATCCTTTTTTTGGGATCAGGGTTGTAAAAGTAATGCCAACCAAACATAATTGGGGCCTCTGTGGTATCAGTGCTGATCCCGTCATCATATATATTTTTTTATGTATTTATTTTTCATGAGAAAGCATAGTCTGTTCATGTTTAGTGCTCTTTTACTTAGAGGACTTGCACAATCCACTGTGATAAGGAACTGATGTGACCCCCTTGTCTTTGTAGCAGCATTCAGTTCACATTCATCAATGGATCATGCTAATGTTTTCAAATGCTGCAAACACAGGAGTTAGCTGATCTCTCTTGATCTTTAGAGCAGAGTGTGTGTAGTAGTGGTTTGGAAAGGCCTGCTGGGTGTTGCTCTTGTTCATCCCAAACGTGGCAGAGCAAGTGACTGAGGGGCTTCAGCTCCATTGCAGATGTTGTTTTTGCTTCTCTGTTTGCTTTTGCAGTGCAGTTAAACATGTCTTTTTACACAGTGGACCTGTAAAAAGAATCATCTGCATGGGCCTGTCGTCTGTGATTGTTTATCATTGTGCGTGTCTGTCTGCGAGTGTGTGAATGAGCCTCTTTGACTTGTAAAAAATGTGTCTGATCACCTGATTGCTTCTTCCATTCAGCTTCCTTAGAAACAGAAATAACCGTGTTGTCTCTTTGCTTTCCGCTGCAGAGCTGGAGTCAATTCACCTCCAATCAGTCAGTTCATGTCAACAAAGCCTGTAGTTCATTTGCAAACAAAACAGCATTCTGTGTTTCAACGAGGTTTACTTCCACGTTTGACGACCGTCTCAGTCCAGACACCATCAGTGTATTTATTAGATCTGCTTCCTGAATTGCTTGGATTGGAAGTGAGTTCGACCCAGCCCTTCTCTGCAGTGTGTCACTTTGTTCGTACTGTGTTTGTGATTCCCTTGTAGATCTCTGGCAAGAGATTGTTTCAATCTCCGATCTTTTTGCAGTTGCGTGTAAAAAGTAGGGGCCAGAGAGGTTTGAAAGTGACCCTTGTACGAGGCTATAACCTGGAGTCACTCTGGCTCTGTCTCTTACAGAACAAAGTGGAGGAGCTAAACCAGCGACTGAGGCAAGCTATTGATGGTCAGTCTTTGATGATGCTCCTGAATATGACCTGTCTTATATACAGCATGTCGGCATAGGAGGATGAGGAAACTCATAATCAAAGTGAAACAACTAGAACACAATATAAATCCTCTTCAGATGAAAACTTGCTCACAGTACCTTAGTAAATGACAAAAATGATGCACCCAAACATTCACTCCATGCAGAATGCATGTGTACTACACATGTTAAAGCTGTGTTACACACCTGCGTCTCTTCTGCCGTGTCCCTTCCTTCCTCTCTCAGACAGCAGGAACCTGCCGCATGGTCGACCTGCTGTGCTCTTCCGTACCAAATACTCCATCCTCCACCACAGCGACTACATCAGCGGCTACAGCGAGGCTCTCTCTATGCCTCTCTGGACGTCATACACTGTCAGCAGACAGGTACTGCTCGCCCCGCGCTCAACCTGCTCGCACCTTTTTGTCGATGTTTATCGTGCATTTTAGTGTTTTATGTTTCAGCTCAGCAAAGATACATCATCCAGAGCACAGCATGCAAGATGCTGTTGTAAAGTTCCAGTCTCCAGTTCCAAAATACTACCATGGCCACGCTCATTACAGTATTTGCTGGTATTTAATGCAATGGATTATTACTGGCATGTCCCAGCAGCTGTTGGCCAAGTGGTCTAAAGTTGTAATCAGCATGTCTGTGTGTCAGACAAATGAAATGAACGCGTTTGTAAAAATCATTATCTGATCGGCATCCTTCTGCAACGTGTTTGGAGGATGAAAAGTTAAAGTTGATCAGTAAAGTTTTAAGACGTGAATATGTCCTGAGAGCAGTGGGTGTGGCTAGACGCTACAAACACATGACATCAGGTACCTTCTCAGCTGCCCTCCGTCCTCTCTGACATCTGACATGACGCTTTTCACAGATTGAGTTCTGAGTGAGTGGTTCTGTGAGCCTCACACACTCCATGCTGACAAAAGTAGAGTTCATCCTATACAGATCACACCTTCCCCTCCTACCAGACAACTGCTCTGGTCTGATAAGACATGTGACTGCTAAACAACTGAAAACCACCAATAGCAACTAGATGCCAGTTGACCCATGTCCTCTCTCTCTATCTGTGTGTGTGTGTGTCATCCAGGTAGAAGTGTCTCCTCTACCTGAAGCCCTGTCCAACTGTGTGAGACCTGATACCAGAGTCCCTCCAGCTTACAGTCAGTCTTGCACCAACTACAGAGCAGACAAGCAGATCACCTACGCCTTCCTGTACCCCCCACGTACGTTTACCCCACAGCTTAAACACTGACACACAGTAACACACCACGTAAACATTTTGTGTCTTATTAATACGCATTTGAACTTGAACATTTGGGATCTTGAGCTATTGATCAGACAATTTTGGCTCTGATTTTTGTGATGATACATTTTCGATTAAATGATAAATCAATGCATTGAGGAAGGAAGTTGCATTAATTGATTGTACAAATATTCAACCCAAGTCTTTGATTTGTTGTCTTATTATGATCAGGTTTCATCAAAAGCTCTACAGTAAGAAAACAACTCATACGACTCACGCTGAGAGTCTCGTGCTAGAAAATTCCTGTTTTTCCCATCATTCCTATCTCCTATAGTAACGTTACTAACACAGGACTGCACCAGAAATAGTCTGAATCATGCTTCTTTTCTTTTTATTAACAGAATTGTCCTCAACCACAGACAAAAAATATGATGCTGTCCTCATCACCAACACTGTTCCCATGTATCCTGCATTCAAGAGTAAGTCAGTCAGTGATTAGACATGACCAGAGTCCTGCTGATACCTGCTATGTTATGACTCTGACTGTGCTGAGGGATTCACTGACACATCTCACTGCTTGTCTGTGCTTTCCGTCACCTCCCATCCTCCCTCTGCTTGTCTCTTTGTTCCCGCTCTCCTCCACCCTTCGCTCTCAGGAATCTGGGGTTACTTCCAGAGGGCTCTGGTGAAGAAGTATGCCACCGAGAGAAACGGGGTGAACGTGCTCATTGGACCCATATTTGACTACGACTATGATGGTGTCAGGGACTCAGCTGAGAAGATAAAAGAGTAAGAGTGGTGCTTTGGGATTACATCTGAACTGAAAAGGAAGCAAATTGATTGATAAATGAATAACTGACCAGACACATTCCAGTGTTACATGTTGTATGTGTTCAGAACAGCAGAATTAGCAGAAAAACCAGTTAAGCTCGAGTCTTCTGTTTGACCTTTATTGCAGGTATGTAAGTGGGACGATACCCATCCCTACACACTACTTCGTGGTCCTGACCAGCTGCTTAGACTTCACCCAGGCAGCGGACTCATGCGGCGGCCCGCTCAGCAGCGCTGCCTTCGTCCTGCCACACAGACCCAGCAACGACGAGACCTGCAAAGTAAGGAACGCCACGTCTTTCAATGCATCGTCACGCTTTAACAACCCTCTGAGTGCATCTAACAGACACAGTATATGGCTAAATCTTGCATTATCTATTCAAACCCCAAACATAACACCCGTCCAAAGACTATGCAGCAGCATCTAAATATGCAGTTGACTGGCAACCTCACTGTGAAACAACTCTGTGATGTTACACATCGTCAGCCAGGCTCATCACCAAACATGTAGTTCCAGCGTGTAACCCATGCTAATGCTTCTGTGCTCCTCACTGCCTCCCTGCAGAACTCAGAGGAGGAGTCTCGCTGGGTGGAGGATCTGATGAAGATGCACACAGCTCGAGTCAGAGATGTGGAGATCCTGACGGGCTTGGACCTGTACCGCAGAACCACCCGGAGCTACGCTGAAATCCTCTCGCTCAAGACCTACATGCACACCTACGAGAGCGAGATCTGACCTCTGCCCCCCGGCTCTGTTAACACGAAGTTACTGGTCTTTTTCAACCGTGGTGGATGTATGTGGTACTAGGAAGAGGTGTGATCATCTCTATTACACTGACCTACAGCTGGAAGCTACGGCTGCGCTGCAGCATCCACGTTGTGGCCCCTTCACTGAGCATTTGGTTTGATCTCATTCATTTCATCCACATGTTGACATACAGCTTTGACACCACTGAGCCACTCCCTGTGGTACTGCCCACTGCAGCAGGAAGGCAAAACAGTTCCTCCGCTCTGTGTTGCTGTTTCATGGTTGCAACTCAAATTCAGTGAAATGACATACACTATTAATCTGCCATTTTAAACACATACTCTCTCCCCGTCCAGCAGACACACAGGAGCTGGATGAATTGGCCCAACCGGGAAACCCACAGTAACCCTGTGCTAGATGTTCATTATATTACCAAAATGCCACAGACACACAGTTAACCAGGGTCTTTTGGGGGCCTGAGGGTCCAGTTGCCCTGTCTACACACACATGTAGTGTTTCACACTCATCACATTCCCTAATATTTTAACTTACACATACTGTACTGTTGATGACTAAGATTTTTGGAGTTTTTTTTGTATAGTATATGAACACAAACAGAAAGCAATATCCCATATGTGTAAAAATTGTGACCTGTTTTAAAGATGTAAAAGAATCTTGAATTGCACTACAAGGCAACACAGTCGGGCCCATCATCAGTATTAAGGCAGGATGGTTAAAGCAGTGCAGTAAGAGCATATTTTCAGTTTCCGACATGATACTGACCCACTCGGTCTGATGTCCACATTGAGCAGTTTCTCTGTGTTCAGTGGTTCAGATGAAATTGTGTCTGTTTTTTTTTTTCGATGAAATGACAATGCAATGTTGTTGTTGTTGTTTGTGTGTGTACAGTGTGTGTATATTGAATTCAAGGTATTTTCTGTTTGTGTTTGACTTTGTGTGTGTTGGTGTGTGATGTTGACTTTTTGTTCCGTGCACAATAACAATCATGTCAATGACGATGCTTCATTCATTTTTTTTCCTCTAAAACATTTACCACCTGTGAGACTGATATATTTATGCTTTATGTAAATTGCATCACAATAAACAAGTGTTTTTATTAAATGAAGAGTGGCGCGTATTCAGTCGGTCCAACTGCTTCCCAGGTGAGAAAATACAATATTTTAATTATACCCTTTGAAGAATGCACTAAGTATACCGTGTGCTATTTTATACTTTTTCAAGTATACGTAGGTGTAAATACTGTAGTCGCTAAACTGGCACAACTTATTGCCAACTTTAAGTGTGCTGAAATACACCAGTGAAAATCAGAGCATTCAAATGAGCATTCAAAACACACTTGCAGTACAATGGTATTAAATCACCAATGTGTTGGAACTTAGTGCTTAATTATACCAAAAAAACAAAGTGACATCAAAGCAAACTTTAATTAATGCTAACTAACGCTAATCGTGTATCACAAAGAACATGAAAATAAGTACACTTTTCATAAGTACACTTTATTGTGATTAAAATATTTATAATTTAAGCAGAACTGCATTTAAGCAGAACTTAATGACATCACTTTTTAAAAGTATATGTCAAACATACTTTAACTTAAGCACAAAAAGTAAAAGTGTACTTGCAATGACTTTTCCCTTTTTACCCCTTTAATTTTGTGAAAGGCTTGTTTAATCAAGAAAAAGGAGGGCAACTTAAGGCAACGAAATCAGAGATTGAACAGTATTTGAAGTCGACGTATTCAGATTCAAAGGAGAATAGGAACATAGGTCTTCCACCTGACATGCCACCATTAGGGGAAGTGGAGCAGGAGATGGATGTGAGCCCACCTAGGTGGAGAGAAGTTGTGGAGGTGGTTAGGCGTGCAAAGGCTTCTTCGGCCCCAGGGCCTAATGGAGTCCCCTACCGTGTCTATAAGAGTGCACCTGGCATCTTAAGGACACTATGGAGATACCTGAGAATAGTTTGGGAGAAACAAAGTATTCCAAGAGCATGGTGCAGGGCAGGAGGTGTCTTCATCCCTAAGGAGAAGGAGTCATCGGACCTTAGCCAGTTTCGGATGATTTCTCTCCTAAATGTTGAGGGAAAGATTTTCTATAGTATCGTAGCACAGAGGCTGGCTAATTACTTAGAAAGGAATGGTATGATAGATACGACAGTGCATAAAGCAGGGATACCAGGATTTGCGGGATGCTTAGAGCATACTAGCATGATTTGGCATCAGATTCAGACAGCTAAGAGGGAGAAAAGAGACTTGAATGTTGTATTTTTAGATCTGGATAATGCGTTTGGGTCAGTGCCACATAATCTTATTTGGAGTTCCTTTGACTACTTTAAAGTGCCGGAGAAAGTTGTTAACTTGGTGAAAGCATATTTCCAAGACATCAGACTGTGTGCAAGTAGCGCAGAGCTCACAACAGGCTGGCAAAGATTGGAGGTTGGTATTATGGCAGGATGTACAGTTTCCCCGCTAGCTTTCACAATGGCTATGGAGGTAATTATTAGGGCTTCCAAGTGGGTCGTAGGTGGGGAGAGACGGCAGAATGGAATGCGTCTTCCACCAATTAGGGCTTATATGGATGATATGACACTGCTAACTTCAACAGTGCCATGTACAAGGAGGTTGTTAGATAAAGTCAATCAGAATCTCAAGTGGGCTAGTATGAAGATTAAGCCTAGTAAGTCAAGGAGTATTTCAATATACAGAGGGAAAGTAAATGATAGGAAGTTTGCTATAGATGGTGAGGAAATCCCAACAATTAGGGAGAAATCAGTTAAGAGTCTAGGACGGTGGTACAATGTGGACCTGAATGATGTTGAACAGGTTGTGCAATTTAGAAAGGATGTTGCAGAAGGGCTGGAGAGAATAGATAAATCAGGGCTCCCAGGAAAACTGAGGTTGTGGTGCTTGCAGTTTGGCTTGTATCCTAGGTTAATGTGGCCAATGTCAGTATATGAAGTCCCATTATCTGTAGCAGAGAGAATGGAAAGGCTAGTTAGCTCTTATATTAGAAAATGGTTGGGTGCTCCCAGGTGCTTAAGCAATGTAGCTTTGTATGGGAAAGGAATGCTTCAGCTGCCAGTATCCAGTCTAACAGAGGAGTTTAAATGCACTAAGGTTAGGACAGAACTTTTATTATCTGGGAGTAAGGACATGTTAGTTAGCAATGTGGTTCCGAATCCTTCTGGCGGGAGGAAATGGAACCCAAGGGCAGCAGTGCAGGAGGCAGAGGCAGCTCTTAGGCATGCAGAAATAGTAGGAAATGTTCAATTTGGCCGGGGAGGCTTGGGGCTTGGCCCAGGCAAACCAGTGTGGAATAAAGCAGGTCTAAAGGAGAAAAGAAAGCTTGTAGTGGAACAGGTGCGTAGGCAGGAGGAGTTGTTAAGGGGGGCAAAAGCAGTTGGTCAAGCCAAACAGGGACAATGGTTGAATTGGGAAGGTGTTGAGAAGAGGAAACTTAGTTGGAGGGACCTGTGGAATATGGAGGAAGGCCGTATTAAATTTCTGATAGGGGCGACATACGATGTGTTGCCAACCCCGCAGAACCTAAGTCTCTGGGTACAGGGCGATCAATCGTGCCCACTCTGCTCAGGTACAGCAAGTTTAAAGCACATTTTGTCAGGTTGTAGAATTAGCTTATCACAAGGCTGGTATACATGGCGGCATAATCAGGTGCTGAGAAGCTTAGCCGCAGGCATTGAAGAGAGAAGGAAGCAGGTGAATTCTGGAAGTTCTAGAAAGGAGAGGTTAGATGTGCAGTTTGTTCGAGAGGGGGAGAAAAATAGAGCTGCTAAGTCAGGGAGAAGGCAGGTAGGTGGCTGCCTGGTAGGGGCTGATGATTGGCAAATGCAGGTCGACTTGGGAGGAAAGCTAGTTGTGCCCCAGGAAATAGTTTATAGTAATCTGAGGCCGGACATTGTCTTATGGTCCATGAGTAAAAAGACTGTGTTTTTTATTGAGTTAACAGTCCCTTGGGAAAATTCAGTGGAGGCAGCTTATGAAAGGAAGAAGACTAAGTATGCAGATTTAAAGACAGAATCTGCGTTGTAAGATACAGAGTTGGCTTGTTTTTTGATCTTTTTGGTTGTTTTCCTGCTTTGTTTGCTTCTTGAAGGAAATGTTAGGGTTTGTTTTCCTGCTTTGTTTGCTTTATGAAGGAAATGGTAGGGTTTGTTGCTTCTTGAAGGAAATGTTAGAAGAGGCTGTTAAATCTAGTCTGTGGTTTAGGCCTCCACCTTCAGCACCCTCTAAATTTTCCACCCCCTACCCGAACAAGGGTCTGTATCCAATCCCTACTTTCATCTTTTGACTCTACCTCTTTATTTTCTACCCCCTACCCGAACCAGGGTTTGTATTCCCACCCCGCTTTTTTTTGGTGCAGTGGTGAGAGGCAGGTGTAGATGATGGTAGTGTGGCAATCGGCAGTTACATGTGGCATCTAGGCCTGTGGTAGCATTGTAGCAGCTAACAATAGCTAAAGCGGTGAGAGTATGATGGTATCTTAGCAGTTAGTATTGGTAGCTAGCAATTAACATTAACTGTATAGGTGAATCTAGCTTTGTTGTCTTCTTCTGTTCCTCTTAGCAGGTAGCGGTTAGCACGTAACATTAGCTAAATGGTAGCATCAGAACTGTATTGTCTTCTTCTGTTCTTCTTAGCGGTTAGCATTAGCATTATAAAATAGTTAAATGGTAGCATCGGTACTGGCCACTACCTGGAGCATCTCTGGGTCAGTTGAACGTGGCGGTGCTGTTTGGATTGTGTAGGAGCAGTGTGAACTGGCACTAGGGGGGGTGACTCTGGGACGCCGGAGTTCACTGCCTAACCTCCTGGAGGTGTAGTGGGACTAAGTAGGCGAAACACTGTTGAAGGGAGGTTTCCACCTGATGACCCCCAGAGACGTGTTAGGAATCACTGCTCTTTGGCATGTATAGAGGCAGATTAGAGCTCCAAGGTTCTTCACTGAGAATGAATCCTCTTTTTGAGCACAAGTATCTTGTGCTTAAATTAACTATATTTAAATTACATTTCTAATACTTTGAAGGATACTACTTTTTGACCTGGGCTGTCAGGCATTCATTAAGCAGTGGACGGCTCACAGGACAGACTGAGAAGACATGGACACTCAGCTGTAGTGGAGCAGCTTGAACATGATCAGTCCATCTACATGGCTGTATATTGAAAGGAAGTCTAAAAGTGAAAATTAAAAACCTTAGAAGTACATAGCAGTTTCATACTCCTCCAAATGAGCCAGCCACCAACCTACTACACACTACTGCCACCACGTGGACACTCCTAGAGCCTGTTGCCAAAGCAAAAACATGGAGACTACAGGACTGAAACATTTGGGAAAGAAGTTTCACTGAATAAAACAAGAGAGTGTGTTTTCTGGAAACTGTGTGTGAAGTCGTCACATAGGAGTGGCCAGAGGCAGGTAGTCAGGGTAGAAAACAAGAGTTTGGGTGAATAATAGAGTAGACAGGATAGAATAATAATAGAGGAGAGTCTACTCTGTGCTACTCCACCTGAAACATTTGCCTGCTCTTGCACAAAAAATGTTTTGTTTTGTTTGTTTCCGTGATTTATAGAGATCCCACGTTTAACACTGAAAGGAAACTAACACATAAATTAGGTAAATAAATACATAATAAATTAGACCTGTGAAGTCTTTTTTTTATTCCTCACAGCAAGTCATTTGTAGCCATCTGATTGGACCACAGTGAGGAAAAATGGTCTTAGCACAGGCCTTTAGGAGGGAGACTGACAACGTTTGTCCACCTGTTCATGATTTTTTATTTATATATCTGCCTGTGAATTTCACTTAAAGGCGCACAGAGGCTGCATGCACTTCATCGCAGATCAGTGGGTATGGACATATTTAAAAAGAGTTTCCTATTCATTATTGTGTTTCTAAAGCACTTTATTACTATTATTAAGCATTATATTACACATATCATTGTACTTTGATCTCTTTATAGCTTGATCCCATAATAGCACAAGTCAAGGTCTACTTACTGGAAATTTTCCAGAACTTTCAGCCACGCCCCAAAGCTTCAATCAGCACATGGAATTAGCTCATTTGTCATGGAAAATAGGATGGCTCTTGCAACTACTCTTCAACAAACTGAATATCAGGATCACATGTTATATCACACAATGAATGCAATCATGATCTATCTATCTATAATAACACAGAAATAATAATAATAATAATCAAATGCAGGACCCACCTTTGTTGATAATGAAATTTTTCTAAAACAAGAATAAGATTACATTAAAGTGGCACTGTGGAAAAAATGAGAACAAAAAAAATCCAAACATGCTACCTTTGAATTGGCAGAAACATTCTGAAAAAAAAACCCAAAATAAAACATTCTAAAACATCCCATTGCTATGTAAATAGTTATTTACGCCGTGCAAAAAGTCCAGATGTTTTAGTTCCCACAATTCGGTGGGTACTTGAAGGCAGCGCCAGCAGGTTGTGACAGTGAGAAATGACGCACCGCCGCTCAACGCTTTCACTTCCTACACAAAAAGCTTCAGCTCAAAGTCTCACACAGCCGACGTGTGCACAGAAAGTAAACGCATGGCCACTTGTAGCACTGAACAGTACTCAGTTTCTTTATTACTCGGCCTTTATTTGAATGTACACTGTTTACAGCGCTGCGGCGTGGAGCCAACACAATGGTAGGAGTCACTATTGTCATTATGGAGCACTTCAGTTAGCTTTTGACTGTAGCAGACAGAATCCAAACACAGCTGATGTAGCTGACGCTGACGACTCAACAAGCTGGGGTTACTTCAGAAGCTGGAGTTAACCTGAAAGTCTCCAGAGCTGCATCCGCAGACAGAGGGCATTCACTACCTGTCATAGTGGACAGGTAATCGGAACAAGGAGTGCCCAGTGGAGCGGCTGTCTGATCGTCTAATCATCTGTTCTGCTTCACTGAGGCGTGGCCCGTGGTGAACAAAGTAACCATTCACACATGAAGGAAGCAGCTGTGGTACAAAAGAGGTGAGATGTTCAGATGTTGGTTATTACTTTACTTGACCAGCCGAGGGTACCTGCAGCATGAACTTGTCAGTCAGAGGTTGTTGCTTCTGTAGATGCAGTGCAGTGTGTTGATGGGAGTGTCCACTGTTGCCTCAGACTCAGGTCACATGGTGTGCTCGCCTGATGAGGATTCTCATTCAGACACATGAATATATTATCTGGACTCGTCAAAACACAAGTGCCATCATTGGATGTTGTTGTAAGATGTGGTGATTTATTGCGGCTGGGATGCTCACAGTGCAGTGTACCTGCCCTGCCATCTGTTGTCCCACAGAGCCGACTGTTCTGCAGTAAATATGGGTCACATAGATGAAGCCAGGGTGTCGTGCCTCGACATCCTCACCCACCACAGAGAGCTGCTGGTGTCCAGGCTGAGGAGTATTCAGTGCATCCTGGACAACCTGTTGGCCTGTGGCTTCCTCTGCGAAGAGGACGCTGAGATCGTCCAGCGGACTGTCACCAAGACGGATCAGGTAGGAAAACCACAAAAATCTACGTTTTCTGCGAAATACCAGCTGGTTAAAAAAAAAAACCCACAATAAACTAAGAAGTTTGTGAGATTCTAACCAACGCAGACTTTCTTTCCTGTGATTATTTTCTAGGTGCGCAAAATCTTGGAGCTAGTCCAATGCAAAGGGGAGGAGGCCTGTGAGTACTTGATTTACATCATATATAAAGTATGTGATGCATACATAGACCTCCAGCCATGGTTGAAAGAGATCAACTACAACCCAAGCAACGATGTTGCGGCGATGAAAGTGGTTAACACAGATCCCAGTAAGTATTACAATCGCTGATGACATCAAAATGTTCTTCTTCATAGATTTCAGGTCAGAGCATGCTGGAAGCATACCCTGCCCAGAGGCCTGTGAGGCACTCTGGGCAGGGTATGCTGTGTCAATGCAAGTGTGTAACAATACACAAATAGAAAATTTGCATTCCTTAGCCTTCCTGGGGGAACATGGGGAAAGCAAAACCAACGTGATACTTGAATAAGGTTTCTAAAAATTTAGTAGTATCATCTAACTTTGTCATCCTGAAACCAACTGTTTGCAGCAAAGGTAAAAGGTAGAAAACAGTTATGACTCACTGGACCTAACTTTGGTTCATATAATGCCACCAAAAGCTTCTACTGATGTTGCACTAATCCACTGTCGACCTCCTCTAAGTCAGCAGGTATTGTGAGAAGTTGAGGTATGAGATGAGCCGGGACACCTGCTACATCATGTCGTACGGCCAGAGAGAGGAGACCCGCCTGGAGGAGCTATACACTGACACGCTGATGGAACTGTTAAACGACTGCAATGACAGTCTGGGCTTCCTGGAGAGTCTGGACCAGCTCCTGGGAGACCACGCAGTCTTCAATCCCCAAGGTGAAACCATCTATGTGATGGGGGATGCTGGTGTGGGCAAATCCATCCTCCTGCAGAAGCTCCAGAACCTCTGGTCCAAGAAAGAGCTGCAGACGGACGCCGTCTTCTTCTTTAAGTTCCGCTGTAGGATGTTCAGCGTCTTCAAGGACACAGAACAGATCTCCCTCAGAGATCTTTTGTTCAAATACAACTGCTACCCAGATCACGATCCAGATAACGAGGTGTTTGATTACATCCTGCGCTTCCCTGAGAAGGTCGTTTTCACATTCGATGGCTATGATGAGATTCAGGAGGATCTAGACCTGATGAATGTCCCTGAAGTGGTGTCACCAGAAGACAAGGCACACCCCCTCCAGCTGCTCGTCAGCTTGCTCTGTGGGAAACTACTCAAGGGCTCCCAGAAGGTGCTGACGGCCCGGACAGGCATCGAGATCCAGAGTAGGGTGATCAGAAAGAAGGTGGCTCTGCGGGGCTTCTCCCCTGCTCATCTGAAGACCTACATAGATCTGCACTTTAAGGAGCAGGAGCACAGAGAGCTGGTGTCAGTTCAGCTGGATGCTAGCCCCCACCTCTGCGGCCTGTGCTCCACACCGTTGTTCTGCTGGATTGTGTTCAAGAGCTTTAGGCACCTGCACACCATGCACGATAGTTTTCATCTGCCTGAAACCTGCGTCACACTCACCGACATCTTCCTCCTGCTGTCTGAGGTGTTCCTCAGCCACTCAGCCTCACCTGCACCTTCCCTGCTGAAGAAAAGCACCCGGTGTGCCTCAGAGACATTCAGAGGGGGGCTCAGACCTCTTACGGCATTTGCCAAACTGGCACTTGAGGGTATGGAGAGAGGGGGCTTCATTTTCAGCCAGGAGGAGATCATTGCGTGTGGCCTGACAGAGGAGGATCTGCCCCTGGGCTTCCTTAGACCCATCACTGAGTATGATGCCAGTGGGAGCCCTGCCACATTTGAGTTCCTCCATGTCACCCTCCAGTCTTTCTTGGCGGCGTTTGCTCTTGTGTTTGATGAGCAGGATGCTGCCAGCTCCATCCTCAAGTTCTTCACAGCGTGCAGCAGGAAAAGAGACGCATCCTGTCTGCCTTTTGTCTTCTGTAACAGTGGCTCCTCGAAGCCCAGCGAAAAGGAGCCATTTGCAACTAATGAACATCTTCAGTTCACTAATCTGTTCCTGTGCGGACTGCTGTCCAAGGCTCACACCGGCCTGATGGAGCATCTGGTTTCTCCCGCGTTATTAAAGAAAAAACGGGCCTTGCTGAAGTCCTACCTTTCGACCAGTGTAAAGTCCCACCTGCACGGCTTGCCCCCCTACCCCAGTGATGATGGCAAGAAAGTCCATGTTTTGCCCAACTTCCTGTGGATGCTGAGGTGCATCTTTGAGACAGGGAGCAAGGAAATCGCTCAGATGACGGCGAAAGGCATCACGGCTGGCCTCATCAAGCTGGGTTACTGTAACGTGTTCTCAGGTGACTGCACCGCCCTGAACTTCGTGCTGCAGCACCGTCAGAAGCTCCTGGGACTTGACATGGACAACAACAACATCAGCGACTATGGGGTGAAGCAGCTGAAGCCCTCCTTTTGTAAGATGACAGTGGTGAGGTAAGAAGCATAAACATTGTTTTAACTACCTTCTGTTCAGGCTGATTTTTTGAATGTACACAACTCATCTAATCAAACCGCTCATCTTCAGGTTGAGTGTCAATCACCTCTCTGACAGCAGCATTGAGGTTCTTGCAGAGGAGCTGTGTAAGCACAAAATTGTGGAGATTTTGGGGTGAGTATACATGTCAGTTGCTTCTCATGTAAAAATATGGAAGTATTATCAGCCAAATGTAGTGAGAGCATCAAAAGTTAAAGTACTTTGTATGTCCTGTGACTGAAATATTATCATTTTTATATGACATTATTAGATGGTTAATTCTGATGCATAAACATGTAGCAGCATTTTGCTGTTGTATCTGCTCAAGGCAGAGTGGTAGTTTTAACTACTTTATGTGCAGTTTAGTGCAGTTTTTGGGAAATGTCTCTTTGTCTGAGCACTTCAAGGAGATCTCATCCATGTTGGCTTATGTTGTAGGCTTGAAAATTCCTTCTTGACTTTGGAAAAACGCCCTGACTCCTGAACTGATATACACCATTGCTACCAGAGGAGGGACTTCTTTAAATTTGTTGGTCATGCTCATAAAATATTATGCATTGCATGAAAGCTGTATTAATATTGATAGTTATGTTTTAGTGAAATAAATGCTTTCGGTTCCTTTGGAGAGTTTGACTCCTTCTTCCTGAAAAGAGGAAAGTTTCCAGTGGAGGTTTTTTGTGGTGTTGGTGTAGAAATGTTCAGTTTGGCTCTGCCTGCTGATGGACACTCTCAGTGTAGGCAGCTTCGTTGCTGTCAGTGGAGACTTCAGACCTCTATGCCGACAGTCGCTCCAAAAAGGCTTTGGCACAGTCTGCCTTTATGCAGTCGCAATTTTTATTATCAGTGTTCTTGAATTTAGTCACATGGTTTCATAGTTGTTGTTTTTTTCAGTATACCAATGATAAAGGTACCGCTCACTAACAAGTTAAGGTAGAGCAAGTGCAAGCATTAGTACTCCAGAAAGTACAAGTCTGCTTCATGTTGTTATGGCAGTCAAACAGGATATTTAACCGCAATTCATGTGTCTGTCCTCAGGCTGTACAACAATGACATCACAGATGTTGGAGCCAAGCTGGTTGCTCAGATAGTTGAGGAATGTCCAAAGCTGCGAATCCTCAAGTATGTTAATAACTTCCTAACCTAACAAGTCTAAAATCAGAATATTATGATGGTTGTAGTAATTGTAAAATTCACATGTCATGGTCTTTTGTCTGTTAAAATGATGCTGACACTCTTTTGTCCGCAGGATTGGTAAAAATAAGATCACTGCTGTTGGTGGAAAGTATTTGGCCCGTGCAATCCAGAAGAGCACTTCTATATTCGATGTGGGGTAAGACTTCAGCGCTGTGAAACTGTTCTCATCCTGCTGTGCTCATGAAAGCAGCGAGGTTAGAAAGAAAGAGCCAGTGACCTGACACATTAGCTGGAGAGGCCAGGGAGGATTAATGGAGGAGTTTCAATAGCAACCATCTCTCAAGTGACACAAAACATATTATTATGAAAACAAATCACGATTAAAATGTCACGATTGAGCCCAAATTTGACAAAACATTAGAGTTTGTTAGTAACTCAACAGACTACAGCCCAAACAAGTAGTGGATAAAGCATGATAACAGGGCTGTTTGAGGATCAGACTTGGTTTTAAAGGTTAGGTTATCATTAGGTTGGAGTTAGGGTCAGGCCTTTAGTTGTGATGGTTAAGGTAAGGGTAAGGGACTGGGAATGGATCATGTCAATGTGTGTCCTCACGAAGATAGAAGTATGTGTGTGAGTAAAAGCATGAAAACAATACATTTTCTCTTAGAGGACACTGTTGGCCTGAGTAAGGCAGGCGCTCTCTGTTTGGATGCTTCCTGATGCTGCTCGGATGACATGTGTGATGTATTTCTTGCAGAATGTGGGGCAACAGTATCAGCGATGAGGGAGCAGAAGCATTTGCAGAAGCTTTGAGGCACCACCCAAGGCTTACCAACCTCAGGTGAGAGGGCAGCTACCTGAGAAGACAAAAAAAAAAAAACCCTACTGATTTAAACTCACTGATTAAAGAGTCGTCTCTGTGTTCTAGTCTCTCAGCCAATGGCATCACATCTAAAGGTGGGAAGTGCCTGGCTGAAGCGCTGAAAGAGAACAGCGTCCTCAGGATATTCTGGTAGGCAGGTCACTTACTCTGAGCCCAGTGATTTCACTGCTCTAACAGTACTGCTGTCTGTATACATGAACATGTCTGTGCTGTTGTAGGTTGGTGCAGAATGAGCTGACTGACGAGGCCGCTCCGCACTTGGCTGAGCTGGTTAAAGCGAACACAGGTTTAAGTCACCTCTGGTAAGTCACCTCCTGACACGATGCCGCCGTGGATGAGACCTGTTGAATACCCCGCTCAGACACTGCTTCGTATTTGTCTGCAGGTTAATCAGCAACCGGTTCACTGTGGATGGGCTCGGACAGCTGGCTGAGGCCCTCACTCACAACACAGCACTCAAAGAGATATGGTGAGGACGGAAACTTGTTATGGCCTGTGAGAATGCACATTTACCTCCCTAATGAAATGTACAGTGTGTCTGACTGAAACAGCATTTTGTGGTGGTTATAACACATGGAGGTCTCATTGTTAATTGGTGTTTATTGATTCAATTTCAATTTTATTTTGATTTGATTTATATAGATATTGATGCTGATATATTGATTTACATTATGGTACTAATATCCTTCAGATCATAATGTCAATATAGTTATTAACCTGGATAAATGCACCACAAGCTTACTCTTTTATAGTGTTTTATAAACACTATATGGCTTCATATGAAGATCAATCAACATGTATTCACCTCTCCTGTGGAGTAGGATTTGTTTCTGGAGCACAAATATTGACGCATACAAACGAGTGTGTCTGGCAAAAATAATAAACTGTATAATCACCACATTAAAATGCTTGAGCATCTACGCCTTCTCCGTCAATATGTATGAATATGCAAAATATAAAGTCCACTCTCAGTGTTTGTGCATTGGAGGCTTAAATTGAATATTGGACCAGGATTGGCTTCCAGACTGGCTGTGATGTCACAAATCCTGCTCGTAGGCCCGCCTCTTTAAATCTGGATTTTCAGTGAGCACAGAAACTCTCCATCCTGCAGATGGAAGTGAAAACAGCCTTCTAGTGCACATACATCACGTGGAAGAGACTTAACATTGAGGATGTTGTTTTAAAAAAAAACTAGTTAGTCACCAGTCTGTGGTACGAGGTGATGATGATGATGGTCTGACTTTTATTCTAATTCATTATATTTTATCTGGTGTACGGCAAAATTCAACTGGGTAGGTGTCGTCAGGTGTTAATGTTTAAATGGTTTTAGTTATGGGAACCAAGAGTGGCACTGACGCAAAAACATATGCTGAATCATGTGAAGAAGACAGCTTTGGTTTGAACTGATTAGCATGAAGCCCATTCGCCAAATCTTTTCCTGTCAGTGTGTAGTAGTTTCAATCAGGAGGGTGAAAAACGCCTCACAGCATCGAGGCTGTGCTCTCCTCTGAGCCCATGAGTGGGTTTGGAGTGGGACTGTCTGATGATGTGTGCTCATGTTCTCACAGTGTGAAAGGAAACCAGCTCTCTGAAGAGGAAGAGCAGCAGTTTGCGGCGGAGGGAAGGCTGCGGTTCCACTGACTGGGCACTCCTGTGAGGCACGAGTTGAGTAACGTCTGTACGACAGAAAAGAAGTCGTGTGTGTGTGTGTGTGTGTGTGCTATTTCACCTGCGTGCAGCTGTTTGGCCGTGGGCACAAAGTCACACCATCTGCTTTAATGGAAATCCTGTATGTTCGTGCCATCATCCAATTTTGCACAAATGTTTCAAGAAGGGGATGTTTACCTGAGTGGCTGTCGGGGAAAAAGGAAGTGGAAGCAATGATGAACAAGAAGAATACAAACAGTGACTCCTTTTTAATGAACTTGTATAGACTTTATGTGCATGTTTTGTATGAATAATCAGTAGAATAACTTTATTTTATTTATTCATAAAATGAGTTATTGCTGTGTTTAAGTGTTCCAGTATGCTACTGTATGACAGAGAGCCAGCAGTCTTTCATTAGTCTGATAATGCCCACAAAAGGCTGCTACACTGACTGCTGCCAAATGAAGAGCCCCTTTAACTCACTACCACAATCTTTATCAATCTTTGGATCATCAAACTAACTACTAACTAGAATAGGACACTGTTCAGGCTGATTAGTCTGGATGAGCTTCAAACACAAAGTAATATGGTAGAAAGGTGGAATAAGTGCAGGAGAATGACTTGCATCCCAATGATTCACTGTTCATTGCTTTTTGTAGATAATTTTACAGAAAATAAACATTTCAGCACATTTTGTGTTCGTCAGGATTTTATGTCTTTGTCAGTTACACATTGAACAGCACACATTCTCTGTTACATTTCATTAGGTAAGATTTGTTGGGGCTCAGAACTGGCAAGAAATCAATTATGAAAACGCTAAAAAGTGCTTGACTGGTTCTAAAGTAGCTCCTAAAGGCTCATGTTTGGACTGTACCCTCAGTTTGTCACGCAGTCCCAGAAACGACCTGAGCCAGTACTGCTTCTCCTCACTGTGCTGTGGCTCAAACACCTTCGACACGGTGTACAACGAATTTCTCACTGCATGTGCAAACAGGAAGCCCTGACCCGGAGTTGCACAATAACAACGCATTTGTGTCTACACACGGTGTAGAACAGAAGAATCAGATGTTGACCAGTGAAAGCGTTCAGCTAGCCTGGAGAGACATTCAGGAACAATATATTATAAATGCTCTTGCGATTACTAACATGTCCTTGACAACAGAACATTTCCATTCGCTGAGGAGAACCATGTGAGCTGAGAGCGTCGACCTCCCAAAACGTTCTTGCACTACACAGTTGAACCTTCTCTCTGGTTGAGGTTTTATGCAACACCAGCCTTTTTCTCCGTACCTCTTCATTTTCCCCACAAATGGAAAGGTTTGAGTCATTGTGCTTTTGCAGGCAGCTGTTCAAAAACAATAAAATCTAATCAAAAACCACAAGGACAGATCACTGGATGTCATCATCATATCTATTAAGGCCAGATCCGATGCACGTTTCCTCAGCAGTTCACAGAGAAAAAAATGAAGACGTCACTGAGCAGTGTCAGAAATCACCTGTATGATCAGTCATGACAGTGATGATAAAAAATGACTGCTGAATTCAGATTAAAGTGAGAGATGAGAGAGCAGTATGAGCCCTGTGAGATGTCCTTCAATCAGCCAAATGTTCAGTGTTCGGAGAACAACGTGACTATAGCACCACCGTGTGGTGGGACAGTGTTACAGGCCTCAGCTGACCTTCATGTGATCCCAAAACTCCAAAGTCCATTCAGTTTTTCCTCCAGTGATCAGATCCCTCGCTGTTGTCCCAACAAGAGACAGGGCTGACATGACTTAAAAATAAAGACAGCGTGAAGTGTAATCAGAGAGAGCATGGAGGTCCTCCTCAATCTAGATTTTATTTCAGTCTTCACTTCTGTTTATATTTCTTTAGATTATTTTGAATTGGAAGTGGGGTGAAAATTTTGTGTTGCCCTCAGCAGCCACAGACGTGTCACCTGTTCCCGGTTCACTCATTACATAATGAAATGCTGTTGATTTAGCAGCTCTTTATTTAAAATTACAGAGTAACTGATGCAAGTCTATCATTTGAGATCCAGGGAGGAGGGTGTTGCGGTCTAGAGGGTTCAAATAAAATATTAAAAACACTGGCAAAGGCCTTCTTTATAAATCAAATATATGATCCATCCTCCTCTGCGCCCAAATAACCTTCCCACAGTCCCTGATACAACTTGATAGCATCTTTCATTATACCACATTCCTGTCACGCAGGATGGAAGGCAGAGATGGGGAGGATTCATTTTCACACAGCCTCTCTCAGACAGGAGGGGAACACTATGCTAACAACAGAGTGAGACCAACGTGTGAGGACAACACAAACCTACATGTGCTGCCTGAAACAGGAAAATGACTCCAGCTGATCAGATTTGGAAGTGCTTTGAAATAAAATGACTCATATTTTATGTTAAGTCCACTTAGAGGTGAGCATGTCTGTTTCTGAAGATGGAGGAGCAAATGAGCAAGTGACTCTGTGCATGTAGCAGAGCTTGATGCTGAGTGTGAACCCAGGCCAGGCTAGTCACTGATGGGGGCAGAGATGTGGTTGTGAGGGAGTGGACGAGAAGTGGATCTGGGATTTAGCAGCTGAATAATTCCACCTCTTTTATTTCACAGGACGCTGACCTGGAAGATCAGCTGTTCTGTGACTGGTTGGAAAAACCCTGCATACACATGCAACTGGGTGGGTGGATACCAATGATACATACTGGATCCCAAATTTGACTAATACACTGAATTCTAATACCACAATTACAACTGCATGATTTGATGCCTCAAACACTTTCAGAATTGGAGCATTAAAAAAACAAAAATGGTAGTGATAGTTTGTTTCCCCCAAATAAAGCTCCCACTTCATTTAGCCTTACCTTTCCTCCACCACCACATGCTCCAACCTGGAGGTAGCTTTAACGACACAAAGGGAGCAGCGAGCACAGAGAGCAGGAGAAAGTGGAGGCCAGATGTGGCACTTCATCCAACATATTTGAATAAAAACGTCATCACGCCCTCATGTAAGAACCTCCATGTGAAGCTGGGATTACATCCTATACAATTGCTTTTAAAGTTGCTATTAAGGAAAGAGTGAAGCAGCTTCATATTTGTTTTTCCAGTATAAAAACCATCTTCACTGTGGTGGGACAAGCACAGGGTTCTGAGTCATGGGAAAAGGAAACGGGTGAGCTCCATCAGAGCTTTGGGATCCACACTCTGTGATTTCACTGATTAGTCTGATGATGAGCTTTTCACTGAAATCAGTTAGTTTTGAAAGAGTCAGTACACAGCTTCTCCATGGAAGAGGCCTTCAGGCAAACCTGACCCCATGAAAACCCAGGAAACAGGTCCAGTCATCCCAGTGTCCCTGTGCCTTGACCAGCTTCACATGGTGCTGGGTCTGTATAAATGAATGCACTTGGTTGAAGTTTTGACTGAAGCTGCCGGGACCTGAGACCAGTCTGCTAAAGTCTCATCGACCAATCAACAGCCACGCAAGTTCATGGCTGAGGGTAGAGTGAAGGAGCACTGCACTCAACCTGCAGTTTACCTGCAGTGACAACAACAGTAAACTGGTTTGCACTCAGAGTAAAGAAGGAGTGTCCTCAGGTGTCCTTGGGGCTGCTCAGTGAAGGTATAAAACCAATCAAACAGTCAGAAATGGAACATAGAGCAGATCATAAGGAAACCTCGTGGGATTACTTGAAAGGCTCTATGGAGTTTTCTGTTCAATGTTATGAAAGAGTTATTCATAAAAAGTCATGTTTCCATTCACTGTTACCGAAATGACGTGTGTCCGTAAGCTCTTACAAATGTCTTTGATATGTTTCCCTTCTCCTGAAACATTTGCACAGCCTGAATTGATTACATTCATGTTTCCTAGCTTGTGCTCTTCTTCGCTGGCTTTGTTGGCGCTTTGTAGCATATCTTGGTGTGTTACTGCCACCTGTAGGTCAGCGGAACAGTGCGAACTGGGCTCTGTATCATGTCCTGTGCATGTTCGTCCTCCTGTATGTGGACAACAGAAACAAAATGCGGACCCACCCTTTGAAAAACAGATCCAAAGGTCTACTAGAGGTCAAAAAACACCACAAGTCAACTTTAAATTAGAAATTATAGAAAAACAAAGAAACAAGAAATTTGGATTTACAGTAAAAGAGGATTTTGTTCACTGCACAGAAAATACTCCAATAGCTATCTTTAGCTTTCATTTTATTTTCATTTATATCTTTCATTCACACTCTTTTATGATTAATTTCATTAACCTTAGCCCTAATTCAGCTCAGGTTAAAGCCACGCAGCTTCCTTGTAATCTGCTCTGCGTGTTCCATTTCTATGTCGCGACACCGCTGACCTGTGGTAATCACTTAGGGAACGATCAGCTGAACCAGCCCGTTCCTCTTCTGCTCGACAAAAGAATGAAGATACAGCAAATATGGACTTAAATATGGACATTTTTTTACTCTGAGCGGGAACCAGTGTCATCACATTTGTAGCAGCTGAAGTATGATGAAGTGCTATGATTAATGCACGGCCTGTTCAAATCATATCTGCCTTTGACAGACTTCATGAAAACGACAGCAGCTTATTTTTTCGAGAAGTAACACAACACAGTTAGACAAAACAGATGCAGCAAATTAGCAAATCACATTTTTTCGTCATGAGATCCTATTCGTTGCATGAAATTATAGTTTTCACGTGATGATGTGTTTTTTGTGACTCCTGCACACCAACAACTCAGTTTTAAGAACAAACCTTTCTCGTTATGACAACATGTCACTTTATTCTGTTATATCACAAAATGTTCTCGTTATTACACAAAATCAATGTATCTCTTGAAAACAAGAGAGATTCTCCTGATAACGTTAGAAGCTGTTATAGCGAGAACCTTCCAGATGTTGTTATGCTGCAAAAATGTAGTTAAAACAAGAAACCGCAACAGAATACTCGACTGTAGGCTCAGGCTGGTAAGTCAGGGATCCTTCTCAGGATTGGGGACAGGATTTTTGTACCTGAGGACCTCTACTCCATGGTTTGTGATTAAAAAGCACTGATGATTTAGTGTGTGTATGTGTGTGCGTGTTGAATATATTCACAGTTGATTGGCACCATTTTTGCAGTGGCTTCAGTTCGGCAAATGTCCGAGCTGCTCGCGCAGACAGATCGTTCTGCTGCTGTTCTGTCTCTGGCTCGTTTCTCCTGGACTGGTAGAGCGGCAGTTGTGGTGAGATGGTCCTGCGGGTCCGTCCAGCTGGTCCAGCCGGCTCTGCTGACAGTCTGGAATCCTCCGTCCTGCCCTGCTGTGGCTGGGCTTCACAACGACAAGGCACTGGTAGACACTGATGCTGAAGGAGGGAGGGAGGACAGAGTAAGACGAGGAGGGATAATCCACACGTTGCCCTGACCCCCCTCCACTCCGACCCCACCTCCAGGGGCCACGTCCATCTCCTCCAGTGTCCTGGTTTACAATCAGCCGACATCTGCTGTCCAGTGGCCACTCAGGAAGAAGAGCCCTGCCCATCATAATGTCTTATGTGGCTTTGGAGAGCATGAGTGGTGGAGATCAGTCTGCCCAGTCGGAGACTGAGCGTGGATGTGCAACTCAAACATAAACACAAAAGTCTGTATCCCTGAAGATTGCTTACATGAGATTTGGCACACCGTGGTACTACATTATTGGGGGCAGGGGGTGGGGGTTACTGATCACAGTGGTCAGTGTCCAGCAGTCTCCCTGGACCCACGCTTCATTTTCAGGATAACTCTCATTGCAGAGTGCCTGTCACCAAACAACCGACAGAGAACAGTAAGAAACAAGAAGCTAATGAGCATGAGGAGAAAAGTCCATCGCCTGACATGTTAGGAGACACTTTACCTGTGCAAAAAAGCTTTAATCTGATGGATGCTCTGGACATGACCTGTTCACTTCAAACCACTCATCGATACAGCTGGAAAAACGCACACACACACAAAAACAAGGAAGAAGAGATGAGGGAGACAGAGAAGAGTTACAGCATAGTGTGAAACAGACAATACATACAATACATTACATGCCCATGAAATCCTTAAACTATGTTTGTTTTGTTGGCTCTGGTGACACCTAGTGGTGAAGAGCAGTCATAACACAGCATTTAGATTTGAAAGCAAATTTGTTAGAGCTGCTCTTAGTCAAACTATTGTAAACTTGAAAGTGTCAACACTTATTTTAGCTTTTATACTTTGCCAGATATTAATGAACAAAATTCCCTCTTTGTGTTTCTGTGCTGAGCTGCACTGGAAGGACGGTACAACAAAAAGAGTATGTAGCACTAAAACGATCAACTTTGGAAGATACCCACTTCATTTGTCTAACTCAAAAAGTTGAAGCCTCATATCGACGTCAGATAAACTCTGAACATGGTTCATACAGGATGAGGGCTGTTGATTTTGTCCTTGAACACATCACATTGGACAGTCATTCAGGTACCATATCCACACCATACCTGTGCTTCAACTAATTTAACCAGATTCATTCTGATGTAAATAGAAATATTTTATATTTTAACACTAAGAAATAGGGCAATGTACATATTTCTCATACGGAAGGAGAGAAATAAAGTGATGCAGCATTTTCCTGAACAGAGCTTCATACCCTTTATGGTAGATGCAGAGGCAGGGCAGGCGAGCAATGGTGTCTCCCTGTACCAGCTCCTCCAGGCAGATTGCACATTCTCCTGCATCCTTGGTCAGGACGTCCTCTGTAAGACAGTATCACACCACGGGCATGCATCAGGATTATAGGCCCCTTCATAACGAAACACTTTGAAAAAGGGACGTATGCCATTATAACTACTCTGTTTACCAAAATGAACATTAGCTCAGCATGTCATGTTGCAGATATACTGTACAGAACAGACACTGTCTTTTTATTAAAAAGACTAAAATCCCTAATTGCTGCCCCCAATAGGCTTCATTCCCCACAATATGAAATTAAGAAGCATGCAGAGAACCGTCAGTGTAAACTGCAGCAGAACATGTTATATAAGCTACTGCTTAGCCTATGTAACATTTACTGTGTAAGTCTGCTTAAAAGGTTTACTGCTTAAAGCCACTGTTATACTGTATTTACTTTACTGTCATCTTTAGTAGTTTATTGTTTATATAAAATTTTGTGCAAGACTTTTTTCAATTACAACCTTTCACTTATTAACCAAAATTTTAGGAATCGTGTTTTTGTGTTTTATTTTGATTGATTCATTAAAAGTAAAAAAAAAAAAAGCCAATATCAGATTCTTATTACTTAAACAATTTAGGTAAAATTCATTTTTTCCCCCTCTATTTAAAGTATATTCTTTGCCTTGAGGGCAGAGGATGAGGAGGTCCGAGAGGTTATTTAAACCACAGCAGTTTATTTAAACAGATTGTGTTGTGTTTGAGGGTCAGGTTCACATTCTGTCCTGGGGGTGGTGCTAGGGAAAAGCTCACAGAGTTCCTCTGGTGACAATTCATGGCTACATGGCCAGTTGTCCAGATACAGTATGCAGTGTGTATAAATCTGTACGTCAGGAGGCAGCAGTCCTTCAAAATATGACCTGAGCCCCTCATAAGAGGCCCACATGCTCACGTCCACCACAGAGAACAAAAACTCTTCATTGTTCAAGACACACTGTTTTTTTTGTTTGATATTTAAATGAAAGTCAGATTTTGTAAGAGATTGACTCATATGATGATACATACATTTTGGCAAATTACATAAAAGATTTTACTGATCCAAAAATGTACATGTTACACAAGCCCAAGAGACCGACACTAAAACAATTCTTATTATAAAATAAATAGAAATAAAAGAAGAAATAAAGGTTCTGTTATTAAAAAGCCACATACAATATATACCGATATTATAATACCTTGGATGATAGAGAATTGTGCATATTTAATGACGACAATAATATTTATACATGTATCAGTGTATGTAAAATGAGTAATAAATACAATATACGTATATACATTCAAGTATATAGTGTTATATGTGCAGTATGTGTACTATACACACTAGCTGGCTAACTTACAGCCCTATATTGATTTCCTGATTTATTCTAAATAAATAATTTTCATTCCTATCTGACCACCAATGTAACAGACTTAATGTAAAAGTCTGTTAAGTTGTGATACTGTGTGTTGAAAATGTTAGTAAACATTTCAGCAACCAGTAAATAAAGCTACGGTTAGCCAGGTAATGTTAGCTATGTAGCTAAATAGCTAACTTGCTTCACCTGGCTGGATGTAGCGTTGTAACGTTGGCACCATCCTATGCCTGGCCAGCTCACAAAAGATAAATCACTCAACTGCCTGCAGTTCACTACAGTTTTTCCTCTATCATTACATCATAACATTTGTTTGGCCACAGCCCACAATGATTATTGGGACAATTATTTCAGGATTGTTGTGACATATTTTTTATGTCCTATGCATAAATATTATGTGTATATGTATATATATATAGCATAGAAAATAAAATAATATTACTATATATAATAATACTACTTTCTTAGGAATTGTAAAAATAGTATACATAAAGTTTACACAATGGAGGACATGGTGCAGGTGTATTGTTGTAATTGAAGATAATAGAAAATACCATATTTCTCCAGCGGTACCTTCTTATTTATATTGTGAATGCATGCTCAAGTTGTGTAATTGTGTTATTTCCAAAAGGTCCCTGAAGGCAGCATTAATTTGTTAACTCACTTTAAGATCTTTGGGTATTACTGTTAGAATTGGCCACTAAACAGTCTGGCATGAATCAGGACAACTCTACTTCTGCTAGCTGCTGTATACAGTCTGTGTGTGTATGTATACACACTCAGCAGCATTCATCTCTTCCTGCTATGCACAGAATCGGTCCGGGTCTAAAGTGGAAGTCAGTGTGTGCACCATTAAACCAATCACCTGCAGCAAAACGCACAGTGTCATTAGAACTGGCCTTATGTAACACTGGATTAACCCACATATGCCTGGAAAAGCCAGTTATTATGGGCTGCGGCACATGGCATCCAGCTCAGTCGAGGGGAAAACATCTTTAATGTACTGACAGTGCCGGTCAGTACTTCATTCAAACAGTCAGAGGCAGACAGGGAGAGAGGATGATGACACTAATGTATGGTGCAGATATTTGCTTTGTTAAAAATGTTTGATTTAGTTGCTGAGTATTATTGTTGTCCACACCCCATCAGTACACACACTGGAAGATGCAGTGGGACAGAAGGTGTGGTTTGTCTGTTCGTGGGTTCACATGCAGTCAGTTCTGCAGGATCACGTGAGGAACACTAGCCCAAAAAGACTTCTTGCAGTTCACAATCATTGCAAAAGTCCTGCATGTGTGGGGAATGATGATGTTCCAGTGCCCGGTAGTCAGGATGTGGTTAGCTGAGCTTAGCATTAAAACTGGTCTTTGTACTAAGCTAGGCTAATCACTTCCTTGATAGTAAAACGAATCTTTCTGTCTGACTCTCTGACAGAAAACATATAAAATATTTCTGTATATCATGTATGTTTGTCCACACTTGCTTCTGCACATTGAAACCTGTCGATCAAAGCATTTTAGCTGTGTGATTGGTGCATATGCTCCCAAATATGACGATAAAGAGCTGCTAAACCAGGGAAAGGACCAGGGATCGTGAAGGAGGAGCTGCTTTAAAGAGCCGCTTTTACTGCAGCAGACTGATCTCTGAGCTGTTGTTTGTCTGTCTAGCCCGTTTACTAGAAAGAACAACATGCCTCGAACAGTGTCATCAGTCTGTTTCACAGCAGGTCATAAATCTGAAATGGAGGTCAGGAGAAATCTCAGGCTCTGTGATACAGTTCTACGGAAACACACACACAGACAGGGGGAGCTGTGATGTTGTGCACACATGACAGCTGCTGTTTGTGTGCGTCTGTGTCATGAACCACTGGTGGATATATTTAGAGACCAGAGGTTTGTGTGTGTGTGTGTGTGTGCACGTGGGAAAATAAACATTTCAAGGCCAAACCACAAGTCATACTGACATGAGGTCTGGGGAATTTTCACCTATATCATTTCCTGTTTCTGCTGTGCTGGTTTCCAGCAGTATCATTCTGATTAGCTGTGTCAATCATCATCAAACTATGTCAGCCCTTTGTATGAAGTCTTAATGCTGAATGTTTATTTACTGTATCTGTTCTGACAAGTTACAATGATACAGTTTGTACTTGACTAATGTATAAGATTACATTTATGAAGAGAAAGCATGACTCCATGTGGTGTTGTTTGGACTTGATTAGACTACTGATATACTGCACATGCTGGTGAGTGAGTGGTGTGTGTGTGTGTGTGTGTGTGTGTGTGTGTGTGTTTTATTGAGGGGCTGTCCTTGGAAAGCTAAAAGCAAACAACTGCGAGAAACAAAGGCGTGCTGATTACAGATCTTCAGGGTCATAAGTGTCTGTGTGTGTGTGAGTGTGTATGTGTGTGTTAAGCATGCAGGCAGATAGCAGAAAGGCCTGAGCGGCTGATCCTCTTCCCGGAATGGCCACAAACACCACAGAGCAGGTGTGATCTCACTTCACGATGTGAGAAAACACGGTGACGCTTTATCTGAAGGTGTGTGCATAAGACCGACATGACGCTGTCGTAACCATGACATGACACATGTTCCCATGAACATGGAGGAGGACAAATGCAGCCGAGTTAAGCTATATAATAATTATTCAGCTTTCTCTGTGAATGTTTGTGGCTGTTGTCAAGTGTCAACTGGTCAATTGTGTCATTTTTAATTCAAAGCTGACATTGAGGTGTCTTTGTTATGACAACCTGACAATGACCAAGACAACATGACCTGCTATAAACATGCCAAAGAAGGCCTAATTATCAAACTTAAGCAAATTATTTAGCTTCATGTGTTAAAATGATAGAAAACTGCCATATGTGGTCGGGTTTGACATTAGCCTCTATGATACCATTGTAATTGTGCCATGAATAGTTTGCTTGACCTCAACCACAGTGGTACAATTTGGACCTGTCATTAAGATGTAATCAAATGTAATAAGGACAGTTTGACGACAGGGAAGTGATAAGTAAGTAAACTATTTATACAGAACTTTTCATACAGCAGTGACAATAATTTATCAGAAGCTCTGAGTAATCTTGGTGCAGAGTATTGGGCTATACGTTCAGAATATAAGAGAGTGCCATGTCATGGAGAGCTTTGAATGTTATCAGGTGGGTCTTGAACTGAATGCTAAAGCGTACAGGAAGCCAATGGAAGTGGACCATAATTGAAGTAATATGCTCTGAAACAACTGAAGTCCAGCAATTACAGACTCACTTCTACTCCCTGCTAGATGTCGAAGACACTGTATGGACTAACAGTACAACTTCGTCTGGGCCAATGACCAACATTTGTCCGTATTCAGCAGTAAAAATTCAGTGACATGCAATCTTTAATAGCAATAAGGCAACAGTGTTGTGTATCTAGATTTTAAGATTGTCAGATTTACATGATACACAAGGTGGCTGGTGGGTGGGTGTCATCTGATAACAACGGTAGGCAAGACTCTGAAAGTGCCAAATAATATGACCAATGGAGAACTGAACAAGATGGGACCAAGGATTGAATCCTGAGGAACCCCACATGACATATGAGATTGTGATGAGACAAAATCACTGTTTATCATCCTGAAGTTTGTAAGATATGAGGAAAACTGTCTGACAGCAGTTCCATCTACGATGACCCAGAGCTTTAGTCTATCCAGCAAGATGGTTCGATCCACAGTGTCAAGGGCTGCAGACAAGTCTAACAGTGCTATTCAGCACCAGAAATACTACTCGGTTAAACATATCATTTTATTGTACACATTTAAATCACAGGATAATGTGCAATGTTCATAATGCACAACAAGGTTTCTGTTATCCCATAATTATCGTTTTTTACTGGAAAAATTAGTTGAAGTCTGACATATTTACATGCTTTTTTCCCCTCTGCGTCTCTTAAATTGTGCTCAATTTTGACTGTTTTATTACTTTTAGAGTAGTTGACTCGCCAAAGAAATTAGTAATTAGCAACATCTCCATTTGGTACTATTGTCAAACTCGCCTCCATCAGTCTCGGTGGCTGTGTTCAGATGTAAATTCATGTCCCTCTCCAGCTGTGTTCACTGGGAGCTAGAAGAATGCTATTTGATTCCACATGTTCATGTAGTTCCTGTGAAAAAGGGGTGTGGAGGTCCAGAAGTCTCTTCCTAGCCATCTCTTTTTACAGGCAACATGGAAACATGTGGAATCAGATACCACTCTGCAAGCTCCCAGTGAACATGGCCAGAGGAGGTACCAGCAGAGACAGTTCACAGATCAGACAGCGCACTTTAAAGTCTTATTTTGCATCTTTGTAATGTGGACGTTGCCACTGACCCGCCTCTTTAAGAGGCTTGTGGCAGGTCCTGGGTCTATTCCCTCCAATGGTAGAAGTGACCATGAGTACAGATTAGAGCGATTCTTTTGCCTCGTAGTCAACAAAGTAAATCATGACCCATTTTTCACAAGCCATCTTCTGAACATTCAGACAGTAAAATTTAATTTTTCAGACAGATAAGTCAAGAGGAAGTTAACTTTGACCTGTCTCTGTTTCAGTAACACATTCTCGCAAGATTTGGAGTGAGCACATGAAGGTAGCAGATAAAAGCAAGCAGCAAAACAAGGTGCAATTGTATCCAGTGTTGTACTGTTTAGACGTGGACAAGCAATTGTCGGGTAATAATGTTATGGAGCATGTTTGGAAGCAGATGCGCACCGCCTGCCAGATCAGCTTAGGGTTCAGCATTTAGAGATAACGGAACATATTACTGTCTGACAGCGTGCCGATGGTGTGTGTTTGCACCATACACAAACAAATTTTAAATTGGTGATTGTGCAGAGAAAGACACGCACATCTAATAAACTGTAATTGTCAAACTTTACATTTAGTTATTTCATATCTGTTTAGAGTCAAACTTGTGTAACTATAAACTGTACATTATATTCATGTAAAAAATGTCTGATATGTTTAATGTAGACATTACTGTTATGTTTTAAATTCTGTATTTAATTCTGTGCATAAATGTCTTGCTTACGTCTGGGATTAATATTTATTAGTGTTAAGTATCAATGCCGATATTTCCATCTAAAAAATATGTACGTGCATCTTTCTATATAGATAATTTAAAAAATACCAGATTTTTAATATGTTTAATATTTTAAAATATTTGGATTTATTTTAATTCTTTCTATAATTCTGTGCCAGGCATGATATACTGCTGCAGTCTGGGACATGGGCTGCGTACAACCAACAAATGGAATTCAGTTAACAAAGCAAACGTGCTACAAAATCATGACAATCAGCAGTTTGCCCCGTCTTGGCGGAGGAAACCTCAGCTGTGTCTAGAGCATTCAAATCTCACACCAACTGTCTCCTAATACAATACACTAATTAAGAGTCTCTCGTTGAACCAGTTTTCCCTTCCTACCTTGAATGTGACACTCAATTAAATATTCAATACAGTATCTGATTCAATAAACTCTCCATAGGATAAGAATTATTTCGGCTATGAACACACACACGACTCATGTAGAGAGGCTGAGGGTGAGTGGGTTTCTAGTTTTGACTTTTTTAAGGATGTGAGCTCGAGTCTGAGCTGACTCAGATTAACGGGGTAAATACCGTTACTTTCATAAGCATTTCAGCAAGTGATGTAATCAAGTCCAATAAATTTGTTGTGATCTTCCTATTTTTTCCCATATTTTCATGTTATTCGTGTTTCAGCACTTGTCCTGCCAGGTGTGTCAAACTCAAACACTATTAAAGTCGTATTAAAGAATCACATCTGAGGGCCGAACAGGGCCTTCGTTTATTGAACATTTCTGACTCAAAGTGGACAGTCCTTTGATCACAACTCAGATAGAAAAAGCAGACCTTTGTGTTGACTTCCCCGTGATATGAAACCATCTGCACAGGAAGGAAAGTCACCCTCCAACCTGCTCAGCCTGCATATACGCACAGACAAATAAAAGCCTCTCATGAAAATGATGTTTGCCTAGAGAAGTGACACCTTTAACCCCCCCCCTTCTTAAAATAGGAACCAGCTATAAGGTAACATGAGTAAGGAAATGATTTGGGTCTTGAATGTTAAAGGTGACAAAATGTCAAGTTATAAATAAGAAATTCCAGAAATATTTCTATTGAAAAAATCAGATTAAATAATAAAAAATATGAATTCTCATGCACACCCCTGCAAATGAAGTGTCACAGAAAGACAAACATTCACACAGGTTAACCAGTTAACTTGAACTGTTAACTTGCTGGCTGACACACTGAAAAAACAGGTGCAGCCTAAATTTGGCACACTGTGTTTTTCACAAGCTACAACCAAATACTGGAAGTTGTCATTATTAAGTTGATGTATTATTATTATTATTATTATTGAGATGATGTGAATGAAAGTTTAACTGGGAGAATGTGACTGCGATCAGAGAGAGATGTGTCACTGGAGTTGTGGGAACAACACAAACACAGAGATGTTTGCGGGTGTACAGTGGTGTTACATAGTGATGCTTCTTTTACCTCCAAATAATCTTTGTCAGGTTACAGACAGCGGCCAACTTTCATTGTGACGGGTCATCAAATACGCCACAGAATTAATGTTACAACAGCTGATATGACCTGGCCAATAGATTAAAATTCTGTCTCTGGGGACCAAGAATGACTGACCCATATATCTCAAGCTGTTGGGATAACGGTCACCCTCGCCACTAGTGGGGCAAAAAGACTTTTCCAGGACATAAAGTGATAAAAAAAAAGTTCTATGGAGAAAAGAAGTAACTTGTATTTTGAAGAAGACTGACTAGTGCTCTCCATACTGTAGGGAACCAATCACACTATGATCATCATATGACCAATAGACAGGAAGAGAGAGGGATCTGTGCCTGATGAACAGGAAGTCATCTTCGTCAAAGAGGAACTCAACTGCCCGCCCAAAACATTCAGCTGAAAAGGAAATGTAGAGGAAAGTGTGCATGTACCAGTTGTGTATTTCTGTTCAGAGCACAGAGCACTGGGTCATATTGCATTCAAACACAGACATGACGTTTCTATGCAGAGGGGCAGGTCATCCACGCTGAGAAGGAAACGTGGGACGAGGTGATTCCTAGTGAATGATCTTAATCCCCACAGGTCTCATCAGATTCAAACCACAGCCAGTGATTAGCCTTGTGACGTGCTTGCCTTCACCAACACGTGTACACAGGCATGAAGCTGCAACATGAGCAGCTTTGTTCACTTTCGCAGTAGTACCCCCCTGTAAACACGCATGTGTAAAATCAATGGAGTTCCCCTTTAAAACCCAAGCTGCAGGGTGAATAAGACTCTGGTGTGTTTACTGAGATTACAGATACAGCTCAACCAATATATCTGCGAGGACAATATTATCACCAGATTAGTTAATCATAGATGTATCTGTGTCAGTGTATATGTTGATCAATAACTTCTAAGAATTCTTCAGCACATGGATGGCAAATCTTAGCTGGTGTGGATTATTCAGTCTGAAATCAGATTCACGCTGGCAGTTTTCTGTTTGTTCCAGAGGGTTTATTCTTCACAGGGAAGCGGTGGAACTGGTCGCTGGGAGCAGTTAACATAATGTTTTTCATATCTAAGAAATTATCTCATTATCTTGTTTCTGTAAGTCAACTTACAACAACCAGAACAACTGTATTGGCCCACGTTTGGTGCCATTTTGGTGCCATTTTTCTGGCTCTGGCTGCTGGTTTCCCTGTTTGTAATCCCACCTACAAAGCCCTGGTTGGCTCAGTTGTTTTTCCAACTGAGGAGACAGCCGTCAGCACAACGCCGGAACTATTTGAAATGCTGAATGCAGAAAATTTGGGTCCCGTCCAGACTTTCCGTGTTTGGAAGTTTTTTGGAAGCCCCCCCCCGTCTCCTGCTGCCCTCGCCTGTACATTGTCCTCTCTTTGCCTAATCTCTTCTTTCTTCTCATCTGCTCCCCCCTCTGGTCTCATGTGCCCGTCCATCTCCATGTTTAATCCATGTCCCCTTTCTGTCTATCAAGGTAAACCAAAACTTAAATGAATTACCAGGTCTCACATCGCGAGGGTGGATAAACTCCTGCTGCCTGTCATATCATGTGCATGCCAACTAGCCATAACATACATTTCATTATTTAATAAATTCAACAACATAATCGTGCTATTTTCAGCACTTTGTTGATCTTGATTACTCATTTTAAGTGTTATTGTTTGATTTCAGTGACTGTGTGTGTGTGTGTGTGTGTGTGTGTGTGTGTGTGTGTGTGTGTGTTTAAGTGGCTTTCGAAAATGGCTGATTTGGTAACACCTGCAGTTAGCAGTTAGTACCTGCTGACAGCAAATGCGGGTCAGACCACAGAAGTCTGGGGGCAACAAAACAAAGAATTGGCATTTTAATAAGGAAGTCAGGCAATAATTGGTGTTTTTCCACAATTCTGTTAGCAACCGTGACCTGATTTTACGCAGCACACGCCATGAGTCGGCGAACAGCAGGGCACAGTGAAACTAAAAATTAGCTACCTTGCTGAGAAGTTGGTTTGCAGCCTGTCACCTGCAGCTCTTTGTCTAACAGCTCACTTCTTGTTCCACTACTCTCTGCAATATTTCAAACTGATCCGCTGACGCAAAATGGCAGTTGTCTTGAGTCACTGACAAACGCGTTGCATTTCCTGTGACTACTTCATAATGAAAGTCAACTTAAATTAAATGCTTTTAATGTGAAGCTGCAGCAATCTACAAGAAACTCTTGAACTCTCTAGTCTAACTTAAATATTTCAGCCAAACTGTATTTTGTAGTAACTAACAAATACAAATGCTAAATTTGAAGTACAGTTCAGGAACCGTGCAAATGGCTGAAATTTTCACAACACTTCCCTCCACATATTTCACAATACAAGCCTTGACAAGGAATGACTGGATTGTGTCTACAAAGCATACAGGAAGTACTGAGATGGTATTAACGGCAAAATGCCATAACAAAAATGTAATGGAGCAAACATAGCAGATAAGAAGAGGAGGTTTCATTTGATAATATTAGCAAATATACTTAGTAAACAAAGGACATAAGGGGAAAAAAAACCCTGTCCCTGATACTGTATAAGCTTACTTCCAATAAATGATTCTGTAGCTGAGGTAAATAAAGGCCCTGGCCACTATTTGAGAATTTACATCAATATAGTTGTTGCACACCCACAGCCAAACTGCACCTATGCAATGTTCATTATTTACTATTTATCTGCATTGATATGCAAATATCTGTTTATAGAGATTAGCTGAAATGTTGTTGACGTGTTTCAAGTCGCTAATCTAACTGTAAACAATGACTGATGGATGGAAGAGGGAGTCTTAGCCTGAATATATGTTATCTGTCACCCAGATATCCTCTGGCTCCCAACCCCAAAACATTGGAAGTTTTTCGAAGAGGCTGAACTGTCATCATACGATAGCCGATCGGATCCGAGATTGAGCTAATTTAGCTTCCTAAATGACCTAAGTGACTGGATTTTGGGATACTTGGCTAACCATCAAAAATGTTTAGGTAATGCTTTTATACTGAAAAACAAATATCGACTGAACTCTCAATGTTAACATGAGTGTTGGGTTCAGACACATGTTAGAAAAAGCAGAGGCAAACCAAGGGGCCTTATATTATTATCATCTCACATGTCTGGCTGGGGAATCCATTCTGCAGGTCTGGGACATCTGATTGTGATGTGACATGTGACTTAATAATGTGCCATACGACCTGATTGTATCATACTGGCTGTAATTTCAATGTGGGGATTTTTTAAATGACCTTTACAAATCTGTCACACCAGCACATATTTTAGGCTGGGTCTCAAGATGAAAAGGCAGAGGGGTTTAGTAGAGAGCACAACAACATCAACAACAAACAAATAAAAGAACACTTAGCAGAGTGATGGAATTTCCCCCCTGTCACATTAACCACAGTTGTGGTGTCATTAAATACATGGCAGTATAACAGATCATTGATAAATGAAAGAAGAAGCTGCCCCCAGGCAACCACACTGTTAGTCTACAGTTTTGGAAATATTTCAGAAAGATTACACAAGATTTCACAGGGAAGCAGACTGCAAACAGAGGATCAAGTTACATAACCAGAAAGCTGTGATTGTCTAGTTTCATGAGAAAGTTAGTCATTTTTTGAATGCAACGGTGATGATGATCTCTAGGATAATTATATGGCTGGAGGGTCTCATCATTAGCACATAATCCTGCATAAATTCTTTATTGTGACATTTTCGTGTACTGTTTTTATTTGATCAGTGTAACAGCACTGGTTTTGTTTTGCACGCCCACACAATACAGTCATATATTGTGTATAATTCTACTGAGTTGTTTTATTTGCTGACTGATTGTTCTGCAGCTACATGGCTTTCTCATGTGCTGACCAGGCCTGCATATCCTTGCCTTCTTTATATTATATATGTAAAGGAAAAGCAATGGTCTGTCCTACCGTTATATGTCACTCTGGGTTTGGTTAAGCACAAGACCAGGTGAAGATCCATCTCATCTGAAGACACAAACTTGGAGCACACAGGGCACTTGAAGCCTAGAAGAAAGGGAGGAAAACACACACACATTGATGAATTCATTTTCCCCTTCTCCCTGCAGCCTCATTTGTTGTGGTGTTGTTGCACCGCATTTCCAGTGATCACTTGTCAGTTTGTGCAGTACTGCATTTAGAAAACATGGCAGTATTAACTGCAGTAGCTACTGATTCCAACGAGCCAGTTCTTTTCTTTTCACAATGTACAAAAAACAAACAAATAAAAAATCTTTTTTACTATTGTGTTGTATCAAACTGTTATAATCGGAAAAAAATGCTTAAAATGCTCTATTATATTATAGCCTATTTTTGATGCTATTTATGGTTGCCATTTTTCAGAAATAATATTAATTCTATTACCATTATGTGAATTTCTCTCAATGTAGTAGTTTTCATTGTTAGTGGCAGGGTCCAGCAGAGATTTAAATTGTATCTAAAATAATTAATGAAAGTGATGTGTGCGCGGAGGAAAACCAAAAGAGTAATCTGTGAGAAACTAAAGCATATAGAGCTGAGAACAGTTAGGTGACATCCTCTATGGGTTTGTTTGGAAGTGACTTCTCCCACATTACATTAACAAATTGATCCATGGTTAATATAAACATATAAAAAAATTATAGTGGTGCCTTAAGAATTCCAACTTTCTATAAGTTTTCACAAGCTTGGCACTTATTTTCTGATTTGTTGACCTATTTGTAATAGGTAACAATAATTTAAAGCCACCTGAAGTATTATAGCAAAATATATCAGAAATAATAAGCGACAAAATGTGTTTCATGCAAAAAACAACAACAACAGGGTGGAGCTATGAACAGGAATGACAACAGCGATCACACACAGTTACACAGATGGAGCTTTCTGGCTATAAGTTCATTCCATATTACTTTATATCAATCACTGATATATGTGTATATACTGTATGTAGATTTATTCATATGACAGTTCACTGACAATTATCTAAATGATGACTGACACATTATCCTCTGAAAATGTTCCCAGTTACAGCACTGGGTGTGATTTACTTCTATCACAATTTTATCGTCAGAATCTCAGACATGAATCCTGCAGTTTCCCCTGACATCACTGTGCCCTTTGTCACACACGACCTTCATAGCAACCCACGTCCATCATCCAGCAGCTGTCAGCATACAGTTCTGCAGCACTGACAGGTGACACACAGCAGACACAGGAGTGTAAATGTGTGTACGTTCTACAATAGTAAAATCTGTCCACATGCCGCAATACTGACGGGATAAATAGATTAGTGCAGCCAGAAGCAGGCTGTCCACTGCTTGTCTGACCTATTTAAGTGAATCACAACACACACACACACACAGACACAACACACACATGCACCTACAGGATGCCAACTCTCAAGATCTCCTGGCCATCTGCTGACAATTAGGAATGTATAGTCTAGGTGCATTTATTTTAGAGACGGATAAGGAGGAATTTCAGCTCTGCACAACTCCAAAAATCATTCTGAACAACGCTAAAAGCGAAGCTCAGCATGGCCTGTGCTGCCGTGATGACTCATCCAGTAAACTGTATGGGATGCTCTCCAGGAAATTAAATTGCTGTGTGTGTCAGTCGGTCATGCTTGCTCTTGGTAGCATTACAACTCTGGCCTCTTAAAAGTATATTTCTCCAAATTTCTCACATGGGCTGGAATATGACAAAAGTGGTATTTAGAACCTTGGAACAACTTGTATGTTTCAGCTTCCTCTTATTTTTATTGCCCTGAAGCAAACTCTGCTGCTGTGGCGGGATTCATAACTACAGATTTACTGAAAACAAATAGTGAATTAAGTATCATGATCTGAAACATCTGCTGCCTTGAGGAACAAATGCAGAAAGCTGTAAATTCCCAAAATACTGAAGAAAGGTGGAAATGTTTGAATGATGAGGCAATAGGAAAATCATTACAAAGTTTTCTCTCTCTTCATGCAGGCAGATGTTTGAAGATTGGGGAAGTTAAAAATCATCAGCATAGCCTGAGGATAAAAGATGCGGATGGAGAAAAAGATCTTTCACTCGCTTGAGGAGAAAAGTGCATCTTTTCTTAGTGTTTTTAGTTTCAGTTAGAAGAGGAAGAACAATAGAGGAAGAGCAGCTATGACACTGTGTTAGTGTTTCAAATCATTTTGAATCGGCTGAAAACGAGGTTGAATGCCTTTAGTTCAGAAAACAGATTTTGGAGTCACTGGATTTCCACTGAACTGCAATGACACGCAGCACATCTCATGTCACACTGGACAGTTTTGTTATACACTGCATGATCATTGTCTCTATAGACCCTGACAGCTAGGCTGGTGGGAGCTTGGTTAGGGTTAGAAAGACAGCAACACAGCCATCCAGGTTAAGAGTTTAACACACATTTGCACAAGTCATGAAGTCCATGAAAGCAAGAGGAGCTGCACGCGACGTCTCATTGTCTGTCAAATCTGCTTTTGAAGGACATAGACGGGGACGTGATTGGGTCAAAGGATGCTTGCAGTTGGCACGGGTGAAGAAGCAGTTTTTTAAATTTGGAGAGGCTGATAAATCTCGAGGTTTGCTGGTGTGCAAGCAAGATTGAGAAGACAGGTGCAGGAGCCATGCAATGGGCCTTTGGGGGTTTGGCACTGTGCTAACCATGCCCATCCCACTGCTACAGAAACAAACACTGGGCCTTCAATAGATTCTCATCACTCGTGAAAACTCTCAAGTGACCGTATGCCCACCCCTGGTAAAAGCCTCCTGGAGGCCAGGATGCAAATGAGAATCTACTTGGGCCAAAAAACCACGCCGGGGTCCGAACCAGATTTATGAGACATCTGAGGCAAAACAAGCTCTCATGTCAGTGGAGTGACTGTGGTGAGGTGATGAGAGGTGGAACTGTTATCCCTCTGGCTCCCTCAAGCATTAGAAAACCTGGAAGACCAGGAATGACCTGGCACAAAACAAGCTTGACAAGATGATCTTAAGTATAGTTGAGGCCCAACCTCTTGCCAAGGATAGGGATCAATGGGAGGGAGCTCACAGTGGCCTTACTTGCCACAGGGGACAAAGAGCATTAAGAGGGAAAGTCAGGCCAAAAACAAAAAAAAAAACAGTGAGTATGTTAATGAATGGCATTGGGTCAGTCTAACAAGTTGCAAAAATCTGAACAAAGTTTTGCACCTCATGCCAAGCCTCATTGCAAAACATTTTATAGTGCAATCATTTGTGGTGCTCCATAGTGACTGACTGCACTAATAACGAGGTTATCCCTTCATTACCGAAAGCAAGTAAAAACATTTGGGAAGATGTGTATGGTTTCCACATAACCTGAATGAGCAATCCAACATAGAATACATAAATGGTCCTAGAGTTGACTTTGTGACAAAAGCTGCAAACTTCATCAAACATCCATTTTAAGTAACGTGCGGAGATGCAACTGCTCAATAAATGTCAGTTTCAGCTTCTAAGTGCACTGGCCCTGGGTCAGTCAGTGTGGTTTGTAGACTGTCATCAGCATCTCGTCAGTGGAGTTGGAAATGTTGTATGCCACAGACGAATAACTGAAGAGACCACAAAGTGAGTTTTTGTGCTAAGTTTGGTGAGTGTTATATTCTGTAAAGCATGGCCACTGACACCCAACACTGCTGGCAAAAAGTCAAAGCTGGGCACATTTTGAAAAGGAGAAGTGATTTCCTGTTTCAACATGTTTGTACGTGACAGTGCAGCCTGCTGAGGATTCTGTCTTCTACCGGGGAAGTTACAAAATATGACACTGACGAGAAGATCATACCCTAGTTAAGGACACTTATTCTGTCTCTCTCCTTACAGTCCACAAGTGTGGCTGTTAGAAGAGCGAACAGCCAATTCCATCTCCCCGAAGACTGAAAGAACGCCGACTGAACAACCGAAAGAATAAGATCCTGGATAATGATGAATGAGATGAGCTTTCGCCACGAGGCAGCTGGGTCTCTCATACTGCTGGTACTATTTCAGCGGCTGATGGTGCAGAAATTGTACTGTAAGAGGTAAATTATCTGCATCATGCTTGCTGTCTTAAAAGCTAATGAGGCAGAAATAAGACCACACTGTTCACCGCTCTATGAGGCTGTAATTTAGCACAGCTGTGAGTTGAGCTGCACACATCAGCATGCTAACACGCTCACATGCAAGGAAGCTGACATTCAGCAGGAAGTATGTTTGCATCTGAGATGAGTGTGTCAGCATGCTAACATTCACAAATTAGCATTAAACACACAGCAGAGCTGAGGCTGATGGGAAAGTATTGAGCAAACACAAATGATGACTTGATGACGGCACCTGATGAACGGTCACGGGATCAGAGCTTTTACATTTCATCCTGAGCGGGTCCAAACGCAACACCAATCTCTGCAATAACCGTCGAGCTAGCTAAATAAAAAGTGGTCTGGGGGTGCCTGGGAATCCCTAGCTGGAGGGAGGAGGAGCTCAGATGTACTGTATGGATGGGCTGTTGTAGAGATATATCATTGTGATGCAGGTTCAGTCCCATTGGACAATATGAGGAGGCAGCTTATTTCTCAGCTACCTTCTTTATTTGATGTTATTTTTCTGGTTCGGACTAACGCTGTCCTGACGGGGGTTTGTCGTGCCTTCATTCATAGAAGTGTTATTTTCCATTATGTGTATGAAATGACAGCCAAGAACAGGTTAAAGCAAACATATCTGCTGCAATTCCTTTTACTTCAGGAAACTCCACCATAAATTGACAGTCCCTGGAGTGCTCCTGAAATCAATTCTTTTCTCCTCATCCATTATATTCTGTGCTGAAAAAGGACCAGTGTGACACAAGCAGTTACAGTTCTGCTGAGAGAACTGCGAGCCAGCCAACAGCCACTTGGCCACAGTTTAAAGACTTCACACGTGGATAATCAGGATTCTTCAGAGTTTTGACTGAATAAGCACCACATCGCCGATCCCTATCTTATCTGCTGTTTAGAGAGCATCCCAGGGTACAGTGTTCATTATCCACTGTCCTTAACTCAGCTCTCCTCCAGCCCCTGAATCAGCACATCCTGGACACTGTGCTATTAAATGGGATTTATGAATCATCACTTTATTGATCAGTTCACTGATCATTGACAAGCCTGGCTGCAACCGACCCCTGCAGCTCCGTGTAACACACGCAAACACCTATAAGCGTATGCACGAACACAGGCTCTTAGAAACACTTTAATTCTCACTTTAGTTTTTACAGAGGCAGGCAAATTCTCAAGTTGGAAATTGCCAAGATAAGGAGTAGGTAGGTCTTTCAGAGGGCACACATCAATCAGGACTGACTAAATTACCTCCCCTCTTTCCCGTTCTGCACGGCTCTTCTCTGCCATGTGTTGTTGACAGTTTGTGAAATGAGCACTACAGAGGAAACTCGGTTCTCTGTAGCACAAAGCAGGACAAAAATTCAACTATATGAATATTTGTAGGCTGTTTAAATTCATGATGTTTTATTCTTTGCACCACCAGTTAAAATAAAAGATTATGAAAGCTTTTCCTATACTAGCGCCTGTGGTCTGTATAGATGATTTAAAATGCTATGGATCCTCATGCTTAGGCCAGTGAGAGGTAGACACATACGGGGGGGAGTAGGAGACCACTGAGGGTCATCCCATTGATAGCTGAGCTGAGAAACAGTTGGCCTGTATAATTCATATTACTGGCACCTGCACTCCAAGGGACATGGAGAGGGTAAAAAAAGGAAGGAGAGTGAAAATAGAATAGGAGGGAGGGGGGCTGAATAAATGTGCTTTCAGTTGCTGGGAAATGGGTTTAAGTAGGGTAAATGAGGAGAGCCCTTCCTTCTGTCAGGCTAATGTCCTACTGCCTTCTACCTCCGTCAGTCGGCAGGGCTCTCCATCTCTCCCTCAGTAAACATTAGTATCACACACAAACAGGGAGCACCAGGGGGCAGCCATGGAAAGACCAAAATATCCCACTCAGGTCCAAGTAAGGTCATTTAGAAAACAACACCTTCCACCGCAATCCAACACTGCCAACTGAAAAAGCACCAGAAAAAATACTGTATTACATCATATTATGAAGGTGCTCTTGTTATTGTGAAAATCTGATGACTTCATTCTAAGCCAATTTTGGAACCAAGCTGAGGTTTAGGACATAAGAAGAAGAAGCAATCAATCCTTGGATACACACTTAACTAAAAGTTATGAGTTTAGTTGAAGCAATGGCCAACATTCTGGTACATAAGCTTATGTTTGTGATTTCTTTCTGAGAGTTCGATGAGACTATCAATGAGTCTTATCTCACCTGCACACAAACATAAATGTATGAGCAACAGTTAGTTGTTACATGCTGTGCAGGCAAACGACATCAGGCTGGAGTGACTGTGCACAGCTTCATACTGTCGGGGTTTGTCAAGAAACAGTTTCAGCTCATAACTACCCCTAAAAGCCCAAATTGTAGGGTTTTTTTTACATTCGTTTGTGTGTGTAAACAAGCAGGTTGCAACTCGTTGAAGTTATCAGTTTTAGAGGTATCGCTAGGCATATTTTTGAACTTTCAACATAGCCAAGATAGCCGTTTCCCCCTGCCTCCTGTCTTTATGCTAAGCTAGGCTAACCACATCCCATCCCCAGTACAGTAGTTATTCAGTAATACATTCAAACTGTGATAAGGAGCAGTGGGAAAAACCACTAGTGTCAGCTTCCTAGTCAGAGATATCAGCGACATGGTTGTAAAGCCACCATCGCTGGCAGTTAGCTTTACACCTTGACAAACCTATTATTAACAAGAACACAGTCAGTTCAGCTGTTTTATAAAGACCTGTGCGCTCTGTTTGTATCTGGTTTCACTTGTTAACAAACCACTACAATATGCAACACAGAAAAGAAGTTCATTTAGGATGTTTATCATGAATGATAACAGCAGTTCTTCTCCTGTTTCTGCATGAATGCAGCACTGCCGCAGACATGACAGGCGTAAAGCTCAATCTCAGAAACAAAGCAAATAAGCCATTTTTTCCCAAAAATGTTAAGTATCGACCCAAAACACAAAGTATACAAAACTACAAATGAAAAATAAAGATACCACAATCACCTCAAAATTCTGTGGTTTGCAGGGGGGTTCTACTGTTTCCATTTCTACAATTGTGGTCGGTACAAGTGACAGTAAAGGTTCCACCAGGTGGTGTGTGCTGTTCGTCATCTGCCATGTGAGACTCGGCAGATGGACACTTAAGAAAAGCGGTGGGGGTGGGGGGTAAAAAAAAAAAACAGTTGGCTGGCAAACAAACCAAAGGCTTTAAGTGCCTGCTGACTTATGCTGTACATGTGGATGGGGCATGGCTGCATGAGTGTCGCCACAACAGGCACTGAATACGCTCACAGTGAACCCAGCCAAGTCAGTGTGGAAAATCCACTACCTGCTGTGCTTCTACTCGGACTGTGTGTGGCAGGCAGGAGGGCTGGAACACAATGAAACAGTTGAAAACAGCTGACTGTCTGATAATAACCAAATGAGGATGTGTGGGTCATAAATCACGAGCACTGTACTCTCATGAACACCATCATTCTCACTGTCACACACCTTCATGCTCTCGCATATCTCATCATATGCTTTATAGTAGACTACATGAGATTTTCGGACTTATGTTCATCAGGAGGCCAGAAACACCACTTGAAGTGAATGCTAATGTTTCTCTGTGTCTGCTGGATGTGTAAGTAAGCAACTGTTTGCTATAATGGTGGTAATAACAATGTGATCAGGGCTTAATATGTTAATTTTTGTATACTTATTCTGCTGCCCCAGGTGGCAAACGGAAATCAATTACTGCACTAAGCACTCATTATGAACTCGTTATCACAACATTAAATGAATGAATGTAGTTGTCAGACGCTCCTCTCTGCAGTCTAGCCCCATACACCTCAGTTTCAACTTTAACTGAATATGGCACAGGATTGCATTACTCAACCAAATAAAGTTGACTTTCAGTTTCACTTTTCTCTCTGTCTGAGCTTTCTCTCGCTTTCATAAACAACAATATCATCTCATTAATTGAAAGGTGCATGTGCATTATGTGGCTCAAAGCAGTGCAGTTATTTTCTGTCTCTTAGTGTTGGCATGGGGCAGGGGGTGTGGGATGGGCACATGACCAGCTCCCACCCACATGTCCTTCTCTCTGCTCAAACCTGTCTGCTAGTTTAAACCAGATACAAGGAGCTGCAGAATGTGTTCAGGAAGTGGGGCCACAGACATCATTTCTGATGGTCATGCTACCTTGCTACTTAGTGGAAAATATACTTTGCTACTGGAGACTTTTGAGGTTGGTGAACAGAGTTACACTGCAAACCTCACTAGGAAATGTGGTTAAACTAGTAGAGACCGATTCATGCACACTGCAGTAAGCACCTGTCACATGTACCTCTTCAGCTAATTAGCTCACTGCGGCTGTTCCTTTTTGGTACAGGACTTAAAACGGATCCACTCACAGGTAATAGAAAGATGACGGTTTCTTTAGCCGGGCCTATTTGTTTACACACTGAGGTGTTAGCACTAGATAACGTCAGGGACCAAGTGATTGGTCATACCAACAGCAAACTTCTGGGAACGCGATCAGCGGATTTCCTTGCAGAAGTGAACAACACTTGCAAAGAGCTTTCATGTAGAACACTGTCTGCCACTGACCAACTGCAAACGTGAAGAACCACAGTCCAAAACAGAGGGAAGCTATCACGTTAGCTGTGTGATGTGACCTGCAAGTATTCAGTACATTACCAAGCTGCCAGCCTGACTGTTTCACAAAGACATGAGAATTTTGCAGTGCTGAGGGTAGGGGCAAGCTGCAGCTGCTGAGCCTTGAGCTGCCAGCATGCTTCATCAGAGCTGCTCGTCGGATGGTCGAACAGCTTTGGAAACCTTCTACGACGGTCGGTTTTTCACCCCACCTTTGAAAGTTGCTGCCTAGAACAGCCAGAACGATTTTATGTGGTTGGACGGCACCTGGCATGAACCACTTCTAACAAAACCTAGCCCTTAAGACGTCAGGATGCTTCAGACAAAGTGCTTATTGGATTGTCAGACCACCTACTCCCACGCCTGTCCAACGCCAAAACTGAGGGCATCAGAAGTCAAGCCCACTTTAGGTGAGGAGGTGAGACAGCATGCTCCAACTCACAAAGGAGGAAGCGAGAACTGAATCCAAACCCAAGCTTCAAAACATCGCTTTAGAAACTTGTGAGTGATGTCACAGCTGCTACATCCACGTAGTGAGAGCTCAGCACACGTCTGCTGCGGTATTCAAATGATGGGAATCAGCAGTGGAGATTAGGAGAGCAGGTTAGGTAGCCACTGGCTTATCTCATCAAGATAGATTTCAGCTAACCTGGACTGACCAGCACTAACAGCAACATGGCTCTGGAACCTCACGCTGACCTGTGGGCAGGTCTCCAGTACGACACAATATTACTGTTCTCAGCATGAGAGAGTGTACAGACATCGCCGCTTCCTTGCTAATGAATAATGATAGGAACAGGAAAAATCTGCCAGACAGTGCTCTGTCTCCTCAGTAGCCTCTTTGACAGCTCCAATCTGGCTTTAGCTCTTTGCAGAAAACAGACTGGCAACAAATCCGCCCTCGCTCTGCAGATGGACAATATCAGCCAGCATCTTTGAACTATCTCACAAAGCAGAAACAGCCTCCTGCTGATTTTAATCAGAGGGAATGAAACAATGCAGCTACTGTGGGGGACAAATTACAGAAAAACACAATTACCAGCTGTTTTATTTACAACACACTTTATCAGTTATGGTATACACAGCTTAATTTCATATCTCATGGGAAATCCAAACTTATTATATGAATCAATCTTTTTGATACTGTATGCATGAAAATGTGGTATGTGTAACTTCCATCACGGCAGCTTTGCAGAGGACTTCTCTGACCGTTAATCTCTTTTTTAACTGTATCATCAATTTTGCTCAATAAAACAATAATTGTAGAGCTAAAATAAAGCTCTCTGAGCTAAAGAGCTTGCTTAGCTTGATCGCTAAAAGGACAAGTTCACACAGTTTATTCAAAAGATGGATTTGTGCCATCGACTCATCTCAAACTATCCCACTGCTTTAGGTTAACTGTAAGTGACGGTGCAACACAGCTAATAGCTTCAATTAGTCTGAACAGCCTCACTATTTCAGTATCAACGGCACAAATTTATGGATCAAATGGGAAAGCAAAGTTCATTTGTACGCCCTCATGACGTAATGTAAGTGTTGCAAGCTTGGTGGCATAGTGAGTACTTGCAGGGCTAGTTGGCAAAGTACTGTAGCTGCAGAGTTAAAACACTAGCCAGCTGGGAACATGCTAGTGCCAGTCAGTCACAATAGCTCTCTGAGCTAACTGGCTCATAGCTCGATCTGTCTGACAGTTTATTCAAGAGACATTTGCACCATCTACTCCTGCCTCACAAATGTCTCTTTTGTGAAGCAGTGAATACTCCAGCAGAGCAGGCTGGTATACGAGTGGGTGATAAGGCACAGTGAATAAGAGTATGATAGCTTCCTCTGTTCCTGGATTACCCTGCCCCTGCAAACAAATAAACCGACTGCACCGATTCTACTGAAAGAAATTGATTTTGCTCTAAAAAAGCTGTTTTGAATGCAGCAGTGACCAGACCATTAAAAATACAGACACAAAAAAGCACTGACTGTCACTCAAGCTGTCACCCAAAGATGGGAATCAGACCATCAAGACTTAAACTGATGATGTCATTAGCAATGCTTGACATTGACCTTGGCATTGCTAGCACTGGTGAATGTTCTGTAGGCTCACAGGATACTTATTGAAGACATTTCCTAGAGGTGTCATACTGGATGCATCTGATCCCATCTGCCCATTAACACATTGGAAACAATGTTGTAGGTTAGTTTGTTGAACTTGGTGTTAGCATGTTGCTCAGCCAATGCCGCTACTCACAGTCTCTGCCTGTATTGACTATTATTGAAGGATAATTACAGTATTTTTCGAGATGGGGCCTAATTTGGTGTCTAAATGACTTATAGGTGCAAAAGGTTTTGGAATTGCTAGATTGCCTCTGCCAACAGTCACAAAATGGGCTGCAATGGCTGCAACATAATTCTTTTGGGCAACAGCGGCCAAGTAGGTCCACTAAGGTGGCTATTTTAAGTGTCTGACAACATCATAGAAAGGATCCCTTAAGAGATCAACATTTTCGTTAAAGAGTTGGTTTAACCAGAAACAGCTGTTATTTCACTCTTCTAAAAGCCACAAAAATTCATTTACAAAACAAGTAATTTTACCTCACAGAAAAAACACTTCAAACTCAACAGGAACAAAATAACACTCACCAAAACTATCTTTGTTAGTCTTTCCACTATTCCAACAATCCCCAACTCTGGCTTGGTTAAAATAAACCCTAATTCACCAAATTAGATGTGAAAATATTGTGGCTCTGCACGCTGTTTTCCACCCACTGCCTCTCTGATGCCGGAGCTTCACAATTCACGAGTGAATTGAGGGAAAGTAGCAGGTTGGATGCTGATAATTGTTTTTCATGTTGCTTTCTGTTGAAGTTTAGAACGTTACCGCAGTGCTAGCTGAGCTAGCATCAGCTCTGTTGTCATAAGGATGTGCGTTGGTTTGTGTGTGTGTGTGTGTAAATTGACTTCATAGACATGCCCTGAAGCCAACAATAAAGCTGCATGTGAAAAATAAATAGTCAAACTGCAGGAATTCATTTGCTTGGCAACATTGTGTAACTTGGATTAGCACCCAGCAACCAGCTTGCTCAGACCATAGCTGTAATATCAGCTGTAATGTTTGTGTAACCGTATCAGTTGTAACCATGTAACCATACCAGCTGCAGCGTTAGTGGCCCACTGTGCAGCGAGGCTAATGCATATCAGATTCCTGCTTCGACCTGTTCAGCAGTGACGTTTCAAAGCAGTTATTGTGGTGATATTTGAGGAGAAATGCAGCTAAACACTTGTAATGATTTCTTGGCTGCAAAAACTCTGACAGAGTTGACGACGGGCAGTACTGGCTCAGGCCTGTGGGACCTGACCAATCAGAGTAGACCGGGCTTTTGGGGAGGGGGCCTTGGAGCTAAAACAGACAGAGGGTGAATAGAGGAGCTGCAGCAATTTAAAGTATGATAAAAAAAATCATGTGTTTTTTCATCATTAACACATGGAAACCTGTTCTAATACACCCTCCAAATGAAAGTATGAATCTGAAAATGAGCACAATATGCTAGCTTTAAATAGGCTGAAAGGAGCTAAACCACTGACCGTGTCATCAGGACAGCTTCTTATTGCTTCTGGCATGTTTTGCCTGATTGATTCCTAATTACCACGTTACAAATTAATCAAAAATAACACTTTATTGTGCATTTCACAAATGATTAAACTGAGTGAACTTCACCGATATGCTTTGATGCTGCAGCTAATCATCTGACCAACAGTCTTAGACAGAGTAAGGTGAGTTACCGTATTCCACAAGAGCAGACAGCTGGTACTGTTTAACCACAGGTCAAACAGGGACAAACGCTGCATGCTGTTTTCAGTCTGGCCTCGGCGTAATAATCTAAATATAGTATTTCTGTTTTGTAGTTCTTAAGGATTCAGTCCTAGAAAGATACTGCAGCAATCCTTTATGCACCTTACAAGATTTATTCCTCAACACCGTCTTTCCATTACAGCAAAAAATAAAGAAACAGTACACAAAGTGTGGCGTTCAAGTTGAAGCTTCTGATTTTCTTAAAATTTGGGACAACTGCTGTGTTTGAATGAGTGTGTTTTAGAAGATAAAATGGATGTTTCTGTGAATGGAGTCTGGTGGCTTTGGCCAGAGCGATATAACAGCTGTTTCTGGTCAAACAAAAAGGATCTTACTCTTTACCAAAAAAAATATCTCTGTAGGGTTCCTTTCTATAATGTTAACAGACACCATAATAACAATCTGAGCCTGTCAGCGGCAAAAATAAGACTGTTAGTGGATGTACATTCACAGGGAGGCTGGCTGCATATAATACTGGACTTATTTCAAAAATCTCCTTTGGTCACTTGAACACAAAAACAAGGAACATAGGTCCATCAGCAGTGATAATATTTGACTAGAATTTCACCCGTTTGTCCAGAACATTGAAGTCTTTCAGGACACGTGGATCTCCACCAACTGGGAACTCTGCACACACTATGTCACTTTCATTGATTGAAAATGAAATGTAGGTCAAGCTGAAACAAGCAAAAAATTCAACAACCCAACAATAATCGAATTTGTTTAATTTGTAACGTGCAAGTACATAGACCTGTTTCTGCTGAAATAATACATGAGTAGTACGTTTTTCGTTGTACTAGTTTGCCTCTTATGGACATTATGCACAAAGGCAGATATTCAGTATATGCTATAATGGTTGGAATGTGTTTTTTTAGAAGGAAAAATCTCATTTCTGGCCAATTTGAACAGCCAGGGTATATCACTCAAGTGGCACTAAGGCAAGAGTGGCTCACCATTAGCTACTTCACTGTCTCAGCGTCGCCCCCCCTGTACTGAGAACACCAACACACAGGACAGAATGTTACAAGTAATTCTGGGTTCCTGGAGCCACAACAGTAGGGGTGCTGAAAATGAAACGTCTCCTCTCAGGGCGGTGCTATAGGAAGAGTGCTGGGTCTGGAAATTCAGAAGGGTGGATCACCATGGGAACTGAATACGCTCAGCAAATAACATGGAAATGTGCTTGTTAGATAATGGAGCGTTATGCCCAGAGAGCCATGTGCTGTTGTCACTTCACAGTAATCAGAGAAGAGGTGTGACTGACTGCCACACTGTTGGGCCATCATACAGATGTATAGGAGGTACTGTATAGAATGGATAACAGTTTGTTTCAGATTAGACGCATGTTACAGAGGAATATTACAGCTGCTGTTGCTATTGTTGTAGAGAGGCATGCACAGAATACATTTTAGACAATCTAGAGCTCTGTACAACATTTAAGACTGTTTTTCTTACCTTTGAACCATCTATAATTACTTTTTGTAAGGAAACAGCTACTAAAATCCTTAAATCCAATTTCTCAGTCTGGGCCCAGTCCACTATCAACACTGCCATGAAATCAAAAGTTTGCTGCAATGTAGAACTGCATCCATGTGGTAAAGCCAGGCTGCTGAGCCGTTCTCACACTCAGTAATCGGGGGCTGTATCCATTCAAATCACACGCTGACAACAGGAAAGCATTTCCATCATGAGCTTACAGCTTACAGTCTAGCAGGGACGGAAATGCTACAAACAACCCAAACATAATGGAAGCCAGAGCATAAATCTTTCCCAGGGTTTTTTAATTCTATGATGAGGTTTGATTCAAGGATTTAAAAACATTCAGAGATCAACTCAATGGTTTTGTGTCAGTCTGAGGGCAGAGTGTACCTTTTCAGAGATTTTAATGTAAATATCGAGATAATCTAGATATACGTACCCAGATTACAAAAAAATGGGACGCTGTGTAAACCATAAAACAGAATTTGATCATTTGCTAATCCTTTTTGACATATACTGGATTGAAAACAGCACAAAGACAATATATTTAATGTTCGTCCACGTCAACTTTGCAAATATCTGCTTATTCTGAATTTGATGCAGCAACACGTTTCAAACAAGTTGTGACAGGAGCAACAAAAGACTGGGAAGGATGTGAAACGCTCCAAAAACACCTGTTTGGATCATTCCACAGGTAAACAGGCTGATTGGTAACAGGTGATAGTATCATGGTTGGGAATGAATCATTGTCGTTTCCATGATTCTTCAGTCGACATGACTGTATAGAGGATGTTACTCCATGGGATCAGTAACGCCTCAGAAAACTGTTGTCAGTGAACACAGTTCTCAGAGACAGAGTGTCTGTAAACACAGGCGTCAGTAGTACACTGGAGTGTTGTGGTGCTTTACCCAAACTGCAGCCTTTTCAAACATTAACCACGTGTTGAAAGGCTTCCTGGCAGAAAGGCTTCGTGCGTCGCCGGGATGAGGACATGTTGGACAGTCGGAGCAGTTGTTCTGGGCTTCAAACATTGTAAACAGACGGATTTACATTGGAGTCGAAAGCCCGGTGCGTACCCTTGAGTGTCTGAATGGCGAGGGGCGTGACAAAGCATCTGTATTTCACACCCTGGTAATGACAGCGGGTTGGTTTTCCACATAAACTGCTAACTGCAATAGCATATTTGTTTTACTGCGTATGCTTTGACTGTTCATTATTCATTTGTTCATTTTACTGTCCCCGGTAATTCACAGAACACTGTGTCAACACTTTTCAGTGGGACTATTTCTTCTGGGGAAAGTAGTTCATTTTAAAACTGTTGACAATGAGGATTTTGGATTATCCAGATTAATGGGGAACAGTTTTTATTTAATGTCATTCTCCAATGTGGTGAGCAACACAGATGAAAGGCTATTCACCTACACTATATCTGAGCGGAGACACACACACTCACATACACACTCACCCACTCACACACACACACACAACAGTGAAACACAGGCCACGTTATGTCATTCATCAGGCTGTCGTGGAGAACTGATCTGGCGCGGTTTAAACTCAATCTGTGTAACTCTCAGAGGCACGGCGCCCCGTCAGCGTTCAGCACACTTCACTGAACAAACTGATCGATCAGTTACTTGTTGGCTTGAGTCTCACAAAGACACTCTGCGGTATTTTCATCAGGGCTGTTGAGACTGTTAAACCTCGAGTCTTTAAGTTAAGATCCAGCACCATTAACAGAGAGAACGCCACACCACCTGCTAGCACAGCCTGCAGACACATATGTGTGTGTGTGTGTGCTATTGATTCATCCATGCACCAGTACAGAGGAAGGAAACTTGACGAGCTGAGTTAATCATTAGGCGCCTGTCTGCTGACTCACACTTGCATTAACAAACTGTGTACACAGTCTGCCACATGTGTATGCACTGTGCATGCAAGCGTGTTTGTTTTAGTAAATACTCACTTGCATCAACATTGACATAAATAACCCACCGGCGTTTTTTGAAGTCCTTCTGCACTATGATAAAATAAACAGATTAAGGGGACTGTGTTATGATGAGCATCTCACGTGGAATTGCCACTGATGTGAGTTGATACAGACAGTGTTCTCCTTTACAGACAATCCAGGATGCACACAGAGCAAGGTCATGATAACTTAAGTACTGTTCAAAGACATGTTTGTATGTAGCAGTGGTTCTTGAATTCTAAAAACTTTGTACCACACGTCTGTCTTAGCCTGTCAGCTCTGGTTGAGAACAGCAGCTTTAGCAATAACAATGCTAACCGAGACTTTCACACCTGTGAGTGTTCCAAGAGCGGGTAAAACGCACAGAAACGCCCTTCACACAAGTGATCTTAGCGCACAAAAATACACGTTAGCGTGAAACGCCTGCTTTGACTGCTGCACAAGAGCACATTGTATTAATGATGTCAGCATGTGCAAAAATCCTGTAAAAATCCCTGATACCAGATGCATGCTGAGTGTGTCACACTAGAGTAAACGCTCATATTAGAGACGGCTGCAGTGCATAAAGGCAAAACTTCAACTTCACCTCACAACAGACTGTAAATACACACCTTCTAATGCTGATCTGAAAGCCCTCGTGTGCACACATCTCACTGATGAAGTGTCTTTAAAACCACAGTCTCTATAATAAGTGAATATGTGGGCTGGATAAGGAGAGACAGACACATGGAGGGATGATACGTGTATGAAAACGTCCAAAATGTTGTCCAGTGATCATCATTACAAGTCAGGAAGCGAAGATGGTGGGGAGGCAGTTGAAACTGCAAAATGAACGTCTGTTAGATATCTATCTGATGTGAGGCCACATCAGCAGAATAAATGAATCCCAAACATTTCAGATACAACAGCAGAACATTTTCTCTATTTCATTCTTCTCAGTATGAAACAGAACTAAAGTTCTGGTAGCAGGAAGGACAGAGCTCCATTGTACAAGCTGATGTTAAGCTGACAGTCTAATTATACCTGACAAATCAACACTGGGGATATGAGCCTTTTGTTCCTCTCTTCATGTAGAAATGTAGTTGTGAGGCTATTTTAACTATTGGCTGATCATTTGAATTTCATCATTTCAGTATCAGGCATTTTAACACCATTTTACAACATCATTTAAGCAGCAATTACTGGTGACTGTGATGGTAAAAGCTGAGGAGATTGATATCGTAAATAACATTTTATTCACTCAGGATCTGATCACTGTTAATACGACTTCCTGTATATTCTTTACTCTGCTGGAAACTGTCCAACGCGACCGCAGCTTTTTGTCAAGTCTCTCGGCTGCAGCCGCCTGCTCTCATCCACTTTCCAGGCGAGGCAAAATCCATCTCAAACAAGCCTGTTATCTTTTATCTTCTATTAAAATACTTGGGAGAGTTTAGAGAGTTTTTATCTTTCCTCTGTGAGCAAAAGTTTTCCACCACTTGAGTCAATTTAACAAGAGACTAAAGCCTGGTTCACAATGTTTTACTCAACTTTCACACTGTTGTCAAAAAAGAAATCCACATGAGCACTGTTGATCTCCAGCCAAATAAAAACACACACACAAAAAAAACAAATGGAGTGCAGTCAAGAGCATGCCAAACCAACAGGTGGCGATATAACACTAACCCTAAAGCCACGTTGGCCAATCAGAAGCCTGAAAAAAGCCATTACCGGTAGGCTGCCTGCAACTCGAGGTAACATTGGCGGTGGGGTCTGCTCATAGGACTGTTGGCAGTGACCTCTGTAGCACGTTCTGCCACCTCTGTGGAAGAGTAAGTTTTGCATTTATGTGTCAACACATCAAACAGTCCTGTTAGCAAGATTAGCACCAGCACTATTTTGGCCACATTGGCCACTGCAGAAAATCGCCTCATGTAAACAGAGAAGATAGCGATGCAAACTCTGACGTCAAACAAAGGAGATAACGGCGCTCACGCTGTCGTCGCGAGCCAAAAAGCTCTGTTTTCCCCGCCTACACATCAACGCTGCACACAGAGTTCGTGACCCTAACCCTAACCCTCTTCACCCTGGACGGAGTTTTCCAGCGGCCATGACCTGCCGCTGTGCTCGTGTGTGGACGGAAGGCCGGAACACACAGAAGACCAGGCCCCACGAGGCACAGGACAATCAACCTGACCTCAAAGACACATCTCAGGTCTACTTGTGGAACTCCTTATGTGCAGCACTGATTGGAGATGATTGGACAGCCTTGCCCTCTGATTGGATAACCTCAGCGTGTGGCGAGGAGAGCTGTGGCCGCCGCTGTGGAGTTGGTGATGACATCAGAACAGGTGACGGGGTCACCTGATCGGCTTTGGGGCCTGGACTACATATACTCCCGCCGCTGCAGCTGTTACGACTGATCGGTGAAACCAGCAAGAAGATGTTCACGCCGTTTATCTTAACGATGTTTGGCTCCGCTCGCACATGTGAGTCACCGTCCTCACACTTGAATGCCCTTAAAACCAGCAGGGGACACCATCAGTGTCTGCGTACGACAGATCAACACCACCCTGCTTCCTGATGGCTCTGGTTATTGGACCTCAGTATGGATAAGGCTGAGAAGGTGCTTGTCAATGTATTGTTAGATTTTGTCTTATTTTATTCAAAACTGACAAAAAAAAACAACTGTCCAAAGTATTCAGAGTGGAGCGTAAAGGAGAGGAAAGCCTCAAAACGTTTGACACTCTCGCTTGACAAGCTTTCCAATAACTAATCAGTTATCAGAACTGTCAGCAAACTTCTGTTAATGCCTGATCAATGCATTGAGCCCAGAGCTGCAGCTGTCACTGAGGACACTGAGGTCATGGCCCCCAGTGTTCATCTGTCACAGTTCTCAGCAATACACAGTGGATGTCCTCTTGGCTGATCAGGCTCAGTCTATTCAATTAAGACAACAACTCACTGAAGAAATAAGTTCAACATTGCATCCATGATGATTATTTTAGATTTGTGCTCGATCAGAGTTTGTAACGTGGGGCGGGGCTGTGCTTTAATGACCACATGTGTTTGCTGCTGTCACGTGACACCGTCTTCTGACGACATCAGCCTGTCACTCCACAGCTGTGTGTCTGTGTGCCGCTTTCAAATCAGTTGTTTGTCACATGTAAACTGTGTGAGACAAAGTCCGGATGAAATGAGTACAAGCGAACGGTTTGGTGACATTGCCCCCCCCCCATCCTCAACCATCCAGCCGAGCACGGCTGTAAACAAGCGTGTCCGTGTCACCACAGTCCAGCGAGTCGCTGAGCTGTGAGCACAGGGTCTGCCCTCTTACCTCCGAACAGATGAGGCGAGAGGTGTGCTGGTAGCGAGCCGATCAACAGTCGGGGACCTTCGTGCCCCCCGCCCGAGCGCTCCCTGTCCGCCGCCTCCTCCGGGCTGCTGCCGCCGGACTCCTGGGAGCTGTAGGCTCCGCTGCTGTTGGGAATGTTGATGCCGGACTGGGGTCTGGTCCCGGAGCCCCCGGAGCCCCCCACGGACCTCGCCCTGGCTCCGAGGTGCTGGCTGGTGCTGGACGTGGCTCCGGACGCGCTGTACGCGTGGTACCTCACCCCGCCGGCGGTCGCCCTGCTCACGTTGCTGCCGGACGTGCTGGAGGGCAGGTCCGAGCCGGAGTAGGCTCTGGTCCGTCCGTTAGCGGCTGGATTAGCGGTCGGGCTGCTCTGCTTTGCTCCCATGTTAACCTCCAGTGACTCGGCTTTGAAATATTAAAGAGGCGCTCAGTGAGCCGCTGCGGGACAGTGCGCCAGATTTACGGCGGAGGCAGATGGCTTTACAGGACAGACGCGCTGGAAGAGAGGGAAAGCAGAACAAACTCTGCGCCGCTACGATCCCGCCGACATTAGGCAAATGCAAGTTAGTGGAAAGTTGAACCGGCCATCTGTGACAAGAGCTAAAGATGTGTGTAAAACTTCAGAAGCCGTCACCATCCTATTCCGTTAGTAAGAGTTGTGGCCGTGCTGCAGGTAACGTTAACGCGGATCCGTGCTGGTCTGAGCCGCCGCTGGGGACCCGCTGTGCTCCGGCCGCTGGTTCCTCCTCAGTGTCCGCTCCGCCATGGCCCCCGAGCAACACGAAGGAGCGACGAGTCGGGCTCCTCACACCTCCCCGCCTGACAACACATTGCTCAAAAGAAGGAAGTGATAGAGGAGAAAGCGCTGCACAAAACCGTTTTTTCAGCGGCGGCAAGGAGAATCGGTGCGCAGGCTGGCCGTCAAGCTGCCGGAGCTCATTAGGACTTCCGCTAAGAAGTTTCAAAGTAAAGCCTTTGCGCCGTTTCATACCGGAAACTGTCAGCGTCGACATTGTCACTGCTAACGTTGACTATTTCAAGTATAAAACATTGACAGTTAATTCCTTTTTGGTTAAAACATGCTGTTTGTGTTGTGTTACACTAAAAGATGTTTTGATGCCAAGATGCATGTTCTGTGATCAGTGTTAATATACCGAGCTATACATTTCAGGATCAAACAAGCCAAGAAGCTACAGCCTCGCTACACCCTGTGAGGCTACACAGTGTTGCTTCAAGCTAAATGCTAAATATTAAGATGCTGAGGCTAATTAGCTCTCGCTAATTTTGGTTAACTAGTGTCGCAACAGGAGTTATGAATACTTCCAACCACTATAAGGCAGCAACGACTAGAGAGCAGGAGTGTACGCTACATGCTAGCCTACCTTTGTCACGGATGGGGGCAGCCGTGGCCTAGAGGTTGGAGAAGGAGGGTCGCCAGTTCGATTCCCCCCACCGAACTGGCAGAGAAACTTGGGTGTGGTGGAGTATTCACTCCCCCCCCTCCATTAGCCGGCTGATGTGCCCTTGAGCAAGGCACTTAACCCCCCAATATGCTCCCCGGGCGCCTGATGCGGCAGCCCACTGCCCCTGTGTGTCTCACTGCATGTGCATGTGTGTGTTTCAGTAAATCAGTGATGGGTGAAATGCAGGGAATAATATTTCCCAGTTTGGGATTAATAGAGTAACATACATAACACCAATAAAAACAGCCATGTTTATTGAGATGAATTGCCATAATCCCAAATAAATTAACAGAGAAAACACACTGAGAGATGTAAAACAGTATGACAGGTTTGCAAAATTTTTTGGCAAAAAAATGCAAAAATACTTGATCTGTCGATTTTTTTTAAGGTTTGTAGTTTTCTTGGTGATGTAATGCCTGGCAAGATGCCACATACACATTGCACTATAGCAGTCATATCACCAGATTCAGAAAAGACATCAGACCCTCCAGTGTAGCTGGATACCAGCCATTTGAAGTTGTCTGGCAGCTGATTTCTGTACATATGCTGCAGGAACTTGGAAACACACGTTAAAAACAGATATAAGACCTACGTGGCTCGCAACCCAAGGTCAAGCTGGCCTGGGCTGAATCTGCTGCTTTGTCCAAACAATGGATATCAGTATTTACAGTGTGTTTGCCCTGTTACTGTACACAAAATACACTTCAGCTGCAGAGCAACTTATTGGCACACTTTGCTCAAGACTGAATCCACGTAATGTTTAGTAAACATGCCTTTCAGTTTATGCATACTTTTCAAGTCCTTATCCAGTTTGTCTAAATAGACATTTTCCATTGTGTGCAACTGTACAAGGACGATGTGTTTTACAATCTGTCTCACAAGTCCTTTCACTTCACAAAACATATTTCATAGAAACATGTCACTGAATAGGCACAACATGATAGAGTTTTTATACTGTGCAGCTCTATTTAGTATCATTAATAACTGCAGAAAGTAAGTCCCACTTTTATTTTGAAATCTAAAGGGATTATTTCCGGTGTGATTGTGTATCTGCATGGAAACCTGATCAAATTTGGACCTCGGCGTCGGATGACGTCAGCAGCAGCGCAGCAACGTCAATAACAACCAGAGTCTCACCTACATTTATGGTCTTCCTCTAGCACTCCTCATTCTGATGTTTGAGTAGAAAACAACATGCGCTATGGTACATGAAGAGCCCAGATTAGGTGACAGCTAAACAGAAAGACAGTAAAGATTTCTTATAAGCAATGAAACTATTGCTGTTTGAATTATGTGGTTAAACTCCCCCTCTTAATTGTGCAGTTTCCGCACCTTGATTTTAGTATTATTTAGGGTCACATGTGTAACTAATCCTTTCAGACCTATTTCGTGGTCCACTATGATCATGTTGCTGTAAATTTCAACTTCAACTGATAAAAAAATATCTAAGTGTTCAAATTGGATTGGTGAAATTCAGAAACCAAAATTCAAGATAGAAAATTCAACATTCAAGCAGCCGAGAATAAACCAATCGAGCATGAATAGAATTGATTGGACCTCAGGTTACGTTCGGCCTGTCGTGTGATTCAAGAGACACTATGAGATGAGTGACAGGAAACTCAGGGCTTCTGATTTTTCATTGTGAAAGTAAAAAAAAAAAACATGAGCAATTGTGGAAATTTAAACCACGTATATTTATATAAAGTAAAACATTCTGTGGTATTTCAACATTAAGTACAAAACAGGGCTCAAATTTCCCGATAAGATATTTTCTTCAAAAATGTCAGTTTATCAGTGACTTTCTCTGCTTCCATACGTGACTTTCTAACTCTTTAGATTGCTTTGATAATTTCAATGCCTGCGTTCCAAAGACAAACATGCTGTATTGTACAGCAGTCTTGCCAAAACTGTTAAAGCTGCTACACAAACATGTATTTTTCCTGCACATGCATGCAAAGAGCATGCACTTCTGACTGGGACTGAAGCTTTGGCACACCACCCGAACACATAACAATGAAAATCGTTCCCAGATGCACGCAGCAGAGAAGGGTGGCATGCTGCGATGCTCCATACACTACCCACTAAATGTATTTACAGGAAACACAACAGGACAGCAAGAGCCCTGTTGGAAAGTACTGTTCGCTCCCACTGAGGCAGGCTAAGTACTACCAGACAGAACAGTTCACCTCGGCTGCCTCGTGGCAGATTCCACCTGGATACAGTGCTTGCAGAGCATCTGATTGGTCAGCTGCCAAAGGCACAACTTCTCATTAAGGCCTTTGGTCTGTGGTTGACGTGGTTTTCTTACTGTAAAACATGAACCGCTAAATACACATAAATTCATCTGTGGTAAGTCTGCAGGACGACTTCAGCGCCGACTTTGAGGCATTCTAATGGGTTTGAACGCAGAGTGACTTCCTGTCAACAACAGCAGGCACGTTCAGACAGCAAGGTCCACAGAGCCGGTGTGCAAGGTGAATGGTTTTCTCACCCTCGACCGCGTTAATCCCTCTAATCTCCTCTGTGTGGAAATAGCTCTGGTTATATGTCTATCGATCAACATCCATCACCACCTACGTAATGAAGGGGACGACAGGGCAGCTCAGCAGCCGCACAGCAACAACCACAATCACATTATGTGTTGGTGGATCAGCTGTCGGTGTCTGAATCATGGGACACACAAACTAAACCTCTGCCTAAACACCCAGGATCCTTAGAATGGTATTTACAGCCGACTGCGGTAAATATGGAATTAGACTAATCTAATCAATAACCAGATCTTTTCATTATAGCAGGTGGATCACACTGTCCGTCGAGTGAGGAAAATGTCACCAAACCATTACACAGCATTAGTGTAACTCTGACCTTCTACAGCCAGGGTGATTTTAGCCGGGATGATGGAGTGTGTATGGATGGTAAGCACAGGGGTCAAAAATGACATTCTGATTCCTAAATTATATATATACAGTATATATATAAAGAATGGCTGATAATATGTTTATTCATGACTGAACACACAAAGGTTCAACACCATCATTGCTTTAGTTTCATTTGGATTCCTGAAACATTTACACTTGATTTTACGCTCCTCCTCCTTGTGCCTGCAGATATCAGGGAATCTTTTCAAAAGAAAGCTAACTTCCTGATACACGCCTGAAACTTCTGCACTTCGCCTCACAGCCGCTCTTCTTTTAAAATGCTGTATTTTACTTGATTTTAAGCCCTCTATGTGCTCTGTTTTTAACTTTATTTTATCATTATTATTATTCAGCGGTTTAATGAATTGTCTTTATTTTTATTTTCATCCTTATTCTTTCTTGCTTTTATTTTGTGTCTGTTTTGATGTCCATTCTGCCATTTCTATGTGAAGCATGTGGTGTCTTTGTTGTAAAGCACTTTGAGCTACATTTCCTGTGTGAAAGATGTTATACAAGTAAACTTTACTATTATTATTATTATACAGTGATGGTCAGTTGCTGTAATATTTTCACTGTACTGTCTCAGTATCTATAGTATCTTTTTTCTTCATGCATGATGTAATGGAGCTGTCAGCACAGAACACTTCACGCCTCTCTCGTCTCTTACCTTCAAAAGAATCAATCAAAATCAATCAAAGCGTTGTCTCTACCTTGACATTGTGTCCCTGGCAACGACTGGAATCTGTGCCCAGAAACCAGCGTGCAGCTTATTAGATCTCAGGTCAATTTACAATACATGACCCATAAAAGATCATATCAGCACAGTCCCAAGCAGTGTTCTGTATATTTATAGTGTTGTTAAGCACAGACAGCATCGATTATGCTTCAGCCACAAAAACCCATGTGTGCATTAAGATTAGACAGAGCAATGCCCACTCTAATTAATACTCAACTGATACTTTAAGTAATGCTTCAAGCAGTATTATTTATTTCAATCATTAGCATTGGCACATTACAGCCTTATAAAGTCGATATGGCAAACAGTTTCCTCTACATAATAAGCAGACATAGTGAAATATTGGCATTAATTTGGAATTGTGTCCAATATTTACTCTCCTCTCTCTCTGATTTGGTCTCCAATACCTCCTGAAGGAAATCGGAGTCTCTGAAGTATTCCACTGTGTTCACCAGCCAGGCGCTACCTGTGCCTGTCTGCTGTTTGCTGCTGAGCAGCTGGAGGGCAGCAGGTATCAAACCCCTGTCTGTATCAGAGGTGAGGACAGTGTGAATATTTTCTTAGAGGTCATATTCCTGCAGTACGATGCACTTCACATGTATACTGTCAAGCACTTTCCCTGACCTGAAATCCATTCTGCATTAATCCCAGCCTTTGTGCATTGTGTATTATTCATGGACAGTCAATACCAGAGGAATTCACTATCATTTGGTAGCTGAACACAGGTCATCTGACTGTTAAAACATCGTAATTACAAAGGTTTTATTAACGACACCAGCAGCGTGGTCCCGACTGAAGAGGATGAAGGTCAGAATCTTAGTTTATGACCAAATACCTGCAGTCCATGTCCATCCACCTCACCTGGAGCTGATGCTCACTGCTTATTAGTACATGCATGCTAACACGCTAAATTAAAATGGTGAACATCGATCTGGTGCTAAAAAGAACAATGACACTGTTCCACACAGCAGTGCAGGGTTGAATGAATCTGTCTTATGCCGGGTAGGACATCTCTCAAAGTGTATAAATGATTAATATTGTGACTTCTTTTCTACTTTTCCTGCAAATATGGTTCAATTTTTCTGATTTCTAGCAATGATTTCTCACTTACTGTAAGTTATTGAATACTGATCAGTTAATACATATTTAAAAGTCATTGCTTTCATATCCTTCAGCACTCAGTATCACAGCAGCAGGTTTTGAATTTGCGTCAGCATTGGATGATTGTTACAGCTGTGAGCATACACAGCTTCAGAAAGCACACACTTTCTGTTTATTCTCATTCCTGCTCCTCATTAAAGCAGGTAGAATCAAGGTGCCAGAGAAACATTAAGCAACCAAGCATTTCATCATGTGGAAGGATGAGGATCAGGTCTTTGTGAATCCTGATACCCACACTTATCCCGTCTTGTCTTTGACCAAATTGAGCTGTAATACTTCAAGGGGGAGTCAATCAAGCACAGACCCCTTTTCAAATCCCTCACCTCATCAGCCATAGATCACACCTTTGCTGAGGAGGAGCTCAGGTTGCATCATGGATGGCCCGTCCAGCCTGAGTCACAGCACAGCATTACATCATTCAGGCACCACACATCTTATGACTGTGTCTCTGCTTTGGTTCGCTACGAGTCAAACTCTGAAAATGTATTGATTACTGTTTATGTTCCCAGTATATAAGAACACCCAGAGAGGAGGACAGGTATTAGCCATTTTCATTAGGAAGGATAACGTGAAGGACCTGACAGAAGTCGACCAGGTAAAAGCAGAACACTGCTCACCCCTGCTGGCCAACACAGGAGAATACAGCCTATGAAAGAAGGGAAGCCTCCCTACAGGCATTAACTTTGCCAAGAGACCGGTCTGTAACAGAATGTACTGTTTCCAGGAAATATCCAGCACCTTGCACTCTGTGTCTAACATGACAAAAGCTCTCACCTGCTCCATCCCACTCCTGTATATCACCATGACTACCAGCAGTCTAGGTGGAAAGGTTTCAACCTTAAGCAGTGGTACAAATGGCACTGTGACTAAGTGGAGTGTAAGCAGAGCAGGTGGTAAAGCGGCATAAGATCTGAACTTCCTGGCACCATAGCTCCAGCCCTCCAGCAGTCCCTGCCAGCAGCTACAGGAGCTGCCCACAATAAGACTTACAACCCGTTTCACTGTATTTTACAACCAGTTTGCACCAGCCAACACAGACTATTGCTTCACATCTCAGTCAAGGTACCTTAGTTATCCCTGAAAGGCAATTTGTTGCTCAGCCAGCAGTAACCAGAAAGCGATGTGATGAACAATTAATACATGACATACAAAAATCACTTATTTAGAGTTTATGTAAAAGGCCAGTGGCAGCAGGGACAAATGACTTCTAAAGAGTATTGGTCTTGTGTCTTGGCAGACTGTCTCTGTGGCCAGACGGAAGCAACTTGAACTCTTTGGACAGGGAATGGCTAGAATCAGCCAGGACAGACTGGGCTTCCTTCAAAGCTCTAATCTCGTACAGATCTTTATGTTCTAATCAGAAAAGACTGTGACGACCAGCTGTATGACTTTGTCAAGCATTTTTACGCAGGAGGACTCGGGACAGGTCAGTCAAAAGAGGGAAAATGTTTTCAGAACACTGCTTCAGACGCCTTTTCTCCTCATTTCAGCACTCTTGGACTCCAGCCAGCAGACCCAGCCAGGGGATGAAGCTTCAGACAGAAAGCAAACAGCTGAAGCACTCAGTAATTACACAGATAATACCACAGAGAGCAGAAGACACACAAATGCAACTCATCACCACTTAAATCCAGTGACTGTGGAGATATTTCCCCAAGGCGGAGCAATTGTAGACTCTCATGAGCCCACTGGGAGCAAATGTGCATGTGTTACTCCTGCACACCACCGGGTGGCAGTGTTGCATTAATAAAATTAACCCAATGTCAATTAACCCAACATGAGCAGCAACACCCAGGAAGATGTTACAACAGACCCAAAGACTAAAGGCTGGATTTTAACAGCTGCTTACAGACATTTCAGAGATGTATGCTTTAATTCAACTCGTCACACAGCTGCAGGTGTGTAGAGAACGAGGTCAGGTGTTTCACAGTGATGCAAAGAGACATGCGATTCTCTGAACCTCTGTCAGCCACTGTCCAGCTTGCTCTCTCATGGACACAAGTTCAACTATCAAACTACACTCTGAAGCCAAGCCACTCACCTTTGTCTCTCCTCTCTGTTGCATCTGTCCTTTTGATCTGCATGTTTAGTGGAGTAATGCCACTTGATATTCTACTCCTCAAAGGCTGCAGCTTTCCTCTTCCAGATGAGTCAGGAAACATCAACCTCCCCATTAAAATATTAAATAATCCACCTCTCTCAGTCAGACTCAACTTTTCGTAGGCTCAGAAAAGACACTTTTATGGAGCACCAAAGTGTTCAATGTTAACTAAATAAATAAGTATTCATAAAATAAATGGTCATATAATTAAATAATGTAAAATAACAAGAAATAAAACCATCATTTGTGAAATTATTTGAGAAACTCTTAAAACTACACTCACTGTTATAGAATATTATTTCATCTTTCTTATTTTTCAAGTTCTTTATTGTTTTATGCACAACAATGAAACTCTCAGATCTCAGGGTCCCTCCCACAGTGCTCTTACATTTATATAAAGATATGTGTTAACAATCAAGTGCCGCAAAATCTAATTAGAATCTTACACACACAATAGTGCAACATCTACAATATAGGAATATAACACAATATCAAATAACATATAATACTGTGGCAGCCAGGTGATTAGTGGTCAAATGTATAAGCTGTAATGTTGATGTAGCACGTGTGAACACATAATGAGAAGATAGGAGAGTTTTCTGGGAGTTACCAAGATGACAACCGAGCAAGGCTGGGTTGTGATCTTGGTTAATGACTCTGCATCAGATTGTGGTTCCCTGGAAAAGACTTGCTACCGGCTGAACTTATTCAGGCTAACACGCTGTTATCAGGCTAAAGTGATCCTGGTTTATTCTCATCCATCTAATTTGGTTCTTTGAAAGCAGCTTGAGGATTAATTTATTCATCTTGGATGACGTTATCTTGAATAACAGTGGGCTCTTATCTTGCAATAAAGGCAACACAAGTAGAGTTGAAACCATGTTCAGCATTCATAATTGGCTGAGGACCAACCATGTGAATGCACTTACATGAAATAGGTGTGTTGGGACCCCCCGGCTACACCTGAAGACTCCCTCTGTGGGATCGATGAAGGATTATGTGATCTTATCTTAGCATGCAGTGACGCAACAGATTCATGGACATACGTGTCGTTGTATGTGCGTTCCTGCATTGTTAATGCTGTTATGTGCTTCAAAATGTTTTCCACGTGCACTGTAAAACAGTTAGATACAACGGGTCCAGTGATGTAGGCGCACGATTAGTGAGGATCTCTCCAGTGGATGTGCCCAAGACTTCTAACTTATAATTATAAGCCTGCTATGAAAATGAAACCTTCTCACATCTCTCAAAAAGCAGCTGTAGTCACATCAACACTTTTCAGCAGAGTGAGCTTTGCAGTAAATCTTTTAATACAGTAAAATTTAAGCGTCCACATGACAAACTCCAATTTTAATGTTGAATCAAACACCATATATTGCGGCTCCGCTGCTCTTTCCACAGTCAGACTCTTTCAGTTGACTTTACGTCTGTTCCACTGACAGGATCTCACACTACGTCTGAAGATACTGTCTTCAAGAAGATCTTTTTTATCGTGCTAAAAACTCGTCTTGATTTGGGGTTCACCCTAAAACATCTTGGTCGTGATCCTGCTAACTGTTAATAAGCTGCACTCTTGCAGGTTTAGGGTTAAGGACTTGTTGCTATGACAACAGTCCCAGATAAAATTTAAGCAGCTTCAAAGAACCCGAAAATCCAGACTCCTGTCAGATGGTCAAGATTCGGATCTGGAGAACATGTTACCCTGATGTCTGCTGGTGTCTCCAGCGATGGTGCAGGTGGATGATCACAGGAGGTGCCTGGATTTGTAAGTTGCTCATTTAAATGCATTTTGGATCAAAACAAGAAAGAAATCATTTCCAGTTGGGTCCACATGTCACTCTGTAAAGCTCAGAATGAGACACAGTTTTGTTAGAGACAGCACAGAATACATAGATCTCACCCGTATCAAAGATACGATGCATATTTAAATGCTCCTCCAACTGAAAGGCTGAGAGGAAAACTGAAGATCCTTTAATAGCAGATTCATACAAAAGCGTGAATCATAACTTCCACTGACATCTGCGCGCTGCTGCGGCAGCTCTGTGGTTTCAAGTCTCGCAGGGTTGATGGAAATTCTGATGGCGTGTAGCTCTGGTTTACAGGCACATATTGTCCGATTACACAAGTGACCATTGACTGACCCCGGCAGCACACTGCCCCTGTGTGCTCTGACTGCGGCGATGCCACTCTGCATTCCAGACAAAAACATGAAAAGAAGAAAAAAGCACTTAATTAATTGCCTGACATATTTTCCAGCCCTTCTCCCAGCCAATTTAGTGGGACATGTCAATCAGGTGGATTAGGCTTGTTTTTCTGTTAGCCCCTGTGCTGACAGTGGGAAATGATTAAAAGGGGAGATTATGTGACAGCAAATTTGTGTTGATATCATTAAACTTTCATCATGGACTGGGTTTAAAGCTCTAAATTGCTTATTAACTCAGCTTTTTGTGGCTGTTCGCCTATCAACACTTCAAATGAGCCAGATATCAGAGCAGTTCCCCCCCAACCCGCCACATTCCCTGCTCTTATTCGGCTGTGGAAACATCCTTTGTATGACTGGAAAAGAAAAAAACATGGACCCACGTGCATGGATTTTCTCCCATTCTGGTCCTGTTCACAGCAGTTTTCACAAATCAATGCTGGAAAATAGTTCATGTCTAAAGAAATGTACAATACTTGCATGTATATACAGAACATATATTATATATACACTGTGATATGTGAATTGTCTGTTTAACATAAACCCCAGTCTCAAAGTTAACCTCTGGACTATGGTGTGGTTTGGTTTATCACATAGATCAACACTATACATTTGAAGCTGTTCCTATTGTTGGTAAATGACGCTTTGCCTTCTTTATACATCTGTATTTAGATGGCTTGTCTTCTGAACCACTCGCTGCTGGAGTCAAGTGTCAGAGTGGATTTAACTGGCCCCTGTAAAACAACAGCTGCCCCCAGTCTGGCCCCTGCGGTTTAAATGCGTATATTCACAGCCTTTAGTCTTCCTCGTCACCCTGTGCATCAAACTCTATAGCAAACTCTGATCATGGAAATATTTCTAAATGTTTATCTGGCCTGGCTCAAGTCTGTTTCAGCATCATGCAGTGTGTGTTTCTTTCTCTTACTCTTATTGCCTCAACATGTCTTCATTTATTGCTTCACTGTTGCACCATAACCTTTCTGAAAGTCAATGAGGCCTTTTGGTCAATATTCCAGATAACACAGCAGAGAAGTGTTTTCTTCGGTGATGTAGCGATGTGTAAAAACTTTCCCGCTTCCTGTGGGAATAGTACAGATTTTCAAATCCAGCTGAAATCACAATTCATCATCCCTCTTTGAGCAAAGTTTTTAAACGTGTTGTTAATTTATATTTGTATTATTGATTGATTATTATTATCAGAAATGCTTCTCATGTTTAACTGGCAGTTGAGCCAGTCAGCTAAAACCCCTCAGGGCCACGGAGACACAATGTAAACACATGTCTGACAGTAACTGTAGTGAACAAGCCAAGGTCGCGTATTGTTTGCATGTATGGAATTGCATCATTGCATGTTTTTGCATGTTCAGTGTGCAGCACCTGACGATCAGACTGCACTTTTTTCTGGTCTATCTCATTTATTTTCAATTAGACTTAAAAAAATAACAGCATGAACTTAATAAAAACAGAATCAACAAGAAAACACAAAGGCAGAATACAACTAATGTTCACTATGCTCTGTGAGTGAGCACACGCAGCCGTGACTGACGCCAAGTTTCGTACAAAATGTTCTTCTTTGTTTCTTTACATGAACACACACATTCATATTTATAGTGTCTTGCACACGCAGGCTGGGAACTGTCACGCTGTGATGATGAATTCTGTTTTATTCAGAGCAATTTCACTTCAAATGATTGTTTTGTCCAAAACCTAAAAAAACAAAACAATAAAAAAGCATTCGGTTCATAAGACTGACAAAAAGGAATCTCACATTTTTGTCTGATTGCGGACTGTTTTCCTTCAGAATCGGTATGAAGAGGCCAAACGTACTGACTCACTGAGAAAAAGAAACATATTTTCATCATGACATCAAGAAAACCGCTTAACAAAATATATCCATGTGCGTCTGTCACTGTGAGACCAGCGGCGTTATAGAAAACAATCAAGTTGATTATAATTCAATAACGTGCAGTCACAATGCTGAACATGTACAGCATGTATTTATCTGGGCAAATTACAGACAGGATGAACTGCTACGCTGAGCCAAAGTAAACAGCCTTTACTTTCATTGATGTAATCCTAACTTGGCTAACTTGCAATTAGCTCTGGCTCGTCAGTATGGGAAAGCACAGTGTGTGGTGCGCTCAGCCTGGAGGCCAGGCATCCTACACCCTGGGAATATCTCTTTACCTTTGTTTGGTCTGTCAACACGTCATGTCATAATTTACTTAAGACAAGGGCGCTCCGGAGAGCAGTCGGCCCAGCCTCCGCTGAGAAGTTCTCCCAGTGTAGGCTCAGCTTCATCACACACACACACACACACACAGGAGGTGGGAAAGGCCGCCGGTTCATCCTCAGGATGTATACAGATGCAATGTAACACCAGAGACTGGATCGGAAACTGCACTCCAGCTTTTAAAGAGCTGTTACAGTTCTCTGAAACATAAGAAAGAGCGACAAAGAGCTTTTGTGACACAGCGCCCTGGCGACCGTATTAACAGTGCTCCGCTCTGGGCTTGAAGATGAGTCTGAGCAACTGATCACATTTCTACATGCTCGGCATGGCGGCCTGAACAGGGCTGAGTAGGATTTCTGTGTCCCATTTCAAACTGATATTCATAAAAGCGATTGTTGATCACTTGTTAACTTCATTTTTACTCTTGTTGGTGTGTTTGTTTTGTTTGTAAAAGATTATCATGAGCAGGACACAGACCAGAACTAAAAAATCAACAATATCTCATATTTGTCTTCAGCCTGGACCAAACGAAGCAAACTACAGGTGTGTGTTAACAAGCACCATCCGTTGTGTTGTTGTCAAATTGTAATGGTTGTAAGCCAATTTTGTGGCTGTTTTGATTAAATAAATTAATTTTGAATGGCTTTTAAGATGCACATTTATGAATTTTGAAAAAAAAGTATTTTTATTGCATTTAAGCATTAACGCCTCTTGTCACTAATTTGCATCCTACCTGAATTTATATCTATAGTATGTGCTACAGAAAAATTAACAAACTCCTCTTAATTTAAGATCAATTTGAAAGCAAAAACACAAAGAATTATTTTTTTTTAAATATAATTCTAAATAAATTCAGGCATCAAGGGGTTAACACTTAAATGCTGCTCAGTTCTGAGTAGAAAAAAGGGCTAAAGCCCACTTGTAAAGTCTAAATGCATGATGTATGGTTCATCACCATTCTGGTAAAAAAAGTCTATGAGCTATGACAGCTGGCTGCTGAAAATCAAACCCAGGAGAAAACATGAATTTGACAGGTTTGCAGAACTATTGCTTTTGTAACAGGTGATTGGAGACTTATTAACTAAGTATATTATTGACTGTGATGCATCAGTATTACAACAACAAAAAAATTCTGTTTTTATGTCTTAATACACACTAAGACTGTGCTGACTGATCATATCATGTAAGAGGCTGGATGTCACAGCACATCACGAAGACGGAATAATACAGTTTCAGCCAACAAAGCTCTTCTGCCTGACACTTCTGTAACATGCAAAGGATGCAGCGAGAACACCTGCTACAGGTAGTGTAATGTATGTCTGTGTTTCTGTGTCAGCGATCAGTGGGAGAAACGTGAGCGTTGCTTTCCCTGCGACAGAGACCAGCTGAGGGCAGGAACTCTGCCAAGTGTGCCCCGTCTCATTTGCATGCATGGATGGCATAGTATTAGCATAGTAATAGCGGAAGAAAAAAAAAAAGTGCAGAGAACTAACAGGAGATATTTGGCAGCTGATACTCAGGGCCCAATTACAAGCGTTCCCCTGCATTCTCCTTTACTCAGGGGCTTTCTCATCTCACAGCCCTCTGCTCTGCTCTGCTCGGCACAGTGGGCCTATCTTCAAACTGTCAGCCTGTTTAGAGCTGGAGATTGCTCTGCGTGCGTGTGTGTGTGTGTGTGTGTGTGTGAGAGAGAGAGAGAGAGAGAGAGCGAGAGAGGAGGGGTGGAAACAGACCGGCTCTGCACTAATGAGGACAGGGACAGAGACAGCAAGAATCCTCTCGACTGCCTCGCCTCTGCAGCTCTTCCCGCAGGATGGAGGAATGTAAATAAGCTTTCCAGATTCTGACTAAATGGGCAGGCTGGAGACCTGGAAGGTGCTCCAGAAAGGGAGCTTAAGAAAAACTAGACTTACGGGGGAAGGCCTGACTTCAGCTAACCTAAACCACTGATTGGTTTAAACTGTAAACTGAAGAATCTAATTAGAGCTGACTTAATCAGCTCAATCATCGTTGTCAAGGAATAAATCGTAGCTTTTAGCATTCACTGTAAGCTCGCCGATGTGTGTTTCTGTCTTCTTCAAGGCTTTTCTAAGACCTTGAAATCTTGAAACCTTAAGTCCCACCTGCTAGCATTCTCTGGGGCTTTCAACCACAACTCACACTCTTCATCAGTGAGTTGTCTAAAATATGTTGTTGTATTTTTTATACTTTCTTTCACCCCGAACTGAACCACCAAGTCATATCATCACCATTTAATATTTGCCCTCACTGAATTGCGCAGGCTAATATCTGAGTAGCTACCCAGCTAGCTAGCAACCAGCTAGCTTGGAGAGCTGTTGTTAATGATGCTAGCATGTTCTCGGTTGGCTAGTGTGTTAAGGTTAGCTCGCCAGCCACAGTAGTAGCTGCTGCCAAGCTGCTAGCTGCAGTCACCAGCAGGCTATTTCATGGATGTGGGGAAATATTCACTGTAGTGTGTTACTGCCTTTTTTTAAAATGGCTTCATAGACATTCTTTTTATTTTAGCCGATCGTGTGTTGTCTACGTTTGACTAGGTAAATGTGAGCTTGTCTCTCGTCTTCAGATGAAAAATGAGCTTGTCGCGGCCTGCTGTGACGCCGCCGCAGCCTTTTCAAAGCTTCGATGAGTCTTTACTGTTGACGAGCCTCAACTTCCCTCCCATCATATGTCGTTATGAACCCTTCACCTCGCATATTTTAAATGCTGAAATTCAGATCAAACCTCATCTCACGTAGCTCGTCATCCATCTTCACCAACACACACCCGTTGGGTAACGTGACCCCGCTAAGCCAGAGGCATATTGACTGGCTCTGATTTTGACTTAGACTCCATCAAGCACCAGAGTTACACGAATTAAAGCTTTCCTCGACTCCACCTCCCTGGCACCTGGCTTTGCTTTTCTCTGGTTGTTGGAGGAGACGGAGGTATGGCGACATGAGAAGAACCCAAAGCAGCAGGGTGGTCTCTTTCAACACACAGCGATGCCGTGGGGTGAGTCGGGATCGGCTCTTCTGGGCCGCGTCACGTGCTGCATCTTCTCCATCTCCATTTGAACAACAAGAAGAGGCCCCCGCGACTCCAGCGAGGAGAGAAATGATTGAGTCACCTGGGATCTGAGCGAAGAACAGAGAGAGAAGCTCCCACAAGACTGCAGGTCAATATCAAAACAGACAACGGCTCCTATTTACACACCATCATCTGCAGGCTACACCAAACTGACCCAGAAAGAGAAAGCCGCAACAAAAGACTGGAGCAAAAAAAAAAAAAAAAACATATCGAGTGCTATTCAGACTTGCGGCTCTGTTTTAATGAAACTGTAAGCAAGTGCAAAGGTAAGCGCGAGCTCGCGGCACAGTTGTTCATAAATTCGATGGCCAGAGGCTCGAATGCAGCTGTGCACAGTCTGCTGAGAACAATGTGAGGCAGGGGCTGCATCTCTCTCGCCCTCTGTCACATTTCTGCTCCCAATCTGCTAGAACGCGTTCAGACCCATCATGAATGTCTGCTTTGCTTACCGATGATGCTAGCTAGCGTAAGCTTGGTAACAGTGCAACACACGTAGCTTGTGAAGTCTGTTTAAATATTCTCATGAACACTGTGTAAAGAGCGTGATAGTCTTTAAAATGGCTGCACGTCATTGTTTTTAAGCCATGCTATGCTATGCTATGCTATGCTATGCTATGCTATGCAGGCATGATGTCACTCTGTCAGTTGATCACCTTGGTCAAGACTGAAATACACCAACACCCATTTCATGGAAAGTCAAATTTTCATGGTACCCAGAGGATGAAACATAAACTGTGATGATGTCCTGACTTTAACTCTACCAACGCCACCAACGAGATGACATTTATGTTTTATAGTGATATGTCTCAACAACAGTTGGATGGATTGCCATTCATGTCTCCCTCAGGATGAACTGTAATAACGTTGGTGACCTCTCCACTTTTCACCTAGCATCAACTCAAATTGTTAACTCATCCGACTTGTAGATTTATGAAAAAAAAAAAAAAAAACCTGCAAAACTAGTCCCACACAGCTGCACTTTGGGTTTCGTGCTATCAGTACTAACATACTGACACACTAAACGAACGGTTCAGTTGGCAAACATTATATCTGCATTAGCATGTTAGCATTATCATTTTGTTAAGTGGAGGTGTAGCAGCACTGTTCCCTCATATGTTTTTATTCAGACAGCTCACTTTTGGCTGGAGGCCTGTGGTTTCTCTCAACTCGTAACTGGACCCGCTCATAACCTGGGCCACACCTTCTACTGAATTACGTCCCAAAGGGATCGTGTGTTTTCTTTGTCAGCACTTCACATTACTTTATCAGACCATTGCTGCATCTTTATTGAAACCAATCTTGATCCTGCAAGGCTCAGCTCTGTTGAAACTGTCCAGAAATGAACCTGTCTGCTAACTCTGGTTCTGTAACGTTGTAATGTCTAATGTGTTGTTTTGTGATGCCACCTTCAAGGTACTCGACTAGTTTTAGATGCTACTGCAGCTGCTAAAGTGACGTCTGATAAAAGTAAAAGTTCTTGGCTGATGGATGAATTGTCAAGAAGGAAAAAAGGGACTAAAGAAGTGCAAATGTCACAAAACCCAGCTTCTAGAGCATCTTGATATTTACAAGTCTATTGATTAGTTATAACTCAGAAATTAATACACACAATTCAGGAGTTTTCTTTTCTACTACAGAAAAGTCAGAAATTCCACTGTTTTTATTTCCATCAAATTTGAGGATTTTGCTGCCTTCTTTCACAACAAAATCATAATTATTAAGGCAAATATTCCCATAATCACTCAAGCTCCTCCTACTCTGCTTCCTTCTCAATTCACTACTCTTTCAACAAATTTAGGTAGGCTAGCAGCATAACAATGTTGACTAACATGTAGTTAAAGTAAGTAAGTACAGCCCCACAGAGCTGCAAATATAGTTGGAGTCTTAATCTTGTGTTATCTCCCTTAGATGAGGCATTATGGTATGGGACAGAGAACTTCAGTTTGCAAACAGCTGTAAGATTGGTTACTTTAACTGTACAGTCTGATTTGATTATTTTGGCTGAAGCAGTGATATGCAGCGTGATTAATAGGTGTTTAAGTCAGTATTCATTCACTTTTCATATGCTTGAAAATGTAGTACACCCCAGAGAGCTGCAGCACCCACTTTGGGAACCATTGTGTTGGGAAATGCCTGCTTTTGTTTACCGACTTCTGCTTTAGTCACATAACATCGCTGACACCTGATACCCAGCGCGATATGTTGAGAATCCCTGAACACTGAAAAAGAGAGCGTGGAAAAGCAAAACTCTACACCCATAAATGTGGTCTTTTCCTTCTGCAATCCTAGGTATCTGGCAGTAAATACCCAAATGATGTCCAATTTGATCTCAATACATGACATGTGTGACGAGCCATTCCCTTGAAGTACTTAAATGTATTTTCCAGTAAATTTCTGCATTCCTCCATCTTCCTGTCCCACATGCAAACTTGTAAATTACATAAACAATAGGATATTTGGTCTTCCACTGCTGCATGGAGATTGCTGTATGATTAGGAACAGATCATATTTTATCTAACGCTGGGCTTTGGCCTCTGAGTGTCACATATGTTCACAATTAGTCGGGAGACGAAGGTCCGGCTGTGGTCGGCCTGTGGGGAGGTAAATCATGAGTTCACGATCTTAAGGGATTAAAGCTGCGTCTTGGGAGAAGTGTGTGTGAGTGACTGTGTGTGTGTGTGTCTGTAGGTGTGTGTGTGAGAGAGAGAAATAAGGGAGATCCCATCTGTTTCTACATCTGAGTGTCTCCTTATTTTCCTGAGGTCTTTCAGGTTATGGTGCACCTCACAGCACGCTGTAATTCACAACATGGGTTGTAAATGCAAAACTATTTTCCACTCTACTGTAATTTATTGCATATGTGTGTGTACACAGACATGCCTATATGTTGAGTGTTCATGGAGATTACACACAATACACAATTAAAATATGTGTGATTCCTGGAACATTTGTTGTAAATGGGTGTACGTGTGATTATTTATAAAGGGCATTTCTGATGTTTATCTGTGTACCATTACAAACCACAGTATGTGCTGGATTAGCATTGACATATTGTACACACACTGAAAACCGACCGCGATCCAGTGTGTGTTTGATATTCTTGTGAGTATTTGTCTTATTCTTGTGTTTGCCTGTGGAACCCAGTCTGCACAATTTAACAGTAACAGATTCACATACACAAGTTTCAAGTCACTCTTGCTGTTTTCTGATTTGCTGACTGCTATAACTGCATGGAAAACTGGGTTTACTCATTTGACTTTGCACTCCTACTCCCACTCAAAATAAAGTAATTTACAAAGTAAGGTACTATGATGCAACACTTAGGTCAGATCTGTGATCTAAAGTCACTGGTCACTGGAATGGGGCCCAAATGTCAGGCCAGTGCTAAATAGTGAACATGGGTATGTCCCTGATCCTATGACAGATTAGATTTCTTTGTGTCAGGGTTTGAATAGTACTGCACAAATAAAATGAATAATTGCCTTGTAGTTCTTGCTTTACACATGCAACTTGTATTTAAACGGCTGAAGAAGATATCAAGTGTTCCAAAGCTTGCAAATGGGGATGACTGAAATGCATCCTGCTTATGTTTGTGATACGGAGTGGGCTAGGCTCTGCATTGTTCAGTCAAAACAGATTCAAACTCGACCAGCACGCTCAGTGCCAGCCAAGGTTGGTTTGTGTTGCAACCCTGAAGGTCCAGAGTAACACAAAGCCAAAGCTGAAAGTGACTCTCAGAAGACAGGAGAAACGCCCTCAGGGATGAAGTCATCTGGGATTACTGGGCTGAAGAGTCAGCATATCACATTGCCACTTCCTTGTCTTTTACTTCTTACTCCTGTCAAAAGAGGGCTGCTTCAACTGGATGTGCTGAGGCTACTAACACATATCTGTTTCAGCTCGATGTCTGAACACTGAAATTTCATATGAGAAAACTTAGATTCTGTGGTTTCTTTAGCTTAGTTATTTTGCTCTTTGATTGCTCTGAAACTGCTCACATTCAGAGTAATTTAAATCAACTAAAAGGTGCACATAGTTGAGTTTGAAGGATTTAGAGACTTTTAAAGTCGGTGAGGGCGCTTGAGAAAATACAAGTAACAAGAGACAGAAAAAGGGTTTTGTTGAATGTAGTACAGTACTGCCTAACATAGCGAATGGTAAGTTATATTCATTTTGAAGGATAAGTATAATTTGAGTGAACCAAGCAGCTACCACAAGCCATAGGTACAATTTCCTAGCATTGGCAATCGAACTCAGGTTTGGACTCAAACAAAACCAATGTGAAAATGGTCTTTGATTTTTCTTCCTCCAGTAACTGACCGGGACAGCTTTATGAAGAAAGGAGGCAATAGTTATGACATATGACTTTCCTTAAAAAACTATTAGAAATTGAGTGTAAAAGTTCAGTCTTTCACCTGGTTCAAAGGTACAATTTGCACGATATGGTCACCTGTGGCAGGTCACGGGAAAAAAATGGGGGACAGCATATCACCAGAGGAGCCGATCCATGGTTTATACAGTCAATTTTAATACCCAGCTGCAATCAGACACAGCTGATCATGATGGAAGTGGTGTGTGTGTGTGTGTGCGTGTGTGTGTGTGTGTGTGTTTGTGCGTGCGTGCGTGTGTAACTTGCAACATTGTATCATATAGGGTGAGAAAGTGCAGGACTGGAAACACAAACGCCATAACTAGACTGTGCTGACAAGAATCTAATGTCTTAGTCTCTTGCTCTGCATGTAATAACACACTTCTAGAAAACCCTCTAACTTTGTTTATATGAGAACTGGCCAAGAGTGCTCTCACAGCCTGCTAATGAGCAGGCATGGGGATATGGTGCTAATACTGAATATGTGGAGCGACACACATACACTCTGCCTCCTCTCTGAAGACTACCTATCAGAAGCATAAAGCGATGCAAGTAGCTGGAAACCTGCTGTGTTTCATTGCTCATCTGTGAACCTTCATGCAAGCTAGGGATAGTTTAGCCATCAGCCAATTAACAGACTGCACATTACAGCCAAGCAAAGGTAGTTATGGTAACATTATGATCAGACAGACACTCTGTGGTGTCATTGGAATTTCTGCATCATGGGCGTCAATTTGCAAATGTTGCTCTGCAGTCTTTTCTAATTATCACTCCATGATTGCTTACCCAGAGACCTCAGGGGACTATGCTGAGGGGAAGATACAGATGGCACTGTTGAAGCAAACACACTTTGGTAACATAAGTTAATGAGCCCTTAATACAGTCAGTGTGGTGATTTGATCTTTGTACCCATGAATGTGTTATTTAGCTGACACATCCACATACCTTTTCATTGCACAAGTGTTCTACATAGTGCTAACTAAGGAATTGTAGGGTTGTGGATGTACAGAATGCTAGTACTATAAGAATTTATATGATTGATGTTGTAATCTCGTATTATTTGATATTCCAATGTGCCATATGACAGTAATGTGTTTTGGGGTTCAAGGTCCTTTAAAATTTAATTATATGGCCATTATGATCTTGCAGAGTGAAATTAGGATATTAACAAAAAACAAGATCTTAGGATGGGATCACTGCGATGCTTAAGACATAAGATTCATATCTCATTGTTTTCCACAAGCAACGAACAGCCCAGTGCTGCAACCAAAGCGGAGTGAGTGGCAGGGATCAGCCAGACTTTAAAACACTATTTAAAACAGGAGGAAAGTCAAAGAGAAATCCATCCCAATTTGTTCAGTTGCAAAAAAACAAAACAAAAAAACATGCAACCAAGTCAAGAAGTGCGGTCTGATCTTTGGAAAATCTCAAACTGTGTCATTCATCAGTGGCTCAGTTAGCGGGCTCTGCTTCATACCTGCCCCTGTCCTCTTACGACTAAATGACAGTTTTAAACAGTAAAAGCTCTTTTTTTTCATCTGTGAAGTAACATTAGCTAACAGTCTACACAGCAGCAGATAGGAGTCATTCTTGTTTCCTCACATTTTTATATTGATAGTTTCATTGTGGTTGGTTGCCATGACAACTAATTAATGCGAGCCTGGGGAAATTGTTATTCTCTGTATGTATATACATTATGCAGACCTACTGGGAGAGTAGATCTACCATACCGGGATATCAAGATTAGCTTTGACATCTACAGCAGAGCTCTATTTCACCATTTCATTGCAGCTGATGCATAACTCCATATCCACTTAAAATTATGTTTCTTACACTTCAACATTTGCTTTAAATCACAGATGCAACCAAAAATAGAACAGCCTGCAAAATTTTGCGAGGTCCAGACCTCAGAAACGTTGGTGGTCTGAGGTCCTTGCCTGGATAAGATAGCTTATCTGGACATAGAAAATTTGCATGCTGATGCAGGGTGTAAATGCATGCAGTACAGACGGCAGTCAGACTGTGATTGGCCAGGCCTAATCTGGAGGTGGTCTTGATCTAGGATGTGCCATGTTTGTTCAGCCCTGATCCCAGCCCAGCTCCTCTTACAGACTCTGGTCACACTGCAGAGGAATTGAGATAATGAGACAGCAGATCCTATGTTAGTACCAGGTGGAAATGCCCTGATGATCTGCCTGATGTTTAGGATCGTGCTTGTGTACAAAAGAAAGTTTTAGGCTTGTAGCTGTTGTACAGGCAGCGTTGTGACAGAGTTGTGGGTGTTGGACAGACATACTGACTGAATGAATATTACCTTTCTCTTGCTCCACTCTTAGAAATACAAAATCTAAATATAAAAACAATATCATTGAAATTTTCTTCCTTCAACCAGTTCATATTTTGTGGGCTCTCCACAGGGCTGTCTATACAAGAATTCTCTGGCTCAGACCACCCTGCACATGCACACCACAAGACCACTAATATTATGGCCATTCAGTTAGCTGTTTTGTTTCAGTTTGTATACCCTACTGCAAACAAGGGCAAATGCAATGGCAAATATTTATGCCTAACCAAAGTATGATAGCTCTACAAATCAGCCCCACTATAATCTAAAACTTGCCAAAGACACACACACACACACACAAGCTTGGATATCAAATGCTAAAGTGCATCCAAAACCGCTCCATTCCATCTGATACTAGAACAAAGTAATAACTTAACCTTACAGCCTTATATTATACCAAATAGCTAGTCTCAGCATGAAGCCACAGTGGTGTTGACAAGCACTGTGTTGCTTGTCCATATAGCAAAACGCCTTAATCTATACTTTTCTAAGTGACAACAGATGCGATGGATTTAAAGTACACATGCTGAGGGCCGTATGGGACAGAAGGGTCTAATTTGGACTTTTTCTTTAGTATCAGAAGTCATCCAGTGTTTGCTTGTGTGCATCCATGCTTACAGTGCAAAGAAGAACTGCTAGCAGCGAATGCTTCACCCAACGCTACAATTAGCTCACCGTATGGCATAATTATATGTCCATTTACATCCAGTTATTGTAGAATTATAGAAATCGGTATGAATCTTTTCTGTCATCCTTTAACATCCTAATTTACAACATAACTAACAAACCATTTTGACAGAGCTGCCCTTTGAGGGAAGGAACTTGGCAGCAAGCCATGGTGTAAAAACAACTTGTTGATATTTTATCGTACGCTGGATTTGAGCAGAAAATGGTGAGCTAACTGTATGACCGACCTTCACATATATTCTTTGCGTGTCCAGACAATAAACAGCAGTACAGAAATAGACACAGGTCTTCCATCCATCTTTCCTCCATCCAACACAACACAACACAACACAGTGCAGAGTCAAGGGGCTAACAGTTACAGTGGTGTCTCAATGAGCTCAGTTCCATCAAGGTTTATGAGACAGCGGTCAATGAAACAAGAAGGTCTCTTAAGATGCCCTTAAGATGCTCCCCTGGTGTCCTTCTGCTCACCCTCTGCACCTCAGACTTCAGATGCAACAAGTCCTGCCACCTGAACACTTTCTCGGATGACTCAGATCAAATGTGGGCTGCATCAGCGAGAGGAAGGAGGGTGAGTACATCTGCAGTTTAACACTGGTAAGACAAAGCAGTTGGCGGTGAACCCCATTACAAGTACCTGGTAGTACACCCAGATCACAAGATGGACTCAGTACTAAGAACAGCAAGGCTCTGTACAAGAAGGGCCAGAGGAAGATGAAGGCTGGCTCCGTCATGGGGGTGGAGTTTGATTCTTTGGTGGTGGTGTCGGAGAGGATTTGCAATGTGCGCATCTTGTTGCGCCCTCATCCCCTGCCATGGCATAATCACACCCGACCGGAGAATGGGCACCACCCACTGCTTATTTCAGTGAACCAATTCCTAATAATCGCATAAGGGTAGTGAATGGAAACGCTAGTGTTTAAAGGGTTAGGTGTGGTTCCATCTTATATGAGCTACTTTCTCACTTTTAACCAAGTAGCTCATTAATTTGATTTCTACTTCAGTAAACATAAAGCAGGACTTCCATTTCAGTAATCATGTTTTTAGAGTTTCCAGGCCTGCTTGCTGTGTTCAGTGAGCTTCTAGCTTTCTCAGGCGGAAAGGAGCGGAGCTAGGGCTCAGTTCACCTTGACAGCCCAGCCCCAGAGAGAGGATCTGGGTTCAGAGAGCTGGAGAGGCGAACGCTACAGAGGTGTGGAAGACACAAGGCCAACAGGGTGAAGAGCTGCAGAGGAGGGGTAAAATAAAGAGGTGGAGGAAAGCTTTGGCTTGTGTTTGACAGCTGGCAAGCTGAAGAGAAACACAATACACCAATGGGACGACCACAGAGGGAAAGAAATGTGTGAACGTGCATGTATGAGTGTAATATGCACTTTAATGACTGTTTGTGGTTGGGCTGAGTGTTTGTTAGGACAAACCCAGAGAGAACTGCATGCAAGTGTAAAAAACGGTGCATGTGCAAGACGCGAGACTGATAACTAGATAGCTTGATAGATACTTGTCATGAAATTTACATGGCCACACAGAGCTGGCATCTACGACAGGCTGGTGGAGCACTGCCCTGACACACCTTTGAAGTCTGAGCTCATCTTTTTCCTCAGCACTGGAAATTCTCCCAGTCTCTCTCACACACGCTCACACATCATATCTCATCTGTGCACGGCAGAACACAGCAGCGATCATCGCGCTGTCTCCCCGCGCAGGCCTCTCATAGGCACAGTGGGAAGTGAAACAGTGATGAGTGTTGCTCGGCACATGTGAGACGTCGAAAGCATTAATCCTGCAGCAGCTCGGTCTACTGTGCATAGGTAATCACCGCATATTATTATCCATCCACAGTGGCGTCTCCAGTCAGAGCTACAGCGAAGCTCCATTTATCTGAGGACTGCAGTTATTTTGTGGCACAAAGAGAGAGAGCAAAAAGAGTGCATGGTCGAAAAGTCCTACACAGCCATTAAGAAAACAAAAAACAACCTAAATATAGGGAGAGGGCCAAGTGTTCCTTCTGTCATAAATATAATTCAAATCAGGACAAAGAGTCAGCAGCAGTCTGTCTTTTCATTGTGGATGGTGAGGACTCAATTCAGACCAAGTGAGGAAACCCAGAATTTCCTAGAGAAAACGTTAGAGACTGCACGCAGAGTAAACTTGGTGCCTGTGGCCCTGATGCCACTTGACAGATGCAGCCTCACTCTTGGATGCTGCATGCTCTTGTTCCATGGTTATTTTGGTTGCTTCCCCTTGGCTACTTTTTTCTTCTTTTCTTTGCCATTGCCACAGTCAGCGATGTTACTGACGATTCAACACCTCCCCTACACTTTGAGCTGATTAGGGTCCTTGGCATAGGTCGCTGCCTGTCAGCAGAGGAGTTTTGGCCGTACCTTGGTCACACATATATACAGTATAAACATATGCAAGTGTGTGTGTGTCTGTGTGTGTGGATTTATGTAGCAAGAATCCGTGTAAACAAAGCCAAATTTGTTTTATTCATCAGATTCTTTAAAGCAGCCACATTTTGCACTGATGACAAACCATCTCACCTGGGTTCAGGCTGTGGAGACCAGGTCATGTGATGCATGTGATGAAATATTTCCCATCATGCCTATTGCTGGACGCAGTGGATTGTTAAGATTTTATGTTCCAAAATGCAGACGTTACTTTTTGTTGGTGTTTGTAATGTGTGTGTTCAGAACATGCTGCTTTCTGTCGGTACTTCCTTGTGTTTCTTTACCCGAACAGTTCTTCTTGTTGCTCTCCCTCATTAGTGGTTTCTGATTCACACAGTCTCCTCCCAGCAGCTGATGCTAACATGTGGCTACTTGAACTTGAAAAGCATTGTTGTGGATACCACTGCTTTTCTTGGCAAGACCCGCACCTGATGTCTTCAGGACTAATGTACTGTAATGTAGAGGATGATAGAAATAAAGAAAAACAATTGAATGTGAAAGTGTACAACCTCATGAGCAGTGTGCTTATATGTCATCACGTCAAAGGTTTTACATATAAAAGATATGCCTCTGTATTATGCACTTTGGGCTGTTAGCAGCTGTTTGCAAACATGAAGTCTGTAACAATCTGACATTGCAAACTGAGAGAATGAGTCTGCTCATCGAAGTGAAGCTTTAATTTTCTGCGTGTGGCGTCACATGCAAATATCAGACATGCTGACCTGGAGCTTGCAGGGAAACACTACAGTAATTTAGGGAGTGGTCATGCAACTGTTACTGCGATGTAATAGATTATATGCAAATATCTGGTGACACAAAATGTTTTCATGTTTTTATACAATTTATACAGATTATGGTGATTTAAAGAATAGTTGCACAAACTTATATTGGCACAGGAATTTTATTTACGGTGTGCTGGGATCTTATAGTCTGTGTGAGTATGTTGTAATATAAGGGCCTCTTTTTATTGTTGGGTTTAGCAGGGTGTATTTTGATGACACTATTGGTAACATTGAGAATTAGTAACTGAAAATTGCGAGGTGTGGAAGAGGGTTGCTTATATTTATGCTGATGTATGGAGCTGACTATACTGTACGCACATTGCTGTGAATTCAAGATGTGGAGGTTTACAGTGACACATGGAGGCGAAAGATGTGGTCCAAATCCACAAAGAAAGCAGAGAGCGAAAGAGAAGGGAAAAGTAAATGGCAATAAAAAAGTTTTATTTGTAATATGAGTGTAAAATGAACAGCCAGTTGGGCCATAAGCCACAATGGCCATGTGGAGATCTGCGGTATCTCCTCCCTTTTTCCCTTATGTGCGCCTGTGTTTTCCCTTCCTCTTGTCTCCTGTCTGTCCCCTGTCTGCCTACCATGGTAGCGACAGACCTCTTCATGTGCCTAGTCTATCAGGCTGTCTCGTATCGTTTAGTCCTCCACCTGTGGACCTTGCTTGGATCCCGTCTGTCTACTCTCCCTGGGACTCAGATCTGGGACCTGTTGGACTTTGCACATTGAACTCTGTCCTTCTGTTGGAACTCTTACTGGTTTGCTTGCTGAACTTTCATTAAAACTCTTTATTGTGCATACTCCTGTCTCCTCTGTCTGAGCTCGGCATTAGAGTCTGTTAAAACCCCTGAAAAAACATAACAGGCCGCATGAGGTTTGTGATGATTCCATGTTGGGCCAATAGATATGGAAAGTTTTGGTACTCAGATGATACTCCTTTAGGATTGGTACATTTTAAAAACAGCAGTTATAAAGGTTTTTATAAGGTCTCAAGGTTCTAGTACACATAAAACGTGCTTCTATGTTTTGTGCTCTTTGCTAGTACAGGAGAGGAGCTACTGAGGTAAATTTAATTTCATCTTTTGAAATCTCTGATAAAACAGAGTTGTGTAAATGCTTGTGGATGGATTATTCTGTTGTGTTCAAGCAGGGAAACTATGGTGAATTTGAAGATAAACATACAAAAATCCTGACGTGACTGCCTGCCTAAGTCTAAAAGAGAAGAGATATAGCTTCCAGCAGTGACAGCGATGCTACTGGTTAGCTGTACATGCACAGGTGTATTAATTCAGAATTTGTAGTTTTTCATGCTGCTGGGCTTTTCTACTGTAAATTCACTGTTTTCTTATTTTGCTGTAACCTGTGGAGGTAGGGAGATAAAATGTGCAGAGAAACTGCTGACAGCTTCTCATTTGGATTGGATGGACGTGGACATCTGAAAACATGATGCATCATTAGTAACATGCTAAATAACACACCACAACGAAAGCGCGTGTTAAGTCTGTACAGATATGCGTGTAAGATTTTTCTTTCAGTTTGCAGCCTCGACAGCAGCCGTGTTTGTCGCAGATCTACATATCCTCGATCCCGTTGTCTATCCTGCTGTAATATTTCTGCAAGTTTCAAATTCAATCACAGAAAATGTGAAACTACGTGTGTCCGTTATTACATTAATACGTGCATGCATGCTAGCTGCGCATGCACATACTCTGGCCAGCCTTAAAACACCTCCTATGGCACACACTTCCTCCTTTAGCCTGTACTTGTAATTTACTGTTGGGAGGAGTCAGTTTAATTAGTGTGGTGAAATGGTGGAATCACTGCATTTTGAACGCATGTCTCTCACAGATTGAGCAACACACATGAAGATGCATGCGAACACTGATTGACACTTATTTTGTAAATAAAGCCACGCTAGCGCCACGCCAAGCCACAGTACTTAGTCATAACCATTCCAAGAAACTAGCATCATTATAATGAAAAGATACACTTGTAAACAACACTATTAACACTATATGTTGTAGCATATAAAATATAACACTGTTAGATAAAATATAGATCGTGCAGTGCTGACAAACGGGTGCTGAGGCTTGCTGACAATCTTTACTAAATAGCTGCCTCTAATGTTGCAGGCTGCAGAAAAATCAAAGACTTATAGAGGAGCTATGGAAGCTCACCTGGGAATTTGGACTGCACCATCCTGTGCAGAGCTCACTGAAACTCATGTCATTTTAATAGCTGGTATACATTTAACAACTTTTGCACAGCTGCAGCATCAGAGTTGGAGCCAGCACATCTAACACAGTGTTGAAATTACATGCCCGTCACTCTCTGAGGTATTGCGATGTGTTTGAAGTTGAGCAGCTCCAAATTGTAATTCTGTTCTAACGGAGAAAATCCTTGTCCCTGACACATCTTTAACAGTCTCTTGAACCATTTTTTTTCTAATTCACAGCATGATAAGTGAGCCATGCGCCTGCATCTCTTCCTCTTACCTACAAAATACATCATGTAATTTATCTGCTTTCTACACTTATGCCCACCTTTTCACCTTTTCGAGCACCACCACTGCGAGTCATTACTCAAGACATGCATTGCCTCCCCCCCGAACCGCCACCCCACTCCACCCACCTCCACGTTTAGCCCTGGGGCTGGATATCTATAATTCATCTTTTATCTGGCAGTCACAGTCCTCCTTGCTGTTCCACACAGCCGTTGCCCACTTCACAGGGTAAAGCCGACTGCTGCCGCTCGCTTTAATACAAATCTCACAGGGCACCTAGATATTGATTGTAATCCAAGGTAAACAGCCTGGTTTGCATAATCATGCATTTCACAAGTGAGCATCACAGCAACCGAGGCTGCAGCGCTCAGGCTTTGGTTTAAGGGGGATATGGCATGCCAAACTGGCACCATCACCACTGCTTTATAGGGTCTTAATAGCAACAGGGGGCCTGACCCTGGATCATATCAAAGGAAAAAATGTTGTTAAAGGAAAAACTGTGAAAACGTGCATTTGTGTGTGGAAGTTAGAGCTGGAACAAGAAAAAGCAGAAAGCTTGACCTCCCTGCGTGGTGCAGTTTACGACTCAGGGTGCATGCAGTGTGCTGACTGCAAGCCAAACATGCAGATCACTAATATATGAGGTCATGCTGCGTACTGTGTATCCATGCTAAACAAGTTATTTATACACTGTGATGTAGAGAGGTAAGACGCACAGAACATGAGAAATACTTCTATAACGCCACTGACATGCTGGAGACAGGACTTTATCCAGCTGAACCTCTAGATTTGTCACTCGACACCCTGTTCAGTCCAGATGTTCACTTCTAGAAACACTCAGCCTTACCAATAAATGTGTTTAATAATCAATCTACCCAATCAGCTGGTCTAAACTTGAGGTCTAGTTTCCAGGCGGAGGAGTGCATTTATTACTTTTGGCTATGAACCGCAACCATCTGGTGACCAGTCTTCATAATGGTTTCATGTGTAACCTGTAATGTCACCTGTTTGCTATTTAGGAGTTGGTAATTAGCTGGCAGGCTCTGAGTGCAGATGAGTGTTCTTGCTGTTATGTGCGGGCTGTAGACTTATTTCAGCATGTTGATCAAAGCACATTCTGTCTTAATACAATACTGACCCTGTCCATATGAGTGTTAAAAGATGTACTGGTAGCTGTAATCATCCTTCCTCTGCGTGCGTACGGTAAAAACTGATTGGTGGCATGACCACACTGTAAGAAATACAGGAAATCAGACTGTAGGCTGCAGTCGGAGTAGCTCCCTCAGCGCTGTACTTCGCAGTCCTTTAAGAAAAAATGTTAGCATTAGCATGCTCACAATGCTAACATGCTTTGATTAATATGTTAGCATGCTCACATTTCTTCATTATCATTAAACACACAGTACAATGCTTTCTAACACATGCCACATTGACCCATTTACACACACACACTGATGCCACAGCATCAGGATCAGTTCCTTGCCCAAAGACACTGCGACATGTGGACCGGAGGAGCCGGGGATGGAACCGCTGACCTTCTGATGACTGGACGACTTGCTCTACCACCTGAAGCACAGCCGCCCCCAGATGAGGCTTTGGTTTTGACCTGAAGATAGATGGAAAGTGAAGGGATCATCAGAGTTATTACATTTCGTCCTGAGGGGACCATGAAAACAGTTGCTGAGATATTTTAGTCTAAACCAAAATGATGGAGTGACCAACAGACCTCGGCATGCCTAATCCTTAAAGAATTTCACTATGCCATTGCCATTATAACAAAGGCCTTCCAATGTCTGACAGAAGCCGTCCTTTGATTTTTATTCTTACCCTTTTACAGAGAATGATCTGTCCCGAGCATGCTTTTTGCCTTCCTGTCCACCCTTAACAACTAACCCCACATGACTAGGATTCATTACTGAGCTCAGTATTACAACAGTTAGAAAACTGGAACAGACTTCAAGTCCCTCTCATGGGCCCCACTGCAGCAGCTGGGATGAATATTCTGCCACCGATGAATTATACATTTAAAATGTTCCTGGTGTTTTCCAATCTCACTGATTCAATAAGCTGGACAGTGTCTATTTATAACGTTACTGAGAGAGAATAATGGCTGTATCGGTCTCCACTTCTAAGAAAAGCAAACAACAGGGGATCTGTCTGGCCCTGATTTCTCTATACAGTGCTTCACAAAAGTCGCTGAACACGATCAAATGACTAGTTCAAGATCAAATATAATAACCTGGTTTACAAACAGACAAGCTTTTCTTATTTGTGTGTACATATACTTAAATTCTATATTTCATATGGCCTCTGTTTTATTAGGAATTCCATTTCAAAACCGATCGTAAAGGTCTTAACAACCTTTGCGTCTCCGCTCACCAGTGCAGAGACCCCAGGCTTTATTCCCGGTCGTCCGACTTGCTGATGCGTTCCAGTGCGTTGGCAGCGTTCGTAAGTGGGAAAGCTGTCCTTGTCCTACTTGTTTTACTCGTTACTGGCAAAGCCTTTAAATGTAATAGGAAACACACCTCTAACAGCACGCTCCAGCTTATCCATATTTAAGTAATCTAATATTCTAAAATGTTTCCCTCCAAACATTCAGATATTTCTGTACACTCACTGGATTTGTCCCCTGATCCCTGAGCTGCCTCCTGTCTAAACACAGCCTGCATGCGATCAAGGTTTCAGATTGTGCTTGGACTCGATTAAAGGCATGCAGTGTAACTTCTACCTTGACTTGCAAAAAGACTTTAATTTGCTTATATTTGCTGCGAGTTCTGTTTCCACTCAAGCAAAGCAAAACACAGGGCCACCAGGAGTGGTGTCCAAGTCAAGTTATCCTGAAATCTGGATATAGATCACTTTATTTTGGTGACCCTCTGACCTCTTCTTCACCTTCAGGCCACAGTTCACACTTGACCAACACTGTGGTCCATAAAAACAAGTATCCAGGATGGGCAAATGAGCTCAAATGGCTTTTTTTAAATTATTATTATTATTATAGATACTTGATGAAAGACAAATCACACAATATTGTTTCTCCCACTGTTAAATCCTCCATTTCCATTGAAGGTGATGCTCGAATGCAGGTCATTCTTTATTCTTTTTGCCATTTGATTAATTTAGACACATGGTCAAAATATGGAATTATTATAATATATTTGTAGTTAAACATTAAACGAGTGCATTTAACTCTGACGCTGAAGACGAGTGTTTCCATGTCAGACGATTAATGTTGGCTTTTTGTTATCATTTAATCATGATGACAGTTATTGATGACAGACACTGAATATACATTAATAAATGTTTGCCACTTTATTTCCAAATTATTGCCATGTAATGTAGTTTGGGCTTTTGCAGAATATCAGCTCTCTGTTTAATAAGTTGTTGTGTAATAATGACCTGATTTTCCTCTGCTGCCACCCTGCTGCCCTGGTGCTCCCGGAGGCCTCTGGGGGCCACTGAAAGGGACTGAGCACATCAGTTGTGTGTCACCCTGCTGTCTGCTAATCCCAGTGTGTTTGCTGTGGTGTGTGTGTGTCTGTGTGTGTGTGTGTGTGTGTGTGTGTGTGTCTGGGAAACTGCTGCTTCACTCTTCATCTCACATCATCACTCAGGAACCACAGCGAACATCAAAGAGAAGCCTCCACTGACCATGAGCTGTACGGCCCATCACACGAGTCAAAGCAAATGGAAACAGAAACCTTAAGACTAATGAGAAACCGTGTCACTGAAGGGTTAGAATAATGGACTGAACACATTTTACACAACATGAGGAGAATACAGAGAGCTGTAAACATGTACTTTTCAAGATCTTTTCCCTCCACTGTGTACATGATGGGGATTAGCATTAGAGGAGATTGTTTGGGTTTCATGGCAGGAGAAAGCTCCAGACCCGTCTCTGCTCCAGCTGCCTAGAAGCCACGACCTTGGGTGGGCTAAATTGGTTTCCGTTGGCCTGCTTTGTAGCAGAGATTGAGTCTCTCTGAACTTCTGCCAGATCAGTTGGCACCCCAACCCCTTCAGTGACTCTGTTTTTGTCCTTCTGCTGCCCTGCGAAGGTCAGATGAATTAGCACATACCTTTCAGCTCCAGAAGGGTACAAGTCACGGACTCAGTGCTATTTCCAGTATCATGCATTGCTGCCATTGTCACAAGGGACACTTTTGAAAACAAGAGCACACACTGTGACAAGTTGGCATTAGAGCTCAACCTCTGACACACTCATCTGAACAAATATTGTGATGTTTGGTGTATTCCTCTTTCTCTTCACAGTGGCATAAATAAAGCATTTAAATCTATTGTATCAGCTCAGGACAACTTTGACTTTGTATATATGCTCTATCAGTTTGATTCCTACAGGTTCACAAGCATTTAACCCCCCCCCCCCCCCCAGCTGTTGGGTTGCCTAGCTCCAGCTATGAGCTCAGCCCTTCATAGTCTGTGCTTTGAGTTTCCACAGTCTGCTCATCTGCCATGAACACAACTCGACTAACAAAAGAAATACAGCTAATTAAGCACCTAACAACTGGCTAGACCCCCTCCTTTTTAGAACACGATTCAGGACAAACACAGCGTGCAGGAGCTGCTAATGACTCAGCATGCTGGATGACGTCTCACTGCAGCAAAAGTTGAAACCGGTTCAACTTTTTTTTTTTTGCCGGACGACACAGCACTGGCATCCCTCCTGGACCGGCTCCATAAAAAAGGAGGGCTGTGTTTTTTCAGGCAGGGCTGGAGTCAGTCTGAATGCGGTCTTATGATAACATGGATGAGAAGTACAAGTAGAGGCACTGCTAACATTAGCAAGATCAACTATCTAGCTGACACCACCCTAGGAAAATACATATTTTATCACATCTGATCAGTTGATTCTGGTGTAACGTCGATGTGCTTTGACAAAGCCAACAACAACAAACAGTTTACAGTGAAGATTCCTCAGCCCCACAGCATGAGGCGGGTCAAACTGTGGCACTGTTTTTAAATAGAAAATAATCTCAAATCTCGTTTCATCTCTTGCTCAATGCTCGCTAAATGCAAACGAGCCAGCCTCGCGGCTTAAGTACGGTCACATTACATTTCAGTCCGACGGATGTTTGCACTCACTCCCATTTACTTCTACTGAGGCCTGGGACACAGACAAATACAAGAATTCAAGAGTTTCCTGTCTCAGTGTGATCTCCAGCTGGCTGTGGCAGACTCGGAGGTCAGAGTTCATGTTTGTTCGATGTTGGGTGGATGTGCTCGGTCGGCCAGTAGAAACACTGATGCGCTGTGTTTGAAAATGTAACAGTCTGTTTCATTACTACGTCTCAGGACATCATCACACTACATCCTTTGTCGGGGGCTCCGTGTGGGGAATCTTCATTTACTGGAACGGTAAATGACTCCACATATGTGTCCAAAACTGTTTTATCTTCCCTTCAAAATTTCCAAAATATGCACAGCTGCAGATTTCTCTCTAGTCTGAGCTATTTACTGTATCTCTCCTTTAAGATACTGCAAAGACTGTGAACTAGTGTTGGTTGATCTGCTTCAGTTCAGCCTTACAGTGCATGAACCCATGGTGACTGACAAGTCTAATAACACTAATGAGACCTGAGCTGAGCTAACTGGTAGATAAGTCACGGCGCTCAGGTGTATGGCACAGAATTTTTATGTCCAAGCTGCTGCGTAAAATAGTTCATTTCAATTTCATAAAGACTCCTGTGTGCAGCAGCGATGACTTCTTGAACTGCGCACAGGCTAAAACTGTCCTTAAAGACAAACCAGTGAGACACACGTGGCATCTTGCATTACAAGCACTATACTTATTGAGTTAGCTCCTGTTTTTAGAACAGGGAAGAGCAGGATGTGATCAGGAACGGACAGCTCAAAATCATGCCAAATCAAATACCTGGAGGACAAGTCGTAAAGTTCAAATCTCAAAGGATTACTGCCATTATAAATCACACCTTATCTATACTGTGCATCTGTACTTAGGTAACCCAAGAGACTTCAGGACCGCCCTGATCAAATCTCATGAGCACGTGATTCCTCTAGGAGTGAGGAAAAAACTATAGACTTTCACATGAAGAAATGAATAGCAAGCCATGCCAGAGTTCATAAAGAAGACAAGCAGAAGACAACACAGAATGAAAGAAATCATGAAAACGTGACCTTAGAAATCTTTAGCCCTGACTTAAATGTAAAGAGAAACTGTGACAAAACAAAAACATCCCTGAAATGAAGATGTGGAGTTGAAAGTAATTAATGAAATGAAAGTTTGTATAGACAGCTAATCTTGTGGAGCCTCCTGTTAAAAGCTCAGTTGTACATTTGCACAGACGCTGTCTCTAAGCTTTGCTTTACATTCAGTCTGAGCAGTGATGATGTCATTCTATTGGGCTCATTATCTCTGGGTCAGTAGTGGATCTTTAAAGTTTCACTCTGGAGACATTAATATTAGTCTCAAGCATCTCTGCCAGAATGTGACCTGTGCATATGTACAAGGTTAAACTCCAAGACTGACTCCCATAATGCTCTGGGGTTGAAATGTATGCTGCATATAATCCCAAGTCATGTATGCTTTTTTTCTTGTAATAGTCAATGACATGTCCTTCCTGTCCAGGTAAGGTTTCCTGTAAGCTTTGGGGCTGCTTGCAGATGTGCTGGTGCATATGTCCATACTGAATGAGAGAGGCACAAAGGTGCAGAGAGAGAAGACTGCGTGTCATCTGTCCAAGTCAGCCTCATAACCGAACTAACAGATCTGCTGCCAGGCAGACAGGCGGGCGGGATCAGTCACTCAGTAGCGTCTTTACATATGCGGCTGCGGCCGGGAAGACGAAGCAGCGTTTGGACGCTGTGCAGACGAGTAAATGTTTCCTTTTGTCTGTCAGTTTTATCAAAGGTAAGCCGGGATAAAAGTCTAGGAGCGTATAGGAATCCCATCCGCCATCGTTTTTTCAAATGTTGCTTCATGCGTTCAGACGGCTTTCATTTGTCTTTCCAAACAGAATTCTTAACAGGAAAAAACACATTCAGCTGCTTAGACATCAAAGCAGGATATTTGATGGGAAAAATGAACAATGTATTAAGGCTTGAATAACATAGCTTACATGCACTGGTGCAAGAGGTCACTGGTTCAAAAGAATCGTGCTTCATTACATAAGATCATCATATGTTTGCTAGAGAGGAGAATCATTGGCAAGTACATCAACTTCAATAATGTTAAACCTGGGTATTAACAAACCACTTATTTTCATTTCGTAGGAGAAGATGGTTAGCACAAACAAGCATTATTTTCCAGTCCTCTGATCTGCTGAACTGAGCAGTTAGACTGCAAAGCACGTGTTACCACAGCAACATGTGCACACCTCGAAAATCTGCCCGCATGTCAAAATGTTGTGGAGATGCCTATGAATTATAGATCAGAAGGTTAAGCCTCCAACAGTGATTGATTGTTTTGCCGTCATTAGCGGGAAGCATGATAACATACATGTGCACGTACACACACATAACCCCGTCAATACATGAACATGTGCTCTGTGCATCACACTGCTGCACATACGCAGTTTACAGTTATAACCATGGCAATCAAAGAATGTGTAGCAATGTTAAAAAAAAAAAATTGGTCCTTGATTTCAAACAGAAACTGACAAAGACTGGCGCTGACAGCTACCAGGTAATTAACGTTACCTCCACAAGGAAACTCTGGCTGACTTTTTAATGTTTGCGCTGACTCTGTAAAGGTTTTCAATGATTAGCAAAGCGCTATTCTGTTTCATTCTTATTGACAATAAATCCCATAAAAACTCAACAAAACCAAGAACAATGCATGAGTCCATCTGCTAATACTCTCTGACTTCCCCACCCTGTCGTGGCACTCAGCCCCGAGCCCACATCTTCGTACTGAAAATGAAAAAGGCTCACAAATGTGTAGTTTAATTAAAAAAAAAAGACTCCTTAATTTCCTAAAACAGCTGCGCACTGCAGTTTTGATGACACTTTGATTAACCAGGAGAAAGTGGTCTATTTGTTGGGGACTATTTTCAGCAGCGCATTAACACACATTTAGTGCTCTAGTGAGTATTTGTGGCAGCATGATGGCGCATGTGTGAGCGAGTGAAAATAAACTACAGTGTGTGTGTTCATGGTAATGAAGGAGCATGTCCGCCAGTGCAACAGTGTGGCTCACTGATGTGTTTTTAATAGTTTCTGGACAACAATGCAGCTCCAGAGCACAGAGGAATCAGATACATCAGGCTTTCATATGCACACACAATACTTGTCAGTACAGTTGTAGGATCAACTCACTGTTGCTGTTAGTCTTTTCATGCAATCTGTTGAAAAAATATTGAACATGACCAGACTTATTCTTTGACAGCTCTAAAATCAGAACGCTGTTCACTTAGACGACACAGGCTTTGAAAAGGACCCGGTCCATGCACAGGAGAAGTCTGTGGCCCAAAGCACTGCGGTGTCCCGGATCACTCCCTCATGTTCCGTCCTCATGGTCATTATGGACAGTTCATACAATACAACAATACACCTCTCACATCCAGATGGCCAGGTCAACACAGCTCCTCATGGAGGCTCAATCAGATTTGTCTTAAAACACTGAAGATTGTGGGTAAAAAGTCTCCTCAGCGTTGCAGGAATTTCAACATTTCCTTTGGCCTCTGTGGCAATCCTTTGAAAAATGTAGGTCACCTCATGTTCTTGTGATAAATATCACAACATTGTTTATTACCAATAATAAAAGAAATATTCATGAGGACTTAAAACTGACATTGTGTGATTTGTTAGTGATTAATTCATCTCCAGCGCACAGAGTTTCTTGCTCAGTACGAACTAAATAATTTGGTTGATTGGCAGGGTGTCCTCGGATCCGATAACAATCTGAGCTGGCTGGAATTCCCAGGAATTCCAGTTTAAGAGACACCGAGGAGCCATGTCTCACTGGGCAGGTTTCTCTGTCTCCCTGTCAGCGACTGGCTGCGCTGACAGATTCCATCAACGCTCTCAGCGCTGCTCTGCTTTCCACATCCTCACCAACACACACTCTGCGCATGTACATACATACACTCACACTCAATCATTCACCATCCTCTGACTGCCATTTGGTCTTATCTCACACAGGCACTCATCAGGAAAATCTCTGCGCGGCATGTGATATAACATTGCATGTGAAAGCGTACGAGCATCATGTGGAAAAGCGCTGAGCTCAAACGCGTGAGACGGAGGGGCTGCAACACGAACGCTTTGTTTGTGTTGTTTCTGCTTAACCTGACACTCCTGTGTGTTTTCTCACACCCATGGCTCGGCCCTCTCAGTGTGCCGTATCGTCTCTTTCTTATCAGCGAATTCCTATCAGGTCAGACGAGCATGTCAGAGTACAGTGATCTAAGACATTTCTCTGCTACTCTGCTCGGCAAGGCTCAGCGGGGCTGGAAGAATGCAACCCTGCCATATCGCTGTCTTCAATGATTGCAATATGCCTGTGTGTGTCAGATGGTTGTGTGGGTGTATGGTTGGTTTTGAGAGCAATGGATGTTGTCTGTGTTAACACACGAGTGGCATAAATATAATAAATCAGTGCATGACAATGCTGCTATGTATTGTGTAGCTAAAAATAGCTATAAATGCATAAACCTGCCCAATCTGTTTTTGTCATTGAAGTAAAATAATGAATATAAATGTTAAATATTTATATAATATAATATAATATTATATAATACAACAGTTGTCCTGCAGTGGATTTAATAGAGGTTCATTTCTTTTCTGTTTCTTTCATCAAAGTGTAATTGAACATTTTTTGAGGCTTGGTCGGTTCAGCAGGTGGCGAGCAACATTCATCATGGTCTCATGAACCAGAGGGTAGGCCTAGTAGGAGCTTGTGACTTAGCGACTGCTCCCAAGGCTAATTGGCAAACTAGCCAGAACAGCACGCCCACAGAGCAGAGATCCATAAGAGTGGCTGGTGCAACCCAGCTGAAGAGCTATCATAGCTGCCTCTGCTTTAGACTCTACTGTTCTTTGTCTGCCATTGCTCAACCATGCAAATCAGCTTGACACAGTCTACCAAAGTTGCACTCGTTGTAGTTCTACAAATTAACAGCACTGTTGCTATTTATTTTCTGAGGAATGTAGCTGAAGCCTGCTCAGAAAGATGTCAGATAAGGTCACATGCAAATGTGCATATCTGTGAAGTCATAATGTAAACATATATACAAGATTAAACAAATAGATAAGATCACCAGGAAACTGTCTTCTGAGGTAATAATTCAAGCGAGAAGTATTCCAATGTTCCCATAAGCTCACATGCAATCATACTTCTACAACGAGTGGAGCCGTCCTCTACTGGCCATTAGGAAGAATGCAGGTTTAAGGCACTTCCGCACTGGCTTCACTTTGCAGTGAACCCGGAGGCTCTGTCCACTAAATCAGCTGGTCTGAGATGAACTGCACCTTGCCTTTATTTGATTAACAATGCTACTGTTATAAAGATTTCTTCCCTTGGAAGTCATATTAATGGAATAAGTATAGCCTACTCAGAACATTTTTGTAAAGGCGCTGTCATTTAAAAACCATGCAACCCTAAATTTGAGAAACTCCTGAATCAAAAGTCCAAACATTCTCACAGCAACATTATGACCACAAGACATAAGTTTCATTCTGTGACAGAATTAGACTCAGTTCCAAACAATTTCTGTCGCTTCACAATAGTTCTAACCGATGAAATTCTAAACATGTTCCACTTTGCTCGCTAACAAACATCATCAAGTTGTGATAAGGATTTCCTCCCATCTTTTACTGCTTTATTTGCATTTGTTTGTAATTGTATATTTGAGAATGTATGCAATGTATTCTGTCCTTAGTGTGTTTTTATCTATATTGTGAAGCACTTTGTAATTGCTAGTTTTGAGACATGCTACATAAATACCCATTATTATTATTATTATTATTATTATCAACCACATGAGATATGAAACCTTCGTGTACAACATGGGTCTACTCGCCCACAATCTGGCGCTAACTATTACAGCAACACAGACATTTAGGATTTTTCTACAAAATTGTGGTCAAAACTAAACAGCAATCAAGTCTTTGATCAGGCGACAGTCAGGCGCTTCCCATCATACATCATCATGTCTTGGGGTCGGTGGAGAAACGGCGGACAACGAGGTTATTGTTGCACACGTGTGCCTGAGAGTCGGACACAAATCGAACCGGCATGCGTTATTGCTGATGATTGATTGGTCTGGCTCATCTCAAACAAGCCTATTGTACTGTCTACGGTCGTTAGATACACACATTCACAGCTTTGGCAACAAAGCAGCCATGGTGACTCTCTTTTAACGCATCCATGGCCTTGTGACCATTTGGTGTGTGTAGATCAGGCATTTCAAACCAATTCCACAAAGGGCCATGTGGCTGTTTATTGTTTAGTATATTTTCATTTCTGGTATATTTTTAATTGCATTTATGAATATTTTTATCTATCTATTCTAGTATCTTAATTTTATTTTATAATCTTTCTTATCTTTTTATTATCTTGTTTCTAACATGGGGGTTGCAATGCAAATTTCATTGACATGTCATGCTCAATGACAATAAAGAAATCTTGAAACTTGAAGGAGGAGCACACCAGGCTGGAATCAATTAAATCAGCTGATCTCAGTCTTCAGCTGATAACTAAGTGATCCCTTGATGTTGATTGGTTTGCCCGGTGTGCTCCTCCTTGGTTGGACTTTTATGGAATCGGTCTGACATGCCTGGTGTAGATGTTGACCTTTATTCAGAGTGAAAAGAAGCACATGTTGAATATGGTCTGTCAGTATTATCTGCACTGATTCAGAACTCATTGTCTAACTGGCTTTCTCTGATTTACAGCACAGGCTAAGAACATGCATCCTCCCCTGTTCTCTCTGAGTTGTTTCACTCTACTTGTGTTTTTGGAATTTTTCAAGTCAACCAATATGCAATCACCAACAATTTTACCGTGGTGACTTGGAGATGGCACTGTGCAAAGGTTCAGCAGAGCAGTACATCACAGCTTTGTACCCAGGCTTCCGCCCTGAGACTCATTTAGTCAGAGTAATTAGAGGGTTGTGTCAGCAGCACTCCTAGATTGAGCAATATGGTATAATTCTGGTTAAGTTAAATTCTCTCTACTCTCACATGACATTTGCCACACACAAAGCCACACTATTTCACCAATACGCTCATGCATACACGTACGCCATATGAGCACCAGTACACACACGCACAATTTGTGGTCAAGCCACTGCATAGTATATCTCCAGTGCTGTCTGGATTCTGTCCACGCATGCAATTAGAGTGTGTCCACTGAGAGACTGCAGTCATTTTGGCTTCTAAACAGGGGAGAGAACACACACACACACACACACACAAACACGATCCTATCTCACTGGGAAACATGCAAAAGCAACCTGTGTGATGAGGGTCCCAAAGAACTAGAGCATTAAGCACATAAAGACTGAAGTTTGATTCAGTTCCAGATAAAGCCCAGATTATCCCTGTCCATCCAACAGAGGATGGTATCTCAGGACAAGGAGAGACGGGGGCCATATTAAGAGTCTCAGACAGTCCTGTCTGGCTCCGGCAGTTGGACCCCAGACTGACAGAGATCTAGCCTTGATTAAAGCAGTGATATTGAGCTGGACAAAGTAAGTTTATTCACACAGTTCATTCATTCTGGTGCAGATCAAAGAAGCACGGAGACCGGCTGGTTCCTGGTGGGTTCAGGTGTGATAGCAAAGCAATCACAGGGTCTGTCATAGAAGATGAGTGATTTTATAATTCATTCAAAGCCTAAAGTGCTATTACACTGTAATCCATCTGTTGATCACTGGTCTTTAGAAGGCCATCTCCTGATCTTTATAGCTAATGGCCTCTTTTTCTGCAAACTAATTTGGTATCCATAGTGACACATCAGCAGGAGTGAAGGGAATTTCTCTGATACGTGAGAAAGTGAAAAGGAGGTGAAAGACAAATGTGCTGAGCTTGCGTCCTACTTTTAGCAGTTTGTCAATAAAAACTACACTACAAAATGCCTCATTTTTGTCCTGTTTCAATATGTTTTTGACTGTTTATATATAATATGATAAGTAGTGTTCATAATCAATTGACAGTTGCCACAACTGTGGAATCAATGTGTTTTCCATCAGTCCACATGACTTCATACTAACAGCTATTGGTTCATCTGTGATAAGTTAGTGTGGAAGCTAAGCCGATGACATATCATTTTTTTGGGGTCTGGAGCAAATGAGGAAAGAGGCCAGTCTGTAGTCTGGTAGTGCGACAGCGGATACTTCTGTATGGCTTGCCAGACAGTAACAGAGTGAACAGGCTGTGAGTGGGATGGCTGCTGTTCTTTAATATCCTTTGCCACAACAACTTTATAAGGTGATAATATGTCAGTGTTGTGTTTACAGCTTGTTGCACTGACCCAACTGGGCAAAAATAAAAACAAGTAATGCAAGTTTAACAAGTAGCAAGTATCACTTTGCATGTTCTCATACTATATGGCAGCTTTTGTCCAATGTCAGGTTTATTTTAAAGGGACACATACAGTTGGGAACTCCCCAGCGACAGATTAAAGAAAGAACGGTCTAAACTGAAGGAGACATCCTGACTTTTTGTTGCCATTATGTGCTCCAAAACACTGGTAGATTTCCCTTAATTCATCTTTTAGCTAAATGCCAGCGCCTTTCAAACTCAGCACCCTCAGTTTATAATGCTAATCCTAATGACATCATCAGGGTGATTTTGTCGGTCTTGAAAAAGCTCCTTCAGAGCAGCAGAAGACATCAAACTGCTGTTTTCCCTGCCTGCGTAATACTCTCCATTACCATTTAACAGACTCATGTGTCAAACTGGTGGAGTGTCCCTTTAAAATGCCGCCTGTAGGCAATGTTATGTGTTATACTGAAACAAGACTGAGCATTTATAACCAGGTCAGGGGCTCTGGGAGGTTGCACTTAAACACAGCTGTGCTTTAAGATAAATGCTAACATGCCCTGACAATGCCAACATACTGATCTTTAGCAGGTATAATGTCTAGCATGTCTACCATTTAGTTTAGCATGTTAGCACGCTCACTTATGCTAATACGCCTCAAACACAAAGTACAGCTGAGGCTGATGGGAATGTCAGTAGTTTTGCAGTAATTTGGTCATGAACCAAAGTGCTTTGACCTGATGATCATATGATGATATTACTGTGTATCCTGAGGGGAACATGGATGTCTGTACAGAATTTAGTGGCAATCCATCCCATAGATGTCCAGATATTTCACTAAAAACACAAAATGTCAGCCTTATGGTGGCGCTAGAAGAAAAGTCAGTGGATTACCAAATAATCATAGATGTCTGTACAACATTTCAAACCACGTCAGTCTGGACCAAAGTGGCGGACTCATCAACTGACTCTACTGGACGTGTTGCCCTGAAACACAAATTAGAAAACACCTCATCTCTGGCAGCGGCAGTTCCTACAAGCTTCCTGAGGGAACGGCATCAACTATTCATGCAGGTATTGTCAGTCATCACATTAATATTCCAAGACTTGTGTCAAGAAGCCGAAACTCTACAACAAAGAACAGGCACGTGGCAGCAAACAAGGAAATACACTGCAAACAAAAGATCAAGAAGAGTAGCATTCCTGGCAGATAGGATTAATTCATATTAGAGGAGGTAGAGAGAAAAGAACACAGTAGATTTAAGTTACATTGATAGTGCAAATATAATTTTAATTATAGGATGAGTTTGTCGATCATTAATCCCTGACTGAAGTCCACTTCTATAATATCACCATCACCAAAGAAAATCTTTTGCCCCAGTTTCTTATCTTCTTCTGATTCAATTTTTTGTGTTCTTTATTGTTCATGTTGGTTTGTTTTACGTTTTAAAAATCATAAATCATGCAACAAACACAAAGTGTAAAAGATGGTATAAAGATAACGATAGAAAATATGAAACAGTTGAGTGTTGAGTGGATTGAGCAATCATTTTCAACACTGACAAGTTCATCAACAAGTATATTTACTGCAAACAAACACAGGATCATCAGCATTCCCACAAGTCTCTGTTAATAGTGTGCATGCTAGGCCAGCGTAGAAATAGTTGTGCCTTTTAAACCAAAAATTATTAGTGTGGGTGCAGCAGATTAACAGTGTGGGGTGTGCTTCACCGTTCACTTACTGTAGTAGCTGTAGTAGCTTTCTTTTAAGTGTTTTATGCACAATTTTTTGTAACAGATACAAGAAAATGCAACCTTTAGAACTGAATAAAAATAGAAAAAAAATCTATGAAACCAGCTACAACATTAAAATGTTACTTTCTGGTAGATCAAGAGTTTATAACACATTAAAGACATCAGTGTGCATAATCTGTTGCTTTCTTGATCTGCTTCTAAAATTAGATGCACACTCGACATTACCTTATTATCTCTGGAGCATGCCACTAGTTCCTGTCAGCAGCAACAGAAAGAGCACAAGTTCCAAGTGCTGATGATGAACACTGACTGTGAACAGTGCCAGAGTCTGGCAGCCTTCTGTGATCCAGAGGTCAGTGGAGGTGCGTGGGTTAATCTATGGTTGCAGAAAAAGGCTGAAACCTTCAAATATGTATGGAGGAGCAGCTTAGAGGACTACTGATAATCAATACTTGTATTAGAAATTACAATGATTTAATAATTATATTAGAAGGTAAAAACTAGAATCTTTAGTGTTGTTGTTGACAAATGACTGAAGTGGTTGATTATAAGAATATCTGCCTGCGACTCCACGTGCTCAGTTGGTCCCTCATGATCACATTCAGACAGGAAAGAAGTAGAACGAGCAAGCAAACAATTCCAAACACTGAAGTGTTGTGCACCTTCACTTTAGTCATCACTCGAGTGTGTGCGTAGCTTTCTGCTGGGGTTTGATGCTGCGCTCCCGTCTTCGAGCTTTCAAGCTCCAGATAGTCTCTGATCATGTATTTGTGATGTAAAACAATCATTTACCCATGCATCAGGTACACGCTTGATCAGCAGAGTCTGAGATCCAAAAGCACTGCGTGGAGCCTGGAGAGCACGAAACATAAGTAATTCAACACACGGTGACAAATCTCCTCTGTATTGTACCTGATGATGAACTTCAAATATGTCACCGTATACTGTTCTTCTTCAAAGGGCTGCCTTGGTTTTACATCATGATGGCCATCAGGAGACCTGCACAGACCCGAAGGAGGGAAGGTTGCACTAACCATCAATAAATCAATACCAGACATTAATGTATTCACTGAGGAGACTGACAGGCTCTATTGTGATTTACACTGAGGGAGAAATGAGGACTTGTTTGTTCAGTTTTGATGCACATTGATTACATTTACATGCACACTAATATTCCACTATTAGTTTATACAAGTCATGTTAACAGCATATTGCGTTTGGATATTCTCAAAGTTTATTATAATTACTATTCTTATGTCATCACCTTTTTAGACGATATGGTGAACATGCTGGCAAACAGTTGCTTATTTACACGTCCAGCAGCTACAGAGCAACATTATCATTCATTTGGAGCCGTGCTTCTGGCCACCTGGAGAATATTCACTCTCTTTTAGCTGATTTTGCTGTCTAAAACCTCCTGAGGAAAATATTTTGCTCTTTAGCTTCCAGATATGCCACTCTGTTCACCAAATAGTCTGTTACTGTGTCTGTCTGCTGTGCTGCTATTTCTCTTAAATTAGCTGCTGTGGCCGAAACCAACACCATAAAAGCCATGAGAGTGACAGAAAAAGCAGCTTTATTGGTCACTGGAGCAAAGTTGCCAAAAGTGGGGCTAAGAGTTAAGCATTTACCTATTTCACAGTCACAAGCCAGTCCACCAAATATCATGGTTGTAGTCACAGGAATTGGTGCATATCTGTTGTGGTCAATTAAGTTAATGTAAAGTGACGGCATCCTAGCAAACAGCCAGAAAGAACACAGCAGCGCTGACCTTACGTTTGAGCCCAGTATCTGTACATAATGCTGCGGCGGCAGTCCACAGCGAATTGAGAGAGGACATAAACAACATCAAGTGAAACAAAACGCCGGACTAAATCTAGGACAAGCCTTTCCCACAGGAGCCCACTGTGAATGATATCATTCAACAAAGTACAGAGAACACTCAACTGTACACCGCTTACTCCTTCAGCATGCTCCATACACTGTACTGGTAAGGACTGCTGTATGGCAGTGTTGGGTCAAATAGTCAATGTACATTCTGTATGTAGTGTGGTGTATGCAGCATAGAATTAACCGCTTTTAATAACTACTTTCAAATGTATTTAGATCGCTTCCTGTCTTGCCTGTTGACAGCTGCTGGAGCCTGGACCTGATTATGGTTTGAGAGGCACATGTGAAGGTGGAGGTGGAGGTATAATCGAGAGGTGTAAAATGAAAGAGAAAGGAAAATTGTGGAGCAGAGATGTTAGACTTTCTGGCAGCTTCCTGTTTGACTTTGGATGGCCGTGTTTCTTGGTCAGTCCATGTGCATGGCATTTGTCACTTCACTTCAGGTTGCTATGGAGAGAATGAGTGCTAATGATTTAGGTAAACCCTTTTAACACTTTTACATAATAACAACTAGTGGGCAGATTTTCATGCAGCATGTTTAGTACACTCCCAGGGGGACGAACCCTTTCTAGTTGAAATGTTCCATAACCTGTAATGTCGTGCCTTATTGTTGCATAAAGTGAGCGTGATTGTAGGATTAATTTGGAAAGTTACAAAAACTGTTCTTTGCAGTCCTTCCCAGCTCAAACTCACACCCCATAATTTGTTTTTATTTTCAGACTTGTAGTCTTCAACCCCGACGGACACTGACTCAAGTGACATCACTTGAGGACATTTATCAGTCTTCACACAGCTCCTGCTGGAGACACAAAAAGCCCAAGTGTTCAGCGTGTGGATGGCGACTTTAACAATGCTGAAGAACGTGGGCATTGTTCATTTTACATTAGAAAATGTATGAATGTATGAATACATGAATGCTTTCTCTTTCAACTCAAAATTAGTACATCACGGAGCTAGACAACAGAAATAATGACGGCTACAAACTGAGAGTGTACGTATTATGTACTCAGAGAACAGGTTTGAAAGTTGGTCTCGGTAGATGCAGGATATAGTCTTTTGGCTTTTTCTCTCTAGTTTGACAGAATGATGGATCGCTGTGTTGTAACATGGAGAGTTGAGCCCCGGGGGTGAGCACCACAACAGAGCTGGATAAATCACTGGCAGGGAGGGATCACAGTTGCCTCAGACGCTGATCTGCTTCCACGCAGGGAGAAAAACTTCCTCGCTTCCAGTGCTTGCTCAGTTTACTGTTCTTCTCTTCTCCAGGTCAGCTGCACAGCCTCGCATGTAAACATATGAAGGGACACACAGATATGTAATTACACATGTTAACACACACAGAGTGCAGTGTAATTAGAGTGCAATTACAGTAGTGGAAGCCAGTTATCATCAGCCTACATCTATAAGCTCTTAACACAACATCCTGCCTGTGGCCTCATCTCCGGAGCCATGAGGCTGGTGAGAGACATTCATGCCTTTACACACCCCCTGACACACGGAAGCCTTTTCCTCCCGTGCGCTCAAACATCCGGCGCCGTGCTATGTGATAAGGATACTTGTCATTGCTGCTAGCCCGTAGCGACGGGATGAAAGATAACCGCATATCCAGAAGTCCTGGGGTTACTGCCAGAGGCCTGATCGGAGGAAGGAGAGGCGTGAGAAAACGAGCGAGAGAGGGGTCCAGGCCAGTGAGAGGTGTGGGAAGACGAGGGCGGAGTAGTTACATTACTGCAGTATGCACGTTATGCACGGGGCAGCAGTGGTGCAACAGCTGTGAGCGCACAGGGCGCCTTCTGTAAATGCAACTGGAAGGATTTAACCCTGACGGCCCACTGATGGTTCCTGTCCACCTGTTCATGCCTTATGCAAACATTCCTTTTGATCAGTGCTTCTCAAAGAGGACAGCCAGGTCCCACAAGAGTCCTGGGAGGGGTGTTCAAGGGGCTTTAGTGGTTTTCTATGAGTTCTTCGTGAAGTTTCAGAGATTCCAAGAATCCCAGTGGGCGCCGCAAGAATAACAGAAGACGTTCCAGGGAATTTAGACAATTCTTCATGGGTTTTGATTGGATTCCAGGTGTGAGATCATTTCATATTTGGTTTGGATTGGTTCAACCTTTCACCACCCACTGTTCCACCCATGAGAAAATACCACCATGCAAAACTGATGAATTAAAACAACATATTAATATTAGCTAATCCAATATCAGTGGTGGATTTGTTTGATTTGATTTCTTCCTCAGACACGTGACCGTTTTTTCCAGCCTTTAGTGGGATGTGTGGACCAATCAGGACAGAGACTGCTGACTAATTTTTACTATATCCAGGACAATGAATTGGAAGTTAAACAACAAAACTGGAAATGGAATGAACAAATAAATTGGAGGGCTGTGCAGGCTGACCATCCAACTATTTTATAGGTCTTTGAAAACTTGTATTTATCCAGGTGGACCACTCTGACAGGTGGTTTCCTGGTAAAGGGTTAATGTAGCAGTAGTGTGCTGAGATACTGGAGGGCGGTCTCCAAAGACATGGTACCTGGTGGCCTTCTCACCCCTTAATCCATCTTTGTTCTTGCTTCAGGCCTATAATTTGTCACATGTTGATTGATTTTTGTGTTTGCTTATACAGACCTAAGACTGAGGTGAAAGAAAAGTTTGGCTGAGCTGCATGTGAAGCACACTGGATGTTCTGAACAGCCAATCAGTGAACGGCCTCAGCAGGCTGTCACATTATACGCTAGTAGGTTAAATGAATCAGAGCACTAAGACTGTGCAGTGATTAAAACCCTAACCACACTGTAGTCAGAGAACGCTGAGATATTTATTCATATAACATCACATGAGGTAGTCCTGGCTGGTCCAGTGTTAAAAATGTCAGATTGCAGCACAGTCAAGCGGCGTCTGATCTCTCTTCCACCCACAATCCCTATTATTCCTCCCCTCCACTGCATCCACAGCGAAGAGAGCAGTTCTAAATGCTTGGCTGTAACCTGAGTCCGGGCAGCTGCACCCTGTGCTCTATAAAGCAAAGGCCTTTGAACAGATCACTGCTTCAGTCTGAGAGAGAGAGGGAGAGAGAGAGAGAGACTGCTTCATAGTGGCATATGACATGATCATTACTAAAACTAAAAGACCAAAATCATAACCCAACTAACAATCTGGTCAGAAGACCAGTATCAGAGACATGGACTGACCAGGAAACAGGAAGTTGCCTGAAAGTCTAGCATCTCTGCTCCACTATTTTCCTTTCTCTTTCATTTTACACCTCTACATTATTCTCTTTCCCATTACCTCCACCTTCCCGCGTGTCTCTCAAACCACAGTAATCAGGTTCAGGCTCCAGCAGAGGAAAAATGACAAGGTTGTGAAACACTGCCATAGTTAACCCAGCTATAATCAAGAATGGACAGCGTCTGCGATAGTCCAATGCACCTGTAGCACCCTTTGCAGGATGCACCGAATCCAATATCTAAACTCACATATATGCATAGGTATACATATAAATGCCTGTGTGGAACAACACAAAGAAGTTGTTTTGTGAGTAACCATAGGTTGGAGAGGTTTGCCTGGGAGCTGACGTACACCTCTATGATCATCAAACCAGCTGACTGATTCTTGTAGGGAGGTGGATTCAAAAAGAGAAAATGAGACAGCCAACCAACATCTGCAAACAACGCTAGTGCGTGGCTGCTGGGCGCAACTCAGCCGTCACTCTGCCGTTGTTGCAGCTGCATTACACAGCGGAAAACACAGCTGCAAATGATGCTCACGTAGCCTTTCATAAGCCCCACCGCAAATACAGCATGGGCTATCCAAGTTCCTCCGTTAAACTTCCCATTATCCTCTCTGCTGCCGTGAATGCCGAACATGAAACCTGGTAAAACTGCGCCGAAACATATTAAGACAAATCAGGGCAATTTATGTGACGAAAACAGAGATTTCTGACGTTGCTATGAAAAAAGAGACAAGTGGGACATTTACTTCGGAGTCTCTGCCTTGCTAGACAGCCAAATGTGTATTTGGTCTCATGGAATACGTATTTAAGGCTTTCTCGTTTAGAGTGGGAAGAGGGAATGGAAATTTACATGGGTTATCTGTATTTCTATTGTTGAAATGCTGATATAAATCATATGAAATGTACATATTTAATGTAGTTTACACATATACAATGCCAACATTTTCTTCTGGCTGATAAAAATCTAACAAAAAAGAGGATGCAGAGATTAAAGAAAGAATAAAGTGATGAGACTGTTTTCAGCAAAGTTCTAAGTAAAAGTGACGGTAGGTTTGATCATGTGCTTTCTACATACAGGTTAATACATGTCACAGTAAAGTATGTTGTCATGAGCTCTAGTGTCTACTGAACCACTTGGGTGTAGTGTTCTATACCATGACAGGCGGAGCGCCTTTGAACTAAGCAGAGAAAGGTAGAAGGGTGGTGGGTGGAGAGGAAGTGTCTGATGATATTATGAGCAGAGAAGTGCACAGGGCAGTGGGAGGGAAGGTGGAGTAAAGGAGAGGTGAAGGAGAGGCTGGAACGGAGCATATCAGATGACAGGGCTTCCTCCAGCAGGAGATGACCTGTCTAGGAAACCACTCATTTCTGCTCAGACGCAGGGCCTTCACTCTGCTCTGATAAGAGCCTGCCGGTGTCACCGACCGACTCCAACACCTGCTCATTCCCCCCGGAGAACGAAAGACAGACATCAACAGACAAGCACAGACTAGCAGCGGCTGCTGTCAGGCCTCGCTTGCTAATATAAGGGTACAGTAAAAGGTGGTCACACTCTGTTTAACTGTACTCTCCTTCCTCTTTGTAATACTGCTTATTTTCTGTCTGCACAGCCAGCCACTAATGATAATGTAAATGCAAACCCAGCATGCACACATGTACTGTCAGTACCTCTCCGGGAAAACATTGCCTAGTTGCATTTACTGTACTGAAGTCAGCATCAAGGTACATGCAGAGCAGAAGACATAACACAAAAATAAGCACAGCCTCTGTATCTGCCTCAGCAGCTGAAGCCAGGAGAGCTTTGGAGGGAGCTGTGCAGAGACAGTGTTTGAAGACAATGACATGAAGGATGACTTTTAATACATACTGTTAGCTAAATGTGCACATCACCTATTAAACAAAGTGGGCTTTTTTTTATGTCAGAATCTTATTTCCTGGAGATGAAACCAAACAGTGTGAAATATTTGAAGGTGCTCTGGAGTTTTTAGCCTTTATTTGCATTTCTTTTCCAGTGTGGGTCCCTGTTTTGTTTTGATGGACACGCACACGCACAGACACGCGGCCAATGTCATCCACATTTGTTTCCGATCTACAGGTGGTGGTAACGCACCAAAAAAAGCAGCAATACATCAGCAAAGGCAGAGAGGAAGAAGAAGAAGAAGAAGAAGAAGAAGAAGAAGAAGAGGACAATTGGTTAGTAAACATGGATGGAAACAGCGCAGGTTGCATCTTACTATCTGACCTGGGAGGAATAAAAAGGTGGTATCCCCATCCATAATTTCACCTTGTCTTTACATGCAAATTTAAGTTTTTTATTCATGATTGTTGATCTGTTTTTGGTACTCACATCTATAATGACTGAATTGTTGCATTTGACTAACCAACTTGTGTCACTGTTGAATTCAGTTCGGAATGTTCTAACATAGAATGACCCTTTTCTCTGATGTTCTGCAATAGAACCTAATGCAATGGAATGCTCTCAAATGGAATGTTCTGGAATGGAATGTTGTACCTCAGCATGGAATGTTCAAATGTGGAATGACCTTTGGTTCAGATGTTCCAGAACACGACTTTATGCAATGGAATGTTCTGTAAAGGAGTGTTCTAATTTAGCAGGGGGGGTTCTAATGTAGAACTATCAGCTTGCCTATTGGTTGTATTGGTCAAACTATTAAAGCAACGAACCCAAGAAAATCTTAGGAAATTAAGTCAAATTCAATATGCCATGTATTGGCTCAGTGGCTCAATAATCAAACTGAACTAACATTTTGGTGTTTTATTCATTCATTGTGTTCATATTCATGAACCTTAGCACCTTCCCCAGCTATGCAGGAGGACGACTTCCATTCTCAACCTGCTCAGCTGTTTCTCCAACCAGCGGTAACAATGTTAATGAACATCTTCACATCTTTTTGAATCACACAACAAATCTGACATGTGGGCAGTGACTAGAAGGTCTGGAAACAGACTAGCTGTGGCCACTATTCAGCAAAGTGTATAGTCTCACTTTAACTGACTATAGAGAGCTAATTGAAAACAAATGGTTTATTCCAGGGAAACAAGCAAACCAACCATAACTGCGGAGGAACTCACCTTCATAAAAACACACAAAAAAGAGAAAGAATTGAAGATGAAGATAAAAAAAATTGAGTTTCTAAATTCAGTCAGTGTAAGAAATTAAGACAGTGACAGCATCGCTGTTGAAAAAGCAGGCTTTCTCATAATCAATCTGAGATCAAAATGATAGAGAAAGTGACAATAATAATTAACAAAATATACTATTGTAATAGTTCTGATAATCCTGATTGTATCCAGACAGTCAATCTGTGGTTCACTCAGAGTGTGGAGTGATGAAATGGACTGAAATGAAGACTGAAAATGATTTGAAACACAGAATGGAAAAGTCAGCGGCTTCTCTGTGTTCTTGAATAGTTGTTTGCACATGTATACCAGAGCAGATTGTATATATGAGTATGGTTCCAAAAAATAGAGAGACTATTTTTGTCCACAGCTGTACTTCAGCCAAAGAGGACAAAGTGTCTTAGCTACAGTCCCGATCCAGCACTACACTCTGCATGTTCATGGTTCATAAGGAGTTAACAATGCAGCATGCAGTCATCCTGCTACGTCTTGCACAGCTGCATCTTGGCTGATCCAGAGATAATGGAAGCTGGAGGAGAGGACTGTGTGTTTTCCTAATAGGCTGTCATCACTGTCGCTGTCAGATGATCAGATATACCGTCTGGTGCTCAGACAGTGACAGAGACTGACCTCTGAAGCCATTCGCGCTGCGCTCTCCTGCAGGGCTAATGACACAGTTCCATTAACCTCTGACAGAGACAAACACAGCTCTGGGAGAGAGGATGTCATCAGCTCACGAGGTAAACATGAGCTGGATGATACTTGTCAGGTGCGTCTGTTTGCCGTCACGCCAATGTGAAGACAATTTTTTGCTTGAGGCATCTTTAAAGCCAGATTCCTGTTATTGCTCCAAGTTAACATGCTCTGGCTAATCTTGTGGTGATTTCTCAGTGTTTTCTTGTACTGTTCAGAATTGTTGATTTCAGTTATATTCTTGTATTATTGAGCACACATATTGCTACGTATTTAAAGGAATAGTGCAACATTTTTGCAAATACACTTATATTCTTTCTTTCCTAGGGCGAGGTGATATCGTCCTCATGTCTGTGCCTTAAACATGGACCTGGCTCTTTCTAAAATTCACACCTACCAATGCCTCCACAGCTCACAGATTGACGTGCTGTAACTTGTTTGTTTAATCCATACACAAACAGAAAGATTAAAACAACAATTTGTGGTTTTAGGGAGAGTTAAGTGCGGAAACTGTAAACAAGGGTTTACCCATCTGCTCAGCACTTCCCTCTCCTCAAGATACAGCAGCGAGCACAGGTTTTGGTTTTGTCTCTGTACAGGCACACGGTGCCAAACCTGGCAACCCACAAATAGTCCCTGCTCCATTTGTTTGTGTACCACAAATGAGACACACAGTGTTAATCTGCAAGCTTTAGAGGTGTTGGTAGATCAGTTTGTTTAGTTTAGACCAAGCCAGACTGTTTCCCCCTGCCTCCAGTTTTTATGCTAAGCTAGGCTAATCACATCCTGACTCAAGCTCTGCACTTTGCACACCAGCATAGGGATGTTTCCAAAATGATGAAATCCTTTTTAAAGAACTTTATTTTTGCACTAATCACATATCTGAGATACTAACTACTAAAGTTTGAAAACAAAATATGTATGTATATAATGCATGCATATTTTATGCTACCTATGTAAATGATCAGATTTGATGTCAAGCATGCAGTTTTAAATATGCTACTTGTCAAGATATTTGCCCCAGACAAAGATTAAGGCTGAAATCTGTAAAAATGTATCGTCAAACAAACATCTACGAACAAAAGTAAACAAATACCTCCGTCTTAAACACACAGATCCTAATGAGGTGCTTTCCACTGTTGACCTTGCACACCCGACCATAAATGAACGCAGGATTAAAGTGCCCTTTAAACTGTGATGTCATTCCCTTTAACTGTAATTTGTCTACGTGGAATGATGAGGATCAAAGAAGGTAAATAAGAAATCCTTGATGTTACTCTGGATTTTTAATCTCGTGGAAAAAAAAAAAACGCTAACCTGTTTACCTTCCAATCTGCAACATTTTCATAGGTAAACATTGATAACGTTGATTCTGACCCAACAACCTGCTGGTAAATACACATGCTTTGTGGCAGCGCACACACACACTCACACACATGCACACATAAAATATCAGTTAGCTTTGGGGAACTTGTGAGGGATTATCAACATCAAAGTCAATAGAAATGTCAGCCTGGCTATCTTTGGAAATGCCAGCAACCCTTTGCATATCCGTTCCACACAACCAATACCACACACACACACACACACGCACGCACGCACAAACACACACCTGCCCCTAGCAGAGGAGGTGATTAAAGCTGCTCTGGCGAGTGTGGCTTTTGATCTCCAAACATACTGGAAAGCACTTAAAGGCAAAGCCCAGTTAAGCAGCAGAAACAGATGACATCACACCCAATCAGGGTCTCCCACGGCACCTCGGGGCCCCTCCCTGCAGCGCTATCAACTAGATTAACAGGATTAAGCAAATACACCCAGTTCAGGTCGGCACTTGGGCTTAATGTATTAGTAATATTCAGGCATTTTCAGGTCATCTGAATGAGGTGCATGGACTATTAGGAGATAGCACAGTCGGGCCTCTGAGAATGGGTTCCAGTGAGCACTGATATTGAATGTCTATGTCTATATAACTTGAATGCCAAAAAAATAAAACGAACCAAAAGTAGTTGTAAAGAAATTTCCTCAAATTTACTGTGGACAGCTAACTAATCACTATATTCATGTTTCGGTGACCCCTTGAACTTTCCTTAGTTAGTTTTCAGTTCTAAATCATAAATACCACCTTCTGTTAGGATGTTTAAATTCAGTCTAAACCTACTGAAAACATTCACACTCCCTGTATGAAGCATACTGTTACAAGTCAAGTTGTGATCAGTGATGACGCTCCATCTTTTCTGCTATATCTCATTAAAAGCAGTGATCCTGCCGTGAGTCTGTGTTGTGTTTAAAGTCCGGTGGGAATAAAAGGTCATAAAGCTTTCAGAGGGACAATAACGCAGGCTGAAATGGATCCATCAGACCTCATTGTCTCCTCCCTCTTCACTACACAGAGAGAAGGAAGCTTTGTTGACCTCTGACCCCGACTCACTCATCTCTATCCACAGACTGGTAACAGGAGACAGCAGAGGTTTTCTGTCTGTCCGGGGACCTGCAGCGCCCGGGGCTACCAGCCACAACACACATCCCACGTCCCCCTGCAGCTGCCCTCTCACCCCACCCACGGCCTCCGCCCTGCACCTCCCTGAGCCGAAGAGGAAACAGCCAGAATGGATGACTTTGTTTAAAGCTCCCCCCCAAACCACCAAACCCACCCTGCCTCAGGTATCACAACACATGGAGTTCCTTTATGGAAACTTGAACTGTTCGTCTTAATTAAAAAGCTCACATGGAAACAGCGTGCACACGCTCACACACACACAACTTCACGCAGCTATCCTTGTTAGGACGGTGCATTGACTTTCATTCACTGTCGACAGCCTAACTCAGACCCAAACCTGAACCATAACCAGTTCATGCCGAACCCTGACTTCAACCAGCACCTCAGATATGACGTTTTGCCTCATTGGGACTGGCCTTGGTCCCCATGAGGACATCTGGGCCCATCAAGGTCTGTGTTCATACCAGAAAGGCAGACAGAAATCACACACACACACACACACACACACACACACACACACACACACACACATCAAAGACTCCTTTCAGAATTTACAACATTTCCTGATAATTGTTGAACATAAAATGAATCTAATTTGTAATATCTGTAACATAGTAATTCTGGAGTTATTTATGTTAACTGCTGGAAAATGCAGTCACAAAACGTATGTAGAGCTGCATGTGTGTATGTATATAAGATAAGATAAGATCAACTTATTATAACTTGTTTGGTGTTACAGGCAACATCAGTAGAAATAGCAATAGCAAAGGAAAAATACAAGATAAGAAGTTGATGATATATATATATTTATAATTTTATACAAAAGACTATAAACAATATATTGCAATGGAAAGTATTGAGAAATATTGAAAAATTGCACAAGGATTAAGGCAAAAATTGCACATTATTTACAGTATTTGCTCTACTGCACAGTAGATAAATATATATATGTGTCACTGTGGAACCAAATAAAAATATGTATGCATAGGGTAGTATTTATGGAAAAAGGAATGTAATATTGCACAGGTTATATCATGTATGAGGTAGAAGGATGTTGTACAGTAGTGCAGAGAAAAAACAAGATGTGTGCGGACACAGCGCTGCATTATTCAGTGCCTTTATGTTGCTGTATTTCACCATATGATTACGTGTGTTTTGGAATTTTTCTTTCTTTCGATTGTGTTTCTCTGTTAATTCATTACTTTTGAGTAAGAACTGTCAGTATTAGCTGTGAATGTGCTATGAATGATTATTTGCTGCCAGTACTTTGTATTGTTTTTACTCAGAGGTGTTGGAGGGGAGGGTTGGTGCGGGTGGTGTTGATGGAATGAAATGAGAAGGTTTGGGCTGAACTGTGTTATTTTCATAATCCATTCTCTTTTTTCTTTGTTTAAAACGTATATGAAAAAGCAAACAGAACTGCAGTGTGATTTGACAGCATTTAAGCACTTTGATAATAGTAAAATGAAAATAATTTCCCTATAAGATTTCTGCAATGTGATCATTTTTGCCTTAGTTTTTTTCCTTCTTAATGTGGATGTATAATGTGACCCAAAACAAAGGATAATGTTGCTCTGTGTCTGAATGATGTATAAAGAGGCAACTTTTACCTTTCTACCTGAGTGATAGTACAGTCGTGTTGTGTTTACAGCTTGTTCCGCTGCCCCCAAGTGGCCAAAAAACAATGAATGCTGCTTTAATGCTCTAAACTGGTTTACTTTATTTCAAATACAACCTGAATGTTGTAGTATTACATATACTGGAAATCAGTAAGTTAGAAATATAAGTGTCACGGTTGCACATACACACCACACAAAAAACTATTACCAGTGATTTCCTAATCCTGACCAACACACAGTATTTCAACTGAAGTAAATTTACTGTTTTCACACACCAACCCGGTTCAGAATTGTGTGGCTGTGAGAGTTTCTGGAGAACATAATTGAATCCAGGAAGCTGGGAAACCCAATCCTGCCAGCGTGGTTTACAGTTCAAGCAGCTTTGCCACGACGCTGCATGAAGCAGCGGCCCAGCTCCTTGGTTAATTAAAATGGACTATGAGAAACTGCTTTACAGCAGTGGTCGTGGCAGGTTCAAATGCAGCCTAAATCATTAAAATCCCAGCTTCAGCATGTGTTTGCTATAAGGGCAGAGCAGGGAGTCTCCGCAGTCCAGTAACCTTTTAATGCTTTAAACAGAACAAAGACACTGTAAAAATGGCTATAATGTACATAATGTACTTTCTGTGTTTGGCTACATCAAAATCCAATCAAATTTCCACGGCCGGAATTTTCTAACACGTAATTGGTCCACTCTTTTCCACATTCATTGATGTAGTTCCTGACAATCACTCTGCTGTCAGCTATGTAGATGAACTCTATTGCAGAATGAAAGAAAAATATTTATGTGAAGCAGGATTAGAAGCTCACTGGACACTGCAGCGCTCATTAAAAGTGGAGGATGGAGCCGTATACATGCTAAGCAAAAATGCAAACAAATCAATAAGTAAATACATGTGTGATGTTTGTCCTGGCACTAAAGGAAAAGTCAAAACCAGGATAAGATAAGATAAGATAAGATAAGATAAGATAAGATACGATAAGATCCACTTTATTAATCCCCAGTTGGGGAAAATTGGATCCCATTAAGATTTTTGAGCAGAAGACTTATTGTAGGTTAAATGTTAGCTCTACAGGAAAAATGAAGATTCATCCTCAGGTGAATTTGAATGTCAGCTTGTCACGTGGAAACCATGTATCTCCTATAAAGGCATTCTTGAACACGCTTTACACCCGACACTAACATGCAGTCCATTTTTGGATAACTTATCCGGATAGAAAAAATGAACACAGGACCACCGACCACATCTGGGGCTGTTCTGCCGATCGTTGTGATCAGATCTCAGCCAGGTGCAAATGTAATCCGTGCAACATGACAGCTTTCTTCAAAGAAGAATCTGCTAAGTAACTTGAAAGGTCAACTAAAATCACCTCATACTCTTATCTTAAACAGATGTGGCAAAGGCTTGCAAGTAGCAGTGGCTGCATGATGAAAAAATGCATGATGTCAGTCCACAGCATTGTTTTCTTAGACCTGGGATGCATCATGTTTGCGAGATCCAATCACAATGAAGATAATGAAAACACTTTTGTACACAGATGTGAATGCAAAGCCCCCTGGATTGGATGTCTTTATCCAGGTACAGATCACGTGTTGATAGCTGGTGGAAATGAACAAAAACCACCAAACCTGGAGATGCATTGTTTTCTTCATATGGCAACAAACTGAAACTTTCATGGAATTCCAGCTGGCAGAGGTCTGTTAAAGAGGTCATGGTGGTGCACGAGAAAAGGCCAAAGGGTTACCAGAATAATCAGGCAAGAAATGCAAAAGCCTAAAAAGCGTTTATCATGAACATTCAGCAAACGTGGCTTGCTGTGGGCAGCCTGGAAGAAATCACCTTAAAAGCTTCAGACCTGGCCAAAACACTGGAAAATGTTATAGCTACTAACCCAGTGGGTGTTTCTAAAGTAACCAATGGGCATTTTTGAGGTATTATTGTGCATGGTGTGCAGGTCATCTACTCATGAATCAGGAAGATTGCCACAGCCACAGTTTAGAGTTATGGAGTTTTAACTGGCTGGAAAGACCTGACCCTCAGGGCAGAAAAATATCAAATGAGCAGGCTCATTTTACAACTGCATAATGGGAGGAAATAGTGCTGGCACCGTTTGATTCAGACTTCCCTCTCTTTATAAATGGTCTAATCTAGATATACGGGTAATTGGCTGGTTGAGTGAGTGCAGAGATTTCGGCTGTGGTATTGTGCCAGTGGCCCAGGTCTCAGGTTTCAGCAGGAGATGGATGAATGAGCTTCCTGTCATTGTGAGTGTCCAGAGCCTCGGGGCCCGCGCTCCAAACAAACACAACACTCATCCATTCATGGTAAGTCTAACAACAACAAAGACTGGATGGGACGCCCCCTCACCCAACACAGGCTGATCATATACCAGTGGAAGGGATCACAAAAAACAAGGGTGTAGAGCTGTAGTATATTAATGACTTACTTCACTCTTGATTTCCCCCCTGCGTTTTCCAAATGTAGTTTCTTTAAAGTCGCTATGTGCTTCAAAAGACAATATGAGTCAAACAATTCACTGTTTTTATAGCTTTTTGTTGATTGTGGTTTTTGATCAACACAATATTTTTTATTAAGCAGGAAATTGGTTAGCAGAGGCCGTAACCAGTCCATTACATTTCATAAAACTAATATAGATTTATCTGTAAAAAGCACCTGGCCAGGGTCAAGTGAAGGTCACGGGCCTGGCTAAACACTGGCTTGAAAAAGAGGGCATGTTGACTTTGTCGACACAGTATTAAACCAAAACCACGATCTTTTCCCAACCCCCTCTGTAGGACTTATATGACTTATAAATATGTACATTTTGGAAAGAGGCATTTTACCCATGTTTGTAAAAGACTCATGAGACTCACAGGAGGTAAGCCCTTAATGTAAGGACTGCATGGGAAACATGTCAAATACAGGGTTTACAGGATTCTGGAAGGGGCTCTCAGTTAGCCCTCTATTGTTATTACTGCAAAGTGTTTTAGCCCTAACGGAAAATCTCAAATCTCAGTACGTGTTAGGTATTCAGAATATTATCCTCACTGCTTGACTGACTCTCGAGAAGCGCGACATGTCTAATTTTGTGACATTTACGTCCACAGTTTGCCTGTTTGTTGCTGTGGTGCTCTGGCGTCGTGTGGGAAAGAGCATGTGCACTTCCATGTTAGAGGGTGTTAGAGGCTGTTTGATACAGTCTGGAATCTAATGACATCTTTTCCTCAACATTAAAAATAAAAAGTTATGTTTCATGACTGTTGATATACAGGGCATCAGAGAGCAATATGTGTGTTTGTGAGGGTACTCATCAAGCATTATAAATGCATTAAAAGTCACTATGAATGCTCTCATGACGTGTTACAGAAAGTGTTATCAAAAAGGCTCCGAGCTGTGAGGCTCTGAGCAGGATGGGCTGTAGAAAGATGCATGTGGGGGCTCAATGGGGGACCACAACTTTCCTGTGCCCCCTAGCAGAATAATCTGGCCCTGATTTCAAAATAAAATGATGGAATGTCAGTTTAAAAGTATTTCTCACATTTCAAATCCAGTTTACCAACAGTTCCTGTTGCCTCTGCATCCTCTAATGTGGGTTCTGCTCTCGGACCCAAACTTGAGCTGGCCAGTGACGCCATTCCTACTATGGTTTTGGCTAATTTACTCCATTTCTCTTAAGTGCCTTAAAGTGTCTCAAAGGACTGAATTGAGAAAGCTCTTAAATAAACAGTTTATTTAGGAAATGCCTGTGTGCACCCGCAAAATAACAGATTGAGTGCAAATGAACATGGTATACAGACAAAGGGAAATTGAGGCATTAAATATTTGGACTGAAAGAGGAAGACGTCACATGGAAAAAAACTATAGAGGCAGAGGGCTAAGAGGAATGCAGAGCTCCCTGCTGGTGCTGCAGGGCTGCAGGTCTGGTGTGAAGCCGGCCTGGCTCAGTCTGTGTTTTTCTCTCTCCTCTCCACAGGCTGCGGCAGGGTTTCTCCTCACCAGAGGTAATGATGGCCTCATTTCTGGCCGAGATTTGGAAGGAACAGGAAATTCTATGGCTGTCCTCTGAGAGGTGGTTATATTACTGGGACGCCGCTAATAAAGGCTGGTGCCGGCCTGGGATTCCACGTCTTGCTCTCTCCCTCTCTTTTCTTCCCCTCTGAAGTCTCTCTTTCCGGCTCTCCCTTTATTTCTCCCCCTTCTCTCAGAGAAGGGCTGCAGTATTTGGGGCTCATCAGAAAGCACATCCATCTCCAATGGAGAAGACACAACAAAATAAATAGGTCTTTTTCTGTTTGCTCAAAGTCACTGACTGCTGCTTGTGCTATGATTCGACCCCCCTTGACAGCTGTTCTGTATAAATCACAACAGTCACACTGCAGATTGTTCACTTCCCAAGCCTGTGATGAAGCTGCCAGCCACACTCTGGCAGAGTTTCCTGCTCAGGCCTCACACAGCGCTAATACCCACACAATCCATCTCCCTCCGTCCAAGTTCCTCCTGCTCAGCCAAAAACGATATCTGAGAGATAAAGCTTTTTGAAGGAGGCAGGCTCATCTCAGGCTGGTGCACAAGGTGGGGTCGATCTCAGTGTGGAGAAATGCTGAGATGTCTGCATCTCAAATCAACGATCGACGTCCATCAACATCATTGAGGTTTATTAGAGAACAGACTGCATGCAAACTATCTCTGAATGGTGTTATAAAATAAACCTAAAAAAGATCGACTCAAAGTCCATTTACAGGCTTTTTTTCTGGAACTTTCAACTCGGTGTTTCATGCTCAGAATCTAAATGCAGCACATCAAAAGCAAACTAGAGATCTCTACAAAAAACATTGTTGAAATGTGATTGGAAGACACAGTATATGTGGTAGGGCTGCAACTAATGATGATGTTTATTATCAATAAATCTGGTAATTATTTTTCAAATAACCAATTATTTACAGCCTAAAATGTCCAAAAATAGTGAAAAAATATTCAAATAATTATTTAGAATGATTAAACCATTAATGGAGAATTGTAATAATTATTGACTAATGAATAGATTTAGACTTATTCAGCACAGATACATACAATAAATATTAATTTGTAAAAGCAGATTTGTTTTCAAATGTAACCTGACACAAAGTCTATTTTAAAACATTTTGTGAAGAGAATCAGCTCACTTTATTACGTTATGAGGACCTTTCAATAATGTCATGTAGAGAGAGTACACACACATTTTGTAGGTGTAAAAAGTTATAATGCTGCTTTAGATAAATATTTTTTTATTTTTTTGTTTATTTTTAGAATTATACTGTATACAGAGAAATATACTGTAACTGTCTGATAATTAAATCAGAACACACTCAACTTTTCTGATTTCCATAAAATGCACTACAGTTAATAGAAGCCATCCTCCCACTCCCAGGTGTTACATCATTATGAAAGTCTATGATGTCATCAACACGCAACAGGTATCACCTCGGAAACATGAAGGGGTGTCCTACAAAGAACAACAATCAATTCTCTGCCCATTCACACATTTCTCAGCAGCAGGTGGAGAGGGTGGTGGGGGCATGACAGATAGGCAAGATGACTGCCAAGCACAGACCACTACTCTAGCCATGTGTGCCTACACAAATGGGTATTTTTAACGAAACGATGCAGCATTTTCCAGCTGTGTTTCAACTAAACTGGGTATTTTAAGCCAAAATATGATCTTTTCCAAACGCTAACCAAGTGTTGACCATTTTTGACGATTGTCAGTGTTGATATTTGTGCATATCAAAACACCTGTTGATATCCAAGTCTTTTCATAAAGACATGACACCTCACTTGACCAATCACGGTGTGTCACGTGATGCCTAGCAACCAGTGAAGCCAATAATAGTCTAGTTGAACAACGGCCAGCCTTCCTTTTTTATAAGTAAAGATTAAGCCAATCACAGCCGGTTTTGAAGATGACTGACATTTCGAATAGCAAATGAAATTGTGAACACGCCAATATGCCACTTCAGTGGGTCATTTACAGCTCTGGCAAGATTTCAGTGATAATAGCGATATGACGCCCAATTTAAAAGTGATAAATATAGTAAATGGTCTCAATATAAAAGATTATAGCCAAAACAGAGTAATTAATACCTAAAATGTGAATATACATGGCCAAAATCTAGGTTTCATGAATATAAATATAGATATCTAAGTAGATAGAGTAAATTGCTTTTTTTAGGAGAACACCTACACACACCATTATAGAAAACATGAAAATATTCAGTTTCTGTGGTATTATCAGGTTTTATTGAACTTGGACGAGCGTAAGGCTTCATGCTGTGGTCCCATTTTGTTCTCCGGCTAATAAGTTCCAGATATAGTCATCTGGAAACATCTATCTCGAAAAAAACCCCCCTCTATTTCAGTGTGTTCAAACTTCTATTCCTCAATGCCAGTAACACTTACAGTGATCCTGACTGCTGGGATTAAAGCTCAGAGTGTTACCTTTCAAAAGAGACCAAAACCATGCATGTATGTCTTCGACGGGCCTTTTAGACTTGTTTTTACTGGGCTGGTGAGGAGTTCATCAGGCAAATTAGCTGTCAGGAACATTCCTTTTTGGAAAAAGGTCTAATTTGGAAAATCCAACTGGAACATGTTGTAACCTGTGCAAAATTCAGAATATTGTCATATTGTCATACAAACATATATTTGGAAAAATAGGTGAATTTTAGTGTGCATGTGTGCAATAATTTGAACAGCCTTCCATACTAACAGTACATACTGATTTGGCCAAATGTAGCATGTAGTAGTAGTGCAGCATGCATCTGACCCGTCTACCTCATCTACTGTGTCCCACAAGTTTTTTCAGTTTTTCATCACTAGATTCGCTTCAGACAACTTTTTGTGGCGAGAAATCAACTGTGCAGATTTAGAATACTGGCAGTTCTCTAAAAATTGATGACAAATCAAAAAAGTGCTCCTGTGTTTTCTGAGTTCAGAAGTTTCATAAGGGCCTGCGGGGGTAGTGAGCCAGCCAACCAGTCAAGCTGACAGACCCGGCTTACCCCCCCAGTAACTCAGACCGCTGCAGCCGGCACAGCAGACCGTAGCAACAACAAACAGCCAGGTCCACCACTGATGTTTTCTCATTCTATTTAGATTTTTGTGTCACTGTTAATCCTCCATTTCAGTGTATTTTTGACATATTTTATTGAACCTATTAAGCTTTTGCCAAAGGGGAAATATCAACAAAATGACCAAATCAGAACGGGCAATAACACAAACAATCAATCAACATCAACAGGTCTTATGAAAACTCTTCCGGTTTGACTGAAGCAAGGCAGCAAGGATAACAAGGATAATGTTACACTGCCAAAGCAACAGAAATACCAGGAGGACGAGCTCCAACTCACGTTACATTTGCAGGGAAGTAACGCAACACATCTGTGGATCTGCTTCCTTCCAAACATCAGATAGGTGTGACACATCTCTCAGGTAAATGTTCGTCTTTGGTAAACTTCTGAAATCCACATTTATAATCTCTCTTTTTTCAGAGAATAAGGGGATGCTGGACAGTGGTGCTGGTTTTCCATCACCCTTGTGTGTCTGGAAGACTCTGCTGTGTCATGTACGAACATCCACCAGGTATCACAGATACACACATGTACAGATGTTTTCTAAAATGTCTACTTTAAACCACTGTTTTATAAAAGAATTCTGTCCATGTTCGTTTTGCATTTTTTTCCATATCCACAGGAATCCAAAAACCATTCCAACCACTCAAACAAGCATGCCAGGCCAGTCAGTGGTGATAAAGTCTGCACCATCGATACGTCAAACACAGGAGAAGAACTTTCTGAGTGTGTGTAGTGATCTTATTTTCTCTCGTAGTATTAACTAAGATAATTATGTATTTGTAGTTACTGAACACCCTTCTGGCACATGGCCTGGCAGTGCTAACCAAATACAAACTGGAGATGCAGTGACCTCCTTTACAGAAACCCAATCCAATCCAAATTTATTTAGAAAGCAACAGATGACAAAGTTCTGCACCATGAAAAATAGCAAGCACCATAAAAAAACAACACAGTCAAAAGACAAAGACCAGAAAGGACACCTTCATCATCAAGGCATTGTGAAGACACAGCGAAACAAAGCTGTGACCTGGAGGTTGTTGGTTCTAGTCAGTGGACAGCTGAGACAACTGGGGGGTGGGGAAAATACTCGCCATTCTACACATAAGTACAATGCACGGACTAACCCACCAGTGCCGTACTGGTTGTATTGTGCAGCTCCAGGAGGTGAGATGTGTTGGTACAAGGTACAAATATGAGGCAGGATGTTGGTATGAAAAAAAGAGCAGCTTTTCAAAATCAAAGCACAGCTCTTCATGAAATAACATGTGACACTGAAAGCAAGATTTCACAACAATAAATAGTACACTATATGAATACATTCATGCTGTCTACAGCTACATATTTGGGTTTTTTTGGTCATGATTATGAACAGTTGCTCACATTGTAGAAGGTTAAACCCAAAGCTTGATACAGATGTGAAGCAACTGCTGTGAGATCACATGTATGATCCCACACTCCATCTTGGTTGTGGAGCATTGTTATGGAATGAGTCATTTAGCTAGGTCTAACCCCCACCAACATGGTTCTCATTACCCTTGCCATAGCCTTGAGTGTGCTGGCATAAACCCCCCTGCTCCTCCCCTTTGGCAACACTCGCTCTCTCTCACACACACACACACACACACACACACACACACACAACAGAGAGCGCTGCAGTGTGGATATTTATACCCAGCTCTGTGTTTCCCATTAGGATGGCTCTGCCTCCATCTCCGCTCCACCACACGGAGCTCACTGGAGAGAGTGAAACTCTGGGTTCAATCACCTCGCAGACGGTTCCCTACAGTCCCAGCACTTGTTATAAAGCGCTGATGAGGGAAATCCTCAACAACATTTATGCAATAACAGGGATGTTGTGTGGTGTAAAGGGAAGACTGCTGGCACCTAATTTGCACCTACTGTATCTGACTTAGCTCTGTGGATCAGTCATGATGGAATGGTAGATAGAAAAGAGGGGTGATCCTACAACAACACGCTGTAAGTTACATCCTGCAGCGTGAAGACATACTGAGGCATTAAACCAAACGCAAGTATGACATGCACATGATGTTTGAACAACATCCACATCAATGGTATGTTCTAATTGACCCTCCCAACAGTCAACGGACTCATCAGTTCAAATCAATAACGCTTTCTTTCAGTTCAGGTTTCAGGTATGATGAGCAGGATGTGTGACATTCACAAAAAATGCAGCTTGGCAGAGGGTGCCAACTTTTGCGGGAGTGGCGGTGACATAATGTAAGCAGTGTGGGGCCGTAGTGTCACTGTTTCCAGTCTGAAATCAAACTGCTAAGAATCAGCAAGTGACGGCGCAGTTCACTGGCGTGCACGTGTGCGACAGGAGCGCTTCCATGCGACGGCGACATCACGTACCAATGCTTGGCCTCACGGTCTGCTGCAGGGGAGTACAGACACCAGAGCTTGAGTGTACTCGATGGGAATATGGCAGAGGGCGAGGATGCAGTCTGTCTTACAAATGTGCCCGAGTCTAAACTGAGCAGGCACGGGTGCACACACACACGCACAGACACACAAACGTGCACACACACAAACATAGATGAGCATACACAGCATAGACCCCTGCTTTTTTTTTACTATGTGGACCACATGTTTTTTGTTAGCTAGTTTGTTTTTGTTGCAGAGAGCGCAGCTTATTGTTTAATTAGTAATTGAGCTGAATGTTTTTTGCCTGCCTGTCTGTTTGACTGACAGTTTTATTGATCGCTGATAGCACTGACTTGGAATAAAGTTGGTACCATGTAAAAAAAAAAAAAAAAAAAAGCTTTGATGTAGTAAACTACTTTGGCCCCCTGCAGCTTAGCTTGTTACATTTCTCTGGGGGTAACTTCAGTGTAGTGAAGCTTCATTTAATGTACAGTTACTGGCAGCTTAGCTCACTGCGTTTCCCAATACAACAAGAGTGAGGCAATGCTCATTTTTACCCATACAGCCCAATCAGAACCAGTCGACACAATAAAACTAGTTACAACAGATGCAAAACAGCTTATGTACATTAAAGTGACTGACCCATAAACATCATGGTAGTACATCAACACAGTGCAGATATTCCACAACACATAGAAGAGTGTGAGTGAGTGTGAGAAGGGTTAAAGAAAGCAGCACTTCGTCATGTGCAGCAAAGCAACAGCTGTATAACAAAGTAAGGCCGCATGAATCAACAGACACAGCAACAGCTTGCAGACTGAATTAAGGGTGAGCTGGATAACACTGTAACTTACAAGTAGCTCTTATGGATCACGTGTTGTTTTCTGGCACAAACACAGGCTCAGTACTGAGGAGCAATCTCAATATGCAAAACTCTTCATGCAAAGAGGAAAAAAGACTCATTAAATCCTTACCTTTAAAAACAATACCTCTTTCACCAGAGGTGCAAAACTTATAGCTGGATTATTCCACATTGCTCGATGCTGGGAAGGTTGTTTCTGATTGGGAAATGTTTAGATTTTTTTGGTAAAAGGTTGTGAATTGTGAAAATTCACAAAAAAAAATTAATTAATTAATCTAGGACCTCAGTTCTGCTCTTTGCTTGGTGGTCCCTCTATAATCCTGTATATGACCTTGCTGATACAAGTAGAAGTAGAAGCTACATTCAGGGGCAGCCTGGTGGGCTCAGGGTTATCATGAGCTTCAATGGCCTTATTGTACGCCATACCCCTCTCTCTCCTCTCATCACCCTGTCATCTCCCTCTTCAAGGCATAAAATACCCCAAATAAGAACTTATTATTAGAGGGAAGCTACATTCTGAGTGATATTCAAAGTGACCAATCACAAGTCACCTCTAAGAGGGTAGACTCCGGAGCTAGCGGCTGTTATACTAAAGAAAGTGGGAATATGAAAAGCGGCTCTGCTTTAATAAAGCTCGTGGCTACGTACAGTCACAGATGCACACCCGTGTTCACGGCATGGTTTTGTACATTGAATAGGCTGAAATGTCCACTGTAGATTTTTTGCTGGGGAACTTAGGTGGCGTTGAGTCGGTTGCACTCTGCAGCCTCACTCCTTAGATGCATCTAAATCCCACACACTGGTCTATTAAACTGAACTCTGTTCCAAAAATAAAAGAGCTGTGTTTACAGGGCTCTACCTCTCACGACATCCCTGCTAACTGTGAAGCCGTAAAGTCTCTCTGAAACCGCGAAGATATGAACACCAGTTGATTTGACCCAGTAAAGCCATGTGGCTCTTTGGTTCATCACAGTGACAGTTTTCCTTTCCCCTTGTAGCTCTTGAAGCTTTACGACTCAGGCCTTTCTTCTCCTCGTGGCTCTTATCTGTGGCTCTTTAAGAGACAGTCAAGGTTGAAAACAGACGGCTTCCATTAGGGAATTTCATGCTCGCATAGTTTCATTCACCTCAGCCTCAGAGACGGAGGGAACAGGCACACAGAAATTGAATTTGATAGGTTTCCTCTCTTCAACTTTCTTCCCTTCTTCCCTCTGGGGAGCAGTTAAGGTGCTGTGACACTCAGCATCGAACAACTGGAGGCACAGCGAAACCCGGCTTTGACTTTACCTCTGAATATATGTGTGGCTGATCGGCATCTTTGTGCGCTTTTAAGCGTAATGTGTGTTTTTCTACATGTTTTATTTGTAGAATTAGTGAACAGAGTAGGAATTTAATCAAGGAAAAAAAATCTGAGGCCCTTTCTTGTCTCACACTGCTCCCACTGCTAACCCTAACTCCCTGACCCTCGCCCACTTTATCAGTAAGGAACGACAGAAATATGGATGTTTATGGAAAACTTGAGTTAGCTGGAAATCAAGAGATTTATGAACCAAATACAAATCAAACTCAACGGCACGCTGTTGTTGATGAAGCAGATCCTCTAAGTCTTTCTCATAAAGTATCTGGGGGCGGGACTGTAGACTGAAGTGGTGTATCATCAAGGAAGCTCATTGGCTGATGACAGGAGGAAACCAGTGGAACATGCATGTAATCTAACAGATGCATTGAAAGACTGCAAAAGTCTGGATTTCAAACTGATAATTTGTTGAATGTCTGACAAAAAACGTATTTAGATTTCAGTGGCTAGTCTACAAACACATTTTTATTGCATACTTGTTTTACATGTTTAATACATGTAACGCCTTTGTTTTTCATGTGTGCAGTGTGTCTTTGGGCAACATTCAGCCTAATGTCATGTACCAAAGACGCAGAAATAACAATAAGGATTATTATTCTTTAGGTGTGGCTCATGTTTTGGGAGCACCTATAAACTGTCTAAAGCTAGTTGCGTCATATACAGTAAAGTTGTCAATAAAGTTTAACAAAGAAAAACTGGTGGTGCGTGTGTATGTCTAAAGCTGGGGCTCTTGAACTGTGGAGGCGCTACTGCTCTGCACGTTGATGACTGATGGCATACTTTAGAAAATGTTCAGCAATAATGTGAAGTGTACACAAGCTGTAATTAATGGACTAAAACATGCAAACCACCAGTAGGGTTCTTTAAGATGATGCTCTGTGCTTGCAAAAGGTCTCAGGTTCACAGAGCTCTTTTTTACTGCGCACATAGACACTGATAGTATGGAGGGACTGAAATTAAAATTTAATTAACACACTGTCTTTCATTTGTTCCATCGACACGCGAACACAACCAGCGAACTAGCGAGGCTCACAGGTCCAACAATCACCTAATCACCACTAAATCAAAACTAACTCAATTTACACAATATAGAAAAACAAAATAAACTTAATTAACCCAGAATGAGAGCAGTGTTAAAGCAGATTAATACAACAACAGAAAAACGTTTACATTTAGACACCAAATTAGTATATTTTAAAATAGTGACAAGCCCGGAGGCGTGAGGTTTCTGGACTCAAATGCAGAACTCAGACACCACAGCAAGGTTTCAAAATAAATTAGGAATTTATTTAACAAAAGGCGCTCAGGATAATAACAGCTCATACAAAGTATGGCAGAAAAGTTCAACAAAAGACGCTAAGGAATAATTTGGAAGAATAATCTTAACTCAAAAAGGGCTCAATCGGCTAGAAAAAAGTATCAAACAAAAATCAAGAACAAAGCTAGAAAAATACTATAAATCAACTAGAACTTACTTTCAAAAACACACTATGCACAACAAGGAGACAAGGATCAAGGATCAAGGAATGCTGGATAAATCACAGCTTGGCACAAGGGCATGGCACGAGACAATCTGGCACAGGACAAAGGGAGACACGGACTATATATACACAAGGTAACAATGAACAGGTGGAGACAATTAGGGCGGGGTAGACAATCAGACAGGCGGGAAACACACCGGGAAGCAAGGGCCTGAAATGAGAGGAGAGTTAGGTTTCACAATAAAACAGGAAGTGTAAGACAAGACATGACGCTGGTGAACAAAAACACTTAACAGATCTGACGAGACATGACAAATAGTTCATGCAGGCTGATTTAGAGCCAAGCCTTCACGTAGGCTTCAGCAGCGGGCCAAACACCAAAACACCAAACTGCCCAAACAGCCGCGAGCCGGCAGAGTGCCCGAAAAAGGACTCCAGAACCAGAAGAGCCAAAACCGGAAGAGGAGAGAGAGAGAGCCGAAACAGCAGGATGAATCCAGGGAGTGCTGCCTATAAAAAAAAGGCACAAAACCAATAATCAGTGGATGACAAAGGTGATTATCTTTATTATTATTCGTTATACAAACTTATACATACCAGCTAGCAGAGGCTCCACATCTCAGCCAGCAGAGGTAACCTGGCACAGCGCCATGCAGTGGCAGGGAGGGAGGCGATGTTGATGCTGCTATAATGTCAATTATAACAGAAGAAGAGAGTAGCTATCTATTGAAAGATGAGCAAAGAACAGCACTGAAGGCTTTTCTCGGTGGAAAAGATTTTGCTCTTCTTCTGACTGGCTTCAGCAGGAGTCCAAACACTAGCACACTGACAGACTGAGAACTGAAAAGACCACAATCCTGTTTGTCTACTGATCCAACGATTCAAGGCACAGTGTGGAGGAATTCGTTGGTGCATTTTTTCACTTTTAGACAGAGCCAAGCTAGACAGGTGAAGCTAGGCTAGCCATGTCCTGTCAGTCTGAGCGTCTGAAAACACACCGGCGGTTGAATTAGTATCAAGAGCGGGGTCATATTTCTCCGCCAGAAATAACAAATGCTGCTTTAAATAAACCGTGCGCAGCGACTGTGAGAAGTGTCTGAAGTGGTTCTGAAGGTGTGCGCTGGCTTCACACATGACAGCAGCGCAGTAATTGAATTTTCATGAACTGTGGATTCCACTCATTGGTTTGAAGAAGAAAGCATTTGAGCGCACTGGGCAGATGTGGTGAGCGGAGATACGTCGGGGGCTGTGAAAGATAATCATACAACCCCCCTCTATCTCTAAAGATACAGTGTCCCTGTGATTGACACCGTGTTTGGAGCCGCTCACTCTCTGCCTCTCAAGAGAAAAGCTTAACAGTGCGATCTTTGATAACACCGTCACACACTATCACAAACCTTCATTATGATTTTCGCTAGAGAACTGACAACAGCTCCTCGGGGAGAAACGCAGGGCCTCTCTCTGCTCCCACTGTGTTGTAATCTCCACACTGGCATTAGCACAGAAACAAGGCCAAATAGGTTTTGGGGATTCGGCAGACCTTATCTAAATTGTAATGCAAATGATACGTGAACACATGCATGTAACCGTTGTCTGCCAGTGCATGGAAGCAACAGCTGAAGGAAGGAGAGGAGATAAAAAGGGAACAAGTGAAAGGCAGTGATCTGACTTGTGCAGCACAGGCGGTGACATCCGTGGGTGTATGAGTGAGAGACAGCTTAAGAAGTGTATAAAACAACACATCAGTCATCCACAGGTGGAGGCAGGCAGGTGGAGTTCACAGTGTCAGGCAGCATGGTGCCAGCTCATTTAGCGAGATGCTGCTGCTGCTGCGGCAGGAGCTGCAGAAACGCGCTGCTGACCTGGAGGCAGTTTGAAATTCAACAATGAGGACTCAGATAGAAATCTTTGGGGGGGAAAAAAAAAGAAACTGGAGGTCCATTTTCCTGAGGCCTGCAGTTCTTATTTATAGCATATTCCACCCACTGCCAAGAGTGTCCACATTGTATTCAAACATTCTGTCTCATGGACAAATCGCTTTTGTGTACAGTGAAAACACATGCTGTCAGAGATTACACCGGCTATGCTTCATACCAATGCTTTAGTGAGCTGTATCCTATGTACTACAAATTATGCGTATTTTACATTTTTCTCACTGTACATTTTTTAAATTTTACCAGCTTCCATACAGCCATGTTCATACGCTAAATTAACATCCAGGTGACTTGACAGTTGCTTAGGTGTATAGTAGCTTAGCATATTCCCATTTTATAACACTTCCTCACTACATTTCAGAATGGCTGTAGCCACATTTTAGAACGACTGATGTGAGTATAGCTGCCCCCAGCAGGACCCCGACATCCTAGAAGTTAAACCCTGGAAAATTTAAAAGGATAAAAAATCTCCAAACTTACACTTCATTTATTTGTCTGGCTGCTCAGTTACATATCAGGTTATATGCAAATTTGATCCCTCTACGCTGCGATCTAAATGTTGTTTCGGGGCCTCCTCTACACTGGCAGGTAAAGAACACTTTTCAGTTTCCACCATCATGCTGCAATAACATACTCGTGACGGTAAAAGCAGACATTATGTTGACTGGGATGGATTACCTCACTTTGCAGGCTGATTTCCATATCACATTTAAATGAGGTGAAACCACGAGCTGCCTGGAAGGAACAACATGCTTTGGAAAGCAGTCAGCAGTCACGTGTAACTGTTTGTCATTCGGAATAAACGGGCTGCAAAAACCCTCGCATGGTCCTTGCTTTGTCATAGGAAGTATTTAGGGCGAAGCTCAAACTGCCACGGAGCAGAGATAAGCGAGGCTGTTTGTGTTTGAACACCATGATAGCTTCTTGTGTGGATGAGTTTTGAGACCTCTGTCATTCCTGGCTCGACACGGCAAAACACAGAGGCAGGCTCGAGCAGGGACTTTGTCCTTTTTTTCTTCATGTAGCTTTATACACGTCTCGTGGCTGAGGTGATGTGGCAGCAGTAGTGCACATCTTGCTTGGAGTGGCGGTTCTTTCCAGTTTAGCCTAGAGGAGGAACGAGTTGCAAAACTGGTACTGCAGTATCTTAAGTGGCTATTTGGGATGGACGGTGACACAGGCAATTAGTTTAACATTCTTCATAAAGTGCACCCTGGGGTGATGCTCATCAGGGCAGGCTGAAGACAACAGGCAGGTCTAAGACGCACAGCGATGAGAGCTGCTACCTACAAGCATGAGGCACAAAGGACAGCGAACACAAGTGGGTTTGTGGCCTTCTGCGACCTCGAGGAGCAACAGAGTCACTCCATGACATTCTACTACATGAGTCCTGCACTGGCCTGAAACTAAGACCCCGACCAGGCCTGCACCCACGACTTTAACCTGTTGATTTCCAGCAGTGTAGTAAAACCGGAACTACAGTCCACTACAAAGACGTTTCTGTTGGGGTTAAGTGTGTTGATGTGGGAGAAAATGTGATTTCCTTAATGAACGTAGCTTTTCCACCGCACTCACTGTCTAACTATGTTCCTCTGTACTACATGTGTTCCCCATAGAAGCTCTTCGCTATGCACCCAGTCATTATCTGGATACGTAATGACATAATGGCTTTTTATGTGGATCTTAACTGGCTGTCTGTTTGGTTGTGCTGAAGAATGCTGCAAATATCTTGTGGGACCGCTGATTCAGGTCAGACTACACAAAATGATCTGATATGAAGCTGATTATGGTGTAGGTCATATCATAATAATGTAATGGGGGGCAAAGGGGCTAAAAAAAAGGAGTAATTGTGGAAAAATATGCATTTTTCTTAAGGTGGCACCAATCTGTAGGCACAGGAGTTATGCTGACAAGCTATCTAAACTGCGATGCATACATGTTGTTCTTTTAGATTAAAGAGGTGCTCCTGTGATTTAGTATAACATGTCATTAAAGTTGGGTGACTCACAAGAAACACATTCAAAACCAAAAGAGGCACAGATATTGCAGCTTTGAATCCACAGTACAATTCCCATAACACAACTTGATAGCGTGTGGTGTTTGGTGCACAGCAGGTAGTGCGCGCTGAGTTTTTAGAGATGTTTCTCTGAAAACAGCTGTCTGTGGCCTAAAATGATGCTCTGAGAGCGACGAGAGTTAACCAGAGCAGTAATGTTTTGGGCCGAACAGCTAATCAGTGAGCTGAAATTCACTATAAAGCATCAGAAAGATGAAGGGCAAAAAAAAAATGGGGCGAGATCATTTCACCTGTTTTAAATACAAATTAGAAGAAACATCAGTGTTCTAGACACAGGCACAGTGACCTTCCATACTGCCTAGGCTGATGCTGATTAATTTTTGGGCAATTCATGTTTTTCTTTTTCCATTCTTATCTTATCATTCTCTGCTAATCTAAAAATATAGAATATTATAACCCAAGAAAGCACACTTGGAACAAGCAGCATAACCTCTGCCCACTGGCAGAAATCTGTCTTGCTTTAACACAAATTGGTCCTGAAGACTGAACCTGAGACCAAACAGTGTGTTAAGATGATGCTTTTTACAGTGCAAAATGCAAAGAAACGGCTCTACAGTATGAACCGCGGTTGGAGGAATGTTTGTCTTTCTGCAACAGGAGCCAAAACACTGCTGCTGCTGCTGCTGCTGCTGCTCGATTTTATCTTCAGCTGCCCTGAAAGCATAACATATGTAAAGTAATATAGTCTATGTTCATATTCAGATCATACAGCGGAACCACATGTGTGCATTAAAAGCTACTGAGCAGAGCAGGGCTGTGAGCCCCCGGCCCTGCCACAGCTTCCTTTATAATGAACACAAGACTGCAGAAAAGTCAGCATTACGTCTCCGGACTCCCTCCAGTGTTTTCCACGCTTTCTATCCCCCGCCTCACGCTCTCTCCCCCACTACTGACGCTTCAGTCCATGTGGGAGATGGAATTCACAAGAAGCCCTCTGCAGATGCCACACAATCAAACTCGTGGTAAGCCTGTAATATACACTAAATCAGTGACTGACTTGCCATGAGAAACACACTGACTATTCACTATTACTGTGTCAAAAATATGTTCCAGTTCCTAACAAAGAAAGCCGGTCTTCACAGTTGTCATATGCATACGACAGTCCATGTCGGAAGTGAAAGGGCCGTGCGGCGCTGGATTTAAAAGCTGTGTAACTGATAAAAGCAGAAGCAGCATGGTGCGAGGAGCGGCCTGGAACAATGACTGCGGCAGCTGACCCACGAGCATGGCTGCTGCACCAGGGTCAAATGTTTTTTCAAGGGCCGTAGTTATTAGCGCGAGTGCATGCGAGGGCCCATAGGGATCGGGCTGCGTTCCAGAGACGCAGGCGATGAGCTAGAAAACGGTTCGACCCACGAAAAAAGGTAAAACAAGAAAAGCTAGAATTCGTTGTTTCGACGCTGTTTCATGTTCCTCTGAGCGTGTTTGCTTTCTTATACCCCGAGTCAGAGGAGATCAGTATCTGCTCCATCTCTGTGTGTTCAGTACTAAGATACTGCAGCTGTGGGACGTGTTTAGCTTAGCTTAGCACAAACAGTGGGAGCATGGAGAAGCTGCTAGACAACGGTGGAAAGAAAACACTGTACTCAGGCCTTGTACTCAAGTACATATTTGAGGTGCTTTTACTTCAATGTTTCCATTTAATGCTACTTTAAACTTAAATTCATTATATTTCAGAAGGAAATATTATACTTTTTTTTGTAATCATTGTTCGTAAAGCACCAGTAATAACAATCCAGTGTTTTACATTACACAATGACTGTATAAGGGCCCATTCTGCATAGTGAGTACACTATGAGTACACATAGTGAGTGAGTACTTTAACTTGTGATACTCTGACTACATCTAGCTGCTAATGTTTCTATTTTTACTTAAGTAAAACTTGGACTGCAGGAGTTTTATTTTCAGTAGACTATTATTTCCATTTTATGTAAATGACTTGAATACTTCTTCCAATTGCACTGCTGCTAATACAGCGAGCCAAAGTGAAACCAGAACTTCCAGATTCTGTTCCAGAAATAAGAACACCTCATTTAAAATCCCACTGACATGTGTAGCTATGCGACGAACTAAAACTCTAGGAACAGAAACCTTTCTCAATACTTTATTGTATGTCTTGCTTCATATGTTTAGATAAGGATGTCAGTTTTATGAAAAACAATCTGATGTCATTGTTTATTTCACATTTATGTTTTTTACTTATTTTTTAGCCTGTAATGAACACCATTTCGAAGAAGAACGAAGAGAGCGTTTGTGAGTTTTACGGATATGAATGAAACCAAGGCATGATGACTAAAGTACCCACGATGCACTGTTTGCAGTTTTTTACGTGGGAGCTTTAGTTTCATCTGTGTTCACAAAGCAATAATTGGACGGTAAAATCACGAAGATTTTAATTTTATATAGCGACTATTGGAGCAGATGCTGATGTCTTAGAATATGGAATGTAAACCTTAAGAACACCTTTCATTTTTTCAGAAAGACAGATGAAATGCTGAGACGTGATGTCATCACCTTGGCTCCATATTGATGTTTTCATTACATTTTTAAGCGTAAAGGATCAGTTTACAGTTTTACAGGTTTGTCTTAGAACAACGCTCACATGCCTGTATGTAGAATGAAACAGTTGGCTGTGGTCATTTTTCCTGACTGGCCTTGAAGCAGTCTCCTCCTCACAAAATTTCAATGCATACTAAGATGGACTGAATAAATCTGAACTAATCCTTTCATAGCAAATAAACAAATTTGCGTTCCTTTCCCAGGAAAAAAGACATTTTACAAAGGCTTGACAGTTGCAACGGTGAGACTGTTTTTATTCTCATAAAGCAATCAATGTAGTGTATATATAAGATTCTTTTCTATAAATATAAAGGTTCTCTTCATAGCAAATGCAAAGGAAATTACTTCAAAGCTGTGACTATTGTAGAGCCGTCAACACAATAAAAGGATTATTATGAACCGGAAGCACCGTGTGGAGGAGCATTTCAAAAGAACACAAGTCATGATGTGTGTGTGAGCCGAGCTGCACTGACAGCAGCCGCTCTGCATTTCAACACAAGGCTTCCTTTCTCCTGCAGTGGAAGACACGCAAGCTGGCTGCTCTTCAGTCCCACTGTGCAGACACACAGCTATGTTCACCAGCATCAAATTACTCCGCACATCAACCCAAGGCTCCTCTCAGCAATAACTGACACATTCAACCTCCATATTAAGAAAAACGCGCCAGAGAAAATGAATCACAAACATGTTTTGTTACATTTCTGACACGTGCATGACAAACAGCCTCTCCCACCATCGGCTCTGGATGTGACCATGTTTTCAGTTTTAGGCTGAGGTTTAGACTCTGCTGCAGCTTCTGAACAGTGTTTTGTTCTAGTGGAAAAATCGGCTGATTCTAAGAACAATTTTACAACAAATGTCTGCAAACGTACATCCCTTGTGCCATCAGGGTTTTATATATAGATAACAGAATAAAATAGAAAAACACATGCAGGTACATTTACTGTTCACTGGGAACATGATCTCAACTTATAGTACTTCTCACAGATAAAGGAAGGAGGGTTTGATCATTTATTTATCTTCTGAAACCTGCACTGCTCTGACCCAGGAGCTATCGATAGCCTAACATTCCTCAATAAGCCCATGTTTTCAGAAAGTGAACCCATGCAACACCCTAAAATACTTTACAATTCTACTTAGATTACTCCTTCGCTTTTGCTGGCAACAAAAGCCAAAATGATAACGTTTGTGAAGCACGTTCAAAACCTGCAGAGATCTGAGCAGCATCAAATGTGCAGGTTTGAGCATGTACTTCTCATTCAGACAATTAACAAATTAACTGTTAGCTCCCATTAGTAATAATTCTGCAGATTATTTGTTCAACTTTTTCTTTAAAATGTTAGAAAATAGACAAACATGCCCAGTAAAAACGTTCAGTCCAAGCTCACGTACTGAAATGATTTGTTTCATCTGACCAACATTAACAATAGATGTTCAGTTCACCATCAGAACATAACAGAGCCTCACACTCGAGAGGTTCAGGTCGAGGCTCCAGCACCTGCAAGTTTTGCCATGTTTTCTCGATTAATTACTGAAATGGTTAATTATTGATAAAGTTGCTGGTTATTTTTCTTTAAAACATTAAACCAATTATTCGATTAATTGTCTCTGCTCTCCTCTGATGACACAATAGATGCATATACTTTTACACACACAGTATTTCATTTAACTGAATCTAATGCATGAAAATAAACCAGGTTTTATTCTCAGGGGGGAAAAAATGTGGGATTATCAGGTAGCACAAAAAAAAAAAAGAGAGAAACTGAAGGCTCAGAGGGTGTCCAATGATTTTAAACACCACTGTATTAAAAAAAAATGTTTTAAATTAAAAATGTGTTTTAGCACACACACAGAGGTCTTCTGCTTAATGTGTGTGTAGGTGAAAAACTCAAATTGCCATTGCAGCCATATTTGATTTTGTTTACTAAACACAAACACAGCTCATATCCACGGTGTCTGAATCACAGCTGAAAATGAACACACTAGTATTTTTGCATGTTGAAGACCCTCGTAGTACACATGACTTACATTACAGCTCATCAGTGTTAACCTTCCTGGTTTCAGTTCCTTTTACTGCAGGTGAAAATCAAGTCGCAGAGTTTTGGAACTTGCCAGTTAATAAATAAGTGAATCTGCTTTCATTTTGGTAAACGTTGTGACATGAACGCATCATATCGCAGGGAACTGCACAATATCATAACTAACAAAATGAAGCACCGTCAGGATGGTCACAGTGCAGCAGCTGGAGTCAATTCTGAAGGGTCTGCAAGCTGATTCACAAACTGGAGTTCAACAAAAAGGAAAAGGGTTTCCAGGATGATAACAGCTGAAGATCTGTATTGCCTGAGAGTGGGTAAAACTGTCAAATTTTCCAAACTAAAACATGCAAAAAGACTGGTGTGGTCCTTTAACCTGACATGATTATGTGTGCTTTATTTGGAAAGGAATGTTACAACTGTCAGGGCCTGAGCTACAGGCCACGACCATCTGTCACAATGACTCACATTCACAACCTGTGCACCGATTCTTGTCCCAGACTGCTGACATTTCCCTTCAGACCCGGGCAACTGCCGCTCAGCTGCATAACGGACACGAACTGCAGCTGGTTAATCAGGATGAGAGGGAGCCACGAGGAAGCACTTGGGTTTCACGGGACTCTGCTTAGAATAGACCCAGCGCTCACCAGCAGTTCACTGATCAAAGACGCTAACGCTCAACGCGAAATACTCCCAGTGGTGTCCACAGTAAGTCAGGTCATGAGACCTCGGGATCCTTGATGGACAGCTGGCTCCTTGTGTTGATTAAGTACAACTCCATTATGTCCAAAGTATGAAAAAAAGTGTGTTTTTTTTAAAAAAAGAAAGAATTTTTAAAATCTTTAAATACAAATATATACTTACAAAAATCTCACAAATGTATTATGTACATTAAAAAACATACCAAGTGTCTCCTGTAAGTCCGAGAAAAATCAAAAGAAAATAATAAAGAGGATTATCATTCAGTTTGTCACTAAGCAGTCTGTGTGAGGGACGGGGTTAAACCACATCACACCGTGGTCTCACCCTGTTTACTGTTGGCCAGTCTCGTGTAAAACCTCCTCCAGGAGTTGAGGGTCTTTCCAGACCAGATCCAGAAGCCGGAGGTGATGCCCACAATGAGCGTCATGAGGTACTTTATCATGAAGACGGTGAAGTCGGGGCTCATGTTGGGGTGGTTCTGGGCCGGGCACGGCACGGCGTACGTCTTACACGTCTGGCTGATCCACGTCCTCTCCCACTGCTCTCTGAAGGCCTGCTCGTAGAAGTAGCAGGCGATGACGATGGTAGCCGGCACCGTGTACAGCACGCTGAAGATCCCTATCCGCACCATCAGCTTCTCCAGCTTCTCCGTCTTGGTGCCGTCGTGCTTCATGATGGTCCGGATGCGGAACAGGGACACGAAGCCCGCCAAGAGGAAGGAGGTTCCGATGAACAGGTAAACAAACAGCGGCGCGAGGACGAAGCCCCGCAGGGCATCCACGCTGTTGATGCCCACGAAGCAAACCCCGCTCAACACGTCTCCGTCCACCTGCCCCACGGCTAAGATGGTGATGGTCTTGATGGCGGGCACGGCCCAGGCCGCCAGGTGGAAGTACTGAGAGTTGGCCTCGATGGCCTCGTGGCCCCATTTCATCCCTGCCGCCAGGAACCAGGTGAGAGCCAGAATGACCCACCAGATCGAGCTGGCCATGCTGAAGAAGTAGAGCATCATGAAGAGGATGGTGCAGCCCTCCTTCTTGGTGCCCTGCACCACAGTCCGGATGTCATTGTCAAACCTGTCATTGCACACCACCTTATCCTCCAGTAAAAATCCAGCAATGTAGGCGATGGACACCATGGTGTAGCAGCCGGACAGGAAGACGATGGGCCGCTCCGGGTAGCTGAAGCGCTTCATGTCCACCAGGTAGGTCAGCACGGTGAACAACGTGGAAGCACAGCACAACACTGACCAGATGCCGATCCATATCCTGGCGAATTTCAGCTCCTCCTCGCTGAAGTACATCATCCCGTGAGACCGCTTCGGCTCGCACGGAGCGCCGCAGTTCTCCTGCCCGAGGAAGCGGTAGTTCAGGTAGGGGGGCACCCTGAGCGAGGTCGGGCACCTGAACTTGCCGTTCGTGGGGTCGGGGGGTGCGCGCTCGGTGGGGTACGGGTCAGTTTGCTCCCCGCGGTCCGACATGTTCTGGCCGACGCACAGCTCCCCCGCGCCGTGGACCGGGAAGGACTCGCACGCGAGGCTGTCGGGCCACTGGAAGCCGAACTTGTTCATGAGCGCCTCGCAGCCCTGCCGCGCGCGCTCGCACAGAGAGCGGCACGGCGGCAGCGCCTGCTCGAGCACCGTGCACACGGGCGCATACATGGAGCAGAGGAAGAACTTCAGGTCCGGAGAGCACTGCACTTTGACCAGCGGGTAGAACTGATGGACCTCCAGCCCCGCGTCCTCCTGGTTGGTGTGACCGAGGAGGTTCGGCATGATGGTCTCGTTGTACGCGATGTCCGTGCACAGCGGAATGGAAATCGGCTGGCAAAATCCGTGCTCCGGTATAGACATTCCTCGGTCGCCGCCGCCGCCGTATTGCCCATTTACTCGAAAAAATCCCCCGTTCAGGCACAGAGTAAAAAACAATAAAGTGGAAACGGCGCGGATGAGTCTGTTGTAAACCATGGCGAAGGGTTTATCCGCTGCCGCACTTTATATTTGTTGCTGACTAACTTGCGTTGCCTCGCCAGACAGCAGGCTACTTCCTTGAATGCTCTTTGTTGGCGTTTCTTTGCGAGATAAAAGCAGCTTCTTCCAGCGGAATTTCTCCGCTCCTTCCCCCGCTGGCCTCAGCGCGCCCAGGTGATGTGAGGACGCGGAAAAAAACTCCCCAGATCTGAGACACAAAGCGGGCTCCTCCGCCTGAAATCCACAGAAATAACGCGTACTCCTCCAGGATAGGGACAGCTCCTGCCGTCAGCTTGCTCACACGGTGTCAGTCTGCCGTTCAAACCTGTTCTGCGCTCCCTCACACGGTCCCAGGAAGGTCAAGTTAGCCACGACTCACTAGCACTTCCGGTCAAACCTTTCTAAATACAAGTCCCTAACGCGACGTTACTCTGAACAGTTGAAAACAGGTTTGAAGACTCAACACTTCTCGGCTGTATGTATCTTAATTAGATCTCATAAATGCTCTTCAGTAGCATGTGACATACCACTGTACTCAGTTTTTTAACAATTGTTTCTGTCTTGGCAAGGAGACCTTTGAAAAAGGAGATTTTTAATTACAGACTGGTGAAATAGAGACAAATAAAATAATAAAGAAAGATAAAGTGGATAATCAGTAACTTCTATTTGTACAGTTTATTAAAAAATGTGATGATAATGAGAAAAGAGAATAAGAAAATTAAGCATCATATAAAAAATAAAATGTCTTAAAACAAAAAATGATAAAATTATAATATAGATAAGAAAGTAAATATTTATGTAATTTATTTAAATAACTTGCCAACTATCAGAGTTATCAGTATAAAGTGGACCTACACTAAACTAAAACTAAACTACATGTGCACTGACATACTTCCTGTTTACCTCTGTCTCACTTTGACTGGCTTTACAGCTCTCGCTCTCTCTCTCTCTATCTCTCTCTCGCTCTCTCTCTCTCTCTCTCTCTCTGTCTCTCTCTCTGTCTCTCTGACAGATGGAGGGTGAGGGAGCACCTGAATTTTCAGGACCAGACTTTGATGGAAGGATAGAGGAGGGAGAAGCCCAACAAGTTAAAAATAACCTGGAGGGTACAGACGCTGAGAGCATTTGTAGTTGTAACAGTACTGAATGGTTGAAATAGAACTAAATGCTGTTTGAAATAGAATAGAGATAATAATTGAAAATCAGCTGTGTTCCTGGTTAAAGTCCAATGCAGACTCCAGTGTCAGTATAAGCATCTGTCCAGTGGTAGACTAACCTTTTTTCTTTCACAGCCCGACTACAGAAGAACAACTAACAAGTGGATTTTAACTGTTATTTTGAGAGTTTACCAAGTTTTTTCATAATCTCAGATCACAAAAGTCCCTTTTTTTAATAAGTGAGTAGCAATCTTTGACTAGATATTGATATCTCAATAAAATGAGTCTTCCACCCTAAGATAAGCTGTTATCATAAGAAAAGGACTGTTGCCCCATGATATCATGATATCTAACATTGTGTTCTTCAGATTGTTTGCTGTTTTGGCTTCCAGAGAAGGCTGTGGCAAGTGAGGCTTTGGCTACATTTGGGACTGAAGACAGATGATTATACTGCCAACGCTGCCTGCCTTAGATGTGCATTAAACTTTCATATAATTATGGGTAGTTATCTAACTATCTCTTTTATTTAAAGCTGCTTTAATCTGTTTTAACATTAATGGATCAGATGACTGCTAATGAGACTATGGCCCACACTTCTATTGTTTGGTTCAGCTGATTGTCTTCAGCCTGGTTTCCATAACACGGTCGAACACTTGGCAGCTAAACAGCCAGACATTTTTCAGAGATGCACCGATACTCACATCAGATAATGGTGGCTCATGTAGCGGGATCAGGTGTCGCTGACAATGGGCCGATGTGGAATCGGACACCATTGTCACATTTTGTTTTACAAAGTTTGGAAAACAATGTTTAACATAAAATGAAGAATGATCCCAGCCTCCTCCACACAGGTGGCATACAGCTTATTGATTAAACTCTGGTATCAGATCAGTACTCGATATGGACCAATTCTCAAAGCCCAGGTATCGATATCGGGACAGAAAAGACAGAAACAGATGTAAAATAGATGAAAATTAGACAGTTTATTCATCAAATGGCCAGAAACACAACTCTATTTACTCTAATTATCATTCATTAATGATAATGCTTGCGTGCTATCAAGTGAAGTGCTTGCTAACACACATCATCTTACAATGTGATAATACCGTATGTTGGTGTTGTGTTTACAGCTTGTTTCCGTTGCCCTCAAGTGCCCAAAGTAACAGTTAATGCATTCATTTTCATCTGCTTCTTTTCAAAAATCAGGAGTCTTTTTAAGATTTCTTGACATTGACATGAAATAGTTTGATTTCCTCTCAGCTGACTGAATGTGAGTACTACTCTGCATCAAGATCAGGGAATGTACGTCTAATTATGTTTTAATCAAGCCGTTTGAAGCGGAAATGGTTCATCCCCTCACAGGGTTAATTCTTGACATGAATTCGAATCGACTCCACTGGAATCAAGCATACATGATACACCGCTGCTCTGCGCGCAGACAGAATGCAGTTCCATAGCATGTTTTGTGTCATTTCCAAGTACCAGTCGAGACATAACTTCCTGTAATCAGCCCTCGCACGAAAAATCTGTTTATTACTAAGGAGGGGGACATCAGCCGAAGATGGAAAAATACATAAGATCCCTAATGTAGACAAGATGAGAGCAAGGCTTTCCAACTGGCGCTGTAGACTGTCTGTTAGCAGGAGGAAAGAAGCAAGGAGTGTAAAATGCACACTGACATCGGTATGCTACGCTCTCTTCCCCGGGCTGTACAGAGGAGAGAGGGACAAGAACTACAGTACAGCACTGTACATCACTATATACCACAGAGGGCGTGTTGATGTGTGACCTGCTAACGATCTGTTAAATTTATGGGCATAATATGATGCAAAACAAACAGTGTGATGCATTTGTGTTCGGTATTCCTGAAAGGACTATATCACTGTTTTTGCATGTTTATACAGTAAATCATGTGTACTGTACATGACAGAAGCAAAGTGGTCTGGCATTACCTCCAAGCAAGGCGACAACAATCAGTTCATCAGCCTACACAAAAGTATTTTGTCGTCCCTGATGTCAGACCAAGTCATTGTAACTGCTGTTGAATCTTTCCGACCTTTTAATGGTAATCTCTGCTGTGTAAACACCTGTGCTGCCTTTGCTCCAGCCATGTCTGAACTATATACTGAGCCAGTGACGGATGGTGGATTTCCATGTGTGCAGCTGGCAAGCATTCAATAATCAGACAACTCATGATGGTTGTATGATTATAGAGATGGTCATGTGAGGCTTGAATTATTGTGCTTTGACGTAACACTGCATGCCATCTTGCCGGGGTTCAATCTCCTTGACCAAGTATTTTAGAATAGAACGCCCTTTTTGCCAATGCACATTGTACGACGACATTTGCAGTGCATCTCTTAAAACACTCGCTGTGCCTGACACTGTCCTTACCTAGACAGAGTCTATGGAGTGAACTGCATGACATGAGTGATCATCGATCGTTCAGTTCAATCTGAATGAAGTCTGATGTTTTCTCCATTCCACTTTTAAGTCCACGTCACTGCGCTAACAAAATTAACTTGTGAAGATTAGAAACTTAATTGAGTTATAATTCATCGCAGTGAATCATCTGTACTTTATTGTTGTCAGTTATATTGCTGTTACATGGTGTTGCAGTTGTAAGCGATTGATTGATGGGCTGCTTTGAAAAGCCTGCACTGCATTACGCCATAAAAGAAGCAAAAGTTTAACAACAACAACAACAACAACAAACGGTTTCCACTGAACCAACAGTTGCCTGGGAGGTTCGAAAATTAATCTAAAACACTGCAGTCTGCTTTTGAAATATGTTATGTTTGCAACAAAAAGACAGAAACATGCAAAAACACCAGCATTGTCCTTTTAAATAGTTCCATGTGTATGATCCTGCAGGAACAAAATATGTTCCAAAAGCACAGGGACGTTGAAGAACACACCCTGTTACTGCGCTGGTGATCAAGGCGGGACTCTTGGCCTTCCTTTGTCTCCATGAAACTGATGTATCAGAAACTGGACCGGGAACTGGGGAACAGGAAACATGTTGTAAAGCAGGCAGAGGCACACGATAAGGATCAGAGTCGAAGTCAGAGCTCCACAAGCACATCTGAAGCATTAATAAATTTTATTTCAGGTAAAACAACATTAAACAACATTTACAGAAGGACATTACATCTTCCATAATAACATTACATACAGGTCGTAACAAATAATGCAACAGCTATTCTACTGTATACTATATTGTTTCACTTGATGAAGTGGCTGACGACACTTCTGTTTTCCAAACCACTTTGTGAAAAAGATGTATTTTCAGTGCAGCATACAAAACGAAAAAGAAAATGCGAGAGAAGCTTTGTTGAGAAAAGTTGCAAACACAGATTCATTGTTCAGCACAGCGAGGATGTACGATGGATCCAACCTATATGCTTTTTCCTACCAACCCCACGTCTGTCCACATGATAAAGAATGCCAAAAATAGATGCCTTCTATTTATATTCATCATATATGTATATCATATATGATTTCTCTTTGATAGCATTACGGGGACATCTGGAACCCTGTTTACAAACATAGTGGAAGCATCACTCCTTCACTTTATACAAGGTGTACATCAATTTCCACCTCTGACATTTCTATTGATATTATTTCTCCTTTTCCTGTCACAGTGCTAAATGTGCAATTCCACCTAGTCTTCCCTTCTCTGGACTTTATTTGAACTATATGAAGAACATTCAAGTTTGAACAGAGCACCTTCAGGAACTCTGCCCACACAGGACTCAAAAATATAAGTTTTTGTACAAGACTGCAGGCTGCCAAAGCTCCACAGAAGTAAGAGTGTTGAGGGGGAAACGAAAGCAATGTGTGCCACACCAAAAGTGTGCACAAGGAGAAACATCCCAAAAATAATTATTCAGCTGCTAATACTGCCTGCAATCCCTTAAAGCCACATGAGGCTGGGCAATCTTAGCACAGCTCGATGGTATTAACCCTCTTCTGTCACGCCGCTTTACTGGCATTACCCACCCCCTCTCCTCCCCTTTTTTCCAGCGCACAATCACAGCCTGGGGATGACACTGAAAAGCCGCGAGATAACTTCAAGTACAGCATTTCTACGAGCTCTCCCCAATCTGTGGTACAGATTCAAAACGAGGGATGATATTTACATTTGTAAGAAGGGCTGGTTTGCTTTCCATCAGGCAAAGCAAGGTTATATATATATATATATATATATATATATATATATATATATATATATATATAGTTATTTCTCTATCTATCATTAAGGGCAAAGCAAGTGCATAAAAGTGACCATTCAGGCTAGAATGTAGGGCAAACTGATTTTTTCTTTAAAGTGCATTTTCAAAACGCTATTGGCTAGAGTCTAGCTCCTAATTATTTATTTTGCCTCAGAGCCACTACTGTCTATGGTCAAGGAAGCTGGACTGGAACACAGTAACATTCCTTCTTTCACTGCTTTTCCTCTGCTGCTTTTCCTGCCTTTAAGGATAGGTTCAGATATTTGAAGTTTATCTTTACGCAGTATGTACATGTACTGCACATCACATATGTGTTGAAAAACCTAATTGCTATAATTGCTATAATCATCGCTCTCTACAATGGTTGTGAAGCGACCCCTTTGTCCCTGTGGACAAAATCCACAGTCCTCGTTCTGTGCAAAATGTATTGCGAAATTCAGTTGAAACTCATAGCCAGCAGCCTGAATCCAAGTTCTCATCCAGATGTAGATGTATCCAGAAATGGCCAGACCTGACCAAATTATATTATATCGGCTAAACTGTATTTTATGTCTCACCATTAAAATATACAGTAAAATAAGCACAGAGTTTCACTGAAGTTTCCTAATGTATAAACCTTCGTGATATTGAAGCCTATTGAAGACTGTCAGGGTCCGCCCATAAAAAAACAAATGCCTGGCCAGTTACTTTCTTCTGGCTCCAGGACTGTAACAGGCTCAACAAAAAAAAAAAAAAAAAAAAAAAAAAAGAGAAACACTTGGTGATGCTAACTCTCCATTAATGTTAAACTCAAACAAACAAAAACCATGTGATAGAAACATGGCATTTCTGTTTACTTCATGTATAATTTGAGCTTCATGCACATCCAGATTTCTTTATTTTAATTTCTTGCACTTTGTCACTTTTTGCTTTTGTCAATAAAGCAACTCATCCACCTCAGCCAAATTTCCAATGTTTCCATTCATTTTTTTATGCTCAAATTTTAAATGCGCACAGAAACAGGTGGATGGAAACACACTTCAAGTTACCCAAATCAAGGGTTAGCAAATTGGTCTTTTTTTTTCAATGAAATTCTGTCTGTTTCCCTAGACAATCGTTTTTTCCCCCCTGACTCAGCTGACTCAGCTAACTAAGCTAACTCAGCCTTACTTTACTGTGTTCTGCCCAGCTGTTCCCAAACTACCACTTGGTAACAAGCGTATTTAAAGCCAAGCCACTGGAGGAAAGACACAAAGAAAATGTTAACAATGAGCCTTCATCAACAATGAGCCTTCATGTTTTCATGTCCAGCAGCAGAACAACATTGGCACACCATGCCAGCCAGGTCCAATATTGCCGGTCATTTAAGCTCTGCTTTGGCCCACCAGCTCTTCAGAAAAATAGCTTACACATGACTGCCCCAATGAAGCTAAAAGCGTGATTTGTCTAACTCGTACTGCTGAAGCCTCTTTTAGCTACAGCTGAACTTTGGAATGCATTTTGGCTCGGAACCTTTTCTTACACTGCGGTCACTCTCTGACAGTATCACTACATGGCCAAAATGGAGAAGAGGAATAATTACATTATGTGAGTGTTGTCTTAAGATAGACATGAAAAATCGAAACCTATCCTTGAATGTGACAGACTACAAAGCAAATACCAGCTGAAGGGGGGCATGGAGGGGAAGCAGGTTTGTACTGTACTGTAGCTGATAGGACAAGATGGGTACAGGAAGTTTATCCTAGCAGGCAAGACATCTATATTATAAATGTAAGTAAGTGTGTGTGTGTGTGTGTGTGTGTGTGTGTGTTTGAGTGTGTTTAGGAGGCAGTGAAGTGGCATTAAGGATCCACAGTTTCCAATTCTCCATGGCGTCACATGTGCAGCCTCATCTCTTCAGCTAATCAACAGTGCAGGGCCAATATTATTGTTTCAGTCGATTTCAAACTGATCGAGATCGAAGAGGAAGCCATTGTATTGATAGTACTTCACAATTATCACCACACATCTAAGCTGTAATATTCAGATATTTTCACACAAAACATCAAAAGAAAGACCAAAAAACTGTATAAACATCTTTGCAGATGATACCATGTTATACAGCTGACTTCGTCATGGTGTCATAAAAAGTTCAAAACATTTAGAAAATGTAAGATGTTGAGGGGCACACATATGGGGGAGAGCACAGGTTGGTGGTCAAGGGACTGATCAAAGTAATCACCACCTGAAGTACACATACTGCAAACACGCTACCACACACTGCAAGCAGTCATCCCTACACCTGCTTAATTTGTCAGATAAGAAGAGCTCCAGATCAATCTTAACATTTGACTCATGAACTGAACAAAAAGTTAGTTATTGACATAGATCATCTGTTTCTGACGGAATATTGCAGATCTTGTTGTGGTATCAGATAAAGTGAAAGGGCAGATTGTCGTGGGCCAGATCAAACAATAGGCCACACAGCCTATTGCCTCGGCGTTTTAACTTTTGTACATTAGCTCATATGCATGGATGGAAGCACCAATGCTTAGCTATTGCCCATGTTTTATGCGCTCACACACACACACCTCCATCATACACGCACACATACAGCTGTTGTCAATTACAGTATTGCGTCTATATTCTTAAGCACACTGGTCGGTGCTGTCCCTGTTGTCTTATGTGTGCACGGTCAACATCTCCAGCAGAGATCATTTCTGTTAGAGGGGCCTTTCAGTTGCAACACAAAACTCATATCAAGCAGGGCTGGGTCCATCATGGAGGTCCATTTGGAAAATAAATGAGAAGACTTTTTCTAGTATTTTTCTACAACCAAGGTGCAGTTTTGCCCATCGTTCCTGCAGATCATGATAAAATTTTACTCACAAACTTTTTTTTTTTCATGGTGCAAATATCAAAAAGCCCGTTATAATATTCCATGACATGCATTGCAAATATTTTAACCCACATTTAAACAGTGAAAATGAGGGCAAATGTGAGCATTATTAGATAATACTTGTATTATAAAAACTTGATACCAGACTCCAACATGGCGTCCAGTGCATGTGCCTAAATGTTTAATCTCTTTAGGTTTTTTTAACGAGTTGCTTCATCATGTGCATTAGTGTCTCTATCCTTGAGCCCATCCTTGATCAACAGCTAATAGTTTGACAAAAATGACTTCACTCAAAATACAAAGACAAATGAAGAATAATTTACCTTGTTTGCCATAAACATAAATAGTTTTAAAGATGTCTCTTTTATTATTGTGTTCAATGGGGAAAATGCCCTTTGGACCACATTGCAGTACCTAAGTTGACCACTAGTTGAAAATGGCTAAAGCTAGAATTTGTTTCTGTAAAGATACATGTAAATGTTTCTGCAACCCTGTGCCAAGCAGGGTGTTATACAGACGGTAACTATAGGTTGCAGAAGTCCAAAGAGAAGCCGCTGAGCTCGCTCACCAATCTCAACACATTGTGTGGCCTAGCTGTACTAGTTGATAATACAATTTACGTGTGCAAGTAGAAAGAAACAGCCAAGTAAATGTTTCCAAAAGATCCCTGTGTACATTCACCGGGATGCAGAAAAGCATGTGTCAGCCGTAACTGGCACTCTGTACTGAGCTTAATATGTTGACGTAAGCTACTTCCTGGTTCAACTTTGACATGTCTACTTGCTGCACAGACTTTTGCAGTGCAGTCCCTAAATCTCAGCAATGCTATTTGTGAGTGAAATACTTTGATAACTGATGGGAATGATGGTCAAAACTGTGAAAATAGGGGTTTGAAAAATCTATTTTCCTTGAAAATGTCCAAATATGAGATCCTAACCCAGCCAGAATGAGGAGAGAAATATATGACAAAGATCAGTATGTTACTATACAGTTTCTAACCTCTATTTTACTACAACCTACTAGATTTGCGCTTTCGTGTTTAAATCAGATTTGTTGATACCATAATGGTGACAGTCACCTGACAAATACCACAGTTAGTCAGCTAACAGGCTATCATTATTTTAACACCAAATCAGTCACGTATACCAGCCATTAAGAGATAAGAAGTTCAACTTTTAAAGACAATGCAATGTAACCATGTAATAGCTGCTGAGTCAGCAGAATTGTACGTTGCTGACTCAGCTGTTCTCTGCTACCAAAGAACCGAGGACCTCCAGTATGGCCGCCAGAGGATGTGATACGCCAGCTGAAAGCCCTCCATTATTATTCTTATTGTTGTCTGCGGTTCAAAATAAAGCTGAACCTGGTCAGAGAGAAATGGAAAAAAAACTCGATACGATTCATTTTTTTTCTTTGAACTGACTGCATTGTTTTTGTTTTATAGATGTACTTTTGCATGTTTGCATGTCTCCTTTATGTGTTTGTAGAGTTGTGTGTCTTGGCAAGAGCAGTATAGTGGTGAGAAGATGAAGCAATATTAAAATTGTCCATTATATAGTTCTAGTTTCTAGATGAGTATATTGTACATACAAATATACATTCTTAAATAGGAGGCTAGTTACAAACACAAAACACAATGTGTACCGATAGTAAAGTCCTTTTGTTTATACTGTGACAATGATATATGAGTTATTGGAACCTTATAAAAAGTAAACAAAATTTGCAAATGATAGCCTGAAATCTTAGGTACCGTTCATAATGCACACATGCATTCATATCTATTCTCAATGCTCGCTCTCTTTCCCATGCACACGCCACACACACACACACACACACACACACACACACGCTCACGCTCACGCTCACGCTCACACATATTGTGAAGGTAATAAATAAAGAGAACTGGGGCTCTTTCATTCGTCCGGATCCTCCATCTCAGCACCTCTGTCTTCATCTTCTTCAACAGCAACCACCTGAAACACAGATGAAGAGACAAAAGGCAAACCTGTCAGTGACAGCTGACATTATAAAGCACTGAAGCAATTACATCTCTTTTCAGCTTGAAATCAACAGTTGGCTGACACAGCAGAGAGCATTATGTGTCAAAGTTCATTAAATGTGCTGTCACTGAGTGGAGGTAATACGATGAGTGCTTGTTCAATTGAACAATTTATCAGCTGTCCTATTTACTCTTTGTTTAGTGAAGAGACTTTCAATTTCATCTACGAGTCACACAATCATTTTATGATGTTCTGAAACATCATGAACAAAGAGGCTTATACTGCTGCTGCTAGTGCCCAGTGAGGTGGACTCTCTGGAGGCAGTGACGGATGCTGAGGTTTGACCGGACCTGCTAACTGGACTTCACAGTGCAGCTCTACAGCTTAGAACTTACATTCATTTTGCACACGTATGCATGCATGTGCCAACATCTATGACTCAAGAATGTTCTCATCTCCAGACAAATGTTTCGGTTGACTTTTTTGTCTCGGTTCTTTCATTAATATCTTGGTTTGTAACTAAACCCAGTTTAAGGAATAGTTCAACATTTTGAGAATTTCCTTATTTTGCTTTCTTTCCAGATGTTATATGAGTGGAAGCTTTGGGTCAGGACATGATTAGCCTAGCTTAGACTGAAGACTGGAGGGAGGTTAGCATGGCTGTCTCCAATGTGGGAACATACAGCTATCAGCCATGATTTCATTTCAATGTGAAACTAACTAGCACAGCAGTTCCACTGTATCATATCTGGATGGGACAAAAGAAACTGCCATTACAGCAAAGTTTTGGAAAATATTTTAAGGGTCAGCCAAGGGAAAGGGAATAAAACTGAGGAGATGAAGACAAAGACAGAAAGGAGGATTGAAGGGGGCGAAGAGGAAGAGGAAGTGGAAGATGACCAACAGGGAGTAGAAGATGAAGAGGAGGAGAAAGAGGGAGTAAAAGATGAAAGGGAAGGACTAGAGGATGCTGAACAAGAGGGAGTGGAGGATAGGGAGGTGGAGAGAGTACAAGAGAAAGAGGAGGAGTGGGTGAAGCGGAGGATGGAGCAGAGGAACAGGAGGAGGAGTGAGAAGAGAAAGAGGAGGAGGAGTAAAGGATGAAGAAGAGGAGTGTGCTGCGGACTAATAAATAATTCATTGCCTCTCTTAGGTCCCTTTCCCGCCTCATGTATGCCAGGAATCTCAAATGTCGGATGAGCACCTCATTTATCTGCTGCCCCTGAAGCTTTCTGGATGCAAACATACGTACATTATGCGTCCACGTACATGCATGTACATGTGTTTCTGCACTGAAAGTGCACGAGTCCAATATAAATTCAGCATCAAATGACTCAGGAGACAGGGCTGGGTTAACCTGCAGCAGGGCCTGGGGCATAATAATGAGCTGCAGTGCCCTTTTCAGCCAGCTTGTTGCAATTTATAAAACACTAATGTATTTAGGAATATGCAACATGTACTGGAACTAAGGCTTGAAGGCAGGTAGAATGACGTGAGGTCACCACGGCCACTCTGGGGAAGCAGTCTGCTTCATCAAAATATTTCAAATCTCCTGTGTGGGTTTAGCATAGGTGTGCGAGGCCTTTAAAATCAGGTCCAAATCAGAACAGATCTTACATTTCTCCTCATGAAAGCTGCACATCCAGGTACAAAAATAAAAGGCGACATACAGGAGATCTGCATCCGCATTTTATGGTTTATCCATAGCCGTTCCTGCGCTCTTTCTTTCTAGATGCAGAAGAACAGGACTAGCTGAAGGCTGACAGCTTGTTGTGTGAAAACAGTTAAAAGCCAGAGCTCATCTCTTAAGGTCAAGGTCACTGAAGGACTGTGCCTCTGTGTGTGAGGGGTTACAGTAGCCATGTGTGAATGAATGAGGGTCATCACTCCTCACTTCACTGTCATCCTCTCCATAAGCCAACAAGGCATTCATTGTTTTAAAGGGATTTAATGTGCTAAGAACAGATGTAGGCTTCCGCTCTCTTGGGATCAAAGAGCACCAAGTAGATGTTTTTGGGTTTTTTGTGTGTGTGTGTGTGCGCGTGTGTGTGTGTGTGTCAGGGGGTTCCACTTGGGAAGCAGATGGAGCTGGTGGGTGGGTTTTGTGGGGAGGATTTAGCAGGCGTGGCCAGCTGCTGGCTGTCCTTTAATAGAGACAGTCTCACCCTCCCCCCAAAAAACGAAATCCTTAAAATGCTCCATGTTGGAACAGACACATACACAACAACTGAAAGAGGAGCTAATGGGAGAGGGGGAAACGAGAGAAACACGAGAACAGAAACGACGGGTTACACAGATTTATGAAACCTGGAAGAGAAAACAATATTTTTGCATAAAACCACTGATAACAGTTATTTAAGACACACTCAGACACATACACACACACACACACAGTTGTGTCATAGTAGCCCCAAAAAGCCAAACTTTTGCTCAAGAGATGCCCAAAATTCTGTCTTGATAAAAACAGTATTACATTATATAAAGTGAGGAGAGGCTAAATCTTAAGGCTGATTTCTTTACTGCAGAATTCTTTACTGGTCTTTCAAACATGTTAGCGTTGTCATTGTGGGCATGTTCGTAAGCTGATGATGCCAAAGGCAAATGTTTTTTTAACCTTAAATAACAGGCCAGAGTGGAAATCTTCTACATGAGCTGGTCCAGCCTCAAACCCATGAACTCAGCAATCCTTACCTTCCTCTACACTCTTTATCCCCCTCCTCCACCTCCTTTCCCCTCATCCTCCTACCAAGTTCTATTAGAAATCATCCAACAGTCACTCCTCTCCCAAACACACAACTAGCCATCGTCATCATCAGGGGACAGCACTTGTTGATCCGTTAATAAGCCTCAGGTGTTCAGCAGGGAGGCTGCACACACACATCACATTTATACCATAACCTGGATGCTGTTGGCTTTCTGCTGCAACACAATTTCTGAAACATGCAAACATTATGTGAGAGTTTCATTTGTTGCATGGCTCCGCACTATTTCTCAAACCACCTTGGTTGAATCAGACTGACAGACGTGCACCCCCTCCGCCCATCCACCCATGCCCCCAGAGCTCAGGGATCACGACATCTGACCCCTCCCCCTGCAGGGAGGTCCCGTTATGTCTGATCCTGTTTAATGAACTGAGTCCGACTGCCCTTAAATGTCACCCTCTAAACACCCCGAGCTGGGAAGGCGCTGATGGTTTAATAAGCTGCTTTATTATGGCTCTGTTTGTATGTATGTATACGTGTATGTACACGTGTGTGTGTGTGTGTGTGTGTGTGTGTGAGAGAGAGAGAGAGAGAGAGAGAGAGAGAGAGGATTTGGAATCATTTTAATTTCCATAAAGATATTTTTCCATATTTTCCTATTTTTTCTTCCCACTGGAACTTGACTTGTACTTTGCAAGTTTCCAGTGATTTTGGGGGGAATGTGGTGTTGTGTTGCCAAGTCTGTGTTGGGCTGCCACTGTCACAACAAACAAACCCCCCACTCTCTCTGCAGAGTGCTGATAATTAACAGAAGCAGTCCATTAGAGCATCTCAGACGACCGTTTCCACATGCAGTGACACACAAACACGCACAGTGAGTTCCTGCAGCTCGGTGGATGTTTCGACGGTGCCCATTAGTCAGGACGAAACTCACAGTGTTTGTATAGTAGAAACCTTTAATTCAGAGGCTACTTAACTGTGTTTAACAAGGAAATGCCCCTGTTTGATCTGGTTTCTCAGGTAAACCAGTGTGGATTAACTTTTAAAAGTAACATCTTGGGATTCAGACAGGCCTGGTTCTTAACACCTGTAGCCTGCTGCAGTACTTAGCCTGGTCATTATACCAGAGCTGGGGAAATTCATACAGCCCATCTGTAATGAAACACAGCAGCCACAAAGACAGAGTGGCCACAAGGGTGAGAGGAGAGGAAGGTGGGAAACGAAATGCAATAAAGAGAATTAAAAGATGAAAAGACTAAATACGACCGCAGTAGCGTCACATGTCTGGCGTGCTACATGTTTTGACCTTTCACTGTGGCATCACCCTGAGCTAATCTGTGCATTCTGTGTTCATTTTCTGTGGTGAGCCAACCATGTGGAGAGCTTGTGCTAATACTGCGTCACTTACTTACAGCACGTGGTTCAAAATAAATGCATTTAAATGTGAAGGCGTGCTGGTTGGTCTTTACTGTGAGACTTGTGACCCTTGAAATTTGAATCATGGTGCATGATAATCTGCATAAAATGGGTTCATGAGCCAAAACAATGTGTGTATTAGCAAACAAACATAAGGCATATCTGCTTTGGTGAATAAGTATAATCTCAGTGAGAACACAGTCAAGAAATTAGGGCAAAAACAGTTAATCTATAGTACAATGGAACTGAATGTGTTAATAAAATCTGTAGCTTTCCTCAGGTTGTCGCTCTCTGCAGTGATGACAGATCTACAGACAAGGCTATATTTGTATTCAAACACGTCAACTACTCCAAACTCCTAAATACTTAACCCCAAACATATTTTGCCTCAACTTAAAAATAACATTTTTAACTTGTAACATGACGATAGCAAGCATACTTTATACATAAAGCTGCACTAACTGTATAGTAATTTTCTGTATTTCTGTATTGACAAAGGATCAAGTGACTGTGTAATGTGAATCAAGTTGCTCAAGAACCCACAAATTATTATGACCTGACTCTGTTACCATTTTCCCTGTTTTTTTTTTAAGCCTGCAAACTCTGCATGCAGCAGTTTTCAGTGAAAAAGCCCTGATAAACTCACTGTGCACCACCTGCTCAGCACCCCACAGCAGACAGACACAGCTAACAAGTGGCTGGTGAACACAGTGGAGCATTTAGCTATTAGATATTTTCTCAGGAGTTGGTGGAGACCAAATCAGAGATAAAAGGAGAGTAAGTATTGGACTTACAGTAATCAGGTGGATATAACAGGATGTTGCTGCATGTCGCTGCTCATGTTGGGTGTTATTAACAAGTCCCCCACAACAACTTCATAAGGCGTGAATATGGCGGATCTTGTGGTTACATCTTGTTTTGCTGCCTCCAAGAGGTTAAAAGGTCATTTATGCCAACAATCCTCTGGTCTGGCGGGCCAATTACAGGGCTTTTACAAAGAAATCTGGTGGATCAATACTTTTGTGATGTGGATGGCTATCCGAGATACGATGTGAAAAACCAGACAAACGACTGACCAAAAAGGAGACTGATGCCATTGATTTACCCTGCTTTCAATGTGAGACAACAAAGACCGAACAGGGGGATTTGGGATGAACTGGTGTGCTGGGCAGCAGCCGGCGGACCTCAGGGGCCTCCCGCTACATGAGCAGGAGATTCCACAGAGGCTCTGCCCATTGACCTACACTTTGCTGCTTTAGCTGGGAAAGTTGTTTTAGCTTCATGCTCACGGCTTACAGCGCTAACACACCACCTCTGACGGCACCGCAGAAGCTGCTTCACTTCTGAACATGGCAGGATAACATGAGCTATAAGACTGATTTTGACTATCCACCTCAAGGTTGATTGCAATATTGTTTATGGATTAAGGGCGCCAATATCTGCAGAATAACCAAGAATGACAACATTTGACAATTTTCATGCCAAAACCACACCTATTAAAGTGGATAGGAATGTATATCAAAGTCCTCCCTCTACGACTTAAGGGTTTAGCAAACTGTGGGACTGCTGTGTATTTCTGTCTGAGAAATAATAGTGGTCCAGATCCAGTTGGTAGGAAAAGGGAAAATGTACACTCAGCTCCACAGCTTGCAGACTTGCCAGCTCTCGGCTCTAATACAAACACTTTCTTCTTTGTTTTTCTTGCCTCAGTTGTCTGGGCCAGAGTCAGTGAATATGAGTCTTTAAAGCATGCACAGACACAATCTGACACACACACACACACACACACACGCACACACACACACACACGCACACACACACGCACGCACACACACACACAATTCTGTACCACCACAGACAGCCTACACTATGCTGCACATTCATGTGTTTCCTATTACCCCGTGTCCTGGCAGCGCACTCGTTCTGTTCAGTTTCTCCAGAATCAGCAGTTAATAGCATGAATCACACTGCCCAACGAATTCTGCACACACAACGACGCCGTGCACTCCCGCCGTCACAACTCAGGAGCATTTCTAACTGTAAAACTAATGCACAAACGCACTGCTCACATACTTACACATTCTTATCCCGCAGAGACCTGGCTCTGCTGGTGCAGGTGCAAATTATTATGCACACATTCCTGCATGCATTGAGGTCATTGGGTTGAAAGCCAGCTCATCTGCAGCGGTGTCTGCCAATCTCTGCATCAGAGACCCCTTTAGTTTCATCACCATAATCACCATTCGACTCCAGGAATGCTTCAAACAAGGTTCTTTCAGGAAATGGAGCAGTGTAGCTGTAGTTAAAGGATAATCGTAGTTTATTGCAAGTGGGATCTTATTTTTGTAGTATGAGCCATGGGTATTAAGAACATTTCCAAAGCAATGCCCAGCCACTGGTTATTTTAAATTAAAAAAAATCTACACCCCTCATCTGGTGCAGCAGGTGGTCCTCGAATACATTACTGAACACTGTGGACCAGGCTTTCTGTTGACAAAGTTAAGCCAATATGGAGCATCTGAATACAATGTGTTTTTTCTGCAAAGATTCCTCATAAAAGTCAAAATATTCAGTGCTTTCCACAGAGCTCCTCTACCCTGCCAGGGCGGAGGAGCTTCTCAAATGGCAGTTAGACCTTAATGGGACTTTAAAACATTCCCTTGAAACCCAGAACACTGATGTGGAGTGACACTATGACCCGTTTTTAACTGCATGGCAAGTTACAGTCTCACTTAAAGTGCAGCTAAAGCTAATTCCTCACCATTCCTCAGCGCAGCCTGTGTTCTGCTGTGTGGCGCTGCGGCGAGGAGTAATGAGTGTACACTGAGGGTCAGAGAATGCCCAGGGTGGAAACGCCTTCACCCACGAACTCGCAAACACACCCACTCGCTGGGGTTCGCCAGGTTCCCATTCCATAAATCCTTGTTTGGGGGTATGTTTTTCTTGTCTGGGGCCTGGCTGACTTCCCCCTCACTGGGGTTTATGTAAGGTGATGGAAACACTGAGAGAGGGTGGAGGACACAGATGGGAGGAGGAGAGCATTAGAATGTAACTGGGAAAGGAAAGCAAAGAAGAAATGGCTGGGTAAATGTATTCGTCAAGTGAAACGTGGGTAAGGCAGGGAGGTTTCTAAAGTTATGAGCGATGCGGGGCTGGCACCTACAGCAGAGGTTTCACTGTTAATGTGATTGGCCGCTCTAAATCAGCTGGCATCCTGCTGGGCTCCACCACGGAGACCACCATCACCCTCCATTAGCAAGCTCTGACGCTGTCATTAATCTACACGCTGGAGCCATGAGTCAGTCCACACCAAAACGCTTGGATAAGCACATGCTTGTTAAAACCTCACCATACATATTGTACAAACGTGATTTTATCCTCTGAAAATGTATCACGAAGTGTTTTCTAGTTCTCAAGAAGATCACGAGTTTAAAAACATGCTGGCAGCTCTGCGCGGCGATATAGACACAGGTACAATGCCTTACACAGTCTCTGCCGTCGGCGTGTTAGCATGAACTGAACTTTAGATCTGACGATGGCGCTCGATGTGAAGTCAGAGGACCATGACACAGTGACACAGGATGATCAGTCCATCCATGAGTTTTGAAGACGTCAACCTACTCATGACACTAAGGTCACTGGGATTCCTCATTTGTGCCAATCCATCCAGTAGAAAACGTCCACATTGCCAGTCTTAGAGCCATCCTGCCAGTGTGGCTCAAAAATGTGTCTAGGCCTTTGCATCCAATTTTTCTATTAAAATAAATCTGCACACCTCAATTCATACTTCTATCTTAGACCTCAATGGCATAGAATATTTAGAACATGATTTTTATTTAGAATGAAGCTGAACGAATGCACAGAGTCATGAGATTATGAGAAGCAAGCAAGCTCGTACTTATGAGTAATTTGTATCAGTAGATTGCTCATGTAGGTCACATGAGACATCAAGACACGACCACTGCAAACAGATATTAGATAATGAGTATGATCGGTGGTGTACAGAAAATGAAAATGAAAATACTCTATACATTATTCACATGATTCTTTGGCTAATTGCAGCTCATGGGATTTTATGGAAGTATGCTATATTAACATTGATCTCAACGTTCTTCACTATCTTTCAGGCTTGAAACAGAGTCCTAACTACAAAAGTCTTACACTGATGAAACTTAGTTTTCCAAAACAAGTCTCTGATATATAGTAATTTCAGTTTAAGTAAGCTGAAGTAATTACATGAATATGTGTTTTATTCTCTCTGTTATAAGCTGTGACTGATTGCATGCCTTTAGAAGCCAAATGGTGGAGAAAAAAGTGGTTCGGAAACTTGGCTTGATTACAAGTTAGGGTGTTTCATTTGAGGGCAGCTAGCTTTGTTGAGCCAGCTGAGCGTTTGCCAAGCTCATGGTGAAAGGCTCTATTAAATTCATGATCATTCCCAAGACAGCTTCAGTAGCTGTTTTGGGGTGTTTGCAAGTAAAATCTGTGCGTCTCTCTCGACACATCAGGCAAATGTGCCAAGAAAAACAGTAGCAAGACAAAGTCTAAAGCCCTGCTAGCATCCCCCGGAGGCTGCAATCACACCCCACAAGATTTAAGTGTTGGAAGGGTTGATCAAAATGATATAGGTTTATAATTCTTTTAAAAAGTAATTAGGTTTATCCTCTTGGGAGCAGAAAGGGGCTCAGTCACGTACCTGGCAATTTGCCTATTGCCTTATGAGACATGTTGTTTTCATAACTCAGATTATGGTTCGAGGTGGCACCAGAAGAAAACTCTTCTGTCTTCAAACTGAAAAAGGTTCATCCTTTGAGACTTACACCTACTAAATTGGAAACAGCCCTAAGAAATGTTGTCCTGATGGTGGTGTTAAACAGAGGATACATGGCCAGCAAAAACAATAGGATTCATCCTCAGGGGATGGCGAATATCCACAGCTAATTTCAGAAATGTCTGACCACACTTGAGATACCACATCACATATGAAAGCCAATCGACTGTCCACAATCTTATGGGTTCATCCTTGGGACACATGAATGGGAACAATTCATTTCCTCATTTCTAAAAACTGAGATTAGGTTAGAAAAATAAAAGTTAATCCATGTCCAAACTGAGAAGGGTTCAACCATTTTTTCTGCACAAGTGGAAAGGTTGGCCCAAAGGAGGGGAAAGGTCACATGATGAGCAAAAACTATAGGATTCATTCTTCGCCGATGATGAATATGCACAGCTAATTTTGACATGAGATAGATGAGATGCTACGTCAAAAATGGTCATGACTGTTAGCTTTTAAAAGTTTTGATTTGGTGGTGGTGTAAGATGACAAGCCAGGGGGTCATCGAAAAAATTACTATCCTCTGGGGATCATGAAAATGCATGCCACATTTAATGGCAAGTGTTGGACAGGAAAAAACAGCTAAAAGGACAGAACGTGTCTGGGAAACATACTAGCCCAAAGGCCTCAGTGAAGGCAAGTGATGATGACACCGAAACAAAGCGCTGCTGCATGTCAGTGACTACAAACATCTACCTAATTGGAAGTTTTACCAGAAAACGCTAAGTAGGCAGCTGTACCTCTGCACGCCTCCTGTGAAAGGGCTGATCAATGCATTTGCTGGCATACATTTATCTATTCCCACCTCTACATCCATAACGGCTCATCCTGCACCTCTCTTCCCTCCTCCCTTTGACCTATATCAATCAATCACCAGTCTATGAGCATGGTATCTGGAGGTTTCACAATGTCAAAAAGAATTTTTCAAGCTGCAAGAAAGTGAAACTGTGACTTTAAGTACTACAATAAAGGAACAAAGTGGGTAAAAGCATCTTCTTTCTGATGACGTGACAGATTTATCCAAGCAATATTGAGATAATTTGCTCTAGATCCAAACGTTAGATGGTTGGACAGGCTGACCAGCCAACATTTTTTATCCTTAGGTTCCCATCAAAATGCAAAAAACCTTGTGAGTATAACTACTTACAACTTAAGGATTTTAAAATACGCTTGAATCTTCTGCCTACTCTCCATAAAATATTCTAGGGAAGAATTCAGTGCCTCTCTATGACCAGTTAAACATTAAAGCCTGAACATTGTAGAAACACTGCACAGTTTGATCTCTTTGACAGGCTATTTATATAGCTAGGCTTAAACCCTCACCCAACCGAGGCTCACGATGAAGACATCAACACACCGCAGCTAGCCTAATCTCTCTCAAGATAAATCTGTCATGAAAATGATAGTAGAAAAAAAGAGATTTGTGTTACTTTAAAAGCCTGCTTTCCATCCTGCTTCATCTTTTTCAGTGTCACCAACCATCCCCTGCATCTAGAGATTAAACTCTCACATGCTCAGTGACAACTGGTCTTAAAACGGCATCGCAGGCGTCACAGGAAGGCGGAACCTCACACACAGGGCAGGTTCATGAAGTTTGGCGAGAATGTAGTAAGGAGTAGTAATATAGACTTTGATTCAAGAGCAGAGATCCCTGAAATTCTCTGTCTATGTTGTTTTAAAAAAAACCCTTTATGTGTCTGAGGCTGGCAAGGTTCCTTCTCTCCACAAGAGAAAACTAAATCAGCTTCATTGGTTGTCATATTTTTAGCTTCATTATGCACGAGGGTGTGTTTGACTGAGGTTACAAGTTCATTTCATTGGCTTTTTAACTCCAGACATATTGAATTATAGGGCTTTTGTAGAGTCAAGCTCTGAAACTCATTTCCCTTCTGTAGGACAGTATGACTGTATGTAAGAATGAAGGGACTTGGGCTCATATCGATCAGGCCTTCACTCAACAGGTGGAAGGTGAGCATGAATGTTGGTACACTGGCTCGAGCGTGGAGGCACATATTGGGTTGGCTTATTGTTTTAGAGACCATCAAAACTTGTGAATCTGCTGCTGAAGATATTCATTAAGTCTGACAAGAAAAAAAACAAATAACATCATCAAATATTTATATTGAACTGAAGACTTTACAAATTCAAATTAAGACAAGTTAATATTTCATGAGGCCTGATGAATTTGAATTTAAGAGACTTTTTACAGATTTGCAGACAATTAATGGCACAGAGATTATATTAGCTTGTTAGAAAATGACCCCCTGCTTGTCATCGCTTTTAGGCCAACATTTCTACTTGTACACACCAAATATCAGAATCTGTTCACTCTGTAAGGCCATATGTATGCTCTCAAGGGGCAACTGACACCGCTTGGTTGAGGGCTGGGGAAATACTGTGGTCGTGGTTAAAAGAAACCAATGTCGTCTGCTGGTAGGAGACAGGATGCACACCTCAGCCTCTGATGTCAAAGTCAAACACGGTCTACACCCAAGCATCTACTCTGACCTCCGCCCTGAGAGGCTTTGTGGTGTTTAAACAACATCTTGCTTGTGATTTTGGTTGTCACGACAAAGTCAACATTTCACTTCAAGTGTTTGAGCTAACAACCAATGCTGTCATTTTTCTGATGAGGACAGTCTTGATTCTACAGTTCACAAACACAATATTTCACAAGAGGTGCATGTAAATGCTGGGCGGTTGCATCCTGGGCTCCATAAAGCTCTGAAATGATAGAGTGGAGAGCAGACTCCCACTGCAGCCAGCAGTTGGGGTTGTATGGCCAAGTGAAGAGCCAAGAGGCCAGTAGGTTTATTTTAGAGCTCTGTGGTGTCACTGGAAGTCTGCTGCTACCCCTCTGTTTAGGCTTCTCGCAAGCCTGCTTGAGCTCCACACACACACACACTCTCCATACATTTCATACATCACTTTCTTCTCAATTTCAGAACTATGTAATAGGCGGTTGGTCTTGAGAGCTCAACTGTGAGATAGGATAGTTGTGGTGGCGTTCTGGCAGCTGCGGTGTCACTTTCCTGTGAATTACAGTCTGTGTTGAAAAGACTGGGTGTTGCCCACACTGGAACATGAACGCTGTATCCGATTCCAGAGAACATTTGTTTGGAAAGCCACCCTGACATTCTGGATTGTTTGTCTGGAGATGGTATCGACAAACCATTGTTCCTGCTTTGAGTATATAGAGCAAATATACATGACGCACGTAAAAGCGATTATTCTATGTTTTCAGAGGGTATTTTTATACTTGGGAACACAAGTACGATGTTGCATCTTATACCAAATGCTTGACTGAAACAACGACACATGCCACTGCAGCACATATTGTGCTTCAAATTCATCAAGCTTGAACCCAGTAAACAATATGCAAGGATAAGGCAGCCACTGTATATTTCCATTATTACCATTCATGGGCCTGTGAGCATGTACGCAATACTAAATGGGCCATCTAAGCATGTTAGTCTTCCTCCATCACAGTGAAGGGGCTGCTGTTGGTGCCTGTGAAAGCTGCTTTATTGAGGCCTAAACGGCTGCATTTAGTGAGGAAATCAGCTTGAACATACCATTCTATTTCTGTACGTTCTCCTCTCTCCTCCTAATGGGATTATAGGCAAATAGAGACAGAGAGGGCATGGCACATAGAGAAAATTTAGGTATTTAGGCTGTGGGGGAGAATGTGAGTAACAGCCTACATCTGCATAAATTCATGTGTCTGTTTATTTGCCTGTGTCTGTTGTAGTATGTAGGTTTGTGGATATGCAAAAAGCTGCACTTGTGCACAAGTGACACCATAGGCTAAGCAGACTGCCATGATATGTATGCAACACATTCATGCACCTCAGAGGATGAACCCTTTTAATTTACAATACTCAGTTATGTTTCCTCAAGTGCCACATGTAGGGCTGCACAATTTATGCCAGGGCTCAGTGTCAATATGGGAACTAGTGGATCCTTCATGTAAAATGGTAAGAAAAACAGGGGAGCAAAGACTGGATGGAAAGACTGCCCAGTGTGACTTACTTTAAAGAACTTTTACTCAAATCAAAGTAAACACATTTGTGTAAAAATGTACTAAAGTAAAAAGTAGGTCAGTTAAGATGTACTCTGAGTAAACGTGACATTTGTAAAAGTGTTTAGGGTTTGGGTTTTGGAATGACATCATCATCTATGAAAGGAGCGTTGAACCCGTTCTTGAGACTCATGGTGGAGCAACGGCTTACTGAGACACTTAATAATGGTTTTTCCTTCCATTTGTCACCTATTTGTATATTACATACTCACTCTGATGGCAGAGGCTATACAAACTGCATGGTTCTGTGGCTATACACTGGTGTATTTCAAACAGAGGTGGTCTCCTCCAACTGCACAGTTCTGAGACGCTGTGGTCTGGAGCAGACTAAACAATAACAATAAATGTGTGGTCTGACCATTCAACACCTTTCTCCCACAGGAAAAATAATTATAGTCTACTTTCTCTCATACCGAGAGTGCCAGCAAAAGGGCAAAAAGACTGCAGCACACCCCACTGAATCTAATCATGCAATCATTAATATCCTTATATGTTTTCTCTAAAGAAAACAAGGGCAGCAACAGAGTTGGTGGATTTACATTAGATTCATGCTCTGTCCTCATTAGATTTTCTCAAGGAGAGGAGAGACTGAGATGGGATAGGGATGGTCATTATAACACACTATGTAATTAGGCAGTCTAACCCCCTCCTCCCCACCAGCTGTACGTTCCGTAATCCATATTCAAATGCAGTGCTGACACAGAAACAGAGTTGTGAAGACCAAAGAGCACCACTGGCACTGTTCAGCACTCGGCCCTGGCCTTGGGGATGGTGTTGTGGGGTTTTTGGAAGGATTTGGAAGGGTAGGGACTGTAATTTGAAGGACCACTGGTTTGGATAATGAGCTCTGTGTTCCTCTCTTTTGCAGATAGAAATGCAGACAAACACAAAAACAACCAAATGAGAGACTGCAAAGCTGGACTTGATCCAAATCCCTGCTCCTTCTATTTTACTTCCTCTAACTGTACAAGAAACACCATGTTAGGACTAAATAGGAAAAAATTAAGGCATGTGATTCTTTTATAAATCCTTCATCTTTTGTCCTTACGCAGCTTCTGCAAGAGAGCAGTTCAGCCTGCTGCTGTTTGGCCTCCAGTTTAGAATTCTGTGTGATGAAGATTTAGTTCAGCATCGCCCCCTCTGGAGAACACTATTGTCAAGTGTATTAATTAGCCTATTTTGTGTAAGTATAACGATCTGCATAGTTTAGTTAATTTACGAGGCATGCATAAGAATGATGGAGGAGGATTGCAGAGGAGGAAATCTGCTTGGGAAATTTGTTTCATATTTACATAATTATTTAGAAGCTCCTGCTGATGCTGAAACTGAAATTTTGGGCTTTAATTTATTCCAAAAGGCTTGTGTTTGCTCAGGGATTGTGCACAGGGACTCAGATGGTTAATCAAGCATATGTATAATTCATTTTCCAAGCATGGGGTCTGGCACTGAGGCTGTTAAGATGAGCTTTTCTAAATGTAATATTTTCACTTTCTCCCTGTGAAGTTGAAGCCATATACTCTGAAGACTTGGACTATATCAACAGTGCCCAACCTAAACATCATGTAATAGGAGGATTTTCTGAGGATGACAATATGGATCTACTAGTGCCTCCCCGTTCCCCCTCCTGCTCCTGCCTCCTGCCTCCATCTATACACCCCTGCTGAGACCCCCACAAGACAGTCTGAGGCTGCTTACACAAACAATTAGAAGATATTTTTGGCTTCCAAAAAAAGAAGAAATCATTCAGTAATTGTGCCTTCTGTTAGAGCAGCCACTTTGTTTCAAGCCTGCTGCACTGAAACATGCACACACACACAAAAAACCCTGCAGACACACACGCACACGCAGTAGATGAGCAAGAGATTGAACCTCACAGTCCATGACAAACCACCAGAGATCCCATTTACACTTAAAAAGACTAATTACCAGGCTGCATTGCAGTGAACAGGCAGACGTACTGTACTGTACGCTGGGCCTTCAATGATAAGGGTTTGAGGCCAATACTGAAGGTGCTGCTGAGCATCTGCTGATATTCAATAAACAGTATAACTGCAGATGCATACTGTTATTGGTGGGTTTACTGAGTGTGCATAGATACAGAGGACAGAGAAACATTGAAATTTTAGTTCATAAAACAAGAAAGGTGTCTGTTTATTATTATTTTTTCAGTGCTGGTTATTTGTGCATAATGGTTGCATCCTGAGGTTAAGGCTGTATGATGCTGCGTGATGTGATGTAGGGGTTAACAGTGGCATGGCTCATCAGCTTTGGAATGTTACGATGCACATGGCTTACATACAGTGACACAACCAATGACTCCTAACAACGTTCACTGATCTGTAAGAGCAAATGTCTGACTGTGAGAGTTCATTGTTGACATCAGAAACATTAATGGGACAAAATGATATGAACCTGAGGTCCACTTAATCACTTTTTCCTGAGCTTTCAACTGCATCTGAGTTTGCTCAGTCGTCTGGGGTCTTCATCTCCCTCCACATACAGTATGACCACCTGTTATCACACTGGTGTCCGAGCTGAACCATCCACGGCTACTGAGAAAACTCAATGAGATGCAGTTGAAAGGCCTGGAAAGGTAGGTATCTGCAAATTGTCAACCGCCATTGTGCTTAAATACTGAACAAATCTGCAAAATTATTATAGCCAATGTACTGCTATGACTGCTGTGTGAGCAATGCCCACTAGCAGCATGTTTTTTCTGTCCGTCTGCTGTCTGGTGCTGTTCAGTGCTGTGTGCTGAGCAGGTATACTACAGCTGTACGGTGGGTTTTTGAAGTTTGAAAATGGCTCTATGAGAGCACTGGGAGTGAACCAGAACAGTACAGTTACATGCTGGACCACTAAACAATGAGCTGAAACTGACTTTAAAGCTCCATAAAGGCAAGGGAGACTGCAGATCCAGCTGATAATCCTGTGTAGGTTGGTCACTACGAGAGACCCCTTTCACACTGCAACATTTTCCCACTGTCATTTAATACATTGTGAGTGTAAAATATTGGGTATAGCCACTTTACGTTTGGGCTTGTAAAGCACTTGGCTAAGGTTTGGGACTCTGTGGTCTTGGTTAATTACTGAGAAAGTCAACACTGATTCAAACCTAGACACAGGTCATGTTCACTTTATTCATACTAACCAAAACCACAACCTTTCCGATCCTGATAATGAGACTGAATTGACCCTTCACTTAACCCCTCCTCCAAACAGCAACTGTCCAATCATAGCTCAGTAAGTGTAACCAGGCAATAGCAGGCCTGTCAAGCTTTGCATTTCTCTCCACGTTGATGTGGTGTGCATGTCTGGAGGGGGGCGTCTGTTTTGTAGTTTCTCAAAAACCTGAAACGCGACAGCAAACGTGACGACAATGTGTGACAAATGGATGAAACTTTGTCTTCATCTGCTCTAATGTAAGCTGCAAATGTTAGCACGTCTGGCTAACTGGTGCTACCTCCAAAGGCAGGTTAGCTTTCTACATTATTATATAAGTCTTGACCCAGATTAGATCTTTGCCTAATGTTATCTAAGTCACCTAAAGCTAACAAAATGTAACTCTGCACTTTGTTGCCCCATCATCCACCCGGATCCCCTCCTTTCACTGTCGCATCTGTGTCTAACACAGATAATGTGTGATGTCATGCAGCTGTTGATACAGACTGGATCCTCACGCTGATTTCTACAACAAATCAAACTGCTTCATACTACATCTATCATAACAGAAGTAGGCCACACTGACTGGGTCGTATACCAAGATTATAAATAATACAGTAAAATAACTACCATCACGATGAGACAGTTTGTGGGTTAGAAACTAGAAACAGGAATATCTCACAGCCTTTTGTTATTCACGTCAGCCATCCCAACCATCTTTACATTGGCTGTTGGTGCTTAACATGGCAGCAGGGTAGAGAGTGAAGCGGTGACTTTCAGTGAGCAGAGGTAGCGATGGAGAGCGAGGCAGTGCAGAATAACTGCTAAGCTCTAATCTTTCATTAAAAGAAGCTGAGCCGCTCGGAGGCATAGCATGTGAAAAATGCTAACCATTCTCTCTTCGGATCAGGAAGTCAGCTAAGCAAATAAACAGAGTAATAACATAACAACCTAATCAGATTACCCGAGATGGCAAAAAAAAAAAAGGGGGAAAAAGCGTGGTGTTGTGGGGATAATCAGCTGCTGGTTTTTCCTGAACAGGAGAGAGATGTGACGTCCTGCTGAGAACAGACGTATAGCTGCAACTGGGTAAACACTACAAAGGGTTAATAAGCTGCCAAACACCCCCGGTGCTGGGCTTCACAGGAGTCTGGGCTGTGCTGGGACTGGGAGCAGGGCTGGAGGGGGGAGGAGGGGGGAGGAGGGGGGAGGAGGGGGGAGGAGGAGGAGGCTGGACCTCCCTGTGCCCCACTGGGACAAAGTGGGCTCCACCCCACCCGCCTCCCCCAACTACCACTCCTCTATGACCCAGAGTGCTGGGGCTTTAAGTCCGTCTCCCAGGTAACACACACACACACACACACAGCTGCTGACAGACAGACATACACAGACATACACACACATTTGTGCTTCTGTTCTTGTGAGGACATTCGCTGACATGATGCTTTCCTCAGCCCCTAGCCTCATCCTTAACCATCACAACGAAATGCCAAACTGTTAAACCTAAACCTGACGCTAACCTTACCCTTAAAACCAAGTCTAAACCCTCACACAGCCCTTTGAAGGTCTGTCTGAAGGTAGGGACCGACCAAAATGTCCTCACTTTCCAAAAATGTCCTCACTCCCAAGGTGACTCCTAAAACTCAAATTGGTTCTCACAAAGATAGCTGTGCAAGCACACAGGCGTGTGCGTGTGTGTGTGCGCGTGCAAACACACACACACACACACACACACACACACACACTTAATAACAGGCCCTGCAGTGCAGAAAGCGTAGAGCCTTGTTAGCCAACAACCAGGCGTGAAATCACTGCACCGTACTCCCACCACGATGAGTCAATCCATACCTCCTGTTTCTCTTTGTTCATGCCTGTGTGTGTGTGTGTGTGTGTGTGTGTGCTGAAGATGAGTGTGTTTGCTGGTTTTCCTCCAGGCCACGCAGTTCTATCTTTGACTGGGTTGGCTGTCTTTTGTTTAGACTCCTCTCCAGCTCAGCTCTAAAACACACCTCATGCTGTGCATCCTAAACACAATATCAGAGGATTAAGTTAACTTTCCCGACTTTAAATGAGAAAGTCTTTATTGAGAACATTTCTGTACACCTGTTACTGCGCACATTTTCAATCTGCACATGAAAAAGATGAGGGAAAATGTCTGTCATGTAAAAAATCTATCCCTGCCATGGGAGAATTTTTTTCCCCTTGTTGTTACTTACATATTGCTAGCCTGTTGAAGAGAAAATTAGACAAAAACTAATGGAAATAAGATAAAATGGTGATGTAGGACATGCTTCCGCCCTTGTCCTTTATTTTCTTAAACAGTTAACTGAGCGTCAGTATTGAGTCGTGAAGTCTCGACACCACTCCCAGAGAGCTAGCTGCTGTTCCGCTAGCTTGTGTAACTCAGTGCTGTCTCTGATTGAGGGTTTCTTTCACTGTCTCTCTGGAAAATTTACTATCTACATTTTAAGATATATGAGCACCGATCACAATAACTGATTTTATTATTTGAACCCTTTCTAATTTTGATGGTTAATGTCTCGTCCACTCAAAAAGTTGAGTTCAACTTTTGAAATGACACATATTTGAATAATCACAGATTCAGCATTTCTTAATGATGGAGAAGGAATAGATTACTTTTTTTGTTTGTTTTTTTTGAAAAAAAAAATATCAGAAACATATTTTTTGTCAAAGCACAATTCTATATACATCTTGAAACATGCCTGGAGGGGATCTTTAAACAAGAATTTATTTGTTAGCATTCAAAAAGCTATGACTGCTGTAATCTCCGCTGTCTAGAAAACATATACGCTGTCTATTCTCACAGCTCTTTACTGTCAGTCTGGCGAAATTTTGCTTGCAACATTTTTATGCTGGTGAGTACTAAATGGTGTTTGTTAAAGGCTGCTGAAAATAAAATGATTAAGTAATGATATTTCATCAAGTTCTGTCCAGACAAATAGAGTGAACTGCATTCGTTGTATTGCTGTGTAAAGTTATCTTGCATTTTTTCGCATTATTTTAACCGTCAGTGCAATATTTTTGTAGGGATGAGGCTGGTGATATTCTACATATTCTTTTATTTTGAACATATCTCGTTAAAAGACCCAAACCAATAATGTCTGGATCTTACTAACAAGATTTGTGTCTGTATCCAAAGGCTGATATATCTTCTTCCTCAGTGCCATAAAGCTCCATTGTTGTCCAAAAACAAAAAGACATCAATGAGGCACACTGCTGCACTGTGTGACATGTTCCATCATTACCATGAACACACACACTATGGTTTATTCTGCTTCTAAATAAGGTCACCTACAAATGCACCATTTCTTCCTGTTTGAGTTACCATGAAAACTACATAAGCAGCTGTTTTAATGAATTACTTTATCTTTTTACATTCCTTTCTCCACAAAGATCCACTGAGTCTGGGGAGTGTTACAGACAGGGGAGGAAAAGTCAGAAAGTATTGAGAGAGGGACAGGTTGTTTGCTATAGTCTTTTCAGGGCATTTGTTGACAATGAGAAACTAGAACGCCACCAACCTTATCCTTTTGGAAGACAACCCATGAGTTCAGTTTGGTTTTCCATTTCTGCTAACCACTGTGACGCAAAAAGCCTCCACTGAGGCATGCAACAGATGAAAATGTTGAAAAATATTCCTGAAAGTAACATTAATGCAATATGGCAGCAATGAAGAGTTCTAGGCACTTTTTTCCTGTATTACTGTTGTGCTCTCTCGACAATACTTGCATAAACTAGCTGATGAAATCTGCCATTCGACAGACTTTTGAGATGGAAGCAAACATGTTGATGCAAACACCAGAAGCTCATTTCTAGATTCACAATGTCAGACAGAAACACTGCATCAACACATAAACACTTCCTGCTATAGCTCCCTGTTCTGTGCCGCTGGAATGCTTTGCAGAGCCTAGTGAGGGCCAGTAGCTGCTGCATTGAAGCTCTGCGCCGCTCGTTCTCTTCCACTAATCACAAGGTTTTCGGCTGCGGCATTATGCTAACTTACACCGGCAAAGGGGAGGGGCCAAAGGGCTGCTTTGATAAGTCGAGCATGGCGAACATGAATGAGGCAGCGACAGGCGAGGCAAAACACACATTCATTCCTCTCACAATGCCGAGCAGCACTTTTAATTAAACCTTATCCAACATGATGAATAATGCAACAGCTTCCTTGCAATCCACCGTCTCCTTTCTGTTGCTCACCACGCTGTGTTCAACCATCTCACCCAGTCACATGCATACATTAGGCAGAGGAATGGCAGAGAAAAAAGGCTCTGCTCTTTCTGCTGCACAACATAATAAATATACAAAATGTTTTATAGTTTTGCCAACAGGGAAAAATAAGTGCCAGTGCATAAATGAGCAGAAATGGTTTGGATTTTCTGATCGTGCAGCTCGCAGAAAATGTCTTGTTTTGTTACTTTGTTTAGAACATGTCAGAAGCAACATAGCGGGAAGTATGTTGTACAAAGTTGACACGTTGTTGTTCAAAAAGCGCTCACGCTCGCAACTGGAGAGCAGGTAGAACCTGATTCAGCCTCTATTTCAAGGGCAAGGGGCTCAGTGTGAAGCTCACGGAGACAAAGTCCAACATAACATGTTCCCCGTGGGAGAGAGATGGCCTCACTGCATCAGACAAGACCAGCCGCTGAGAAACACATCAGTCCCCTTCTTCTAAACTCACGGACACACTCCTAAAAGGATAGAGAAAGGGGTGGAGGAAGGGTGAGGGGGCCGGGAGGGAGGAGGAGGGGGCTGTCGGTCAGAGAGAAAGGCAGCAAAAGGGATATTCAGAGCACTGAGGAGTGAAAGGATTGTATGGGAGAGTGAACCCATTAGAGGGCAGACTGGCTGGGGCATGGGAAGACATGGAGAGGGCTGCAGGGAGGTGCTGGGTTGTATTTAGCCCAGAGAGGATCAGCAGAGGAGGCTTTGCCAGGGAACCTCTGGCCTCAGAGGCTCTACTGAACCCTGACAGGCTGCAGTTAACCGGGAGGCCTGCAGGAGTGAAAACTGCGATATACAACATGAGTATAAACAAGCATTGTGTGTGGAAGAACTGATGTGTTCCTGCATCACATTGAATCAAGTTTACCAAATTACCCTCAAAAAAAGTGTGTTGTCTACACATGCAGACAGTTTTGGCTTTACCGGTCTGGGAAAACAACACCACTTTAAGAGCCACAGGGAGGCATTCAGAGCACATCATATGCAGTGAATGTATTGTGTGGGAAACAAATAGACATACACAATAGAGAAATAGAGCTGCTCAGTCTTAAATAAATGGTGACTTTAACGCACCTCTCCACATACATGTGTTGAAGAAGAGTTTAGGACGTGAGGTCTTGACAAACGACAATGGTCGGACAGGTAGAGTGCAGTTTATAGACAATTCTCTGGAGCAAACAAGAGGCAATTATGATGCAGCATTTTGAGGGGAGCAGAGAGAGCAGAGAGATTGAGGAGGGGGTGGAGGGGGAGGGGGGTGCAGAAGCGGGGTGTTTCTTTGGAGAGGAATGTGTTGCTGCAGCAGAGCCAAGCAGCCATGGCCGTGTGTTGTACCAGCCAGTAGCACAGCCCTGCACGGCCCCGATAAAGCTCTGCACCGTCGGGCTGCTGGATAAGATAGTTAGGCACCATGCCGCGGGTGGCGGGGTGTGGGGATTGTGGGGATTGTGGGGATTGTGGGCAGGAGGGTAAGGACACACTACTGTACGAGGGCAGCTGAAGGCCGGCGCTGAATGGAGGAAGATTTCTGTGTTCAAACACTTTAGACTGTGTCATGTTTTTAAATGTGAACACTTTCATGATCGAGAATTCAAAGAGTTACTTAGGTCATTTTTTCATTCATCTATTGTTGTCTATCTATTCTATAACGTCAGAAAACAACCCAATGGACCAACAGAGTGAAGAATTCTGCAAAACCGGCAATTATTAGATTAGATAAAATAAGATTATGTTCAGTGACATGTTTAAAATGTCTTCCTACAGAATCTGTGCATATGAACTAAGGTACGGTGAAGGTCAGGGATAGATCAGGGTTATGGCAGGTAAGCCACAGATTTTGGTTCCAGTTTTGAAAAAACAAACATTAACTGTGGCCTGTGAACTGTGGTCTCCAGCACGAGTCAGAAAAGCAACACACTCGTTCATCAGGCCGACCTCCACACCTCTCTGCACCTGCCTCTCTTTCTTCTTCTGCTGTACAGAGACACATTCAAGTACTTCTGCCAGTCCCTCTAAAGTTCTTCACTCCAGCAGAAAGCACAAACTAAACAGGAGAAGAAGAGCAGGATTGTTGGGAGCGCAACGGCAACATCGCTGGTTCGAGTGCAGACGGGGTCCTGCGCGGGTGTAGCACTGAGACCCTGCTGAACCCCAGACCTGAAGCCAATCAGTGAGCTGAAGCTACACTTTTTTTGCTCCATTGCTGACAGCTAGCTTGCCAGGCAAAAGCAATGCGTCGGCTACACGACATATGGAAATAACCGAACTTGAGCCCAAAGCTTTACGCAACTTGACAACCTGATGCTTTGTCAGCACCTGTCAGGTAGCAGGACTGTAGCCTCTGTTGCACGCCACCTCCCTCTGCACACTAGCAACTGATGAAACCACCTCAGGCCGTATGTGGATCAGTGGAAACAAATTCGACAAATGCCGTCAGAAATACTGATGCTTGATTAGTAACAAAACCTCAACACGCATGCTGCAATTTCAGAAATTTGTGCATACCCCAAGCAATATTTTAAAAACTACGGAGAGGCAGGGGTCAGCCAGGCACAGGGCCTCAATGGAAAGAGGCGTTTAAGTGTTCATCAACAGCGAGGAAGTGACGGCTGACCTATCCTGCCGGCAGAATAAATACACTTATCTCACTGCAGGGGCAGGTCAACTGAACACAACTTCAAAAGGGTATCAATAATCATAATATTTCCTTGCAGTTTATCCAAACAGGCCAATGGTGGGGAAGCTTTCCCCTGCTTTTCCTTTAACACTCCCCCCTTTCATGCACTGACATTCATTTATTGCCCCTCTCTTCCCCTGCAGTGTGGGCTCACGTATACTGGGCCCAGTGTTTCCAGGCCGCTCATATACAGGGCTGCAGTGTGCTGTTAACATGCAGACTCCCCGGCGAGTGTATAATTTGTGAGTCATGTCCAATTCGGATCGAGTCGGTCTCCTGCTGACTTCCTGCTTCGGCTCGCTGATGAACGCCGGGAAAACAGATCTGGTACAGTGCAGTCACAAGACCCTCATGTTGCAGCCAACAACCAGTGTGAGATGATGAAGGCTGAAGAATGACTCTGCTCTTTTGGATTAAAGCTGCAACGGTTTCGTTTTATTTCTCATAATTATTCTTTTTTTTTTTTAGTTTTATTCATACCATGGTGGAAAAAGAACATCATTTGAAAGTCTCTATTCACATGTCAGGATAATAAGACATGCATAGTTATACTGAGTTAGAAATATAGTAATCCTTAAGAACCAATTCAAGGCTTTAAAGTTCCATGACAACTGAGAAAACTTCCTCAACTACTGATGAGGACTATAACAAATAAGGATCTTGTGTTAAAGACGTCTTTGTTTTGCTGTTTGTGAGGTCAAGAATGAATTGTCAAGGGACTGTGTTGGTGGGGGCATGTTGCTTCAGTTACCATGAGGTGATGGAATACGAACCAGAAAAGTTGCTTTGAGTGATTGATCCATAAGTTTGAAAGCTCATCACACACTAAAACACTGCAACGTGGTTTATATGTTTTGTTGGAGCCCAGCACATGAACGCCAATGGGACAAGACAATGGCCTGAGGAAGCTTCCTTTTAGAAGTCGGCACTATCGCTTGTCTGAATCCGGCTGAAAGGTGCTTTTAGACAGCATGCGGTCACCTCTGCCGCTTCCAGTAGAAACACAATGGCAGCCGTACCCTGAATTCAAGCAGCAGTGGCAGTAGCCAAGAGAAAACATTACCACCACCCTCAAAAACATGCTCTCAACAACCTGCCACCATAGCTTCCCATGTGACCATGGCAACACACACACACAAAAAAAAAAAAACTGTGGAAAACAATGCAGGAGCTAATTGTTCTTGTTCAGCTGAGTTCCTTGAAATAGCCACGAGCAGAATGAACGGATCACTGACCGAAAACGCTCACCTCAACATTGATTACCTGGTCTCAGCTAACACACAAAGTTTATGACGTTTAGCTGGCAGCTCCCTCCACTAAGCTACAGTACAGGCCACTCTACTAAACCTCATGATGTGGTTGGAGCAGGTGGAGAGCAGCAGCTCGTAGCGTACTGCTGTTACTGGGATCACTCTCTGAAAGATGCTACTCTATTGGGATGTTGCTCAGCTGATTGGTTAACCTGCCCAAAGCTTTGATCCAAAACAAGATATCTCCACATGCAATAACCAGATTGCCATTAAATTTGATCTGAATGTTCATGGTCCTAAGAAGATGGTTCTTTATCAATCTGGTGAGCCCCTGACCATCTTTTACTGCCTTCATTAGATCAAAATTGTTTTTGCTTTAAGACAATAATTTCAAATAGTCCCAAATTGCAGAGCACATCGAGGGGATAAACCCTTTTGACTCTATGACCTTATGACCTTTCTGACACCACCCTCAGAGCAAACTTCACAGCTCTGCCCCACTGGAAATACAGCCCTGAAAATAGAAAAAGCATCAGTATGTTGTTTGCTATAAACATTTGAATCACTCGGGACCACTAGAGGGTCTTCACACTTTGAACGCCGTTAATGAAAGCAGCATATACAGTATGCTCTATACCGGCAAGATGATTCATATGTGTAATCCTCTTCTTCTACATGGGAAACAGGCCCACACACACGTTAACACACAGACACAGGCAGACACAAGCACATGCCTGCACACACACACTTTCAACCTCACACAAAAGCTCTGTTCACTCCACCTCAGCAGCTCTATGTTCAGTGGACAAAAGCTCTACTGTCCACATGCTACACCCGTCAGATCGGCTTCTCAATCTGATTTTATGGGGAAATATGTCCTGCTATGTGCAGTGCAGATCAGCGAGGTCTGCCGGGAAAATCACATTCTTGCAGACTGTGTGAGGTGGCCGTACACGGCAGGAAGAGGCAGGGCCATTTTCTCTCAGGGTAAAAACTGGATGTCTCCTGGATAATAAGCATCTAGACGCTCTGCATATTCATTAGTCCTCTCATCTTCATACCGGTGTGTGTGTGTGTGGATGTGCTTGTGGGTCTGTGTGTGTCTCAGCTGCAAGGAACTGATCAATGTGTGGAATGACCAATATTTAAATTTCCATTGCATCCAACAAAAATAAGAATTAGAAAATGAAAATGCTGAATTTGAATTTTGCATTTTCCAACTGCCATAAAAGGATTTAAGAGTCCAAGAGTCATTTCTGTAGTTGAAAAAAATCTCTCTATAGACACAGTATAGTTGAACATATAGAGATTAGAGATTGGACTCTGCCAGAATTGGCAGACACTCAGCATGAAATAACTCATTTGGGATCAGGGGCTTAAAAAAAGAAATCCCGTTTGATGATGCCTGCTAATTAACCTCAGTGATGCAGCTACACTGCTGTTATGCTTGAATAGAAAAAATGTCCACTGTTTCAACAAGTACACTGCATGTCTCTCCTTCTCCATGTTCCATTAATCATTTACCTCTTCAGAAAATTCTGTTTCTAATCTAATGTTTTATTCCATTTCTAGTTTTGGCAATTTGTTCTTATGTGTTCAGCTTATGTGGGCTTTAAGGGGGGGAGCACAGGAAGGAGTCCACCTTGCTCTCAATAAAAAGAATAGATAACATATAACTGACCGAGTGGCGCCAGTCCAACAACTGCAACAATCAACAATCCTTGTGGTGCCAAAGTTCAACTGTGCAATAATATAGTTCACATGGCGCCATACAAACGTAATCTTATTTCCCCTCATATTTAGATGAAATCACCTTTTCAGTGCTTTAACTACAGCTGCAGCTTGACATGTGTTTCAAATTGGCTGCAAAAACGCAGAAAAATCAGAACTGAGCCACACTTTGCCACAGTTTAAAGTCTTAACACCTCTAACCTGAACCACTGAGCCACTGAGCCATGACCTGTCACCTGACATGTTGCTCTATTGGTTTGAATAAGGTCACATGCTTCATGGGGATCCGCTGCTCAGAGACACCGGTTGAAAACAGTGGAGTGGTGGATATTATTTCCATTTGTCTCAGCACCATTTATCCAATTACCACCAATTGCATTACAGCGTTCAAATCTCACATACAGTTCGTGCTGTGTAGATCACTTCATCTTTGAAGAAGGAAGAACAAAAACATAGCTCTCAGATCTCAGGTTGCATGCAGCCCTTAGCCTGTGGTCATGCCAGGTGTTAAAAGTGTGGGCGTATCCCAGGGTGCAGAACTCCAACTGATTGGTAAGCAGAGCATTTCTAATTAAATGCATTACTGAGTTGCTCTTGAGTTACAAAGATCAGCTGAAGAGGTTTATCAGTTTAGCAGTGAAATAATAGTTGAGACAGTCCTGCTATATTGTCAACAGGACTCAAGTCTTTTAATGGAGATCATCTGTCTAAGACGAAGCAGCCAGAAAAATACAAATACAAAGTGGGTCATGTCTCTACGAGGCTTTCTGCAGTCATGCTGAAATCTGCTACGACTACTACTACTGTATGTAGAAATTTTGACCACTCCTCTCTGTATACCATCCGAGCTCCCCTCATTATCCCACAATGCTTCAAATCGCAGACCGACAAAGTTAAACTCATTAGCATACTTTATTTGACACTAATTCACTCAGCTGAGACGAGAAGCTCCAGATCTGCTACTGTAGAGGAACCGTTGGCTGCACCACATAAGAAAGAATTGGTTTTTCTTTTCTTTTTGGAGGAGCAAAAAAGGAAGGAGGTGCATGTGCAATGCTCATTAGGGAGAGCCATATGGTGGAGGAAAGAGGAGGAGAGGGGAAAAAACTGGGAGATGGAGAGATGGAGCGGGGAAAGGTACGGCGCTTCGTCTGCATCGCTGGAAAACATCCTCCGTTGTTGAGATGTCTTTGCAGCTGTTTGGAGGCTTCCACCTCACTGCCGTCACATCACTTTCTCCTCTGCTAACAGGTTGTCAGGTTTTTAGTTCTCCTCAGAAGGGTAAATGTGTGTGCAAGCCGAGTATACATTTTTCATTTCAACAAAGAGGAAGAGGAACTGAGGGTTTTTCTTTCGCTGCGTCTCACTGACTTTATGATTGAAGATTACACAAGCAGAAACATACAGAAATATATCAATCATCGTCTTAATGGTACCGTGACGAAGCTGTTAGGAAGGGGGGAGGATGGAGGGATCAGGGCTGAGAGAAAAAAGGAGAGTGTCATTGTGACTCGAGGGGAGCTCATGATAGTGGGAGTCACTTCTCCTCCTACATGTCAGCCTGTTGGCATCTGCTGCCTCCACCGATCAACAAATTATACATGAAATCAATTCCTGCACCTCCGCCAGGGCTCCTACCTCCGTCCCCCATCCTCCTCTTCTATCCTTTACCTTGTTGTGTCTAGCTTCACTTTTATCCACACTCAGGAGAAGTGCCAATGCTTCTCCTCAACATCTCATCTCCTCTCATCCTGGGGCTTCATAACAAGTTGGAGAAGTTGGTACCAAGAAGGAGGCATGAGCTGACCACATCCTCCTCCTCCTCCATCACTCCATCCTTTCCTCTCTCAACATTACCACAGAACAAGAACAAACAAGATATATTCACACAACACCTGTGCATAGCAGCTATGGCACGTCATGGCTAGGGAATGAAGTTAGGTTAAATGCAGGTCTGTGATAGGACACCTGGAGGCAGGGGTCTCCTTCTTGACAGTCTGACACGTAGCGCGCCCATCCACCATCCTGACCTCCACACCCTCGGCACAGTGCTTCATCACTGACCTACGTGAATTGTGGGTTGTGGAATCGTCCAATAAGAACATCATTCCTAAAGAAGCCGCACTGGCTCACCTGATCTTCAGTCCGAGTCAGTGGAGCTCCAAGAAAACCTTGCATGTGACTTCTTTTTAATAGACCACATGTCAGCGAAATGCGATCCTGCTTAGGACTGTGGGAGCATCGCTGGTGCTGGCAAATGACAGAGATAGTGCACGATGATTTAGGAAAGGAGTGAAGAGTGAATGATAAGAAGTAAAGATGAAAAGAGCAGCGCCTTGCAGCGCATTTTAATCAGAACTCCACGGAGCCTTTGAGAAGTTAATATTGAAAGATGCACATACAACATAAATATCTCTTCATATAAAAATGACACTTAACTGATGCTTCTACTCCCCCCGTGTTCGCAGCTCGTAATGAGAGCCTGCAGTGCGAACATTGCGTCCGTAAAAAGCTGGCTGTAAACGGTAAATGAAGTAAACAGGGCTGGAAAGTGACTGCAGACACATATTCTGTAGCGCTGCAGTTAACATCCGCTGCCTTCACCATGCTTTTCCATGAGGATAAGATGAAATGAAAGCCCACACTACTGGCAGGCACTGAAGCTGTAAACCTATAAGAGGCAGTGGGAGAGTAAAACTGGCTGATTTGACTGAAGGCTCTCCATTTCTCAAGGCTATGCCTCCGGTTATCCTTCCTTCCCCCACCTCCTATTTTCCCCCCTCCGGCTCACAGCGGGGATATACTTTAAATCACTTTGTCCTCTACCTAGAAAAACTTTCTGACAGGTCGTTTTGTGGACGGCACAAATCTATTTCTTCCTGTTACAGAGCCAAAAATATTCTTTTCTGTCCCGCTGACTTCGTAAGTTTTGGACACTGATGGCTTTAGTAGAAAGACACCAGGGTAGAAACACACCGGGGGACAAATAGTGCTTTTACTTTCAAGAGAAATGCCTGCACAGCTGTGAAGGTTCCCTGCATTTCATCCCCCAGAAATGTAGCACGGTCACTCGGATGATACCTTAGGCGAGCATGAGTGTGTGTATGTGGCTGGATAAATAGTTGGCACCTCTACATTGTGGACACTACAGTCTAGCTTCGCCTGCAGCTGTTATCTTCAAAGTAACACAGCGATGCTTCAGGGCCGGAGTGTCCTGTTGCCGACCTGTGATGGCTGACTGCACAGACACACTGCAGAAAGGCTGCTGCTTTGTGTGAAGCCCGGCCACGAGACCGGCAGCAGCACGGAGAACAGCCACATGACATCAGCTGTCACAGCTCGGTACAGAAAAAGACATTTTGCTTCGATTTGGAAAAAGAAACGATGCTGATTGCTGTTTGCGAGCCACGCAGGCTAATAAGCGGCGAGACGCATCAGCAGCCTGACACGAATTAAAGAGAGCAGAGAAACAACAGCGGCGCTCATTTCTCCGTCCTCCTCTCTGAAGTGATTTCTTGAGGCCGTGTAAATAATGACTGTCGCTTCTTCCAAAACTCACAATGAAGTAGCGTTTTATGCCGTAACTGCTCAACGTCTGGCTACAACGCCGGAGACCAGTGTTTGTATTCCGTCTCTTACACAACACCAGCGTCCATCCAACATTAACACACAAGACAAGGGCGCCTGCTTTTCACCAGCAGATGTCAGAGCTCCAACAGATTCATGTTTGGGTGCTGTTTGATTATAGCGTCCCTATCCATCTTTAATGTTGACCACATTACATTTCCTATTAGCATAATAAGGGAAATGTTCATTTGCCTATCTTGCAAAATGCAAACAAGTTGACAATGTTTTTCATTTGTTTCCTGCCAAAATATCCGATCAGGCAGACAGGACTCAGGACGCAAACCTTGGTCTCTGGGCTCAAAGCCTTAAAAGTCCCCACCGTTCACCAAACCACCTCCCAGTTACTCTGGGACGTGCAGCACTAGATACATGTAGCGCTTCCTTCATTCAAAAATACATTGACTTTAAACACAATCCAGGCAGAGATTATGATTGTCATCCAACACGGTGTCACACCAAAGCATGTGACAGACAAGCCGGTTCATCTCATCGGTGTCAGGCTTTCAGCTGCCTCGACGTAAAAAGAACAGCTTCTCATTCTGCAGTCAAGTTAGCAACTAGAAATGAGCAACGTCTGGTTGGACTTTCAAAATAAAGTGTGCTGAGAAACATCGCAGGTGAAGGTCGGAGACTGGTTAGGAGAAGATCACAGTTTGGCTTATCCTTCTCTCCTGTCATTATCACACACACACACGCACACACACGCACGTACACACACTGACACTCTGTCTTCTAGTCAATCAATCAGACTTTACTTGTATAACACTTTTTATACACAGCAATGTACCACTTTAGTGCGTTATATAATAAAAACAAGTGAATCAGAGAGTCGATCACTGGCTTTGTCATCAGACTGAACTGTTTCAGTGGGAAAACTATTTAGTGGTATATAAACATGATTTCTTAGAGACAGGTTGGCCCTATCAGGTCAACGTGAATCTTTTTTTAGGCATCAAATCACAATGACAACACTTTGACTCTTCCAAATGTCCCATTTTGCGTTTGAGACAAGCCGCACAAGTTTGAAGAAAAACGTTTTGCTGCTTTAGCTGTAATGAAAGCTAATTGCTACACTCGGGTCACAAACCTGACAGTTTGCCTTTGGGAACATTTAGTTCCAGCTTCATTTTTATTCCTCCAGCCTCAGGCAGCGGTACACTGCGGAGGATGTTGCATCAGGTCTGAGAATCTAAAAGCCAAAATGTTGAACACCCCTGCCAATGACAGAGGTTTTGTGCTGTTCGTTACACTCGACTGGACAGAACTAGTTTGAAAGAAGTGATTAAACTTCTGACCTTCTGATGTGAGCATCCTTAAAACACTGTGACTGCTGTAAAGATGCTCAACTTAAACACCTATACACATTATGGTCCTTGATGGGATGATAAAAATCAATAAACTCCACACAAAACAATAAGCAAACACTCATCACAGCATAAAAGTTATGGAATTTAGCTTTTCAATCTATAAAAACTGAAATCAGCATTACTTTTTTCTCCTGGCCACTTGGGGAGAAAACTCCATAATAAGCTCATATCAAACACATTTGAAATATTATGACCTTGTAAAATAGATAGTGGAAAAGGAAAAGTTGTGTTTCTGCCACACTTTGGTCTCAACCATATCCTGACAAAAATATCTGATTTTTTAGCTGCTAAATGCTCCGCTGTGTTCACCAGCGAGCCTCCAACTGTGTCTGTCTGCTGTTTTTCAGAGCTTTTGCAGTGAAAACAGGTTGACGGTAATTCTGAGAGTCAACCAAAAATGTGAAGTAGCTGTAAAATGAGCTGAAAGAAGCTGAAGTGCTCCATAACGCTGAGGTGACCTGCAGAGGAAACATTCGGTGGGTTCAATAAGTGATCTAAATCACTTATTATGGCCCAGAGAGAATGACACCGGGGCACTCTGCATTACACAAATGTCCAAATCTGATACCTCAGTATGGATCTGTAACAATGCTTAAAGCCTCTAAAGATTTGCTTTCAAAATGCAACCAGATTCTTGTTTGGACTGAGGCACTGAGCTGTTGATTTTACCTCTTTCATGTTGCTTTTTGCTCCCTGATTGAATCAATGTTTTATGCTTTGTTATGTATTCTGACTGTGAGCGCACTGCGTCCAATTCTTCATGCACTCCAGCCTCGAGTAGCAGTGAAGTGTGCTGAAGCTCAGAGACAGGGCAGCTGTCTCCCACTTGTTGTTGGGACTCGGAGTTGAACTGTGTGGTCACTGAGCGGATTGATGGGGGGAGCCATTGCCTACCCTCGGCACCGAGTTGCATCAGCTAATCTTGTGAATAATGCAGAATCATGAATAAACATAAATCAATGCAGTGCAGTACTGTAAAGGAGACCTGCCTTTTTTCCCTTTCCCCCTTTCTTCTTTTCTCCACCCCTGCCTCCATTTTTTTTAAACCCTCTCCTTCTATCTCTTTCTGGCTTTCTCTTTTCTCACCACAAAACACTTTTTTTATTCCCACTCTGCCAAAATCAAACACTCCCACTATTTCCCCCGTCCTCTGTCACTCTCTCCCCGTCCTTTTCTTTTCCTCTCTGGCCACAGCAGTGACAGACATTGTAGTGGCGTAGTGTTGCTGTGTCTCGGTGCGGGCGAGTCAGGCCCGGCCTTCACTCTCAGCTCAATAGCTGCCCGGGTTTCCTCAAAGGCAGCCATCCAGCCGGCACAAAGCCTGCCCACTGGGAATAGACCCACAAAAGAGAAAGGGGCTGCTCGCCTTCTTTGCTCTGCTCCGTCTGAAGCGGCCTGCCTCCACCACCTCCTATAAATAATACAACGCTGCCTCAACAAAAAGAAACCCTGCCCCGCTCCCGCAAGCCTCTGCTTCCATCTCCCCTTTATTCCCTCCCTTCCTCTGCCCTTCCCCTGTTTCCCCTCTCCTCACCTCTTTACCTCCCATTTTACTAAACCAGAAAGCCAGTGCTTTCAAGAACAGGCACATTCAGTAAAATATCACATGAAATGATGTATGGAATCTCTTTGTGCCCATGCACTATCATATAAGGGGTGTTAAAGGAAAGCTAGGGAAAACACTTGTTTCTGATTAGCTGGGTGCTGTTTGGTATTTGACCACTTTTCTAAAACAGTGCATACGGTAGATCAAGCTGCACGGAACCACAGCATTTCCGGGTAATGCTGTTTTCCTTAATACTAAAAGTGCCAAACAATGGATGATTTAAAGGCAGACTGCAGTTCAAGTAGGTGGTCATGGTCTGCTGTGTGAGGGATTTGCACTCAGATGTGCTGATGCGGGAAATAACAACAGACAGATGGATGAAGGGACAGACAGACAGATAAAAATCAGGAGATCTCAGCCCCTGCTTCTTCTGTCTTTCCCTTGCCCCTCATATTCATGCACGTGGAATACTGAATTGATGGAATATCATTTCACTAGTTACCTAACAAGACGTGGGGTGCAGCATGTGGAGCACAGTCTCTGGTTCAGGTCCTACACGTTGGGGGTTGTTCTTACGAACAGCATTTCAGAAAGCCAAAGGCAGCTTTTCAGCTGTTGCATAATTATGTGATATCATACATCAGGCCTCTGTGCAATAATTTATGTGTTTCCATTGCTATTTTGTTTACGTACTCGCATATAAAGCAAATGCAACAATCTGAGTTGTTTCTGCTTTTTTGGCCATTTAGATTTTCTCGGTGGGAAACCCAGATCAAATATGTGCATGAGCCACTGCATGTTTGTGGCAGCATATGAATGGCTGCGTGCATGTGTTGGTGTAATTTATCAGTGTATTAACGTGAATGTGTGCACAGGGATTAGGCCGCTATCAGCGAAGCTCTCCCAGCCTGTCAGGCTTTAGGACGAGCCTGGACAAAGAGGCTGATTTCAATGTAAATGCAGCAGCTGAGAGGACACAGCTCTCTCAGTGGGGTGACTTCCACCCTCCACACACACACACACACACGCACACACACACACACACAGAAACACCATGAGCTTTCAGATCAGGATACACACACTTCAACATATTCACAGAAATAATAAATACACAGTGTTCGGCCTCCATCTACTCCATGTGTAGGAAACATGATTTTATAGATTCTCTTGGAACTTAAAGATGTGTCATGTGTGCCTCTGCACCTGTCAGTAATTACAGATATAATCTGGTCCACGGCGTTGTGCTGTGGCCCTGCGCTGGCCCTCACAATGCCTGGTCCATCATTAGTTCAACCACTATCCCCACGCCTGGCCTCTGCACCTCTTATTACATGCAAATAGTGCCGCTTTATCTGAGTGGTGAATGAGACCCCCGTCTCTAAAGAATGGGACACCCTCCCCGGCCACTCAAAGCCATTCCTCCATCTATTACTGCATTCTCTGCTTCAGTGCAGACAGCACAGATCTCATGGCGTCAGTGTGAAAAGAAGGACTGTGGTGGCTGGCGGGATGCAGATAAGTGCTGGGCGCAGAGCTGTCAGTGTGACTGCTTGATGAACTGAACAGCTAATGATCAAACGTGGACAACCTCAGCCTGTTAGTACATGCAACTAAAATCTGTTCTCAAACACTTTGACATTTATCTTCTATTTTCTTGTGTTTTATCCCTGCTTCATACTCCACTTTGACTCTGACTGATTGAATGATGGAGAAAAAGCAAAACAAAACAAGCACACGTTTAACAGCTCATTACATGGATTACATGTTAGAGGCAAGAAAAGGAAAACTGACAGCAGACAAATTTCATTTTGTAGTTCTGCCACAGTATGTATTCTACTTACTATCTCATCATTTGTCTCAGTAAATCTCTTTTTACTGTTTTGTTTTAAATTATTTTGTCTTTTTTTCTGACAAAAACTTCCAGATTTTATCGTCTCTGTTGCAGCATATCTGCCTTTAACAGTGTTTATGAGTTGTGATGTAAAAAAAAACTCCTGGAAATCAACTTGTCATCTGCTCCCTTTTGAAAAACAAAAAGTTTGTTATTAGTTGGATGCTGAAGTGTAACTACTTCAACATCATCAGCACTGAATTTTCATGTCTTTTTCCCCATTTTGTTCACACATTTTATAAGAATCTCTGAATGTTTACAGCAGCCAAATGCAGGCTAATCCACACAACCCGAAATCTTCAGCAACAGATACACATTCTCCTTCTTCTTCTTCTTTTTCCAGGTCAAAACGTAGACCACTATGACACAAGAAGCATTGAGCTTCCACCTCTCCAAGAGGAAGCTGGCTGATGTTAAAACAGACTAAAACAGGACTAAACAAAAGAGGAGATACAGCAGCGACACGTTCACTGCCACACTTCAGACTGAACACCTCTCATTCCAGACAAGACGTTGAATTTTTAAAGAAAAGGGAAAAAAAAAAACATGTTTGGTGTGACCTGCAGTAATCATGTTCCACTGAAACAGTTCGGATCATTAAAGTTTCGCCTCGTGAGTGCTTCTGCATGCTTCCACATTGAGCGCCGGAGTGTGCGTGCTGCTCGTGTCTGCTTCTTGCATGGTAATGAGCACGTACCTGTCAGGCAGTCGTGTGCAGGATGCTGCCTCAGGTCAGTGTTTGCTGCCAGAGGATGCCTTTCCATGACTGTTCCTTCGTGCACACACCTGTATGCTGTCCCCGCTCTCTGTCTGCAGCTTGACATTTGGTACAGTGAAGATAGAAGACACTGCAGGGGGAGAAGACGCGAGCGGATTAGAGGCATGCAGGCTGACAGGAAGCAGAACATTTCCAAGTGAGTTGTTAAAGATAGAGATGGTTATTAAAAAGTGAATATTTGAATATTTATTGCAGCGAGAGGCCTTTTAGGTTTTAAATGTTTTTGCCGTGAGGAGAAGTGGATTTTAAATTGCTACATGTGACATTTTTGTCGCGATGTGACATCACATCTGCTCGACCAATCACGGTTGACAGCACTGCTGCCTACACCTGAAAGAACCTGGAAATTACTGGAACACTTGCACTTGGTATCATCTTATGCAACGTCCTATATCAGTTCCAGGAACTTGTCTCCAAAGCAAGGGGATAAGAGAATGTGGCTCAGGAACCAGGAACCTACTGCTATAATCCTGGAAATATAAAAAGCTTCCTCCAGAATGGGAGAAAATGAGATTTTGTCACCCTTAAGGAAATATTCTGGAAAGTCTATACCCTCATTGATCCACCATATGAATCAGTATTAACTTTGATGAAACTAATAATGACCCAATTTTGATGAATTGCTTGATTGATTACATGATAGCAATTTATGGTCAAATATTTGCATGTGACCAGTTAGCAATTTAAGTAGATTTACCACCGTGTCAGGTGCCCCTTAGTCCTGTTCATACTCTGCACAGATGCTGTGTTTTAAGTGACAGACAGCTCTTCAAATAGGCAGAAAGTGTACGATGATCTGCTTCTGCTCTGATTTGCAGAGCTGACAGGCTTTTTTGCTACAGCCGGGTTTTCAGAGTCTGATGCCATGAGCCCACCATCCAAGACCTGAAGTGGTTTTTGGCCATTTATTCACAATGAACATTAGATAATTACACACCCACTGAATCTAAAAACACGCCTCTCATGTGTGTGTGTTCAGATTTGACTGAGTGATGATGAGTGTCGCAGCCTCTGCTGCTGCACATGCTGACTGTCGGTGAGCAGGTCAGACTACCAGCATGCACCTGTCCCTTTCACCTCACACACTGTCTCTGCCTCACACCTTGACCTCTGCACCCCCTTTTCAACTATCCACGCGCCCCTGGGAAGGCCTGCCTCACAGTTTGAACACATCTATGGCTGAGGGTATTGTAGTATTCACAGTGACCTGGCACGCCAAAGTGATGGAGAAAACATGGTGTCTCAGGAACAACGTTGGAATAACTGCAGTAATAAACTCATATCCGAGAAAGGTTTGATGTGGATGAATATGAGTAAAGGAAAGATAGGAAATAGTAACTCCATGTAAGGGACGTACTTCCAGAACCTCTGGCTTCTCTGACTTCACAGACTATGAGGATATTAGGAAGACTTCATTCTTATTAGGGCACATGGATTCACATACTCCTCTTCTCCAATCTTGGAACCCATCAGCTACCTTCTGATGATGATTTAGCCCCTGGGGGCCACGGCCAGTGTTTCAGAGCTTCTGATATAACCCGCAGATATTCGGATAACGGATATCTGGGCCAACACTTCCTCTTCCGTCTGCCTGTGATTATTTCAAGTAGGTCTATCTGAGGACCCGCAGTCGCTACAGGACATGCCTACTACATTACTACATGATAAAGCTGAAAATGGTTAGGTTCAGGCACCAAAACTACTTGGTTAGGGTTTGCAGGTAGACTCTTCTCCATTTTTTACAGTGTGATTAACAAATCTGGATGTTTTTCCTGTGACATTTTGGCCAATCTCCATTAACAGATATCAGCATATGAATGCAGATACATTTTAGAAATGCTAATAAAAAGCTAAATCATTGTTTACCTGTTTACCTGCATGCAACCACGGACCGATCAAACACGACTGGTCAATACTAGCCGGACTACAAACGGAAACCAGAACGCTTCTGAAACCCTCGCCTACAGATTCTGCCTTCACATACGGATACGTGTTCTGTGACTAAAGGCAGTGGGTTTTGCCACGAGAGCAGGGGAACCGGAGGACAACGGCTCTGTCTAAACATTTCTTTTGTTTCACTTCCAGATTCATGTAAATCTACCAGAGTCCAGAGAGACAGGGGTTTTCCCAAGGCCTTCGCTCTCACTTCTTACACTGCCAGACACCCACACACCCTCACTGAAATCAAATTAAAAATGTCACAATCCAATCCGCACAGTAACAGCAGCCCCGAGAGCCCTATTGTCTCAATAATTCTGTCATTGTCCCGGGTAATCTGTCTGCGTATTGTCTGGATAAATCCATAACACACATGACAATAGAGTGCACAGCTGGCCATAGAAAACATGCTGTTCATCCTCACAGGAATAACATGGGCCATTTACTTGAAAGCTCCATCAACTTCTCAGTCGTCTGCGGCTCTTTTTTCTGGGCCATTTTATCCTTTACTTGGTTTGTTTTGGAGTGCTGTAGTACTTCATGTTGTAGCTGCAGAGCAGTACAGCATGCTCTCGCCGGGTTGCTCCCACAGTCTTTCCTGGCTGAAGAACACGATTGCCATGCTGCAGCTGTAGCCAAATACTCACAACTGGAGTAATTAGCCACTTCTTTATCTCCCATTCCTTTCTCATTTGCATAAATTTGACACATCCTTCCCCCACAAAAGTGCAAGCGGCAAATCCACACTTGTCTTCCACACACACACACACACACACACACACACACACACACACACACACACACACACACACACACACACACACACACACACGCAGACGATACTTTGTGTTTATCCACTCCTGTCCTCATTTTATGAAGCTGTTTTAATTCATTCCCATTCTTCCCTCAGTGGCTCTGCTGCTTCGCCTGTGTGTCACATGTACGTGCAGAAAAGAGAGAATCAGCGAGAGAGAGAGATAAAGGGAAAACAGAGAGAAAGAGAGAGCGAGCATGACAAAAATCAAAATGAGCCATCTCTCCTCTCTCCCTGTCTTAGTGACCGCCACTTTCTGATTCTTTTCAGACGTGACAACCTGCTGGGCGCTGATAACAGGATTAATAACGCTGAAAAATCCTAATCGGGGGGAATTAAAAATGGAATTCTACCATTAATATTACCACCATGTCAGCGGCAGCACACTCAGGTCTGCTGAGCAGGCTTTTCACATCACTAATGAATAACAGCTTAAGGGATTGGTGATGTATGTATATGTAGCCTGTCAAATATTATGGATATGCAGTCATCTCTGACACACTTCCATGCAATAACCCAATTCTGTAGGATTAATTGAAATATAGCTGCGAAGCTTTGCTAAAGCCTCTGACTCTTATACCCAAAATACACATGGGAAATCAACAGTATTAATAAAAATCTGCTTCTAAATTGAAGATGTGTTGAAAGTTAAGATGCTGTGTGTTTCTGAGGTGCGGTGTTTTCGAAAGCTGGGGCTTTTATTTAAAGAGCACCACGGCGTGCTGCTGCTCTGGGCGAAACAACAAGTCAGGAGGATGGAAAAATCAAACAGAGCACGTTGCTGCGGCCAGCAGAGGTCCGGCCGGGCTCGCCGTCCCAACGGCATCCACATAATAAGACAGGCTTTCTCTGCATGAACAAAAACAACCCCGGGTCACTGCTCGCCGCCTTCTTTGCAGAGAGACAGAGGCAAAGACGAGGAGGATACTGTATGATCCAGAGGAGCTGAGGGAGCTCAGAAAAAGAGATGAAGAAAAACACAAAGCAGAGAGAGAGGGAGAGGCAGACAGAGGCCAACTTTCTGACTGTCAAGGTAACTCTAGTTTTAAGGAAGCAAAAATAGATCTGCCCATTTATAAATATGTTTACTGTTACTGGATGTAACTAATGTCACGAGTTCTTGAAAACAATGGCTATTTTATCTGCTTACCGGCAATTTTTCATTTCAACATCACCTGATTTTATTGCACAACAACAAAAAAGCCACATAACATAGGAACATTATCATTACCTCAACATACATTATACTACAGTGCTCTACTGGATGCTAACATACACTACATTGTGCCTGTGTATGTGTATAAAGGGCCGTGTAATTGCAGGTTTTTGTTCCAAACGAGGAGGAGCACACCAGGCTGGAATCAATTAATCAGCTGATCTTACTTCAGCTGAAAACTAAGTGATCCCTTGATGCTGATTGGTTGGCCTGGTGTGCAGCCACACGGCCCTTTATGGAACCAGTTTGAGATGCCTGCACTATGGTATGACATATTCTGTGATTGCTTCTTGAGGCCCATTTTATCCAACATTTGTTTACAATTGGGCAAGTTGGCACCATTAAAACTATGCTGAATTAGTATTAGAAGAAAACATCAAAATGTGATGGGTATCAGACAAGTTCTGAAGTCATAAGGAGTACCTTGTTTTCTATGATTTCTAAGTAGACTTCATAAACAAGAGATGGGATTGGAGACAATGATCTGGGAAAGAATATGCAGATAGACCCTGTAGATGAGCCAAATCAGTGAGGGAAACGACAAAGACCAATGTGCTTAGCATGCACCTGTCCTTTTCACCTCTCACAGTATCTTTGTGTCACGGGTCTCACTCTGTGTCGCCCCCATGGGATGGCGTATGCTATAGTATAAACACAAAATACCAACAATGTAGATATGATGGCCTACGAGCACCGCTCTGATGTACGAGCTGCCATCACAGACAGGTGGTGTGCTGTGTTACGTACTGTCCTGCAGCTCACAGAGCCGTGGAGGAAGGTTGCTGAAGTATTCGTGGTTCAGCGCTGCCTGGGCTGACAGCCGGTTCTTTGGGAAGCACTGGAGGAACCTGGAGGCCAACTCCTCAGCATGGTCCACATAGCCCAACCTGACAAACACAAACACACGTTATCAAAGAGGGAGACAGCAGAAACATACATGAGAATGAGAATACAGGCAGTCAACCTATTAAGACCCAAGGAAGCACCCGCTTCTGTTTCAACCAAATTAAATATGAGTCACCTATCATACCATGCACTCATCCCTCTGAGAAAGCAACTCAGATTCTCTCCAATTCACAGGGCTGCTGACAACAAAAAAACAAGCCTTTTAATTATGCTGAAGGTTTGCTGACTCAAGAGGAAAACACTTCTCCACACACACACACACATGCAAAGGAGAGCACACACACATGCTCACACCTTTTCTCTTTTGAGCTTGCCTCACACATGGCGACTGGGTCACCGTGAGAAACGGAGTTCGTTAAAGCACAGGGTGTGCGTGTGTGTGTGTGTGCGTGTGCACGTGCGCGTGCGCGAGCGTGCGCTCGTACTGGGAGCCACTGAACTCCTGAACCGGTCCCACCTAGCAGCGCCGAGGGGGAGAAGAGATTGAAAATAAACGAACAGCAACAAATTCAGTCAGTAATTAGGCATCCACCGCATTAAATAAACATGATGTTATTCAGCGCAGCTCGCCGGCCTGCCGCTCGCAGTGCTCAGAGTGCCTCTCATGTTCTGCAGGCTTCTCATGGTTGGCTCCCCAGTCAAGCACTCTGACAGCCACTCCCATGGCTCTCAATGGGGATCTCAACTCGACTTATCAGCGGAGAGACAGAGGGGGATAAATCTCTGTTCAACTCATCAACGCCACTCAGCAAAGAGGCAGAGATAAAGTTAATGAAGTCCATCAGGGCCTCGTCTTGCTTCTTTCTCATACAGCTGGAGCACTCTGTGTAACTCCACTGCAAAGTTTAAAGACAAACTACTCTTTGTGTGAAACTACGCTGGTGGAAAAAGGCCTCCTCGATTACTCGTTTAATGATATGGGTTTTTAAGGTCAATGCTGAGCTTTAGTTTCACGCAGCTGACAGACAGTATTTTGTGCAGCTATTCAATATTTCTGAGCTTCTGCCACGGGTGGCAGAAAATGGATGTGAGAGGTTGTTATTGAGTTTCAATGCCTAGACATTCAGCACTCTTTGCAGTTCACCTAACCTTAAATTCAGCATGCAAGAGGAAGATTTCCTGCTATGGAGAGCACAGTCTGACCCCCTCATGGCCCCTTATGTCGATAATACACTAGCATAGGGCTCATGGGAAAAATGGTGTTTGTCTAAGGCTGCCAAAAAACATAAACAATAAAATATGGCCGCAAGCAGCAGTTCAGGGCCTTTTGCGCTCAACAGACAGAAGCAACTCAATCAGTCAAAAGTTCAGCTGCGAGCAACAACGAGAGGTTTCACGAAGGTGAGCAAAGTCTCTTCAGCTAGTTTGACTCTATTCAACAAAGGAGGGAGACCAATCACACGCTTCTTTCATCATCACACAGCCTGCAGCATTTCAGTAATTACACACTCAACATTCCGCCATTTGTCGTTACAGGTAAAGTCATAACACCAAAGTCCTGATGCTGCGCTTGGTGCCAGGCATTGGTGCCAGTTCTGTTGAAGCCTATGGGAGATGCATGGAGACGCACACTAAAACACAACATATCTATGTCGTGCGACCTTTGAAGAGGAAATGCCTCTGCCAAATGAAGGAGCACACTTCAGAGAATCCTGACTGATTTTTTTCATGTGTGCATTTGACTGTTTGCAAATAGCATCGAAAGATGATTACAGGCATTCTTTACAGGACTCACAGCAAGTCACATTACAATACCCACTAACCGAGCTGAGGGCTTGCAAGTGTGGCGCCAATGTGCGTTCATTTCCCTGTAAAACGTCAGGATTTCTCAGCATCTGCGACTTTAATTTTGAACATTCTTTTTAGGAATCCCACGACTTTATGAAAATGAAACACTAAACCGCTGGAGTGCCTTTACTGTCTTTACCATTATTGTGGTGAAATAAAACTTCTAATAAATCTCTAAAAAATAAATGAAACTCTCAGAATTCATATGTTCTGGGTAACACTGGGTGTGTCTGCGAGTTCATTTCGCTCGACGCAGGCTTTGCTTTGAAGTCTCTCTGCAGGTGGACAGACAAACAGGTAGATATGCGTAGGTGTGAAATCACCTGGATATGAGCACGTTGGCCTCGGAAAAGTGTTGATGTGCAGTCGGTGTACATTCCTTCCTGCTATTGCTGTCAGCTAGGCTGAGTGAATAATCGCACATCTGCAGTAAGATCGATAGCATCTCCCAAAACTATCAAACCGCTGCAGGTGATGACACATTGCCGGCACAGAGAAGCATTCCTTCTGCAGCGGTGCGTGGCGCGGGCTTTTTCATGGCGCTCTATCAGAAAACGACACGAAGACCCGCTAGAGGCGAGGCAGAGGAAACCACCTGCCTGCATCGTCCCCCAATCACAGCGGAAAGTGGCAGAGCAGTCCCTTTGTTCGAGCAAAGCAGCAACCAGGAGGCGCTCTGGAAGAAAGCCTTTGTGTTTTTTGTCTGAAGACATCCTGTGAGGAGCTTTCATCATGTCTGACTCATTTGACGATGAGGGTGTTGTGAGGGCAACCTGGAACTGTACGTGGCGAACAGGCCTTAGCATGCACCGATCGCAGCTGTCAGGTTCAGCGTGGTGGTCAACAGCTACGGATTACGAAAAGCTGATCCCAACATTTGAGAGTAAATTATCTACGTCAAAACAAAGAAGAAATGTATTTTTATTAGCTTTGAACAGCGGGCTTGCTACTGGAAGGTCACAGATCCAATCCCCAGACTCCCGGGGGGTCAGCTGAGACTGTCTGAGCAGCTTCCAGGTGTAGCTGTACAGAGAGGGTCCTGCAGAGAGCTCGGTTCTCACTGAAACTTCCTTCAATAAACAAGAGTTAAGTCAACAAGTCCTCCAGATTAAATGACAAAATAAGTCATTTCTCCATGCCCTCCAGAAGTAAAGAGTGAAACTTGGTCTGTTTTATGTTGCGACGCTGCTCTGGCTAAGCTTCGGTTTTGGCACAAAAACCATTCGGCGAGGTTAAGCTAAGATCATGGTTTGGGTTAAAACTATTACATGGCTGAGGTTAGCCGGCCTTTGTCATTGTGGTTATAATAATAAAAACGTGGTTAGTTTTAGGGAACGATTGCTTCGTTGGGCCATCCAGCCTCCCAGACCTCCCACCTACACAGACTTTGCTGCTCTATAATAACGTCACCTGACTTCCTCCTTTGTGCTCATCACAATAACTACGGCCGCTTGAGGTCGTTGTTGCTTGAGCATTAACAGATGTTGTTTTGGGGCTCTCGTGGAAAAGACTGTGAGGACAATCTGATGTGACAAGTCGGGTGATGAGCCGTCATTATCGTTATCAACTGATTTGTTGATCATCGTTTAAATCAATTTTTTAGTCTAAAAAGTGTTTTTTAAAAAAGTGGAAAATGCCTCTCAGTCCCGGATGACTTCATCAAACCGTTCTGTCCGACCAACACCACAAAAATGAAAGACATTTAATTTATGGTCATATAAAAGAGAGAGAAGCAGCAAATCTTCACATTTTGGAAGATTCCAGTCAAGCTGGAAACAGAGGAAGTTTTGTATGTAGACCTTTTTTCGATAAACTAAATCAACCGCTAACGTTGTTGCTCATTAATCGTCTCTTGATCTCTGTCAATCAACTAATCTTTGCAGTGCTTAACCTTGGCATTTACTATTACTATATTTACCCTTATTAGTTGCAATAAGAGTAATAAAAATGTATTTGCGCCTATATTATGTCAAATCAGATCAAAAAGCATCATGATAATTCATCTAAGTTAAAAGCCAAATAGTGATCATTCATCATGCAGTATGTACATAATCAAACTGTTTAATTTTCATTATATTAGAGGGGAATGACACAGATTCAAGGAGCCAAGAGAGGACAAACGTCTCACCAAACCTGCTCAACCAGCTGATAGTTCACAAAAAAAGTCTCATCTCATCTCATATCTCTGAAGAACTCTTTAGAAATAAAAGTAAAAATCCCTCGTTCTTTGGTCCATGGACCAAATTCATTGAAATCAGTGGGTACGTTTATATATTCAGAAAAGAGACCAGGGGCCTCTTTTCTGAAAGTGTTCTTAGATTTCTACTTGTACTTTCTCTTCAGATTCATGATGACGCTGAACATAAAAACCTTGCTTAAGCAGGTTCTGAGAATCCCATTTGTAACTTACACATCTGTGATGTATAAATCTCAAATCAACTGAAAGTGACAGCACCTGCCGTACGTCTTCCTCTTATATAAGACAGCACAAACGAGTTTAGTCAGGAGGAGGACAAAGAAAAGCAAACTTTTTGGAAGTGTGACGGTAGAGGAGACTGAAGCAAGGTAACGTGCACAGTTCAGTGGACTCAACGGTGGGAGTGTGTCCCCACTTCAGTGAACGAGGTGGAGCTGATGTTAAACAGACGTGCTCTGACCTTACACTGCAAGGGATAAAAAGAACGGCCATACATAACCGCAGCATTAAGGCACCAGGGGGAGGGCCTGGCAAGCATGTTCAGACAGCTCATGCAAAGTTCACCACAGGCTTGAACACATATGTTTCCCTGCTTAAGTCATGCATAAGATCAAAACTGATCCTAAGTCAGTTTAGGAATAGGGCTACATGACTGGAAATATAACATCCTGGCTGGATAGAGCAGTAAACTTATCATATATGTTTCTATAACGTCGATAATATCTAAACTGTATACATCAAAAACTGCACCCTGAATGATTAACTGTATGTCCATCATTCACATTTGAAGAAAAACAGCAGAGAGAAAACAGACAGGCTGAAAACAGAAACAAGAGAGCAGGAGAGGGCGAGCCAACTCCCAGGGCAGAGACAAAGTGAGCGTATAGGTTCATATCAAATTCATCGTTCCCTGGCCTGGGATAAAAGACAGCAGAGAGGAAGTGATGGTCATTAACATTCCACCTCACTTTCTTTCTTCACATTTTTATTTCCTCCTGGACTGGAGCGAGGCCACGAGACTGGGAGGGGGGGGGGCAGACGGACAGAGAGGGAGCGGCGGGAAAATCCACCCCAACCCACATTACTCTGCTCTCCATTTGGCATCAAAGCTTTTCAATAGACATCTTTAAATGTTGGAAATGCATGTAATAACTCAGTTTAAGTTTTAAAATTGAGGCTGCAAAGCTTTCATATGAGTGCCACTCAAATTTTAGCAAACAGGTTGAGGTCAGGGGTCAACTGCTTGCACTTAAAACCTCTAGAAGACATGAAGCAATCAGCAATGTGGACACACATGTCACTGCAGGATCGCCAGGTGGAACACAGCGTCTAAAAATGAACCTGGTCAATTAGTTGTAAGGCTGGTTGGGTCGATGTATTTATATAGACATGTTAATTGAAGGAAGTGTTCACGCACTTTAGTGTGAAAGGGGATGAGCCATTGTATTACGAGAATTTACTTAGTGAAACTATATTTAACATAATTTACAGCAGTTTCTTTATTGCTAGGTGAGGCTAATTTAGTCGGGATAAATAAAGCAGCTTTCATTCAAATGTCATCAATCAATCAGTCGTCAAACCAAAAGGATTGCTGTTGAGGTGCTCAGCCCAAAATGTTATCAAAACGCCCATCGTTTCCACTGAAACCTCCACGAGCCTTGACGTGGGACTGACGAACACAACCCCAGATGACCGAGATGCTGATTCATGCAGAGATGGAATGTTTGGCACGTTGAGGTCAGTAATTTGCGGCGTAATTCTTACATTATGGATAACAGGCAGATTCTTCCCATATTCTCTCAGGATTAAGGACACAGATGACCTATGTAATTATTCTAAATCACAGGAGGAATCCAGGTATTAGGAGCCCGTTGTGATGAGGGCTTTGGTTGGCAGGGATGGATGTTGGCTGAAGCAGCTATACTTTGTGATTCCAGCTGATCAGACAGCTGCAGTTTTACATAAATCACTTGCCTGGTGCTGCTTTAAAATTCCCTGTGGAAAAGAGACAAACTCCCCTTTGCCCCCTGTGGTCTCTCCTCCAGATGTGTGCCTGAGGCAAACGGTGGCACACATCTGGGGGGGGGGGGGGTGCCCTTTCTCTGCCATATGCCTCACATGTCCCAGAGCAGGATCCCACACGCGTGTGCTGCAGGAAGGGTGTCGGCTCGAGGGGGAGCATGTGGGCCGCAGAAAGTGTGGAAAGAGTGCGTGAGCTCGATGACAGTGTGTTCACTACCCACGGGAGTTTGTCTTTAAAGACAGGAACCAGAAGAATAATGCTCCCGTCAGCTGCAACACACTATGACATAACATTATACATATACAGGCACACACACACACACACACACACACACACACACATGCAAAACTCGTATTTGAACAGTTCACTTACTTATTCCACGCTTGTCTGAGCTTCTTAGCGCTGTACACTGTAAAGCGGTCTGTGATGGGAAGACAACAAACCAACAAATCAGTCATTGAAGTATCACTTGGCATCTGGTTAACTCCTGAATACAGACAAAACCCATGCTGACAATCTGCCAGTTAAATGCTGCATTGCTTAATTGCAAACATTCATGTCTTATATCCTAAATTCTCAAATAGTGACATAAAGTAAAACCCAATATAAGAGACGTTTTAGTGAGAAGCCTCTTTGCTTCCTGATCTGCTCCTGCTCTGATTTGCTGCAGAGGCTGTTTGCTGTACATGCAAACTCCAAACTTTCTCCATATTTCCTTGTTTTCTTGATGAATTCAGTATAACATACATGACCACAGCATGTGTTCCATCAGTACAACAACAGAGTCATGTCATGATCCCCATTCTGCTACTCTGAGTTTCTTTATTGAGGAGAAACACTGTTTTTATTCACTGAGCAGATTCTGTTGCTTCCATTTGGCCATTTTTTCCCAGTCGCTGCTAGTTCATCATCAATGAAACTCATCATTGGCTCGCATTGAAAGCTCAGTGTGGCTCAAAGGGCATGCCTCTGAAATAAGTGTTTGCAGGAAGAGACAGGAACTTAAACACACTTAGAAACTGGCAGAAGAAAACCAGTATGAGTTCACTGTGATGAGCATGTCCTGACACTGATGGAATTAATGCCGTGGAAACATCCTTTATGCTGAATTTACAACAGCAGTCATTACAGTGCAGGTAATTCACCCCTCCTCAATATGTTTTAGCCCAGTGACGGCCAGTTATTAGGTCTCTCTATGGTTCAAATAGTTCATTTGAGAATTCACAGCAGGCTTATATTCAGAAATGGAGTGTGCTATAAATAGCACCACCCATAACATGAACTTGCAGGAAGTTTTTATTATTCATAACAATCTCTTGGATGAGAGGTGAAACATTTTCAAGCATCTACAAACCAAGTCCAGTCGACCTTGTTTGATGACTGCGACCTGGGTGACATCAGCCACAGAGGCGTTTCACGTTAAATAAGTAAATCCTGTTCCAAACTCCAACCTCACCTTGACCAAAACAACAGAATCAGTCTTAGTGCCACTAATTGTTGAAAACCGCGTGCTAAAGTGCCCTCTTGGAAGCCAAAACGCGCGCTAAAGTGCCCCCTGGGAGCCAAAATGTGTGTTAAAGTGCCCTCTTGGACACCCAAACGTGTGCTAAAGTGACCTCTTGGATGCCAAAAATCGCGCTAAAGTGCCCCCTGGGAGCCAAAACACGTGCTAAAGTGCCCTCTTGGAAGCCAAAACACGCGGTAAAGTCCCCTTTTGGATGCCAAAACGCGCACTCAAGTGCCCTCTTGGAAGCCAAAACACGCGCTGAAGTGCCCTTTTGGATGCCAAAACGCGCACTTAAGTGCCCCCTGGGAGCCAAAATGCATGTTAAAGTGCCCTCTTGGACACCCAAACGCGTGCTAAAGTGACCTCTTGGCGGCCAAAAATCACGCTAAAGTGCCCCCTGGGAGCCAAAACGCGTGCTAAAGTGCCCTCTTGGATGCCAAAACGCACACTAAAGTGCCCTCTTGGATGCCAAAACGCGCGCTAAAGTGCCCCCTGGGAGCCAAAATGCATATTAAAGTGCCCTCTTGGACACCCAAACGCGTGCTAAAGTGACCTCTTGGACGCCAAAAATCGCACTAAAGTGCCCCCTGGGAGCCAAAACGCGCGCTAAAGTGGCCCCTGGGAGCCAAAACACGTGCTAAAGTGCCCTCTTGGACGCCAAAACGCGCTCTAAAGTGCCCTCTTCAGTGGCGAGGACACTCTATATGTGCCCTTTTTTTCCTTTTCGCCCCTGCCCTTCAAAAAGTCTGTGCACGCCACTGAAACTACGTATGATTCTTTGACAAGGCTGTTGTTTTTATCCTGACAACATAAAAACATGAGAGCTGTTATCTATAACAGGTGTAACTCATTGCATTAACAATGTGCTGTTCAGTTTCAGTGCCTGAGAAAGCCGAGCAAGTGTGCTGGCTCACCTTAAAGGAATGTAACTGTAATTTACGTAATTGATTACACCTGATTTTCCCGCTTTGCCATATTAAAATGCCTGCTGGCTGCGTCACCCGCACTGACTTTTAAAGAGGACTATCAGGAAAAGCAATTCAAATAGCTGAAATTGCATTGCAATGTGTGTTGCTTCGTATGTTATCTTGCCAAATTAAGGAGTGGCTATCATTCCACAAATGCTGTTGAGTAATATTGTACGAGCTATGTACTTCTGCTCCAAAGCCAGACCGCACTAAATTGTCCCAATTTTGAGAGGAGTTTGGTGAGACAGTCTCGCCATATTTCCACAGCTATGTTCATTACGCTGCGAGTGTGCGACGCTCTGCGCTGCTCTCTTAATCTCAGCCAAGACTGCCATGTGGACACACAGTCAGGCTGAGCCGCCGACCGACCGGCCACCGCACAAGCTAGCCAGCCACCCGGCGAGCTAGCCCGCCTCCCACGCTGCCAGCCTAATCCTGCTCGCCGACCGTCCAACTGCCTTTCAATTTCGGCCTTCGGCCTGCCAGCTAGCCGACAGCGGGTCCGGTCACCCAGCTCAGTGCCAGGGCTGGCCTGAACCGGCCCCGGCTTCCTGAGCACCAGAGGTGAAGGCTGCCGGCCAGAGTACCCAGAAATAGGCAGAGTGGAGGTGAGAGAGAGAGAAATGACCAGCTTGAATGAACACGATAAACACAGTTTTAGATGCTAACAAAACTTAATGTATGCGACTTTCAAGGTCACAGACCCCCATCCCCTGGGGTTCTCAGATGAAAACAGCTCTAAGCACTTTGGACTTTCACTCACGACACCTGACAAACAAGGTGAAGATCAAAATGAGATCTCAGCCATGAGACAAATCATGCTTCTCTCCTGCTAGTCTGCAGAACACTGTGTAATCTACAATTATGCCTGCACTTGAACATGATGATATTGTATCTATGCATGCCTCTGGACTGTTTACAGCACACTGCAACACATTACAGGAGATAAACTCACAACTCATTCTCTGAAAAGGTGGGATTGTCCTATTCAACCACTTGAGGGGAGTTGAATTGTACATTATTTATCTATGAAAGTCATCACCTCATGTTCAAACTGGAACAACTGATTTTCTAGTTACAACTAGAATGGGTGACAAAAACTTTCAAATCTCACGTTTCATTTGAAGACATGGTGGCTTTACACTGACTTGTAGAGGGCACTTGTTAACTGTTTTCTTTAATCTGCCACTATGAGCTATGCAAACTGTGGTTCTGATTTTCTGTGCGCTTGTCTGTCCTTATATTTTCTATACACAGATCTCGCTTGAAAAATAGATCTTGAGCTCAGCGAGACTGCCTGTTTCGATAAAGACTGGATGAATAACAGCTTTTGGGAAACAGTTTTCCCATTTTCTCCTTTTAATTCTTATAGATAAACATCATTTGGCTTACTGTTGTGTATGACATGTAAGTAACATTGTTTTCTGACCTGAGGTAAGACAGAGGAGTAGAGGGAAAGAGCTAAAGCGAGATATGACTGGAAATGAGGAAGTATCTGTGGAACCTTTTCACAACCACAGAAATGTGAAAAATAAGTGGCGCCTCTCCTCTGAGGTCAAGCCGCACAGTCATGTCTCAAATCCAAACGTTAAAGATATACTGCAAACGCTGGGCTGAAAAAAAATTAAAAAAACAACGGAAAATATTATGAAGTAATAGTGAAAATGTGATGAATCACAACCAAAAAATAGAATCAGCCGCTGTGTTTTGGGAAAGTGTGCAGATAGCAGTCAGCTCAGAGGACCCCAGTGCTGTGGAAACTTCTCCTCAATCACAGGGAGGTTTTCCCACACTGATGCAATACTGCCATCTGCTGCTGACTGCAGGCTCTGGAGCCCATTGACTTTATTGTATTGGAATACTGCAAAGAACTCATCAAGGGCAAATAGTTTGTACAGAGAATAATATCAGTCCAGTGAATTCCTCAGATTAATATTCAGTTTTGACAGTTACATTAATCTATTTTGTATCACTGACACTGGAACATCTGAACAGCCTTTCTTTTCTTTCTCCTGTGTGAATCACTGTCTGACTGTCATAATTACTGTGCTCTCCGATTGTGCCTCTACTGTCACTCTGAGGCTTTGGGATGCTTTAAGTGCACCATCATGTGGTTAAGTTTTACCAGATCTCTGGTAGCGTCTCACTCTCACTGTGTTTGTTGAAAGTCCAGCCATAACAGCATCAGATCTGCAGACATCACATGAACAGATGCAACGCTCGGAGGCTCAAACCAGGCACAGTTGCCCGTGTGTGTGTGTGTGTGTGTGTGTGTCTGAGGCTCAGACAGCTGCACAGCTGTTCAACACAGTGTGTGAGAGGCAAACGAGAGCCAACTGTCGCCATGGCCACAGGATGAGAGATTACATTTGTATGTGTTGTGTGCGCATATGACCATGAGAGTCACCCCAGTTGGTCCCTAATTGGCCACTGGAGATAGGAGGCTGGGTCACATGGCTCTGTGATGCCTCACTGCCCTGCACCATCACTCTAACCCTCTTTATGTCCATCTTCGCCTGTCCCCTCTCCTCCACTCCGGCTTGTCTTCCCTCTGTAAGATAACACTAATCTGCAATCCCTCTATTCATGTTCCCTCTAAAAAGCCCTAATGAGCTCCCAGCGGGCATGGCTGCCCTGGCAGAGCTGCCACCCCCACTCCTGCTGCTGCCGCTGCTGCTGCTGCTGCTGCATTAATGGAGTGCAGTGAGCTCTTGGTAGACTGTCCCACTGGTTCATTTTGATGGTCAGGTTTGGAGTACTGAGCATATAAACAAATGTGACCAGTGGCTCTGGTGCTCAGTGCTGGCATGCATGTTGAGTGACACAGATCCCTCAAAAACTACATGCTAAAGTGTTAGCACAAAGCCTGGTGTCATTCAGCACTGTGCAGACTGTGCTAGCATGTCGTGGAGCCTGTAACTCACATGTTCAATGCTGACCCTGTATGACACGTGTTGGTATTGACACCTGAGGATCTAACAGCAGGTGCTTCTTTCTAGAGCAGCCACTATTCAAATGGAGAAATCTACTATACTGACCAACTTTTCAAACATCAATAGCATCCTTACAGGTTCCGTGTGTGTATGATAGTGTTGATAAAGCCCATGCTATCTTCATACATTATCCATCACCCATGCTAATGCTTTAGCACAGCCTACATTGTATTCAACAAACACTATCTCCATGCTTACACTTCAGCACACACCATGTTGCTGGCTTCTTGCTAACATTTCATCATACAGTGTGAGAGACAGTAATGTCAGGCCCCTGCCCACATTTTACCATACTGTATAATGTGCTGAGTAAAAATTGGCTTCATGCTAATATGTTATCATACAGGATTTTGTGTATGTTCTTTATTTTGGTCTAGTTAGGTTAGTATGATTCAATTTAGTGAGGGTTAAAGATGGTAGCATGGACCTACAGAATGAATACAGTCACTGTCTGTAACACAAAGAAAGGGCTCACCTGGTTTGAAGTGAGGCAAAGAGTTAACGCCGGGCCAGCTATCCTCTGATGGGGTGCCGAGGACCTGAAAAAAACAAGAAAACAACAACAATAAACTTCTGCGATACAGTCCAGGAGTTTTCAAGTGAATAAAACCCCAATTTACCATTTTCTATGTGCCTTTCTGCTTTAGTGGAGAAACGTATTAGGCTATTCAGCATGAGAAAGGATCATAAACAAATGACAGTAATGAACACTTGGCACAAAATAATTGGAAACATCACTGCATCAATTATTCACAAGCTCGCAGCCAATTAAGCCAATTATAATTATCTATTTTAATTTAAAATCCAGTGACCAGCGTATAGGCCTACTGAAAACTAATGAGCACTTGTAATAGAGAGATAGAGAGACTTGGCACCATGATAGGCTGTATGACAAACTTAAACCTCCAGCACAAAGGCACTCCATTGCTTGTGTAATAGTCACGATTAGTACATCATTCATGGAAAGGCAGGCTGAGTTCTCACGCACACAGCCTCGGTTTATGATGACAAAACACAGAGCAGCGGACATGCCTTCCACATGATCCATCACAGCTAAAAAGCATAATAGTTTCCAGACTTCCCAGTTGTCTCTGGTCTGCAGCACACTCCTACACTAGAGTAGCTGCTCAGGAAACTGCTGGATTTCTACAGCAATTTGGAGCACAATGCACACAAACACTGGGTGGATGTGTGCTCTGGATGTGGGATTAATCTGTTTCAGATGGCTCTGACTGGCATGACTGAGAGACAAAGAAAAAGAAGAATGAAAGCAAAGGTTGAGGTATTCACAGGGCATGTTTCCATCACAGAGTATCTAGGCCACATACACAAATAAATCCCAAGTCAGAAAATACTAAATAATGTGGTTAAAGGGGCATGACCAAGCAAAAGTTAATGGAAACCAGAGCAATTTCCAAAAGGTCAGAGGCTTGATTAGCTTATGTTGGTCTGTTTCTGATTCAAATGTTAGTCATAGTTGAAGTAATAACAAATACCACCACCAGAGGGCAGTAAGGCACCGCAAGCCCGACCTCAGTGAGACATCAATAAGAGCGGTCAGAACAAAGGGGGTTCAATTTGCCAGCTCAGTTTCTGGACTTTTTTTTTAAAATAAAGTCCCAGTGTTATCAGCTTGATCTGTGTACATTCTTACACGAGTTCCAGACAAAACGCTGAGTCAACCACAGTGAAGAGGGTCCAGTGACTGACGAGGGGATTCAGTCATCCTTCACTAAGTTACTGCCACTGGTTTCTCTTATCAATGCTCTTGTCTATTCATGCTTTTCAGGACAATAACATGGCAGTAAAAGCAATAGATAAGACTGGGATATAATACAATGCTTTAATTAACTGTGTTTTCGTTTAATTAAAAAAATAGATTCTGCAGAGTAAATGCAAACACAGCATATTTATATGTGTTGTTTATTTAGTTTGTTGCTTTGGGCAGTTTAATATTGAACCTGTGCATCATTTTTGCTCAAACGCTAAAAAACAAATAGAAGAAAAGCATGAGGCTTGGACACAACCCGTGTGGAAAGGTTACTGGAGTGTTCCGGAGGTGACGCCGGGGGAATGAGGGGACATGTGGGTGGATCTCAGTCTGCTCCTCAGAGCTGAAGCTGGCCTGCATTATTGATGGGAAGGTTCAGTGGCCTTTGAAGTGAAGGGAGGGAGTGCTGGGTGGAAGGTGGGTTTGGGCCTGGGTATGAATGTCAAAGTCTTTATGAGGACATCAGGGGGTGGGGGGGCTGCAGCAGTGCAGCTGGGGGTGTAGGAAAAGAGCTGAAACATCACTGCACACCCTGACAGCAGCCATCGAACCAGTTCGCTTGGTGCATTACATTAGACGACGCTGTGTTTTCGGTTGTTTCGCTCTGCACCTGATTTCAAATAATCTGATGATGAGTATGAAGTGCTGAGTCAGACACCTGACCTCAACCCCACCACTGCTCTGCTTTCCTTTCCTTTCGTTTCCTGTCAAAATGTTGTTGAGTTACTGTCACTATAGTGGAAAATGTGAGTCACTGTTTAATGCTGTTCAGCATTGCAGTGCGACTGGAGCTTCTTATATTTTCAGTGATAGCAGGATATCTAATGGTTGGTGTCTTGAGTATTAATGTATAATGGGCCAGTGTTATTAGCAACGTGATATGTGCAACGTCCTCACATGTATTTGAAACGCAGATTAAAGTGGGCAGTCCGCACTGAGCATCACCTTTAATTTTGAATGTAATATGTTGGCGCCAACACATCAACGCCGTCGCTGTCACACTACCTTCTGACTGCGCTGTGTCGTCTCTTGTTTTGACCAGCAACAAGCCTCAAGCTAATTACTATCATTTTGAAAACATTGACATGAAACTCAGTGATGGATGAACTTAAAGAAGCTGGAACACAATAGCAAAATACAGAAGGGTTTTGTCAGTGGTTAGTTATAATGTCACAGCTTTTATGCCTGCTAATATCAAGCTGGCTATTTGACTAAGCAGGAGTTGGGCTGCGTTTGTGACTAATGACATATTATCCCACATCAGATCTAGTGGCTATAATTACATGGCTTCAAAAAGGGGTTTCACTCAGTCTCCTTAAGAGGACTCAAACACTCAAGCTGTCACACTGACCTTCCTCCATATATTTTTTTTTCGATTAACCTTATTGAAACACATATAAAAGTATGTAGCAGGTCGCCAACAATATACTGTACCCTGTATACAAGATGCCAGTGGCTGATGAGGTGCGTCTGACGGCTGGTACATGAGCTATAGATGAAATGTATTGTTTGACTCAGATCAGCTTTCACATTTTCATGTATGAACATCCCCAGACACACATTTCAGCCAAAGCAGGGTAACAGTAAGGTAACTGAGGACAGATATGATCGCTTAATCATATCAGTTGGAATAATATTGGACCAGGTGTGGTCAGTTAGAGATCCCTCCCTCATGTGCAGTAATGGAGGACAAAATCCACAGTCCTTGTTTTGTGAAAAACATCTTCAAAAGTTTCTCTGAAGCTAATATGAGGAAGTCTCAGTTGGACAAATCAAGTGTGTTTGTTTCAAGGCTCATATGGACACCTGACTGGGAAAACTGCAAGCCTGTCCTTTAAAGTCACATATTTTGTCTAATTCCTCTTTACAAGCATTTGTGGCTGTATACAAACGCCATGCTACTGTTGGCCTTTGCTTCGTGAGTCAGGCTTCACACTGCTGTCTTCGTTAGGTACATGTAAAGATGGGCCACGTTTGGCTTTTGAACACATGACTGACGCTGCTGTTTCTTCTCCTCCTCTCTCCATATCCTGCATGGAAAAATCCCTTTGCAAGGACGGTGAATTCCATAGCGGACACAGACGCGGCGACGGAATATGAAACAGCATGTTGAAAGGGAGGACGTGGTAATCCATCAGGGAGGGCACGGCCGGGTCAGTGCTCATCCCACAATGCGTGTGAGCGAGCGGATGGAGGGCGTGCAGAGAGGACGAGCGATCGGAGAGAGAGGGTTCTGCTGCAGAGGAATGCCAGCGGGGTCACGGGTCATGACCCTGAGCTCTGTGTGCATATTCTGCTGGACACAGATACTCTGACCCCCCGCCAGCTCGGTTACAGCCCACCCAGCCAGCCAGACACAAACAGTGCGTCTGACCTTCACCCTCATTATATTTATGTTGCCGGGGAGAGAATGAAGAGATTAAAGAGATGTGGGTACAGAGAGCAGGTCAGACAGACTCATCGCAGTGAACAGCACAGCTGACAGACATGTGGAGCTTCAGAACAATCCTTAAGTGACAGTCTGTGTGTTTCAGCTCTGCTAAATCAAAGGCTGGAAACAATTCTGCAGCCCACCATGATCAGGACCTCTGCTTCGGTTTGGTTAGCCAAAAAAACACTCAAAAAGCAAGTGATTTAAATGACCGTAAAAGATAAAAAAACAACAACTGGGAATTTCATGTTGAAAGAGCCACTTTTAGTATTGCATGTCCATAAACATATCAGATTTAAAAACTGTTCAAAATCAATGCAGCAGAGGCGGAGATACGCACATGTTTATGCTGCATTCGCGCATTTGCATAAAATCCACACCACAATCACAAGCCCTTGAATTGTAAAGTAGACGTGAACAGTTTTTGCATGTCAGCCTTCTGGTTGTAGAGTTGTGCAGCTTTGACAAACCTAGCAAACAGAACTCCATGAATTTCAATAAACAGGAGGCAAATGGCCGCCAAGCAATAGCCACTGGAGGTTACATCCAAATAAAATCTTGTATTAACACTACAAACAGTTGAGGTGTGAAAAAGGAGCTGCACATTGCTTGCTTGTATTTATTTTTATTTTCAACCTGCAACAAATACGTGACAAAAGAAAAAACTAAATATACTTTTTTTAAAATTTGATATTCGACAATAGTCATTTGGGCCATCATGGCCTGAATACGGCATCAGTGCCTTGTATGGTTTAAGCATCAAAAAAGCCGTATCCCGCACTTCCCACAATGCAAGCTGAAAGCATCTTTTGAGACCCCCCGCCAAGCAAATGCCTGTTCTTTCCTCCAGAGCCACAGAGGATGTTATATAACTGTTTTCACAGGCTGAGAAGGACTAACCATAGACTAGTAGGTGATATATTCCCATGCACAGTCAGAGAAATCCCTCCTAAAGTAAAATAACTTTCTCATGACAGCCGTTTTTGATAATAACAACATTAACGATGGTTATGGTTATGACAGTGAGCCACCAGCACCTGAAACTGGCAAACCTCATATGAATTCAGCCACTTGCTCTTTTGAAGCTCCACCTGTGATCGGGAAGTGAAAGAGCTGCTGCACATGCAGTTAGACTTCATAGACAGGAGTCATTTTGACTAATGACAGCAGGAAAAGCATTGTGATTCAGAACACTAATGACAGATCTGTTCAAATTTCAGGGCCCCAGTGAGTTATGACGGTAAGCCAGCACGCACACAAGTTGGAAACTAGAAAACCTAAATGGAATGCAGCCATTAGTCAATGTCTTGTGTTTTCCTGCTATTTAATTTCTGCAAGAATAAGCTTTTATCAAAATAAGCAATGTCTTTAATATTATAGTTAAAGAGTATTATTTATTATTATTTAGTATTAAAGAAGTTTATTAAAGCATTTTTTTTTCACCTTTGGGGAGGTGCAGGTCTGTCAGTTGTATTTGTTTCCTCAGCGATCAATCCCTTAATCCAAACCTAAGTACCAGTACTGACCCCAGTCCCAGCTGCATCCCACCCCTGCCCTGCCTGATCCACATTCCTACCTCTACTCTCTGTCCTAATGCTGACCCCAGCCTTCATCTCCTCCTCTGCTCTGAAAATCCCTGTCCCACCCCTAGCTGCTCTCCAACCCCGTCACAGCCAAGCAGATTGGGGTCACCTCCAGGCAGGGGTCAAACAGATCAGAACCAGAGCCAAGTGGATCAGCTGTCTCCCACTGCGACCTGGTGGAATGTGTTCGGTAAGCCTTGTCTATCCTGTCCGGGTTTCAGCAGATGGATGCTCATGTCACTGACACAGCGGCTGTTGGTGAAATGGCATTATTTATCACCCCAGCAGCCTCTCGCTCTCTCCTGAGGGAAGATCAGCTGGCATGTGCACTGGCTTAGTCTTCATAGCAGGAATACACTCTAAATAAATAGCGTCTCTGCAGAGAGAAAATGGGACTTTGCACCATGCGTGCCAGCGCCGTGCAGCACCCTTCTGCTGCTGTAATGGACCCTGTCAAACTGGTTTTGAGTAGCACGAGGTTCCTTTACAAAGGCTCCGTACAGCATCACATTCGTCTCAGCAGAAGACGCATAAAAAGGTCAATGCAGAAATGTATTGCTTGTTAGGAACCATTTAATTAACAAAAAGACCAAAACCAACAATGCAACACACGCGTACTGTGTGTCTATATCCAACGCTTGTTATATATTATCCCTCTGTGCCATACAGTTCCACTGTTGTCCACAAACATGTCACACTGTTGCACTAGTTTATTTTCAGTCAGTCCCACATACACCATCCTGCTGCTGGACAGCAAATCCACAACATAGTGCCCACCAAATGCATCCTTTACTGCTATGGGAGTAACTTTTGTTAAGAACCACAGCAGCTAGTTTGTTTAGGCATCATTTAGCCTATTTAAAAAAGCATAAACTAAAATACTTGTGACCTGTTTGAAACAGCTAAGATCTTTCAAGGTTTTCCTGAGGAACCAACAGGCTGTGAGCCACAGAGGTGGGATTTAGTGTTGTTAATCATAGTCACAATCTTAGTTTAGCATGCTTATGTTTGCTAATTTGCACTAAACAAATCACAGTTGAGGTAAATAAAGTATTGGAAAAATACAAGACAAATTGCAATTTTGACCTGGTGATGGCACTACATGAAAGATCAATTCGTCCAATCTCTGTTGGGGTGTTTCAGTCTGGACCGAAGTGGTGGACTGACCAACACTGGCGTCCGTGGGGCCACCACTGTGCTTAAAAACTGACCTTCAGCTCATTTAAACCTACTCCAAGCACAGACAGACAGACAGTATGTGAGCGCGGTCATGCACAATGATGGAGGGAGCATCATCACAGTATGATGTGTGCAGTCCTCCCCTTTAAGTCACAGTACTGAAGCCAGGACAGAGTACCTGTGTTTGACGGTCACTCTGACTCTTAAAATGATCTGTGCTGGAGACACCTCCAAACCCCACAGGCTCCATGTTGCTACTGGCCACTGACAGAGCCCAGATATCCTTTGGTCATACATTTTTGTATGTGTTCTACTGAGGGTAATGCACACACAAAGATAAACACAAGGTTACGCTGTATGATAGCATCATGGCAGAACGTTTAAAGAATGTGCACGACATTGGAAGGAAACTGTAATGTGGAGGCAGCATCTTTAGCCATTAATCAGTCTGCTCTGCTGCATGGCCACAGGTATATTAACGAAACAGTCCTATAAGCAACCCGTAAACACCTTAATTACAGCGATGCCCAACTCTGATTAATGACCATTATCACATTATTATGCTCATGTAAACTAAGTCAAAGTGTAGCTGTAATAACAAGTCTTATGCATGGAAACATAAGCTTACATATCAGCTGAGACAGTGCTCATACTTCAGCACAAACAGCTGTTTGAGTCACACTAAGATAAGGAGGCAGCTCGTTGTGTTTTAAGTAGAAATACAAACACACACTCGTGCAGCAACACACTCACCTGTGTCTGACAGGCCATTTCCTGCAGATAGACCTGTCCATATTCATACAGCCCCTCCAGCGGACGCTATCTCTTGTGTGGTGACAGCTAGTTAACCAGCTCGCCTGAGCCGGCCTTCATCCACCACAACTTAATTCACACAGACATTCTCAGAGTGTGTGTGTGTGCCTGTGTGTGTGTGTGACAGAGAGCAGTAAAGCAAGACACAAAGCCATGTTGACACCTATCTAAAGACAAACACAGGCCAGAGCATGCAGACTGTACGCCACCGCTATTTCGTTACTAAAGACGCCCGCGTGCATCTGGAGCAGACACCTGTGAAAGCATGTATTTACACCTCGCTCACCCCGACGTGCACATGCAGCTCTGAAGGAATGGTGATAAGCTCAGGAAGTGACACAGCCCTAATGCTGTCAAGGATAATAACGCTGTGAAGGTGTGCGGCATCAGAGGGAAGCCGGCCCATGAAAAAGTCTGGTTAAAGAACAGAAAAGCTATTTAAGGGTTTATTTATTCATCCATTTGCCACAGGAGCCGGATTCAGTGTTTAATTGTTAATGGGCTCATTAGCGATGAGCAGAAGAAACATGTTGCAGGTTTCTCTTTTCTCTCCGTGGACTGCACATTGGTGGAAATCCATCAGAAAACAAATTACAGCAAATTCTCCCTGTGCACCCAACAAAACTGATCAAAAACAGGGGAAGGGACCGTTAGAGCTCAGATACTCAGAAAATCATCTTCCAGCAAAATGTGCCTAACAGGACAGGCCATTAATTATCACAGAGCTAATTTCTGCACTGACAGATACAAAGTACAGTATTTTCAGCTCTAATTAACCTCAGAGAAGGGGAAAAATCACACGTGTGCCCTGGACAGGACTGAAATCACCAAATGACACAGTATTGGCAGTATTCAGCCATGTAAATGATTACCATCAAGTGATTATTATTGGAAGACTTCAATCTGTTGTCCATGAAGGCAAAGTAGTCAGTTAACAAAATAAGCTCTTCCACCCACATCCCTGCTGTACTGTTCTATTACTCTTTAACTGTTGATCAATAAACATGTCAAAGTAATCAGAGTACCAAGAATGATTCAATGTCTGCTCTACTTAAAGGATAACTCTGGTTTACTGCACCTTCAGTGTAATTTTTGTCATCTGTCTATTGCTAATGACAATGCTGAACTGGAGAACACAGTGGCATCCGTGCGATGAAGTCAGACAGGGCCAGAACACCACCGTTCAGATGATCAGACAGACTGCACACAAACCAACTATTGAGCCAGATAAGCTTGCACTGTCATGATCCATGCTTGTCACGTCTGATTTATGTTGAAGATTCTTCCTTTGTGTTGTCACATCCTGTTTTATTTTGAAGGTTCAAGTTATGTTTCTTTGTTTGCTTTACTTCCTGTGTTTTCCCTCCCTTGTGATTGTCTGATGTGTTTCACCTGTGTGTCATTAGTCGTCCTCACTTGTGTATTTAAGTCCGTGTCTTCCCCAAAGTCTTTGTCAGGTCGTTGTCTGCGTTACCCTCGGTGTCTGAAAAACCTTGTCCACCTTGCCATATGCCCATTAGTAAGTGTATTCCTTTGTGTTGTCTTTGCTCATGTCCAGGCCATGCTCATGTAAGTGTTTTCTAGTCTTGTCTTTGTCTGTTTCCTTGCCATGCCAAGTGTGTTCAAGTATTGTCTTTTTCATCAACCATGCCAAGTATCGTGGAAGTGCTTGTCCGCCGTTTTCTTGTGTTTCCTTTCCTTCCCATGCCATGTCTCTTGTTAGAGTTCTCCATAGTACCTAGTGTGTTTCATGTGTTGTTGAATATTCGTTTAGTTTTTTCCCCGAACCCTTTAGCCACATTTCTTGTGTTTTCTAGAGTTGTCTTTGTCCATTAGCCGTGCCGTGTTGTTTGTTCAGTGTTTCTCTGTGATGTCTTTGTTCCCTGTCTTAAGCCCATCTGTCCTTGTGAGTGTTTATCATAGTTCCCTGTGTTTTGGATTTTGGTTTCCTTTAGTTTAATAAATTTGATTATTTGAACCAGCTCCTCCTAGTGTCTGCATCTGGGTTCAACCTTAGTTCCCCTAAATCCCCACATCCCTGACATGCACTTCATTTGGAGATAAAACTAAAAAACAGCACCCTGCAATGTTGGAAACAGGAAACTGTGTGTGAGCACAACTACAGTAAGTATAGCAGGACAAAGTTGAACCAGTAAGCTGATCTTGATGTTTCAAATCTGTGCAGCGTCACAGCACTCAGATGTCAGTTAGTGTATTCAGCAGTTCACTTGATGAGACTTCAGTTCTGTCTGAACTGATAGCAATGATGGTCGAAAGCATGAAAATCAGACTCAAACTGTAGTTAACTGGAATTATCCTTTAGCCCTGGCGTGCAGGGTAACTTCTGGATTAATCAAGGACATCTTAATTCTGTTTTTTTTTATTTTTATCTTGTCTATGACTCAACATTGTTGTAATTGAAGGCAACCACTCTGGTTCTTTGACTTTGATTAAAGGTTTGAAATGAAAACATCACTGTGCTTCCTCCATTATTCTCTATGTGGTGTGGGTTTTCTTGGTAGCTGTCCCGCACTGTTGTGGACTGTATGTGCAGAGCTCTGCTAAAAATTGAGCTGCACTGAAGTTTGTGAGTACAGCCACTGGCTGATGGCTGCTGTCCCGCGATTAAAGAGGACGGACACATTACGGTCTGTTTGTAGGTGTTGGGGAGGACTGCTACATATGTCTAAAACGTCACAGAAAGCCTTTAGTGTCTCCAGATGGAGGTGTGTGAGGCTCATATATGTCCTCAAGTGATGCCACTTGACTTGGGCTGAAGGCTACAAGTCTGAAAATGAAATAAATGGCCGCTACTCGACTGAACTGTTGGGCGTTGAGTTGCATTGTGGGTAATGGAGGCACCTGGTTGAGCCCGTGCTCACCGGAAAAATGGCTGTATAGGCTGACTCTGCACAGAGGCTGTCATGACCCACATTTCCGTTTAATGTCAGGTGGTGATCTCTGGTGGCCATAGTAGTCATGATGGGAGCAAAGGAGAAAGCCAGGTGACGTAGCATAAATAGCAAAACTTGCAATGCTCCTGCTCTTTGCCACTGAGTTCCCACATATATGTGGGAGAGTATACTCTCACACTCCCCCCATGAATCCTGCACTGAACAGCAACTCATGCTCGTTTTTCCTCAAGAATGCAAATGCCCCATTACACCGACGGTTTGGCTAACAGGAGAAAAACTCCAGGCCGCCTCGTGACATTCCAGCTCTGCGGACGTCCGAGCTCAACGTGCCGACTCAACTCTTGGCAGGGTGCCTCTCAAACAGTGATGGAAGCTGACCTTTCTCTTCCTCTCTTCAAACAACATGGCCTTTAAGATGCTTCTGTCTCCGCATAATTCATTGATGGTGCCCTTCACATGAGTCTCTGAGGCTGTGCATCCAAACTCTGACCCGTCTGACAGGCCAGCGGCAGACACGCAGGGCGGAGCGGGCGGGATGGATGGAAATGTCAACATCGGGCTCGCTCTGACAGGTGGGCTGGTTCTGTGATCGCACATTACCTCGCCAAGCCCCAAACCTCCTAATTTCCATATTCATCTGTCTCTTCTACCTCTGGCTGACAGCTGAATACACACTAACACAAAACAGAGGATGTGATTTGGATGAGAAGGATCGGTTTGGCCCGTCAGAATTTTCTCGGCAATGGAATATATTTCTAGTGTTGTGTTATAAACAAAGGTGCATTTGAATAAAAATACCGGGGAAAAATAGCTGGCATATCAAAGAACGGGAAGTTAATGTTAAGTTAGGTTCACAGGAACTTCTGACATTTGCATCTGTCCTGCATACTTGAAAAGGTTTTTATAATGCCGAATGAGTCTGCAGCACTGACTCTAGATGAAAACTACAGGTAACAAACTTTTACCACTGACCACATCCATTCCTTTGGTTATGATGACGCTGAAGTAATTGTTGACGTCCAAGAATGCTGTGACGTCGCTCAAAATAGGTCCAAAGGCAGGTCAGTTCAAACTTTTAGCCAGATTATCTAAACCACTTTATTTGAAGGTAAAGGTGAATGTAACCTCAAATGATGGCAGTTATTCGTCATTGCACAGAAAAGCCATGATCAGGATCGTGATGAAAAGTTAAAATGTAAATATTGTTAATTAACATATTAAATACATTTAAATAAGTATTAGAAAATGTCTCATGTGGTTAAAGCAGGAATGTTGGTAGGACATTCATCTAAAAATGAATGAAGGGTGTTCTAATGTATCTTTTTTTTTTTAGCAGCATTTCATGCACCACTTTGTGCTGGTCACAGTGTCTGGGCCTTTAAAATAGGGCCCTAAAGGTTGTTTTGTTGTCTCCATGTGTAGAATTAATGAAGTTGGGTGTTCATAGCATTTTCAGTGAAAATTGGTGCAATCTGTGTTACTTTCAGCCAAGTGGGCCCAGGTCATTCCACAATGCCTCTGTTTGGACGCACAGTTACAACAAATCATTGTCAGCTGCTACTCTCCTTCAGGTATTCAGGTATTTGTTTAGCAGTGTATGTAGACATTATGTGCAATTTATTACATTGAATTCTCAAATGGCGCCATCACGGACCCCCGTGATGAAAGAAAGTAAAAAAAACTGGAAAGCCAAGCAGCATGCAGCTGAGCCTCATTGTCAGTCTGGCTAGCGGTCATCCCACTGTTGGGCCTCCCTCAGCCTATCATGATGTGTCTTTGTGACTGAGAGGGGAGCTGGGATCACCTGCCCTGGAGGCCCGGAGCCTCTTACAGATGTGTTCAGGAAGCCCCACTTTTCCCTTCTGGCATACAGACAATCAATAAGAAGCATTTTCTTCACCCGCCTCTCTTCTGCTGTGTTTCCACGCTTCGACAGAGACCCCCTGCCCGCAGGGCTTCCTCCACCTCTCCTCATCCCTTCATCCAAAATCCATCCATTCTCAGATGCGTATCTTCAGCCTTCAGCCCAGAGGCCAAACAGCAGCGAACATGCTTTGTCTCCATATTTGACTTCTTCCCTGGTCGAACCCTTTCATACTCTCATCTCTGTAATTTTCTACATTAATTATTCAGGCCCTTCCAGCCTATGAATATAAATCCATTATGTCAGCCTTGCTACACTCTACTTCAATTAAGAGATTGGGGATGAAATTATATGGGGGGATAGCAGATCAGGTGATTAAAGGATTCGTGAGAGCTCAGCCTTAGAATATTTCTACCACCTAGAATCCAATGCAGAGATACATACAAATATGTAGCCACTCAATGGCTGCTGCATGTTTGTTCACCTGTACAAGTGAGTCATGTTCCAGCCATGTTCAGGTGGGACTGCTCTATGTTGACTAGCAAGAGATCCTACTGATTTTTCAGCTTTGCAATACGCTGCAAACCCTGTGCTTAATCTCATTCGAAAGCACTCTGTTAATGCAACTGCAGCATTCATGGAGGCATGTTGAGATGATGCTGCGGGCGCTTTGTGACAGGGTGCGGTATCCTGCTGGAGGCCGTCCAGGTTGAAACAGACTCCGGCCACAGCTGGACACACCTGGTCAGCAGCAGTGCCGGTATATGCTGTGGCAGCCAAAGGAGACTTGCCTTGCATTATCAGGCCTGTGCGTTTGCAGAAAACACTCATTATTAGACTACCAGCCTGCACATTTGTTACAAGGAAGAATGGCGTTAATGCCACATTCAACAGAAACCGAGAATCATCGCCCGAGCAGCACACGATAACATGCCCTCGTCTCAAAATCTCCAACAGTAACTGCAAACAAAACTGTAATGGAAACAGGGAGAAGGGTTATTCTTTGTTTGATTGGCTCTGGTGATGGATGCTGGACTACTTCTAAACCAGATCAGAAGCTGGCACTGCTTCCGCTGCTGCTGTCCAGTGTGATCAGCGCTGTCAGGGTTTCATTACTGAACTATGGTTACGCTTTTTATTCCTCTGACTATATGGCAATGAACATTAAAGATTAGATGCCAGTAAAGCTGTGGAACTGTAAGCCTGTGAGGTAAAGCATGAGCTCTCGTCTGTTGTGTAAAGCTGCTCTCACGTGATCGGTGGCAAAACCGCTCTGCATTGGCTGTGACGTTGTTTTTCGATGGGGAGATGCATGTAAAAATGTCAGCAGTCAGATGAGGCAACCAGGTTTCTGAATAGGCATACACTTCATGAACATGGCTAAATCTAAAGTTAGCCTAGCTGTTTATATATGTCAGCTATGCACAGTGACATGGGGCTGTTTTACATGGCTTCGCCTCTGGAAGTGTCTGCACTACACACGATTTAAGCTGAAGGCAGCTTAACTGGGCAGACAGAGATCTAAATGGATAACAAAAACAGGAGCGTTGCTAGGTGTCGAGCGAATGTTCAAAATATTTGAAGCATTGGCCCAAATTGGCAAACCAGTGTCAGCCTGGAAACCTCCTGGTTTAGGTTCAGTCCTGACATAACGTACATGATTGTTTCATTTCTTCTTGTTTGAGTGTGCCATTCCTGCTCGGAGCTACCAACACTTTTTTAATACTGATTAAAAAGTAAGTTGAAGTTAGATCATGTGCTTACTACCCAGCAAACAAAGAATGGAGTGCATCCATTTCATGGTGGTTCCAAGTTTGTGTTGTGATGTTGAACAACCAAAAAAGGCTTTGGAGAAAGTATTGGTCTTCCTAACGGGAAGGTATCAGCACTGATCCTCAGGTGTTGTATTTACACCTGTATCAATCCTCAGCTCACCTGTTCTGCTGCTATTGGACTGGAAGAAAAGCAGATCCAGCAGCACTGACGAAGGCTGCAGGGTAGGAGGTTTTCTACAACAGCTGCCATCCATTCACACACAGTGCACACAGAGACTGCAGCCCCAGTGACTCACCAGGAATATCCTCTCCAGCTGATCCTGGATGTCCTTCATCCCAGGAAAGGCAGCCACTCCTTGGATCATCTCGATGAAAATGCAGCCCACTCCCCTGGAAGAGAGGACAACACACGATAAGGTCTTCCATTCAAGACCGGCTCGGGTACTGATTCAACTTAAAGACCCCCTCTGATGAAAATGTCCATATGGTGTTTTTATATACTACAACACACATCATGAGTGGAATGAGAAGTCACCACCATGGCTGAGCATGTCTGCCTTGGAAACGCAGTGTACCAATGACAGTATAAACACAGGTTCAGACATCTTGAGGGATGGGGCTACAGTGAAATGAGGGCTGTGAGAGGAGAAGCTGGGTGTAGCTAAAGTGTAAGCTAAGCGTCACTATTTTCAAAAGGATGGCAGAGATGTGTTCTAGTTTCAGCAGCAAAGATGGCGAGCCTCCACGCGGTATCGACGGATCTGAAAATCTGAGACAGAGGAAACCTGGTTTTGCCGAAGCCATTTTCCAGAGAGCTGCTTTCATCCAAACAGATGGGTTCCATCCATTCATCCCGGAGACACAGCGAGGACGAGCCAACGTGTTGGTGAATTTATTTTCCTTGTGTTTTATTCGTCCACTGTGTCCAAACAAATCTGCAGCGTGCTGGATAATGTCAGCCAAAGTTACCTGATGACTGATGTCAAATACTGACTGAGTTTTTAGGGGTTTCATCAATGCCAGAAGAGGAACTTTAATTATTACAAGTACAGTGGATTGTTTTCATTTGCCCTGATATCATTTACAGATTTGCTGCCAAAAAGAACAGAACCACCATTACAGAAAAACCCGACTGAAGTGACTGGTTTGGTTTTTGTATACATCTAAATCCAGTTTGTACAGCACCTTAACAAGCCTCAAAGTAAAAGTCATTCTGAAAAGGTATTGATTTGTTTTCTTCCTAAAGGCTGTTAGACTGTAAATGAAGGTTGAAATCAGTAAATCTGTAGATCAGTGCAACCTGTGAGGAGCTGTTACACTGAGAAACAACAAGTCCATTAGAGGGGGAGAACGAGGGAAGACGTGTGTGTGTGTGTGTGTGTGTGTGTGTGTGTGTGTGTTTGTGCACGCCAATGAGTGCATTACGTCAATGAGTGTCCTCACATAGATAGAAACACAAGGTTGTGCATGTGTGTGTGTGTGTGTGTGTGTGTGTGTAAACTGTTGCCAGTGCTCATTTGTCAAAGAGCTATTGTTGTCTGACACTTTCACTTTCTGGCTCAGTGCACACTCCCTCTGAGCCGAAACACCAGTAATGTAAGGAGAGAGAGAGAGAGAGAGAGAGAGAGAGAGAGAGAGAGAGAGAGACAGGCAGAGAGAGAGAGAGAGAGAGACAGAGAGAGAAAGAGAAAGAGAGAGAGAGACAGAGAGACAGGCAGAGAGAGAGAGAGACAGAGAGAGAGACAGAGACAGAGAGACAGAGAGACAGAGAGACAGAGAGAGAGACAGAGAGACAGAGAGAGAGAGAGACTGCTAGAAATTCATCCCTGAAAATTTCTATATTCCATCTACTTGAACTTTCGTGAGGCCTCCTGCATTGCGGGGACGTGGGGACCCATCTGTCTCCATGACACAGCTGTAACCTCAGCACCCAACAGAACACCTCTGTTAGCTGAGCATGGACAAAGGTCAGGCTCCAAAACACTTCTGTTTCCATAGGGTTAGACCTTTATCAGCGTGCCAGCCATATGATCTATATGTACGAATATGTATGTTAAACAGGAAAGGCAGGTCACCTGAAGTTCAAAACAACAAGCTGAAAGATGTAAAGATACTGTGTAGAACTTGAAACTGCAGAGTAGGGAGATTATTCGTGTGCATGTTTATATAACAATACTCATTATAGCAGCTTTAATGAGCTGCTATCTCAAAATAACTCTGTTTTTAGGAACCACGATGGACTAAACACATTTCCAGTCTGTCACACATTTCATGAGATCACATCAGACGATGTTCTTCCAGGTTATCATGATTTGGAAATATTTTCCACTCTGATTCACATCCAGTTAGTCTGAAAGCCTCTACATGTGAAGCCAGCGGCTGTGTCGAGGTACAGTATCAGAGCACTCAATCAGCGTGCTTGCTGTCCAGTCACAGAGCCCTCATGTGCCGTCTCCATGACAGTGGTTACTGTCATCGCTGGTTATTATGTATTCAGAGCAAAAGACAGCCAGAAAACATGTGCAAATTCATACACTTGTATGATCAGTATGTATCTTCACATGCACATATATTTATGCATACACACACACAGCAGGCACAAAGTGCAGCCTTTAGCTTGCCAGCTACAGAGGGACTGTGGTGGGATCTTGTCTTCTGCTGTCTTTGTGTTTGTCTTGCTAGTCAGTCAAAGCTGTGAAAACAAAATAGACACACTCTATGTTCTATTTCTACAACACAAAATCACCTAATGCATCAAATTCCAGAGAGTGAGTGGTGAAACACTGTCACATCATGTGTGGTGTGGCTACAAATAAGACTTGAATTCATGAAATCCAAACACATCCGACTAAGACCTGTGATCAGTGCTACGTACTCGCTGTTTCTAATTCTATTCTGACAGCTCGATGCGATTGCACAGAACGTGTCAGGCGTAGTGCTTTAACACTGCTGTTATTGTAATTGCACGGTGTTGGTGACAGTGGGACAGGAAATCAGTGAAGTCACTGGGGCCAGCTGTGCTCCTTAACTTTAACACACAGTAAATTAGCCTGAGTAAATACAGGCCTGTTTGCTTACAGACAGTTAATGATCCCTTGCGGTGGCAGCAGACCTGGCTGAGAGGAAAGCCAACAAGCATATTTGTAGGATTCTCACCACAAAACACATCTGCGGGAGTCCATAAATAACAAGGTTCCAGCAGCATGCTGCGCACCAGGAAGAGAGAGCTGTACCTGTCACTCAGACTGACCCAACAAACGGGAGCTCCGCTTGAATCAGTTTGAGAACATGATTTATTCTCTCTTTTCTGCATGTTCTGTATTCGTTCGACAAATCTACCGACAAGACCAAAACCAACAACGTACTGACCTCACTAACTGCAATCATATTTGTCTCATTTCTGACGAGTACGGGGGGACATTTTGAGCAAAGAAAAATATTTTTTGCAACAAAGACAAAAAATATTTAGAACAAACAAAAATCAGATCTGTGCTCAATAAAAATAAAAATCTTGCTATTTTCTTTTATCTCCATAAGCACACAATAAATAATATCTCTCCAACTGGTGCACCGTCGAACCCTTGCACGCTTGCTCACAGTGTCCTCTCAGCATCCCTCCTCTCTTCTGCAGAGTGTTACAGCGGGCCACAGTGTCACATCACAGAATAAGAATTTCTGACAGTTGGATTATTTGTCAGCAGTGGGCTCAGAGCTGAGTAGTCGGAAAGTCTAACATACTGTTGCTTTGATCCTTTCACGGGATTTGTTGACAATAAGACAACAATAGAATTAGAGCAGCCTTACTATCTAAATTGGAGACGTTCTGCGGTGCAGTCTACCATAACTGAAGCCGTGCATTAATCCGTGCGTGGTCACACTTGAGTGATTTCAGCGTTGACTCTGACTGACAGACGTGTGAGAGCTGCATCTGGGCGATGTGCTAAGGAAGGTAAAAATAGAGCAGTGGCTTGCCCGTCTTCCATCACGTCCTCCCTCCTCACGGATGGCAGCCTGTAACCTGTAGGCTGCTGTGATGGATGCTTCTCATGGCAGGAAGACAGATCAGTGCAACCTTTTGGTCCTGCAAGAGATGCTTTTTCATGGGAGACTGCTTCCTAAGTGACCAGGGGTGCTGTGTGTGTGTGTGTGTGTGTGTGTGTGTTGCGGATGGTCGGAGCAGCACCCTGTGGATTTGCCCACCTGCAAGTACCCTTGAAGCAGACACACTACCTCAGAGGCCCCCCAAAGCCCTCGACTGCTCTTTAATTGGATTCTGGAGAATGCAGCTGGGGCTCATGGGATGTCCCTGCTGACTGCCTGTCCAGACAGAAGAGGTCACCGAGACCACTGAGCATCTAGCACCAGTATTGTCGGATGGAAGTCTCAGAGGTACGGGACACTAGGTGGACAATAGCTGGTCTAGAAGGGAAAACAGATTGCACCACCTCAGGTGCATACACTACATATTTTCCAGATCCTGTTCAAGCATTTGCAGCAGTTCTGTTCAACTTGATTTCTAATCTTATCTTGTGAAGAAAGACCAGAACCTGGACCAGGACCTGTGTTCTTCTGATTTGTTGTGAAGTCATTCTGATTCATTCCGGTTTGTATTTTTACTTTTGCTGCATCTTTTCTAATTTGGTGTGCATGCTGCAAGTTGGGCCAACTGATGAAGAGCAAACAGCTTGTACAATGTGTCTCAAGTCACAGCCATCAGATACATCTGGTGAAGGGCTGACAACATCAACCCCAAAGTGTGGTCTAAAGGTGGTCCCACTCTCAGGAACGTGCTGCAGAGCAGCTCCATCCAACCCGTCGCTCTTGCAGTGCTGCAACATTAAAGCAGGAGCTGCGAACATCAGCCAGCTCACACTACGCTGTGCAGAACACAGAACATCACATTTATTCTTAAAACTAGGCCTGATTAATCATTCAATGTCAAAATCACAATTTGAATGAGTAGAATTTTCAAACAGCAAGGGCTGCAATTTAAATTACATCATAAATGTCTCAATAGTTTGTAGGAACTGAAAGTTTTAGCTGGCTGATATGACAGCTCTGCTCAGCTGTAGCTAATTAACGTCATTCTGTGAGTCGGCCAAAATGAAATGTTTCTGCTGTATGTTCTGCTGTTCAGTGTAAAACCACTCTGCATGCCAATATCTGTGCTTTTTATACCAAGCCAAGTGTTTCTGCAGAACTATGTATCATTTTGATGCTTGGACAGGTACAAAGTGGACCGCGTGGTTTTATCATTAGTCTCTCAGCACATTAACAGTCTCGCTACTCGCTATTTTTGTGATTTTGTCTGATCAGAAGTCTAAGACGTTTTTATGGGGCTTCATACTGCAGAAGATGAAAAGAAAATGTCTACAAACGCAATGTGCAGTTAGTATCTACACCAGCAGGTGGCGACAGTCCCTCACACGAGCTGACAGAACGATAGTCTGTAGAGGAAGAAGGCTAAAACGAGTCTACCTAGCATCTACACCCGTACAACTGGAGAGGGACAGCAGGCTGGCTTCAACCAGGAGCTGAAAGACAACGTAGAGCATCTTTACTTAACCCAGCGGCTGTGATTCAGGTCATCATCTGCAGGTGACTGTGCTGTGCTGTGCTGTGCTGTGCTTGCGTACTTGCTGCTTGCTAACTCGTTGTTAGCTGCAGTAGTTGTGTACTAGCTAGCTCATGTTGGATCATTTAGTTCAGGGACAGAGATCTTCTATGTGAAGAAATAGCCTATTCTTACAATAAGTACATTAATATGCAGTACCTTTATAGTTGGATTTTAGTTTAAAAAGTGTCCTAGAGCAGGAGATCCGTCCGCCCGTTGTTGACACAGAACAGTCAGTTGATGGACCAGGTGCACTATCTGACAACTCCACCTCAGCTTTATGCAAAGGAGTCCATCCGGTGCGACGCACCAGGCTCATGAGCATTAGATCCAACTTTCAAAGTAGGCAGTGTTGATGAAATATGGGTCAAGATTCTGTAACCGCATTGTCTATCACACACCTAGCATGTTTTTAGTGCTTTTAGTGTACTGTTTTGCCGTAATATGAGAAAGTTTGTGACCCAGTCGCCATGTTGAAAATGGGTGAGCCAAAACCAAGCACCACCCAATCGTACTATGTCACCCTCCAGGCGGAGCCTACAGCGGTCTGGTGTGTTCAGATTGAGGTGAGCCAGGCGCATCATGCTGGACGGACCAGTAAGCATGAAGCTGAGTGGTGATTGGCGACTAGGATCCATCAACTTGATATGTGTCAACAGATCCAGTGTGTCAAAATCCTGAGCATAGGAAGGCATGAGACACACATGGGTGTTTAGTCTTATGAAATACTTGGAGAGAAATATTACACGAAGCCTCTTGCCGTTCTTCATTCAACTTGCTTTGCCATTTAGCAAGTGGGAAACTGGACTTTTCAGCTTGACATCCATATGTTCCTTAATCTTTTTGTGTTAATCAAATAATGTATGACTGAAGTTCATTATGTATGCATTAAACGCACCTGTTTTGTCTGCTAGATGTGGATGCAAACCACATATCAGGTCTAGTCAGTGACGGAGCAGCCGTGTTTTCTCTCAGTAGGTTACTTCAGTGGGTCAAATGTGTTGCAAAGAAGCACGAGTAGATGATAGATGTGTGTTGATGACCAATGACAGTTGCTGCCGTCTTCTTCTTCTGCTGAGTTTTATGGTGGTTGGCATCTGGACGTGTTACATTACTGCTGTCTGCTGGATTGTAACAGTTTTGGTCATTGCCCATTCTATAACACAGACCCAATGCAGTTGCTGCCTGGTATGCAAAGATGCATTTTGGTGCTGTGATGTTACGCATTTCTGAGTTTTGTCACGCATGCGTACCTGCATACCAGTTATGTGCACCCCTGCTAATCAGCCTATTGTTGTGCTATTCAAAGGCTAGTCAGAAATCAGCCTAATGTTAATCACACATTGCCTTTTGGTGGTTGCTTCTTTCTTATCTGTGAGCTCCATCTCTGCGTGTAAGAAGTGTGAATGATTCGGCCTCCTCAGATCCACAGTCAGTGGGAGGAGGGATACAGGAGGTGAAGTGTGACCAAAGAAGAAACTAAGATATGCAATAGATAATCATCCAAGGGACAGTCTACAGCAGATTCAAGGAACACACCCTCAGGTCGGGACGAGCTACAGATAAGTGGCTTTTAATGTTTTTGTTTACTTCATGATTTATTTTCTGAGTTACCTGTAGAAAGAAAAAGAGATCTAGATCTTTAATGGGACTACCTGAATAAATAAGGATAAATGACAGAAAGAGTGGATGGGATTTGGGAGAATCTCGGGGTCAGGGGTTAGGAGTACCCACCACATGTCCAGGCAGGTGGAGTAGTCCGTGGATCCCAGCAGGACATCTGGAGGGCGGTACCACAGTGTCACCACCTCGTTGGAGTAGGTATGGCTGGGGACCGACTTGGCCCTGGCCAGGCCTGAGGGGAGCAACACAACAACACTGTCTCAGAAAGCATTATCATTGAATGACCTTCACCAGGCTTCTGAAAACAAAGCAGGAGCAGATTTACTGCAGTGAGCGCTCTGACGTGTGTGTCATACACACACAGCAATGTTTAAGATGCATTCAGGATAACATGAGATTTTAATGTCCAAGGAAATTAAGGAAGTGCAGCACACTGTAAGAATTAGGGTACAACATGAAAATGCAAATCAAGGCACAGCTCAGAATTCTGATGAGGACTTTGAATAAAAAAATGGCAAATTAAAAATATGTGTCCGCAACAACACAGCAGAGGAACATAATAAGACAAAAGGCTACAGGTAGTGAGGCCCATTGGCACCTCAGAGGCCCGACATGAAACGCTGGATGGGATAAATGAAATACTAATGTTTTTGGTGGTTTTATCAAAAGGGCTAACCCCCCCATGAATGTGCTCATCTAATTCCAGACCAGTCTGTCCAACTGATAACAAAATACATGGATGGTGGGCAGAGGTTTTCAAAGTCTGACAACTGGGGCTCCCATCAGATGGAATCATGACGACCATAATCTGGAGGCTGTAGACAGGAAGTGTAACGTTGCCATGGGGTCAGTGAGTTAGCTGTGGGCTACTTGTGTCATATGTTTTCTTTAAATTGGTACAATTAAAAGGATGCTGAATTAGCAGAAGTGTACATTGCATTCAGTGCAGTGTGCAGCATCTGAACAGCCCCACTGACAGGTGTGGACTCACCCAACAGTGATGAATAACCCTGGAGTACACTTCTACACCAAGGTGAGAAGTTTAAGCGCTCGAGAGTTTCAGTTAACTTAAATTGCTCATGAAAAGGACATTTATTTCTATGAGAAGGGATTGATGTTCAAGTCCTTGTTTGAACCACGTTGCTATTGTATCCAAAAAGTTTCATGATGAAGAACTTCTTGATGATTGAAACATTGCCTCATTATATTCTTGGGAGTTTGCAATATTGCTCACAGCACCGTGTGCAAACTCCACTTGGCAGACCTGTCTTTGTACTGACTTCTGTACATTCAACCGCAACAAGCCTGAAATTGCCTTTTCAAATGGAAATCATAATGGAAGACCTTTGAGGTATCAGTGAAGGACCAAAACCCATGTTTCCATCGAGTGAACCGGACATTATTTATACATCGGAGTTGATCAGCAGCGATGCTACACTGAGTTACTGGCAACTTTCTTCCTTTCCTTACCACAAAGAAAACCTTCTCCAGGGTTTTCAAATCCCGTTCTAACATTTATCTATGTGCCGACACAAACCCAGGTTAGTTAAGTATCTGGTGACAGAACTCCCGTGGCAGCTAATGGTGGAGCAGAGTGCAGATGCAGAGAGCTTTAATGAGGCTGATGGCATTACCGCTTTGTCTCTTCCCAAGTGGTCGGAGGGCTTAATTAAAGCATTTAGCCTGGTAAAAAAGGACTTCCTGCCCTGATGCTAGTCCCCTGTGTGTGGGAGGAAGAAGGGCAGAGGGGAGAATAAATGAGAGGAGGGAGGGGGTATTTAACATTTCCTTGTGTTGGAACACCCACAGGAGAAAGGAGCCTCAACCGGCATTCATCACAGCCGAGCACTGTAATTTCCACACGCTGATCTAACGTGGAATAGACGCCATGAGCCCACTCACACTGAGAGGCTATCATTTCCACTGCAGGCGTCCTGTGTGTGTGTGTGTGTCACAAAAGAAAACGCAGCCATAGGAGGCTTGCCTGTTTGTGACATGGAGAGGAGATGTACAGAGTAAAATGGAACAAAGCATGTCTGTCAAACTGTTTGTCTGCACACCACTTAGCTTCCTACATCTCCCAGCATCCCTATCACCAGTGCCCAGGAAATATTACCTGTTCAGACTGACACAGTGACACAGGTGAACATGCACTGGTCGTAGATCTGAGTAGGCTGACACGCTTCATCTGACCCGGCTTTACGACCCTCCCTCTGACCTACAGACACTGGTCCACAGTCAAACGTGGACGAAGGTGAACTCTGACCTGAGAGTCTGTCAGTCACTTATTCAGTCGAATGGGCTTGGAATGAAGTAACAGGAGACACACCTTTAGATATTTGCATTACAGAACAGTTTAAATGGTGGAGCCAAGCAGAAAGCTCTGCAGCCAGACACTTATCAGGGCAAAACAGTAACACTACACACTATGAACTGAGCTTCTCCAAGAAAAATCAATCGATCAATAAACCTGTGAAAGAAGATGTCGCCAACCTGTCATCACACACACACACACACACACACATATATATACACATATAATTGAGGGTTAGTGCATTCATAATATAGGAAAGTAACAAAGCGATTGTAATTCTTATATTATACCTAAAGCATGAAGGAAAAAGCAGAATTAATAAAAAGCTACAGTGTTTGTGTTGTGTAAGACCTTAATCAGCTGTTCCTCCTCCATCTCCTGCTTTACAAACAAAATGTCTAAGTCAAGTTGTCCACCCACAGACAGCTTGGAGGTGACCATGGTGTTTCAGCTCACCGTGTTCATGTGTTACAACTGCGCTCTGTTTGTTATCGTTCTGGTTCCCACCGACTGCTCACCGTGGTGTGTGCGTGTGTGTGTGTGTGTGTGTGTGTGTGTGTGTGTGTGTGTGTAAATAAACAGTGTTTGGGTTACTAGGCAAAAAGAGATGGGTTCAAATCCCACTTCGGTAGTAAGAAGTACGGATATCAACGGTTAACTGGTCCGAGGCCATCACACAGTTGGTGTGCCAAATGATTGAAACCCATATGCAGCCAATCAGAGCTAGTTCAGTACCTCGAGCCAGAGAACATTTTGCCATCGAGAGCTTCTGTGATTAAACTCAACTCATTAGTGAGTTGGAAACAAAGACATGGGGAAATAGGGTCCAGTTTGTCTGGGACAATGAAATCCTCCAAGACATGTGGACCAGCACGGAAACCGGTAGATGCAGTTTTGCCTCTGGTTTATTTGGTGGCTTCTATATGTTTGGACACCGAGATCACCTTGTACATTGTTCTTTAAGTTAGCCCCAACATGATGGTGGAGTGGAAGACACCCAGCCATGACCTTCTCCTTTAAAGCCCCCACGTGTTTGACTACAGAGGAGGGTACAGCTTCAAAGACCTGACCTATGGCTTCATATGCACACACACCATCACACACTCGCAGACCTTCAGGCACCTTCATCAGTTTAGGTTTACCAGGTGACCTCCTATCTTGTCCAGGCAGGCAGCTTCTGGGATGAAGGTCACCGCTGAATTCTAAACCACTATCTCACGCACAAAACACAGGTCACGAAAAATACAGGGGAAGAGGAGGAAGGAAGCACACAGAAAAAGAGAAGGACTAAAATAGTCTGTCCCTGGGGGAACAGCCCGCTGTTCTTTTGAAGTTCATCTGGATTTTAAAGGCCCCCCTCCTCAATTGAGAGATGTACTATATCCTGCAAGCAGTTCTTTAAAATACTCAAGGAAATAATTCCACAGATGGCTAAAACTTCCAAACAGCTTTCGACTCGTGCTGGGTACCATAGTGCCGCAACACAAACTACAAAATCTATTATTAGTTGTAGTCACAGGTTTACAGACAGCGCAGGAAAGCAGGTGACAGTCACCAGTCCAGGATGGAGGGAGCTGCACTTTTTACCGTTCAGTTCAGCTCTCTCTGCTGACTTACAATTTACAGGACTCACGCAAAGCAGTAGTTCAGTATTTTATGAATTACGCTTCACCGTCATTATTTTGCACTAATTGGGTTAGCTGCTGTGAGCTGCGCTACTTCTCACTGGGATTATATATGCCATGTTAGCCAGGTAGGGCTGCCATGCCTGCTCTATTCAAATTTACCTCTAACAAAAATGGCCATGTTTAGCTATAGCTATTTAAGCTATGACGCCATAGCAACTGCATTCATGTGTTTGTGTTTGTAAAAATGCCTGTAGCGAGGGTTGGCACATGTGGTTTTGGGCTCTGTACAGACATGATGGTACAGAACCAGTTCCACCACATTACTCCTCCAAAGCCACATACTGTCACTTTTAAATTTCTGATTGGGGAAAGAAATAAACAAACACTAAGCTTTACTGGGAGTGTGTTCACACCTCATTTGGATGAGGGGCCTAGAGAGGGTGGTCTTGGTTGGCCTCCACTTGAACTCTGGAGTGGTGTGTTTGCAGTCAGAGCACAATCAGCTCTGCCATCCAAAACAACCTGATGGGACGCACTTGCACATTGGCAAAGACATTTTCACTTATTTTCATTTTACTTTTTATGTTTAGCAGGAAAAAGCAACATCAAATCTAATCAAGTTTACCTGATGTGCCATCTAAAGAACAATTGTCGTATGAGTGTGTGATGGCAGCACGTCCTCTGATAACGAGCACCAGGACATCGCTGTGTGAACACTAACAAACCAAGGGACAAATGCAGCAACTGTATCAAATTAGTGCCTGAACTGGATGAAAACAAACAAACCACAGGTCTGACAAGACCCTTAGTGGGCTTTAAAGGTATCGGTGGGCATTATTTTTAACTCGGACAGAGGTCGTTTCCCCCTGCTGACAGTCTTTATGCTCAACTAGGCTAACGACTCCAACTCAATATCAATTGATCATGATGTTAAAATTTGAGAGGAGTGATCAGTGGCTCCTCTGTGAGCCTCTGTGACCTTAACAACATTAATATTGCTTAATGTTTTTTAAAAAAAAAATCATATTAAGGTGGTATATGTAAGTGCTTGTGCACACACTCACTGGGCACTGGATTTACAGCTGGTGGTGGCTTCAGCCTTCCCACAATAAACAGACTGCAAACATAATGGTGCATTGGTACGTCACAGAAACACTGAGATAAAGTGGAGACAGACTCGGCTGCACGGCGAAGCCTCCTTTGCATTCACTCAGCTGAAATACGCACATCTAATATGGATGAGAGGCAAAAGAGGGTAAATACTGGCCTGCTTGGCTGTTCAGTGGAAAAGAACAACCATATTTTCTAAGAAGGTCAAACTGAAGTGACACAGTCAGACAGAGAGTCAGATGAGGTTACATGGAAGGCGATTTCCATAAAGATCTGTCATCACCATTTTATTTCTCTGATAGAACCTTTGCTGCTGAGGATTTCAATACGTATATTTACTTTACATTTGTTCCATTTAAAAATGCTGATGCTGAATTAGTTAAGTCTGGCTTATTTTATCAGAATGGAGAAAAAGTTTTTTATAGGAAATGTGTGTGCCTCTTTTAGATCCAATATTCTTTCATGTCCATCTGTGTGTGTGTGTGTGTGTGTGCAGTGCACATGCCAGCTCATTATCCAATACAAAGTGGACCCTTAATGAGTTCTGCATTACAGTAGTCGACATGAAACCAGTCAGGTCATTAGCTGCACACACACGCACACACACACACACACACACACCAACAAACATACACATTCCCGCTGATGGTGTGTTAAACCCTGCAGGTTATCTCAGTCTGGTCTCAGGTTTGGACTGAAAAACACACACACACACACATCCATAGCCTTGATTCATCTGACGGACTTCAAAATACCATCTGCAACCTCTAAAAATCCACACCGCAGTTACACACACACACACACACACACTCACACCCACACACATATGCACCAGCCCACCTGTCCCCGTGCTGCGGCGAGGCGCTGTGGCGAGGCGCTGCGTGGAACAGCACACTGGGGAGAGGCGAACAGTCTGCTCCGGGTGCCTGCGACATTCCTCCAGCTCCATTGTCACATTGCTTCACTCCTCACACATCATTATCCCAGCAGCTGTTACTTCACAGCACAGCAACACCAACACACACATCAGTACACGTTAGCTGTACGGCTGCGTTCAGTGACAGCAGAAATAAACTATTGTTCAATTTAGTGCAATCCAATACTTAGCTCCTGCAATAAATGCTCCAGTTCTGATTCTACTGCAGGTGCCTACACATCTTATTCACTACAGAGACATGATATGTTGGTATATAGGTTTAAAGTGTTTCCATACAAACAAAAACCTCCATGGTTTGCAGCCATCTCAGGCAAACCTCTGCAATTACAAAATTGTGGTTGGACTAATGATCGGCTGGTTGGTCTGTGGTAACCCTGAGCTAATGACTCCCTCTTCCTCCTTTAAAAGCACACCAGCAACCAGACAGAAACTTTTAAAAGCAAGACAGTTATTGCATTACATAATTGTTGCAGCTGAGCAACAGAAAATGCATCGCAACAACTTTGATAATGAACTGTTTGTTGTTTGCTCTTCTTTAAATGAAGAAATAGTCCCCAGTTCCGACACTATAGCAGCATCTATAACCTCTTCAGGACCCGCCAACGAACGGTCGCTTCTCTCGCTATTGTCGCACCCAAACCACGCCTGTAGCTGCCAGTAGTTCCTTTGATATGATTGGTCCAAACAACTGTGGTTACAAGCAAAAAACCTGAAGCCTGGCGAGATGGTTTTGCATCTCTCAAATCAGGGGATTATTAAAGTAATTCCAATTGACCCTGAAGGGGACATGAATGTCTGGACAGAATTCCATGGCTCGGGCTCGGTACCAACCAGATTGCTTCAATAGTACTGAGTTGCAAAACATACCTGGTCATTTGGTACCAAATTTCAATACCTAAGGAGTAACATTCATCAGCGAGTGAGCCAATATATATGCAGCATGCTTGTACCAAACTCTAGCATTACGCATCAGAGGGTATGCAGGAACAACACCAGAGACACAGATAAATAAGTAATCTTTGTGCTGCAGCTAATCAGCATCTTCTCCATCTTGTGCATCCTCTCCTCATCAAGGCGGAGCGTTTCTCACAACACATTGTTGCTCACAGACTGTCCAGAGATGTCCCAAAGCTGCTACAGTGGATGGTTGCCAGACCCAGGCTAGCTGCTCTTTAGTAATGTAGTAATGTGAATCTTGTGGCGGCATTAATGTCTGCACAAAACTTCATGGGAAACAATCTTGCAGTTGCTGAGATATTTCAGTCCGGACCAAAGTGGTGGATCGACCAACCAACTGCTCTGTGAGTGCAACTGGCTGAGCAGGTCACCAGACAGGACCTGGGACTCCCCGACTCTTCGAGGAGTGTACTCATGTACTCACTCAAATGGAACAGGTTTCCACATGGATAGAGTCCCAAACACACACACATCTCTGTCATGGTGGTCATTTTGTAAGTGAATGAACCTCAGATAAGGTTTCTGGCCACTGACTGCAGTCCGTGCTCCAGGCTGGCGATGGATACCGACAACATATGGACATGCTTCAGGGTTTGAGTGCAAACACAAGCAGCCTTTCAGCAGGTTCATCCAAACTGTGGACACATTCACTCTCTCGGGAGGCTCTGAAGTATGTGGGCTATGAGCAATGCTCATCTGCTGTTTCATCTACTTCTATAATTAGGGGCTTGTCATCAGTAAATTGTCTCAAGGCTACAGTCATGTTTGTGGTGCGTTTGTTGCCAGAGCTTACATGTGGTTGTGGCTCCAGGAAGATGCTGTACATGAAAAGCAAGACGGCACATCACTGATACAACTTTACAGCTTTATGTTAAAGTTGTTGGAATGATTAGATCTAAAATCATTTCCCTCATGAATTACAAAATAAAACAACTCACAAGTGATTGCTCACTTGTGAGTTAAGTTTTTAATGGCGGTAAAATGACTGTGATTAATGTAGTTTTTGATTACCCCAGTAAATTGTCTGTGGTAATTATCAACAATCCATCCCCTCCCATCCCATCAGTACTTTGTCGTGAATGGAGCGCTGCAAACTTCAGTACTAAAAAAAACATGTGAACTAACTGTGTGCTGAGCTGACAAGGATCACAATTTAAATGAGGTTTTGGTTAAAATGATACGAACAGGGTCTGTGGTAAAGCTTAAAGGATAACTTTTGTTTTTTACAACCTGGACCTTATTTGTAGCATTAAATCCGCTCATTTACTCACCCAGACAACTTTGGTGGCATTTGGAGTCGTTTTGAAGAAATTAGCCCCAGAGGAGCGGCGTGTATATCCATAAAATGCGAGTACTCGGGGCACCCGTGCGCAGCCTCTATATAACGCATAATCTGCGGCTAAACTCGTTCATATTCCAATATTTTGTTATGATTTGCTGGTGCTATTCCCCTCTGAGTCCGTGGTAGCATGTTATCGATGGCTGACGTCTCTAGGCAACTACCTCTGACGTGGATGATGTCATTACCGAACGCCACGCGCTGCGAGCAGCCATCCACAACACGGCTGACTCTGCGGCGATCGGCTACGAATACGCAGTAACGAACCATAGCTGTGCCAAACTACAGCTAAACTAGCCGACCGCCGGCTCAGAGGGGAATAGCACCAGCATATCATAACAAAATATTGGAATATGAACGAGTTTCACTGCAGATTATGCGTTATATAGAGGCTGCGCATGGATGCCCCAAGTACTCGCATTATACGGATATACGCGCCGCTCCTCTGGAGCTAATTTCTTCAAAACGACTCCAAATGCCACCAAAGTTGTTTGGGTGAGTAAATGGTCGTATTTAATGCTACAAATAAGGTCCAGGTTGTAAAAAACGAAAGTTATCCTCGGTGCAAGGGTGCATGGTGGCTCTATTGTGTATTGGGACCTGAAGAGCTTTCTTGTGAATAAACACAGTTACAGTATGTTTGAATTCAGTGTTTTCACCAAAAGCCATTCAACATGTTGAATGTAGCTCCTTCCAAACATTTGAATATTCTGAAAAGAAATGATGCTCAGTGGGATGGATTACACAACTCAAGCATGTTCTCAAGCAGGAGTCTGGTGACAAATTTTCATACTGACACAACACGAATGAAAACCAGCGGATACCTGGAGGTTTGTTACGGTACATAGTTATCTTGGTTAGTTGTAATGTAAACAGGAAGTGGTAAAAAGGCTAAAACACACAAAACCACTGGTGTGGTTCTTTACATCAGTCAAGCTCTGATGCCGATCCATTTTTTATTAAATGATATTCTATTTTAGCTTTTCTATCTTAGTAATCGTCTCAGTCTGTGTTTTTAATCGTAGGTATTTGAATTAGCCAACATAGTGTAAGTGATAATGTTAGGAAGAAATGCCTGGTCCACCCTTTGGCACGTTTATATAAGATTAACTATCTGTAGGTGTCGTATGTGTGTGTGAGAGGCAACAATGATTGCAGACCACAAGCTCGACTACGCAAATAATACAAATCAGCGCCCACATGCTGCTTAGAAGGCCTCAATTAGTTGTGTCCTTGATAGGAAACGCAGGATCGTCGAAGCCTCATTTGTGTGGGGGTTGTTTGTGCAGCTCATTAAAAAGTGAGTTAACCCACGGAGGAGCAGAGGGGAGCATCTGGATCAACTCCACAACCAGCAGCAGGGATGTGGAGCTCTGGCCACTGTGGCTGAGGAGGAATCACAACAAGGATTTTAAAATGATAGAAGCTTACCAGCAGCAAGTCCATAAGGTCATTAGAAAGTGTTTTTCCGCTTTGGATCGTGAATGTTATTTGCAAATTTGAGCCTGCCTATTACTGACAATCTGCTAATTGATTTGAAAATGTCTTCGGTGGAGGTGGAGATTTTGGGCTGATGGTGGTGGCCCAACGGGAAAGATGTCGTGGTTGCCAAAAACATCAGGATCCATCCTCTGGAGACTGATCATTTCTTAGAAATTCAGCTGTAAGTATTTCCTATCATGGACTGAAGAAAGAATCAGGTAAAGATTTGACCTGATCAGTGCTGGATGAAAGATCAGGAGGGTCACCAAGTCATTAAAGAGCAACAGCAACCTGGCAGATAATCCTGCTGCCAGCAAGTGGTGCCACTGACAACGCTGGGCCTGGTCCAAAGACAACAGGCCATAGCTGACCACACCCACCACAGGTGCGGCCGCACATTCAACAAAACCTCAACACATAAATGATGCTAATGCAGCAACACTAACAATTTTTAACAACACAATACTTTCTTTCACACACAATTGAGTTTGGAGTTTCCCTTTTTTTGGGCATTTTTGGTCTTTATTGGATAGTGAGAGGCAGACAGGAAATAGGGAGAGGGAGGGGTATGACATGCAGCACAAAGGTTGCCAGCTGGGATTTATGGACGGATCCATTCAACGATCAACGATCCAATATTGTCGACGCAAAGGGAAAACGCTAATCCACGTCATCATCTTTAGGATAAACATTTGACGTTCCCATGGCACGTCTGTGTCACACATTTCTGTCTGAGCACACCACCTGCCTTAACATTCAAAAAATAAATATACAGGACGCCAGCGTTTGTTATCTATCACCCTGTTTGATTCAGTTTTATACGAGGACACAACGATGCTGCCAACAGTTTGACTGAGCTGAATTTCTTCGTGGAAACAACGTTGTTGCTGCAGGAAGTCTGAAAAGAGCTCAGAGGATAGTGTGCTGCTGCTCACTTAGAGACTACCTGTGACTAAAAGTGAGTATTTGTGACAATAAATAGTGTTTTATACTCACTTATATCAACGTATTAGAACTCTGAGTTTCTTTGTTCAAGTTCAGAATTACAGAGGTTCATTTACAACTTGTGGTAGATCTGTGGCTCACAGCTGGTCCTGGCAGCAGCAGAGAAAAAACATCCTGACTTTACTGTTTGCCCTGTATGAGGGAGGCAGAGAGAGAGTGGGGGCTGCTGAGGCCTCACTGTCTCTTCACTCTCCTCCCTCCTCTCCCCGTCGACTGCAGAGACAGCGGTTACTCTCGGCTGTCCCGATCACCACGCATCTGATTGTGTTAAATGGCCGTGTGATATCATCTCATATCGATCACAGGCTCGTGAATTGAATCTAATTGAAATCATATCATGGCGACTTTGCGATATAAGCCATTTTCTTTTTATTAAACCTTTATTTAACCATGTAAGTCCCACTGAGACGGCAAAAACTCTTTTTCAAGGGAGCTCTGGCCAAGATAGCAAAACATACAGTATCAGCTGGCATTACAGTTGTCCAAAGAATCAATTCAAAATTGCATCATGATGAAACATGTGATTGACACCCCTAGTTGCGACAGTGCAACATGCGCTTTAGCCACTTGGCTACCAAGACACTCCTGGAGTTTCCCTTTGGAATCATTGTCTGGGAAACACTGATATGCACTAAGGGGGAAAAGAAAATCAGGGATAACCCATCTCAATACATTTTTTCATTACGACTGTCCCATATCTGTTCCTCTCTGTACCCTCTTATCCTGTTACCACACAGCCTCGTGCCCACTGAGTATTCCGCCACCTCTCATTGTACCTCTCAGCCCCTCCTTTGTTGACTCTCTGCCTCCGTCTCTCTCGTTTACCCCAACCAGCGCCACAGGCCTCAGCTGTCGGCCGTTAGTATTCTTGCTGCCAAGGCCCGGGACCACAGGGAGCCCTGGCGGCCACACAATCACACAGACAGACAGACACACACACACACACTTGAACAGCCTTCACCTTCCTCATCTGGCATCCCTCAGGCAAAGGCTGATTCTGTGTTTTGTGCATGTTTGCTGATGAGCACAGCTCCAGCGACAGACTAATAGACCAGGGATTTTCATTCTTGCTCATTTGGTATTTTGTCCATTATTTTCTCATTTCCCTTGCAGTAATGTTTCAGCAGTAATACAAGGTTTGCATTATTGATGAAGCTGCCACCTTCCTCCTCCCCCCATCTGTCTGGGCAGAGGGATGGAGGAGTGGAGGAGATGGATGGTGGAGGGCAAGGAAGGTTTGGGGGATTTAGTTAATGGGCGGGTAAAAGAAAGAGGATTGTTGGACTACAGACAGAGGATAGATGGGTGGATGGATGGGTGGGTGGATAAATGAATGGATGGGAGGGTGGATGGATGGATGGATGGTGGATGGATAAATGAATGGATGGGAGGGTGGATGGATGGATGGAAGATGGATTGATGGATGGATGGATGGATGGGTGGATAAATGAATGGATGGGAGGGTGGATGGATGGATGGATGCATGGGTGGATGGGTGGATAAATAAATGGATGGGTGGATGGACGGATGGATAGGTGGATTAATGGATGGATGGACTGTACAGAAGGCTGGATTGTCTGCCTCCTGGGATGCCAGACAGGCCATGTAGGCAGTGTTTACTGAGCATGGATCCAAGCCATATGGTGCCACTTCAGGAGGGGTCCTTAACACACACACACACACACACACACACACACACACACACACACACACACACACACACACACACACACACACACACACACACACACACACACACACACACACACACACTTACTAGGCTTTGACCACAATTGTAACTTTCCTTGTGATCTGCTCTTTGATTTTGATGCTGATGTCTGTATGTTTTGCATGTCAGTGGATTTTCAGGCACTCAATGAAAGGCTGGGGAAATAAAAGGTCAAGGGGTCAACTAGTCGTTAAGTTATTGTGATCTTGGCCAAAGTGTTGGACAGATGGATGGACCAACAGACCATCCAACGGCACCCCAGTGCTGGGGCCAAAAAAGTCAATCCCCCAAAATGGCAGGTCTCTCTCCAAGAGTCCCATTACCCAGGGATGAGACTGCAGCGTTTCCAACACATAGACTTTACTTGGGTGGGCTGCCCAGATATATGAGCAGCTGCCAAAATATGACTGGTGGCCCATTTTAGTGTTTTTTACTTGTACTTTTATACGTCCAAGAGAACGGCACCATGCGTGATCGATTAGCTAGAGGAAAATCTCCCCTGACTCTACCCCACCCATCTAATGACAACAGCCCACACCCTGCAGAGAAACACAGAGAGAGAGTCTCATACATGCACTTATTGCTATGTGACCTTTCCTGTTTAATGCAGGCCTACCTGTTGTTTTGTAAGAGCTGGTCATTTGGTAAAGTCGATCGTTCGATAGGCTACGTCATTAACAACAAGCCTCCTCCACACACAGCTCACCTGCTGCTGAGAGAGCCGAACCACGGGAGAAAAACTCCAAAACGGGTGACTTCATAACCCATAACTACTGACGAAGAAAGTCAACAGAGCAGACCCACGGAGAAACAGGAAGATACACGGAACATCAAATCAAACTAATGCCGACCTAATATTAATCCCAGCTGAGCCTGAACACCAATACAACCTGTACATGGTGAACTGTGTGGCTGCATACGATTCCCCCTACAGGCATAAATCAAGCAGTTTGAAACTGAATGAAAAGCTGCTCATTGATACAGAGTAATTGAAGTCACAATGAAAGGAAAGTCAGTTATCCTTAGTCCTGTGACACATCTACTAGGGAAACAGCCCATGATAGGGGGGTTTAGTGATTTAAACCACATCCTTCTGATGTGACTGGATCACTCCAAGTGCCCGTGGCTCGGTGAATAAAGCAGAATATGAACTGCAGACAACTATCCATCAGGAGGTGGAGGATAAGGGGGGAAATGAACAAATTAGACCTCAACCACAGTCTTCCTCTGCTGGCTACCCGGTGTGGTTTTATATGATGGGCGAGGTTAGCTAGTCGCCCCAAATCACAGTTGATGGCAGAAATGTATGTGACCACGCTGGAGCTCAAGATGAGTCATCAAGAATATTTTAAGTTCAGGAAAAGAGGGATTTCAATCTAAGGATACTCATAAAATGATTTTTGACAGGACATAAACAAACAATTAACCCAAGGAGACAGGATTTTCATTTCACTGTGGGTTAGTCATCGTAGTATAAACAGTATAAAAAATGTCTGAATCATATCATCTCATCCCCAATCATAATCCATTGTCGGGTCATTGTCATTGCACATTTTAATCCTAATAATTATAAAAATAAAACTTGCTTCTAACATAGAAATAATGACAGTAATAAAAGTAGATTTGTGCAGAGTCTGGTCAAGCAATCAGTACATTTACATGCACAAAAAATCCCTGTTTTTGCCCTTATTCAGAAAAACACATTACTCTGAATACGTGGCTAATGAAAACCAATGTTTCACTAATATTCCTGTTTACACGCAGCCGTGATGAACACAGCCTCCCTCTTTCATCCACTCGGCCACCTTCTCGAAAAGGTCGGCGTTGTGATATTTGTGCAGATCCAAAAACCTGCTCAACTCTAAATCTTTCACGATGTCTAGAAGTTAGTGTGTTTTTTCCTTCGAATAATAAACGTGGCCTTTTCTCCTGTGCATGCATCTCTACCTCAGCCTTGCAAACTGTTGGCTAGGCAACGCACAGAGTTGACTGTAAACAGGTAAGAGGCCATGTGTCACAAACTGTGGTAAAAACCCGATCTGAGACAAATGTTCCAAAAAGAATGGCCCTAAAACCTGAACAGTAGAGACATACCTCAGGTCTTAATTGGAAAATGTGGAATTGAGAATAAGGCCTAGTTGACAAGATTCAAATGCGATATGCTGTTTCCATGACGGAATATTGTCATATTGGGAGTAGATGAGGAGAGTATTAGAATAGTGGAATATTAATGTGCATGTAAACATAGTCAGTCACTAATAATCCCTCTGCCTCGTCAGTCAGACTGTACATGCGGCATTACTTCCAGATTTCACACACACTCTCAACAGATTCACAGAGGAAGAGTGTCAGTGTCCAGCCTACTCACCGAAGTCAGCGAGCTTGAGCTCTCCAGTGTCGCTGATGAGCAGGTTTTGTGGTTTCAGGTCGCGGTGAAGGATGTACCTCTGGTGGATGTAGGACAGGCCTCTCAGCAACTGGAACAGGAACAGCTAGAAAACACAGGTGAACAAACGGAGAGAACTATTTTTATCAGCTCGCCTATGATATCTATACGTACAAACACCGTGGCGAAGACAGATCGAATAGAGAGGGAACATTTTTTATATCACATGCGGGGTAAATTACATGGATATCAATACTCTTTTAATAACTGCTCTCCCATTTGTCTACATGTCTCTGTGGCACATTAAGCTGAGCAGCTGTTGACTGCGGAGGTGTGTGGAAAAGCCTATCCATCTCTGAGGTAGGGCTGTGTCTTCATTCTGGACCGGATGAGATCAGGCGTGAACCCCACAAGTTATTTACAAATAGTTCAATGAAACGCTGTCACTCTCACAAAGGCACAGACTGCAAAATCAATACGGAGCCATCGGTCAAGACGGCAGCCATCATTTCCTCCGCGAAGGCTATTGAACAAACAGATGAGACATTAAGACGCCCATCTGATTTCACAGCTGAACTATTGGGAAGCGCTGCATTAACGGGTCCGAGTGAAAATAAGCAGTAAATTAAACTGTTCAGTCCTCTTCTGCAGGCCTACATTAATCGATGGCTTATGATATAGTTTTGCTCGGTGTACAGCAGTGTATTGCATATTGCGATTTTCGAAGGTGAAAAAGAAAAGAGGAAGGTGACAGCAGAAATGTTTGAGGGGTGACAGACTAAGCTGAAATCACACCAAACATACGCAGCGAGGCGGGGCTGCCGCCTCCTTTTCATTTTCTGTGAGGAGCGGAGAATCGATTGCGCGGAGCATGACGGGACGGCTGACAGCAGGGGGCAGGAAGGCAGCGCGGCAAGAAAAGTTCAGATCAGCTAACTTTGACCCAGAGGAGCTGAAGAAACACACATTTTCATCTCTCACCAAACAACGTGTGTTTCCAGGTCCAGCCTGTGCTGTGAAGCATAGGGGAGTCGTTGGCTTCCCAGCAACACTGATACGATAAGATGGATTGATTTCTGGACTTCTAGTGAACCGACCCTTTTATGCAAGTTGATGATGGATTTTCATTGGATTTTTCATGGAAATTTTAGATAGCCCAAGTCAAGCAGCTACTATAACTCAATGCAGTCTCTATGTCTGCATTTCTGAAAAATTTTAGCATTTTCCTGATGTTCTCCATCCATATTCTGATATACGTATATAAATATATAACACTGGATTAAATGAATGTGTAATGTAAAAGCAGTCACTCGTAGTAATGAAGACACAAAGAGGTATCACCAAGCCTGCAGCCCCCATGAGCTTTAGAGCCTTACAGAGCGTTTAAGTCTCTTTAAGTCTTTTAGCTCAGTTTTGGTTTTCCAGTCAACAACTCTGCACAGCAGGAAGCGGTTTCCAGTGACAAATTACTAATAAAGCACTACCTGCTCAGCAGCAAACAGCAGACAGACGTAGTCAGAGAGCAGCTGGTCAACACAGTGGAGCATTTAAGGAGAGTGAAACTTACCAAAACATAGGAACACAACTTAAAATGAATGCTAATATTGCTCCTGTCTGCTGTATGTACCAATAGACAAGTAACAACAGTTAGCAACAGCTTTTTTAAGGTGATAAAATGTCGCTGTGTTTACAGCTTCTCGCACTGCCCCCAAGTGGCCAGAAATATATTATGCAGCTTTAACAACGAGAAAGCAATTAAAATACATCTCCAATAAAATCAAAGGCATGATATCCACTCATGAAGTGTAATCCTAATTGTGTAAAAATGTTCATTCTCAGAGTACACTGGACACTGGACAGAGTACACAACTACAGTGACTGTAGTTCTTTAGAATTAAAGTATTATAAAGGAAGCAGGTCTACAGACTGGAGGGTTTCACTCACGAATATAACAACAGCTAATTCATTCATAAAAAAACGCTCATGAAAATGCATGAATGCACCTTTGCCAACGCCTCATATGAATAAAGATTTACTGTAATTGCATTTGAATGTACATTTTTACAGCCAATTATCTTACTGCTGAAATTAAACACAGTTCCCACACCTGCCCACAGAGCTCATAAAGCCAAGCTGCAGTCCCAAAACAAATGTACTGTTTAATACATGCATACAGCGTAGTGTGCTGTCTGTCTGTCTGCAAAAATTAATATAAACAAATCCTAATATGTACCTAAAGTCAGAGCTACAGTAAACTTATTTTGTTTTCCTTCTGAGATGTAGCAGTTCTGCACCCCCCTGCAGACGTGTCAGTCAAGGAATAATGAGGCGTGCACAATCCAGCGCTCCATTTTATTCCAATTCCAGCATTCCCCTCTCATTTCTCTCCTCTCACGAACGCCATAGTCTCGGCCAATTAAGCTGATTGAAGCGCCGTGGAGTCCAATCAGGGACGGGCCCTGTCTGGCATCTGGAGTCACCGGGTCAACAGTTTACTATTCCTGCACTCAGCGTGCGAGAGATGAACTGCCGTGCTGAAAATTAGCATGGGAAATGTGTGTTTACTCATGTATATCAAAACACAGTTCTGAAAAGCTCTCGCCTTGTTAGGAGCGCAACTGCACGGTAATAAAACGAAAGAAAAATGACGCTTTTCTTCTCTTTAGTCAGCTCTTCAATTCCAGCATCAAACCTTTCCGTTTGCATTTCGATATTTGAGTGTGAGCAGTTTGTGCAGGGTACTCAGACAGACTGCTGTGTTATAATAATAATAATAATAATAATGTGTGCCATTCTCAAGATGGCCAATTTTCAACTTAAATTATGTACGTAGGTCCAGTCAATTACTGGCCAGATTTAGACTCCTGCACACTTCAAATGAAAAGGTTTACATCACCATCCTCCCGACAAGCCAAATAGGCTCAGTATAGTGAGTGGTGAACATTCGGCTTGTTGACACAGACATCTGCTCGCCAGACGAGCTCACCCAACTATAATAAGTGAATATGAGACGTCCATCTGTGTAGACGTGTTGAAAGGAACCCCGCAGTTAAAGGTGTGACCGCACCAGTTAACTACTAGAGCGAGCGGGGAAACAAAGACAGAACAAAGGGGGGAGAAAATTACAATGCAACAGAAAAATGACACCTGCAGGAGAGCTGGCAGTGCAAAAGTGGAAATAAAATATACAGAGTGGTCACTTATCACTTCCAGCAGTCGCCTCCTCCAACACACAACGCTTGCCTGTGAGAATGTGGCTGTAATGCAGCAGCAGTCTGATTCTGAAATGGGTTATGACACACGCTCAACACACCATTTTCATGCACACTGGATGTGTGAGTTCTGTGTGGTAATTCATCCATTTGAATAGCTTTTCAGAAAGTTCTTGACCTTTGAAACAGCAGTTGACAAAACAATCTCACCTCAAGGTCCATTATAGGAGAAAAGCTCCAGAACTGTGAGTATACGGACCCTGAGCTGAGACTGTTTGCTCATGATAACAGAAGCAAACACATAATCCTTGATTCATCAAGCTCTGATCAAATCCACAAACGGGATGCACATGAAGCTGTGCAAGTGTCATTCTCTGCAGTGAGGAAACATCATATAACTTAGACTCTAGAGAAGACTTTCACTGAGACGAATTCAAATGAAACAGACTTTTTTTCTTTCTGACATTTAAAAAGCTTGCACTTTGTGCCTTTAGTTAGCATTTATAAGCAGTATACAAATAAATAACGACTGGCTTCTCACACACTATAATCCAGATCGGGTTAGGGTCCAGAAGATGTCCACAGCTCCTCCTGTGTTCACTCACACAGCGGCTGTGTTAACAGACAATGAACACTGCTGTGCTCACATGAAGTCTCTCCTGATATGATATTGATATATTCAGAATTGTTAATAACTACTGTGCATTAATAAAAATAAAACAATGTACTTATATCTACATACAGCTCATTTATAGTGGGTTATAAAATATTCATCACGTGTTTGTACACTGCCTATAAATACTGACAGGGAGACTTAAGTAAAGTGTTCTCTAAAAAGGTACTGCTGAGGCACAGCCCATTAAGCCTGCAATGATAATATATATCTTATATATAGCTGATAAACAGCTGTATTTGATGGCATGTTGGCGACCACACATCAACATGTAGCAGGTTCTTCAGCGTCTCCTGGATGAAACAGAAATTTACAGCACTACTGGGTTTGTTCACAGTTAAAATGCCACTGCAGTAATAGTAGCAGTTTGATTCCATAAATAAATAAATAATAATATATTATAATATAATAACACACACACACACACACACACACACACCCCTACTTGATGTTCCTTTAATACTACAGGGTCATGTATGTCAGGGCCACTGGCTATACATTATATAAGTGATGAAGACACTGGAAAACATTGTGAAACCTCTTTCGGTCCACACTTTTGTATCAGTACAGTTTGTATCGCAGGTTTTCTGTTAGAAATCTGCAAAGATGAGAAAACTCTGGTGACAGCCTTGACAAATCAACCGCTTTCACGGGCTGGTGAGTAATCCTCACGAAGAATCAACTGATCTTCACATGTGCAGTCAGTGCAGCGCTCCATTAATGTCTAACTTCCCCCTGTCATTATAGCTGCATAGAAACTGAGTTTAAAGCTCAGTGAATGATGTCTCCTACTGCAATGCGCTCTGGGACTTGGCATCCCTCCTAAAGTTCAGTCTTTTTATAGTTTTTCATTTTCACAATGCAATGTCTCATTATTTGTACTCTACCAGGATAGTTTAATGCCCATGTAATTGTTGGAAATACTCCAATGGCCCTCCTTCACATAACATGATCGACAGACAAAACTGTGTTCAGCTAAAGTCTAAATGACACTGACATCACTGAGACGGAGTATAACACATACAATAATTCACATCCTAAACCAGAATGTATAGTTCTTTCATTGAAGAGATAACCCCTGCAGAATCCGTGGTGTGTGTGTGCGTGTGTGAGAGAGTCTCTGTTTAATCATGATGCATTATTAGTTCATAACTGCAGGAGAAACAAACCGTGTGATCTTAGTTTAATCAGTCATTAACATAATCTATCGCCTGAGGAGTGACCCTACTGCCTGAACAACAATCCATCATCAGCACACCAATAAACACACGGCCATTTTTCTCATGATGAAGGACTCAGTGGCATCATACCCAGAGCGAGCACAACTCTCCATCAAGATAAACATTATGAAAGAAAGTGCAGACTGGATGGCCTCCGTGTTATCTAACCCAACGATGGAGTGAAATTCGGCTCTTTCGTCCGATATTCAATGTGCAGCAAAGCATGAGACAATGCATCAAAGTGACAGCGGCACACCGGGGTTCATGTAGTTTCACGAGGACAAAAACCAGCACGGCACGCAGGAGCAGAGGAAAGACACAGTGCTTTAATGCGATGATAATATGGAACACACTATAAGCTAACGAGCTGCAAGATACTCAAGTGTGAAGACTGACTGACTGATTTGGGACAAAACAAAACTAAAAGTCTTAGTCCCGCTAGCGGCAGCACAAAAGGGTTGACAGCGAGAGCGTACTTACTTAAAGTCTCATCAGGAATGCAAATGCTACATTGGTCCACTGGGAAACACAGCCATGACACACTCCATATCAGACTGTGATACTTCTCGTGCACAGGACGGAGCACCATTGTCCCGATGATCTATTCCTGTAGATATGTTATCCAACTAATATATCTGGCTTCCAGGTTTTCATGTTACTTGTCTCAGTAAGCACCGATGAAGTGACACGTAGCTGTGACGTAGCCTTGACGTAGCTGTCGTAGATGAGAGCTGGCTTGTCTGCTCCGGCTCGCTCACTTTTAGCTCACGTACTCTGGCATGAGTTGCTGAACCAGCTCTTTGAATCCCTCGGCCTCCACCACTCTGGATGGATGATGCCATCAGTGGTGGAATCTGAACTGACATCAGTGGCAGGAGCTCTTAACCCCAAGCTAAGCTAAGCCATTATTGTAGTGTGGAACCAAAATATTCTCCACGGTTGACCCGAGATCCAAAATTTTTCTTCTGGAAATAACAATGTAAACATCCCAATATGACCAAGTACCACGTACTAATAGTAATAATCAATGATGTTTGTCTCATAAACAAACAGATGGCAGTCAGTGATGGCTTGATGAGATCTTTATACAACAACAGTACTTGAACCATAAATGAAGCAGGTCACTGTTTATCATGTGTGGATAGTCTCAAAGTGCAACAACCACCACATACACATCATTATAAGCCAAATGAGTACCAACATATGCTGCTTTAACTCCAAATTAAAGCCAAATGACTGATAGGGAAAGGTGGCAGCTGTCATCAGATGCATCCTAAAGCAACCTGTTTTATAAATCTGTTTTATTCTAACGAGAAATAAAACACTCAAAAACACAATACCCTGACAAACAACAAGTGACCACACACACCCCTGCATCTCCAGAGCACCTGTAAGTATGAAAAGGTCACTGCTGACCCCTGCTGCAGATGTTTCAAGCTGGCACAAAGTGAGAGACCGCTTGGAAAAAGTACTTGGTTAAGGTCAGGAGAAGGTCGTCAGTCCCACCTTTGCTTCACAGAAACAGCTGCACAGCCGGCCAGGTCCTGGTCAGGTAAATGCAAGTCTTTTCAGGCGTTCAGGTGGAACAATCATCCATTTCGGCCCGGTGAAATGTAAATGCTCTTCTTTCTGTGAGCTCAAACTGCATCAATAATAGCTCAGATCATCATAGCGGTATGATTTCAACATTGATGAGGACTGAAACACAAACTTTTGGATTCATTGACCAATCTCCAAAGCCGTTTTTTTTTTTTTTTTTTTTTTGCTGAAACGAATAAAAGTGGTGAATTCGGTGAGGGAGAGCTAAAATGAAGCAGTGTTAAATGGAGTGAAAAGGGTGCACCATCTGCCAGCAGGCGTGGAAAGAGCCCCAATCTTTTCCACTAAGCATCTGTACAGTGTCGTCCTTAATGGGCTGAATCAGGAGACAGCATCAACCTGCACTGTGGCAACGGCCACAGAGGACGGTGAAGTTCCAGAATTGTCTTTGGCTTGTGTTTTAATGAGCAGCTGTGTTGTACTGCAGGGCCTCTGTGTGTAAATATAGGACTACTGAAACACCACTGCAGCCACCATAAAACGACATGCGTGCAGCGCCTTTGATGCCGCTCAGACATTTCTATACACATGTTTTGAAGTCAGAATTTGTTTCCTGCTTGCTGGTATATTGGTACTTGCTAAGCCACAAAGTCTATATTTGGTCAAGCAAGCAAAGCGCGACCACCGCAGCTGACTGTGATAGGGTGAGAGACCTGTCAATCAAGGAAGCACACCCTAAATCATACTCCTCTTCAAGCCTTAACACTGATTCTAGGGAGCACTGCTAAGACAATGAAAGTGCAGGCTGAAGCAGCTGCGGCTCAGCAGTTTCAGTGAACACGGTTCCTCAGACTTCAGAAGAGGCTTCTGCAGAGGCAAAAATGTCAGTGTTTTTACGATTGTCTTAAAAGTGCTGATTCCCTTTTATGAGTGAAAGCAAAGAACAGAGCTGCGTGCACAACTCAACTCATGAAGTCAGGAATTTCTGAGTTAACTACCAGGATGTTGCACTGCAGCCAACAACCTGTAAACAGCAGTGTAGCCTCAGACACTCTATTACAGTCTGGTTTACAAGCTGCGATGTTTCACCTCAGGCAGATGGACAAATGGCAGAATACAGTAAATAGGTCCATGTAATGTCCATTTCTCCAATATTGCATGTGTTAAAGCAGTGCAGCGCATGTTGCATAGTATTTGGGGCAGCTCAGGAGGTGGAGCGGGTTGTCCGCTGATCTGAGGGTTGGCAGATTGATCCCCACCCTCCTCCTGTCCACACGTTAAAGTGTCCTCGATCAAGACACTGAACCTGCACTACCTGCACTGTCCAATGCATTTCGATTTTTTCAGTTCCAAGCACGGATATATGCGGATGAAGTCACGAAGGGCATCCAGCATAAAGAGCCTATGCCTAATCAAACATGTGGATCTCCGTGCTGGCTTGGGTGGGGCCCGTCCTGCCAGTGAGCAGATGATCAGTGACCCCCAGCAGAGAGCAGCCGAGAGAAGACAACATGCACAATATGATCAATTCTGACAGAGAATGACTCTCTAAACTTTTAAATTAGTTTACATTGAATAATTGTTGCTGCACAAAAAGTTAAAATGATCCAGATTTCACTAGAATAAGAAAACAGAGCCGTCAGGAGAGAACAAACAGAAATGTAAGTGCATTTTTACTTTTCTTATTCCACAATCATCTCACAACCCCTCAACAGTATGGTGTTACTCTCTGCAGGGTGCTGCACAGCCAACATTATATTGTCAGGAGACAGTGGACTACTACTATTAACATATTACCACAGAGACTAATCAATGATACTGACTGATTATTTTAAAGTTAGGAAGGGCTGACAGGACACAGCATCAACACCTGAAGGACACACAGCAGCTTTCTGGACTGTAAAGGACTCCCTGCCATGTCAAACAGCGATGATTGAATTGCTTTTGAAGTGTGATTTTGGGAGAGGGACCCCTGATACTGAACACCGCTTATATGAATGCTCGCTCAGTGAAGTGTTCCAGAGTGTGGCAACGAGTGTGTGTGTTGAAGTGCAGATCAGCTACTTTCCAAGACAGACGAACACAATCCATGCAAACACCCTGTCGAAGCTTTATGTTTAATATGACTGAAATCATGTCATCATGTCATCCTCCTGCTCTCAAATTAGGATGCGTTCAAAAGCTTTAATGATAATGTTTTCAAACCATATGAAGCGGCCTGGAACTTCAGGAAAACAGTCATTTGTTTGGAAAACATTTTCATCGAGTGATCTTTCCACACCTATAAAACTGGACAGAAAGGGGCTGAGTAATGAGTCACGAAAACCAGCTCCTGCACAGCCACTGGCAGTACCGGAAATGTGACTGAAGCTACAATTTGCTAAAGCAACAGCAAGGCAATGCCAGATAAATGTCACTGTAACAAAATGCAGCAATTCAGTACATTTACCGAAAGTGTTGACAAAGTGCAGGAGCAGATTTTTGCTCCTCTGCACTAATACTGGGGAGGACAGAGGCCAGAGCCAAGAGAGAAGAGATTCTAATCAGTGCACCACAGATCAAACTAAAAATTCTACTGGGAACATAAAATTGAACATGTACAGTAGATAGTGTGTGTGTGTGTGTGTGTTTGTGTGTGTGTGTGTGTGTGTATATATATATATATCTGGGATATATATCTGGGATACCTCTTATACTGCTTGGGGCAGCTGCTGCATCCACAGGTATTGTTTTATATATATATATGCTCCAATAATAAATGAAATATTTAATTGTGTTTAAACTGTTCACCCCTTTCAGGGTAATCAGCAACTGCTCATAAACTCTACACAGCAATCAAATTACTGTCAGAACTATGTCTCTATTATTCTTAGCTACATAGCTCTTTCCAGGAAGCTGAAGGAAACTCTTTTTTTAATTCAATTAACTATTTTTTTTAATTCAATTATTCACATGAAATGAAAGACCAGCAAAATAAATGCTTAAAAATAAAATTTCATCACAACATGAAAAATAAATGATAAAAATTCTGTTATTATTTGTCCGATGTTGACCCTGACTATTGTCTTTGGTCTTTTTTAATCCACCGAGCATCAGATGCTGCTTGCTGTGACGACCTGTCCTCGGTATTGACATGACGCTGGTGACTAATGTGCCTTCAGTAGCTTCCCCTGTAATGTAATTGTAAGGGCAAATGCTAGCTTGTTGCTGGGCTTGTAGACACGGTCTGTGGGTGTCAGTTTCAAACCGATCCATGAAAATGTCATTGAGACGCGGCCCTTCAGCTGACTGCATATAATCTAATAAGAAGAGCACTTCAGCGGCGGTCTAGATGAGGTCATGCTCACTCTGTTCAATTACAGCAGAGCCGCTAACAAACTGCACTCGAGCACCGTGCATGGGCCGAGAAAAGTTAATGGTGCCCCGCGAGACGGCTTCCGCTAGATTTTACCACAGATCGTCGTGTTCAAGCAGAAACTTCAACGCACTTTCCAGAGAGAGCCACACACACAGCTCTCTGCTTCTTGACCAATAATTATGGAGCAGTGAGCCTCCGAGTGTGTGCCTCTGAATGTTAATCTGATCTAGCACCAGCGGAGGCACTAATAGCTTTAATGTTGCCGATTAGTAAATAGGAGGATGGTTGAGTGTCTGCACTTCTTCACAGTCAGTCATAAAACACGCTAATAACGGACATTAAACAGCTATGTGGTGCTTATCACAAGTGAATCGCTGCTGACTTGGCGTGGCATTTGATGATACGATATCCTCAACGCCGATGCACATTTAACATGATGCAGTCACTTTCTTTCTGAGTGAGACGAGACGATCGATATCAATCTCGTGTCTGTGTGTTGAGCACAGATATGGACTCTCAGCATGAAGACTGGAAGCAGGAGGCGACAGCTCGCCTGGCTCAAAGTTCAAAAACCTCAGACTCTCGCTCACTGATAGGGCTGTATGGTTTACATTAGCCCGAGTTGTAATGTGTGGTTTTGGAGGAAGTTTCGTGTTAGAATTACATCTCGAAAAACGACGATTTACCCTTCCACCCCACCCTTCTGCTCTGTCTCCAAACCTGTCAGACCTCACTGTGACAACAAGACTGACACAGGTGAGCTACACAGTCACTGCAGCTGTTTGTGTTCATGTATGGATAAAGCAAACAAGATACATTGTGTTTAATTTAAAGATTTAAAGGCAGTGGTAGACTTTCACTCTGGAACGAGCAAGGCTTTAAGATCAGCGAGGACCTCTAAATTCATGCATGTATTGAATGAATATTAAATGATCTCAGCATTAACTGGTATCTGTACCAGTGAACTGCATTTCAAATACAATGCAATGCACACTTTGAGAAATGACAGAGATAAATAAAAGCTCCAGTATTTAAGGTTAGGCTATAATGCTGTTCTCATTGTGATGGATTTATTAGAAGCACGGTATTCATGCTGGCTGGTTCCAGCGCAGCCTCTGTTACATGGCTGCGCAGGAACAAAGCCGCAAGCCCTATCAACAGATTAGAAGTCACAACTCAGGCATCGCACCAATTCTGTAAGTAACAAAGTCAGCGGGAGCCGAGCGACACCTCGCTCTGCTCCCTCAGAATAATCCTAAATTATTCATGTGAATCTCAATGAGGCTGCTGTCAGCAGGAAAAACACATATTACTTATGTAAATCTTCAGTGGCAAAAGGTACGAGCTGCGTTACATAACACGTGTAGCCTGAACTGTCACCCTCCTGCATGATGGAACATCCCGACACCCCCACCAACACCAGCGCCACATGGCCTCATTCACTCCATCATTTCTTTCTACCTGTTCATTTAGGTTAGCAGCACCTCTAACAAGCAGGGGGAACACGGCTGAGTGACGGCTCGCTCATGTCACGTTACAGAGGGACGGACTGTCACGCCGTCGACCAGCCTCACAAAGGCTTCTGTGTCACATGACGTCAGGGACAGTCATTAGACCAGCATCAGGATGACAGCAGTGGAAAAATAATCAAAATGATTCTGTACGGTTTCAGCTGTGCTTGAGGTTGATGTTAGGAAGCTAACGCTTTTGAACTGAGGTTTAGGTCAGGTTTAAATAAAGAGTTTAATCTTTACGTAGCCAAACCTTGACTCCTGGCAGAAGATCTGTTGCATAATGTACTTTATAATGTGTTCATGGTGGCTACACTGACTGGAAAAAGTCTTTTGATTAATATTGTAAGTAACCAAACAGTTGCTGTGGTCTATGCTCAAACCAGAGCCCCTCTCTGGCAGGACACCACCAGTAACTTTATGCAAATTCAAATCAATATTTAAACATACAGTTTAATAATGTGCAACTTACAATCAGGAAACTTGTACTACAAAAGCTAATTTTCTTGATGTAAGTAAGCAACTGGGGAAGTTTCATAGTAATATCTATTACACTAACTGTTACATTTTTTTCCTTATTCACCTGTAGTGTCTTAGCTTTTGTCTAAAAATGTATGGAGTTTTACAGTACATACTTTTAAAAGCTGTTACTCAAGTTTTTTCTCTCTTACTGAACCAGAAATCTCCACTTCAGTAGGACTTATACACACTAAACTTTCCAGTTTTAGTCCTGTCTGTGCTCTGAAGGTTTTTTAAGGCAGGCGTTTGCTCATATATCATTCACAGCTGACGCAGCTCATTATTTTTTAGTTTTAAGAAGTCCCTCTTTTGCAGCTTGGCACATACTGCTGGTCTTGGAGTCAGCACACACAACTGGGAAAATAAGACCTTAAGGTCCTAACCCCAACCCTGCGGCCAGGTTTCCCTCCCCTCTGTTTTCAGGGCCGTCATGTACTGACTCTCTTCAGGTTCAGTTTGATTGAACTTTGACACTTGAAACTGTGAGGCTCTCCAACATCCAGCCAGTTTGGAAGAGGCTGACTGACTGACTTTATGTACAGTATGTTGAAATATTATGGGCTGCACAGCAGGAGGATGCTGCTGTGTGTTTGATAGAAGTGTATATGAGCGTCTCAGAGTGTAAGACCCTGATTATGAACTCACACGGCCGTTTTTTAGTCAGACTGGGGACCTTTGTTGCATCTCTCTGCCTAGCTTCCTGTCACCTTTTCACTAACGCCATCTAATAACAACATAAAATGCCCCAAAATAAAAACAGAAAAATGTGCAAAATTCATAACTTGTGGCAAGCTGTTGTCAGAAAGCTAGCTACCTCCCACAGTTTAATCTTACAATATTGTCATCATTAGTTTCTGTCCTGCTTGCTTTTCACCACACCATGCCAGTAAATTTTGCCTGACAGCATCCGGTTTAACTGCACCTGAAGTTCCAAATGCTCACATCATTTGTTCTGCAAGCTCTTTGTTTTGGTTGCTGCTGTGTTTTACTGCAAGAGGTCTGTTTCCTCATGGGCTGATAAAAACCAAACCACCTGTGTTGCTGACAGCCAATGAGAAGGGAGCTTAAATGTAGTTAAAATGCAGACACACCAAACAGTGAAAATGCCCACATTGAGTAGACCAGTGGGTCCCAAACCTTTTGGTTTATAGCTGAGCAGCAGTGTCTTTTTTTCTTTTTATAATTTAATCACCATACAACCCTGAAGTTTTATCTCATGACCCCAACCCCGAAGGTGATGACCACTAGAGCAGACCATCAGCAGGATTACTAAAATGTTACAGCACGTCTCGTCTCTCCAGGTGACCCCGCTGTCTCCTTTTTGTTCGGTCGTCCGCCTGATCTGTTCTTGGTTACAAAATCTCTCCTCTTTTCCATCCACACCTCTTTAGCATTTAAGACTGTGCTGCTCATTAATAAATGCCCTGTGTCCAGCATTATTATGCATACTGTACCTTCACATTGTCTGGATGGAGACCCCCAGGGTGTTTGTCCATGTACTGACACAGGTCTGTGTGCTGTAATATAAAAGCAAAAGGGCACAATGTTAATAAAGTATCATGTTATGGATAAGCCTGAGAGGCAGAATAATCTGTAAATGTTAGAGGCAATGGGATATTTCCAAATACAACAAAAATAAAGTGTTCTTTGTGAACAGGAGTGTCCACATACTTTTGGCCAGGTGCATTTCCTTCCTGCTATCCAGGCATCTGGTTCATGTTCTCGCAGTGTGAGACGTGAGGGGGTTTGTTTGAAAGCTGAGCTGACGTCTTCTCTATCAGAAAGCCACCATCTACTGACTCATGAGGCATGCGGCGCTACACTGGGCCGCCCTTCACCTCTGTGTTTTGGTAGCAGATTGAGGATGGATGAGGCAGCGGCTCTGAAATCACACTGATATTTACAATCTCAGCAATCTCCCGCTGCTGCCCACACCAGCAGAGCCTCCTCTGCTGAATAATTCAGACAGATGCTCCAACGCGGACCCGCCTGTCCATCTCACACGTTCTCCTCCATCTCTCAGTTATACATTTCTTTGTTTTTTCCCCTTCAGTTCTGTGCCCCCTCTCCCTATGTATGTCACCCACTCCCTGTCAATCATCATTAGGCTTTGAGAGGAGAACAATGAACTGATTTTTCTGGCTGAAAAGCTCTCTGTATGTAAAACAGCACAGGCTGATTACAGCTGGAACGAAAGATGATGGATCGACATGAAGCCAAACAGTAGTCCAACATAGCTGCACAGCTGGGAACTTAACATTCAATCAAATACAAAGCAAAGCGATACCTCATATTTAAAAGGTGTGTGTTCCATCACCATTGGAAAAAAATGCACCAATGCTAAGATATGAATAATCAGAGAGGATTTTATGAGGAGTCTTCACTGACTTCTGTGTTGAAACTCCAAAGCCAAACCGATCCCTGCTCTTATTCTTCATTCAAACACGACCCACTGAGCTCCACTCATATCTCACCACACCTCCTTCAAAAGCAGAGCCTTTGACATGGTGTATCTACCAACAGGGGGCATTGCACTGCCTTCAGCCTCATTAAATGCAGAAGTGATAGAGCGCTGACTAAGCTTGTTCTGGTCGAGAGTTTTGGCCTCACTCAGCATTTTAAGATGAACCGGAATATTGACCTGAATATCAATGTGACCATCAAAAATGGCCGTCTGTTGGTACATGTGCAAGGGGTTAACCGAGGATTTGGACTGTTCTCAGTACTGCAGTTTCAGTGTTGTGCAGAAAGCTGAAGTGAAAACTTTTAACTAGTAAAGATCCCCTGATTAAGTTTTTCTGCATCCAAGGCTGAGCAATAACTCAACAGTAATGCCTGGACAGGATTTGGGAAGACTCACATCGAACATAGAGGTTTGTTTGCAGTTTCCACAACAACAGCACCTTAAAGGGCTGCAACATTTGAAAAATGTTGAGCCACTCTGCTTTTTGCTTGCTCTGTCCACACTGTGGACTAGTTTCTGGTGTCATTCTCACAGACTATCAGAGATAAAAATGGATGCAGGGGTTGGGATCCACATTGAAGCTTCGCTCATGGCGTCCTGTGGTCGTGGCAGTTACGGGAGGTGGGAGCAAAAATACTGGTGGAGATGACTGAATATGTCAAGCTCTTAGACTGTTGCTTTTTAGTTTACTTAGCTAGCAACACAAGTAGCGTGGTGGCTTGCTACTGCTTTAGGTCAACAGGAGGTTAACTGGGTTGGTTGACACAAGAATCAAGTGACACTGAATTGTTAGGGCCAAGACCATAATCAGTATTTGAGAGATGAAAAAAAAAAAACTTCTATCAGCATTACACCAAATCTGAATCCTGGATCAGATCCACAGATCAAATCAGGACACATCAGATGGGCTCGACGACCCCAATTCCTAAAAATCCTTTTGGAAATCAACTGAAAACAGTACTAAGAGTACTGTAAGAGTAGAGTACAGTACTAAGGGTATGAAAGGAGCATCCTGGAAGGGCTCAGTCGTTCACAAGCCAGGCTGGAGCGAGATTCACCACTTTGTGAACACATGATTGGATAAAGGGGATTACTACATGTGTTCAGGAACACTTGGTGAAACCAGCGTTAGCAATCACAGTTGGTTAAAAACACAGCGTGCTAACGTTATGGATCGGGGTTGTAGTTGCCACTTGGTTCACAGAGCATGAGGATCACAACTGAATTGTGCTTAAACTATCCTACAGAGATCAAATTACAAATATATCTTGAAGTTTCTAGCAGACCTGGATTAGCTCCAGCTTAACTGACTTGCAGACCAGCGGAGGACATCTCAAACCCTCGTATATTTTAGCTGCATCTGTAAACTGCAATCAACTGCATTTCCTAGTTGAAAGTTTTCCTATAGGCCATAAATACTTTAATGGAAATCCTTTGCTGTCGTTTCTGTCCACAGTACTCGACAGGACAGTTGTGGAAACTTACTAAAACAGTGACCTTCCAATAAAATGGCCGCCTGACTTCCTGTTCTGGGCACAGACACACCAGCCTCTGGTGCTTCTGGCTGCCATCCTATGGCACCGAGCAAAGAGTGGAAAAAAACCCAGGCTGCTTTAACATCCTCCAAGTGTTCTATGAACAAGAGTACGCCAATCAAAATATCCACAGCTCATGTTTCTGAGGGCAGAGTATTAAAAACTGAAACCCAGTCAGCGAGCAGACGCCGAGGTCAAATCAATCAAACAGAGGACGCAAAGACGAGTGTGACCCCTGCGCCCTTTAAAACTGTGGTTTCTTTTTCTTTTGGACAAACGCTAAAAACAGATCCTCAAACTAATTTAAGACCAGTCTGCAGTCCGCCCATGAAGGGTCCGAGCGTGTGATCTCAGCGTGGAAGTGTGTAGCCTCACCACATATTCGAAGACCAGAGTCAGGGTTTCCTTGGTGTGGATGATGTCATGGAGGAGCACGATGTTGGCATGCTTCAAGCCTTTCAGAAGAGATGCTGCAGAGAGAGAGCAGACAGAGACAGAGAGTTAATGGGGAGCACATACTGAGACACCAGAGGACTTGCTATGATCTACGCCTTCATTAGCTGCATCATTAGAATGCATCACAGGCTCTCTATGAGCCTCACTACATACATACAGGGGATTAAGAACAGATTAAAAGGGAAAAAGAAAATACAGGCTGGATTTACTGTTCCAAGTTCTCACACTCATTTGTCAACACATTTATGATGAAACAGACACTGTTAATAAGCAGAGCGGCGAGATGACGTGCTGCTGAGATCAGACTGCCCATTACTGCACTGACGGAGCTTCTTGCAGCGTTAGCGAGGAGGGTATGATCAGCACTCGTTAAGACTTTCACGTGTAATTTGCTTCATGTGCAATGTGGGAGGATTGTGCAAATAATAGAAAGAGATATAAAAAGCAACGCATGGTGCAGTCAGGAAAGGTTTATAGAATTTGAAATTCAGAGCTTTGCGTGGGAAAATTATCCACCACTAAAAACCTGGTGCACTTAACTGAGTTTGGGCTTGAAGGCAAAAAGTTGCACCAAGTTTTAGCCTGATTGAAACCCCCAAATATTATTAATAATAATCAGCCTCAGGCAGTATCTTATTGTCGGGTGTATGCAGGGCTGTCAACAGACTTGCTGGGGCCCGGGGACAAGAGACCATCATAGGGCGAATCAGGCTTTGGTCATGGTGATCGCGTGAACTTTCAGTGTTAGCGGCTGTTTCGCCATGTTTAGAGTTTATAACAATGACAGACTTGCGTAAATTTCCCGCTTCAGGGCACGTATGTAGCATAGCCTTAAGTGCGTCAGAGCGGGGTCAAACCATTCTCTGCTAAGACGGGGGGTAGGGGTGTTGTGCAAAAAAAGGAAAATATATATATTTGAAATATTTAATATTTAGTTATGAGTTTTTAAGTATATGTTGAGTAGAAAATAATGTATAATTCATCAGGCAATGATTTAATTAAAAAGAAATTTGTGAATGTAAAGTTAAAAATAAATCAAGGGTCATTCAGGGGCCCCTATGGTCCTGAGGCCCGGGACAACATACCCGTTGCCCCCCCCCTGTCGACGGGCTTGGGTGTATGCATTGGAAGGGCTTGGCCTCACCCATGTAAAAACCCAAAGTACAATTTTACTGTGAGAGTCAGCTTTCAGAGGGGAGAACTCTTGACTTAAAATTTGCTTATGATGACCTGCAAGTTGATTACTAGGTTTACTAGGATTACTGAGTTCTTACAAAGGCGATCTGGGTTCACTTTAGAACACCGAACCCAGAGAAAGTGAGAGCTGCGGTGAGTCGCTATAAAACCTACACCTCAACTTGTCCTTCAGCGGAGCTGCAGACCTGAAGCAGGGCCCATTCTGCTTTGTCTGTTTTGTCAGAGTTTCCTGAATCTCTGCTGCAAAGTTAGCATGACTCATCGCCAGAAGATCTCCTTCAGAAGCCTTTGAATGGAGGATGACAAATGTCTGTTGGCGCTTTCAGATATCAGACCTGCAACACTTTCACTCTGCTTGTGATGAGTTGGACTTGAGATTTCACACAAGTTACACAACTTATGTGTCAGTTTAGAACGCAGCCGAACAAACCGAGGATCCGTCGTGTCCCATTGAAACAGGACAGCAGTCAGCTACGCCGTCAAACGTGAAAACACTGAACTCACGACTGAATATTCAAACCTGAAAATTGCTGGTTTGACACAGAAAGTGAGCATGACCAGCTGCTGTCTTCTACATACATGTACATGAACATTCCTGTTTCAGCATTACCCTACTGACTCGTTACAAATATCCCACCATGTTTTGCCCACAGTGGTAATATTGAGGACTCTGAAGGCACTATACTTGACCTAGACAGGAAAACAAATATAATCTGGAAAAAAAAAGATTGCAGAGGTGTGATTATGCTTCAGCAACAACCTGCAAAGCTTTCTCCGGTAACCACAGAGACAAATTTGCAGGCAAACGAACAGCTGACAGAATAACTCGTCAGGCCACAGTCAGGCAGCACAGGGACTAGTTTCATTAGGACAGAATGTGAGAGTGGCATAATAAGCACCGCTTTTATTATGAGACCTAAATGGGGTTTTCAGACAGTTGCCAATGCGATTAATTTAGCAAACACACAGTTCTTTTCCAAGGGCACAGGGGAGCTTTGACGGACAAATCCTGAGAGAGCTGGCGAGTGATGGAGCCTCATGAATACATTCATCCTGTTTGAGCACCTCAAGGTGGTTAAAAAAAATCAGATAAAGCAGGACTCCTGTCAGTAAGCTGGAGGTTAGCACTATAGATACCTCAAAGATCCTGTCACCGTTTGAAGATCCACCCCCCGCTCTCGCACGCATGCATACACCCACCTCATCTCTAGTAATGAGCATGAGTGTGTGTCGTTTTATTAAGTGTGGACACACACACACACACGCTCAACTCTCCCCTCCTCTGGATATATTACTTTATTCAGCAGCAGTCTCTAATGCCGCTCACATATCAACGCTGGGAGCTTCGTGCTCAGTAATTGCTGAATTAGTTCAATTTCAAAGTGCCTCTCTGATACGTTCACAGGGAGAGTTTGGACTCTGTGCATGTGTGTGTGTGTGTGGGGGGGGGCTCTCACTTCATCAGGCCTGGATCATACACAGATCAAACAGACAGAATCATTTTCTCATCTAAGTTCAAAAGATGTAAAAAAGTTGTGTGTGTGGAGGTGAGTGTTTCAGTGAAGTGAAGAGCTTCAAGTGTTTCACAAACACAGCTGAGGGGACAAACCAGCCAGGAGCAGCTCTGTGCTGCTGTTACACTGCGCGTAGAAAAGGACATGTTTGGGCCGCTTTGGGCACATGCAATTTATCTAGCCTCTTAGAGAAGTTTCTACTATTAAGTCTTTAAAGCCTCATTATAATTAATAAGCAAAAAAAAAAATCTGTTCCCTATCCAACTCAATTTTCAAGATTTTTCCAGGATCATTTCTATGGATTCTGTTGTCTTTGAAGGTACTGACAATAATTTCTACAAAATTCTCAAAACAGGTGGCTGTATATTAGGAAAAGGCAGTAGTAACGTCACTGCGCTGACAGATTTTTTTCACTTGTTTCAAGAAAAAAAGACCTTTAAGTTTCAGGAATGGACAGAAAATGCTTGTTAAGAAGGATTTTTTCTGTTTGTTTGGATATTCATTATTTACATTCATTAGGGAATAATCGTTTGAATACTGAACAGGCACTTAAAGTCAGCAATCTTCTCCTGAACCTAACCAAGCTGTCAACGTCGCCCACTTTGTACCATGTGCGTCTGTATGAGACGCTGAGAGGAGGGACAAAGCGGCGCTATTTGACGCTCTGGGTTGATATAAAGAGGTAAAGACACACAGAAGCAGCGCCATTGTGGAATAAAATGACAGAAATGAAAGCACATTATTAAGCATCAAAACATTAACTACATATTTCAAATGTAAATGCGAAGAAATGTCAAAGGTGAACTTTGATTTGGTTTCATTTTATTGTCAGAATATTTTTCTGAAATTTGTCCTGGATCCCCAAGCATACACTGTTTCACACACATAACACAACCAACATTTCACCAAACATGCATTACATCAGACATTAAGAATAAGAAGCTGCAGTGTAATCACTGTAATCGTTAATTTTTACATCAGAGCTTAACCTACACGGGAACACTGAGGCCTACCTAGAGCCCAAACGCTGTGCACTGACAGACAGAGGAACAAAAGAGACGTGCAGTCTCTTCAGTGGAGCCTCTGGGACTCCAGATCTCATGTTTGATGGCAAAAGATGCTATTTTTCAAATAAAGTATGAGAGGGCTCTGAGGTAATATTACTGGTCACACATTAGGAATGTTAATATGAAAATGCTAACAGTTCAGGGTTTGACTGTCCTCTGCCGTCGCTGGTTGATGCAGAATGCATTCTGGGATGCATGTCTGCCTCAAGCTCACATACAAATCAGCAACTTTGGCAATAAAGTAGGTAGAGCAAGAACATTACTTGCAATTCTGAGCTTATCTGGCTAAATGCGGTAATATTTCCACAGAGCAACAGTCTCTGCAGTCTGAGGCTCTTACCTTCTCTTATGGCTGTGAAGGGCGTTCCTTCCTCCTCTTGCAGACGAATCACCTTCAGAGCCACCAGCTTCCCATTCACCCTGGCAACAACACGCAGGACAGACAAAGTATGGTAATCCTGTGATTTTTAGCGACATGACAAAAGATTCTATTAAAATCGGCGAAGCCGGAGAACAGCAAGGATTGTTAAGTCAATGAAATGTAATTTAGCAGCAGTGGAGTGAGACCCGGGTACAAGGCCACAGGATTACAACTGAATGAAGCTCACCAATCAAAGCCGTTGCAGTGAGGAACAACGCGCACCAACATCATTACGCAGAAGATTAGAGTGTGTGGACTTTCATACATTTACAGTGTGTGAACTTTTCATTTTCTGGAATTTAATTAGCAGACCCTAGAAGGAGAGCAGCGCGCCACAAAAACATAACTATTGAATCAATGAATAAAAACATCCATCTTATAGTGATTAAAAGAAAAGAAATTACATTGCATGTGTGGGATTTGCAGCTCTACAGTGAGGAGAAAATATTATTTACATAAAACTAGACTCTGTGACTGTTATTGCTGTTCCATTTAATTCATTCATTCAGCTACAGCGCTGCTCTTGTATAATTAAATGTAATATTCACTGCCTGCACGGGTGGCTCTTATGAGCTATGAAGAAGAGTGACTGGGTTTGGCCTGATTCGGCATGCGTGCACTACTTACTTGCTCTTTCCTTTGTAAACTGTCGCATATGAACCTTCTCCCAGTTTCTCCAGCTTTTCATAGGAATCTGCCTTTCCAAACTTGGGGCTTGTAGGCTAAGGAAAAAGGAAGAGATATGAAAAGGTGATATAAAAGGACGAATTCAGCAACCCAGAAAAGAAAACTCTCGGAGGATTCAGAGGAAACATTACAAGTCTATGAGAGATATTAAAATCTGGAGGCTCCCCAGTGCATCATCGGGAAGGTGTAATGTCAGTGAGGAGGAGGAGAGAGGATTTCACAAACTCTGAAGACTGCTTTCATTTAATCGTCAGCTCACAACTTCTAGATGCCTCACTGTCAACAGCTCACAGAGGAAGAGGCAACAGCTACAGCTCGGAGGAAGTGAGGCCCACAACTGAACGGGCTCGTACCCAGATGGCATGAAAAGGAGGAACTAGCTCGACTTTAAAACTTCAGCTTATGGCGGGAAGTGACTGATTTGGATGAATTAGAATGAGCCCAGGTGGGCGGGTTGGTGCAGGTTGAGCTTGCATGCTCACCACCACTCTGGCAGTTTGTTAAGCCCATTATGACCCAAGATTTGGGTTTCGCCACGTGGGCTCACGTAGCGCTGATAATGCTGGATGACATCACCAAAACTGTCCAGTCAATGAGTCTGTGTAACTTCTTTATGTTTATGGGACGTGAACTTAAAGGAAACAATGGATATATTTGCTTTTGTCAGTTTTCCAACCTCAACACTTGCTTCAGTTCAGTATGAAGACGCTGGCACACAGCTCTCGCGTTCATTTGACAATGACATAGCAATACACCAACGCACAATGCTAACATCTAGCACTGTGAATTTGTCAGGGAAGTCTCCGGCTGTCTCTCATTTCTTAAAAACACGACACACACACCTCCACAGAACGTGGCCGAGTGCAGTTTCTGCTACATCTGCACTGTCCCTTCTCTTATCTCACCATCCTCTGCAGCTCTAATAAGCTCAGCATTTCTGAGGGCTACTCTAAACAAATTAGACCTCCTCCTGGGATAAAGCAGGAAGTGTAACTCTATCTGTGAAACAGCTCAGTTGGACAGTAAGATATTCTCGTCCTGGTGGCCTGAGGAACCTCTCGGAGGGACTCATGTTGCCTCTCGCTCCGCGACGGTGAGATTGGACTACAAAGAGATTCCCTTCTCATGCATTTTTCATCCGCAAACAAAGCCTTTTTTCTGTCTGCGTTGACCATTTCACACCTGCCCATCTTTATATTCATTTAAAAAACATATTCTTTATTTTCATACGATACCATCCCAGTGGCTCATCCATATGGAACTGCACAATAACAGCATACATAAATCAGACTCACAAAACTCAGCTCAAAAAAGAAGAAAACACAGAAATGATTAATGCGTACCACCAACTGTTTCTAATCAAAAATGAAGCAAGAATCACTAAAACGACAAAACCTCATGCCTGACGTTTTGCTATGACAGACTATGACGCACATTCTATACACTGAGACATCAGTATTCAGCTGGTAGCCAAGCTGCTGATGGTGAAACGCGAGTTAAGCTGCTGATGCCAAACAGATACAAGCATTTCAGTGTTGTACCTGAACTAATGCTGTTTGCTAGATGGAAGGACCAGGAATATTTTCAGTCTACAACAACTGGCTACTCCTCCCAATATACACAAGCTCATCTGACCAATAGAAACACATAACTGTTACGTATATAGGTAATATACAGGTCTAGGTCTAATGATTGACAGCAATGATCATCTACCATTAACTGGCCACAGTCACTGAGAGGGAGAACGTTTTTATTCCAATAGAAAATGGTTCAGACTCAGTAGATATTTGAGTATTCATATGGGTATAGGGTTGATCATGCTATTGGAATCCAGGATCAAATGTGTTAATCAACAATCTGCAGCTACAACCTGAAAATGTGGTGAACAACATGGGTATGAAGTGTTGATGAAAGCTAGCTGACACACTTTCTTTGAGAGATTATTGTTAATGAGCTCCTCCCTTCAAATACTGGAGGCAGACCTCCTGTTTACAACACGTGCCCTGCATCAAGGTTTAGCTGACAGATTCCCCAGACACTGACATGACATGACCAGCTAGGTCATCTGTCTCCAGAGGAGTTGGCATGGTTGGTCTGACCTGCAGAAAGGGACGTATTCCTCCACAAACAATCTTTGGCCGAGTACAGACAACAGCTTTTAGAGAGCACTTTATACACATTCATTGGCTGCAGCTGAGAGTTTCTGCTGCAGGTGACATTTGTCATTTTAAAGAGATCAAGATCAGCTCTGACTAGAAATGAGAAGCCTGCTAACTGGAAACCAAGCCTAATGGATGGATGAGAGAAGCCGGGTGGAACGGCAGCTCCCTGTTTGAAGCTTCTAACTGACATGAGTGCAGCTTTCACATAAAGTGTGCATACAGATGAAAAGCCTTTATCTCCAAGTACAGGCCGTGTCTGACCAAAGAGAAGCCCACTGTCCCACCTTTCAGCCCAAACGTTTGTGTGTGAATGCTAAGAGAGTCGGGCTGGTCGGGCTGTCTAAACAAAAGGACCATTACACATTTTCATAATCATGGTGAAACAATCCATTAGTGTCTTGCAGCGATGCTGGCAATCAGTCAGGCCTCATATCACACTTATTAAGTCGTATTTGCGTGCTCACTCATTAGGCTTTTCACATTTGGTGCGAAATTAAAAAAGGAACCACAAACGTATAAAAACCTGAAAATCTCATTTGCATGATTAAGAAAATCACGTTGTTTGTAAACAGCCTTCAATTAGGCGTGCGAAGGAACAAAGGCCGGAAAATTTGGTTCAGATGGAGAAAAAGAGCTCGGCTGCCACAACAAAACACCTGAGAAATTCAGCTGCAACTGGCGCTTTAACGGCGTTTGAAAAGCTGCAGCCCTGTCAGAGGCAAGCAGGAGCATGCTACAGCTGACATTGTTGGGGTTTGATGTTGAAATACATTTAAAAGCTTCTGGTGACTCCCTTGTTCTTACTGGCTGCTAGTACTACTGTTGTTCCAACCAGAGGCCTAACTGCTGTGGTCAGGGTGGATTTTCAAAACTCTTTGCTCCACTCATTTCCCCACTAACTGCTCATTAACGTCTCTCTAAACACTCTCATCTTACTGTGCAGCTAATCTGGATATAAGGAGTTGATAAAGGTGTTCATAAGCTTGTCTAGGTTGCCTTCTGTTGTCGTGAGGTCACAGCAGTAAGCTAAAGTGCAGTCACGCCCGATTTCACTTCCCAGTGCAATAAAGAATGGCACAAGACCTACGCCAGGTTCCTGTTCAAAGGAAATGCAAAACTTTAACTGAATTCAGAGAATCTGACAAATAAAATGCAAAAATGAATGTGCATTTCCATCCACTACTGCTATGTGAATACTTAAGAGTTGGTTAGTCAAGATAAACTCTCCGGTCGACGCCATTAAACCACTGCAGAAGAAGAGTCATCAGACCTCAAACAGTAGAAAGCAATGCAGATGGAAATATGGTATTTATGTTTGTTTTAAGTATTATGTGAGAAAGACTACAGACTCAGTGCTCCACACAGATCTCACTTTTCCACCTCGGCCCGGCGCAAAAACTTTTTCGGGATTTTTCCACTTTGTTTTCCAATTTCTGCTTTCCCACTCAGGTTTAGTGTACAGAAATTATAAAAGAGGTGGCTGAGGACTCACTTACATTCACTTCCAGGCACACATTTGATCCTGCCTAGGTTGCTTGGAGCAGAATTCAGCTGCGTTTTCAAGACGTACGCTTTTTGTTTTTATATTTTTATTCCAGCCTGCAGCCTGCCTTTTCCTGAAGCACTTAGAAGGCGAAGGCCGGACTGACTGCATCATTATAAGGAGATGATGGTCTCTACACATCATTCAGAACTGAAAACAGCTATATTTCGTGTTGTCTTTATTGCCTCTCAGCTGTCATGTTCATGCTTAGAGCTGGAGTTGGGGATGGGTTAAATGCAGAGCTGAATGACTGTATGTGTCGATGAAACCTGATCGACATTTACATAAAGATGCTGCAACTGACAATGAATTACAGACGGTCTAATGTGAGATTAAAAAGTTCCACAAATATGCGCATAAGAATAAAAAAAATTGCCACCTCTACCCCATCCTATCCCAGAACTACAAGCTGTGTTTCCATGGCAACGCTGGCACAACTGTTGACTGCTTTCTCACCCACTGTTTATCAACTCAAACAGAGGTGACTGCCGCCCATGGTGACGATGATACTGTATCATCAGTACCATTGCTGCTGGCGGCTTCTCCTGTTGTCTTTCCCCTGCTTTATTATTTTTCCGTTGCCCTTCGCCGCGTTACACGCTGTGACCATTTCTCGGCGAACAGCAGCCAGGCACTGTGACTCTGTGCAGCTTGGTGCCGCGTCTGGTATTGTTGCGTCTGTATGGAGACCTACACAAAGACCTCTGCTCAGTGCGCGTCTGACAACCAAGCACTGCAGTTCGTTGTTTGTTAAGAAGAATACACAAATCAGACTGTTTATTGAACTGCTTTAGTCAGAGTCAGGCCAGCCCTTTCCCCCTGCATCCTGTCTGTGTGCTGCAGCATAAAGTGACGAGCCACGCTTCTGAGCTTCCAGCTCTGAGCAGACATGATATCAATTATCAATCTGCTCATGTCACACACGAAAAGAAAGCAAATTATAAGCAAAATTGTCAAAATACTGATCTACCCCTTTAAAGTCATCATCACTGGGCAGCCTGTCTGACAGAGTGAAAAAGTGACGAATGGCAGAAAACAGGTGATGTTCTGTATGTTTACTGACTCAGCAACGTCCACTACACACACACACACACACACACACACACACACACACACACACACACACACACACACACACACACACACACACACACACACACACACACACACACACACACACACACACACACACACACACGTCTACTACCTCGACATAACCCACCATAATCATACCAGACCAAGCGGCAACACCCCTGGGCTTTTCCTTTTTTTTTTATAATTAAGCAAGGATGCATGATTTTACTCATGACGTCAACTTTTCATTTGAAGAGTTGGTCTTTCAAAAGTTACACAGACTTCGCCCAGACGATGTAGGCCTTCTTAAGACAGTAAAGGATCAGACAGCTTTGTCTAATTGATGACTGGTCTATGTGGAATATGAGCTTTTAATAGATCTAAGCTACAATCAAAGCTGCGCAGCCAGCACCTGGTGATGCAAGCACCAGCCAATCAGAGGCAAGACAGACTCGTTTTGGCTACAACACGTCTGATTATTCTCTTTGTGATACTCTGCAACCAGGATAATTTCTTGCTACTGTGACCCCGGACTTCACAATCAAGCGGAGGATTTTGGATGGCTGTCGCCAAGTGTATACTTCTAAAAATGCAATGTGTGTAATGGGTATAAAGTTGGGGATGACAGATGTGTTGGCGTATTGATAAATCCTCTATGTGAACGGTGTACTTACAGAACTGGGGCTGGAGTGCCGACGCAGTTTGGGGGACTCCTTGCCGGCGGACGAGCTCTTGGCGTTGATGCAGGCATTGTTCTCAGAGTGGACCCTCTTCACCTGGCTGGCGGGCTTCTCGAACGGGTCGAAGCCGCTCTGCGTGCGCTGCACTCTCACCTTCTTGTCCTCAGGGATGGTGTCCAGGGGCTTGATGACCGAGTCTGTTCCCTGGCAGCTGCGTGTGGACATCTTTGTGACACATATCTGTCAAAAAGGAAGAGGAAGAGAGGAGAAGATAGAGGAAGAGGATAAAAGTGAGCATTAAAGGAAAAAAAAAATCCATCTGCGATTACCAGTGTTCAGCCAAAAACTGACTGTGCCCCCGCCTTCCAGATCCTGCCTGTTTTTCATCTCTCTGTCAGCCCGGGTCTCTTTCCTCCCTGTAGAGCCTTGCTGCTACCTCTCTGCTCGGATGAGAGCCTTTTTATCTCCATCTCTCTTTTCTCTGATCAAAACAGCTCCAGCCTCTGTCGGCTCTGCTCCACACACACACACACACACACACACACACACACACACACACACACACACACCGCCGGCTGCTGCTGCTGTTCCCATACTGCATTCACACAATCCCACCTTATCTCTGACACACATCTCCACAGCCATACGATTGTGCAGACACGCCACAGATTGTCTCCTACAAGCCCATCAGGCATAAACACAGCCCTCCACACTCCCAATCCATTTTCCAAGACAAAGCACCTCACCAGCCGCTCCTCCACCACGCTCTGTGTATGTTGGACACAAAAGACGCAGGCGGCATGACATGTTTTGCCACGGCTCCCTTCGGATTAAATATTTAGGCCTGGGCTCCCCTGCAGGAAGAACTTCTAATTACTCTAATACACGAGGAGGAGTCGTCTTGCAGCTCAGCGCTTTGGCTTGGTCCTTCGCACGGGCCAGGTTTCACTGGACACACCAGAGCATTTCCCACTACACCACTCTCTTCTCTGTGTGGAAACTTCAATCAGAAATGATTGATAGCGAGGTTGATGACAACCTGAGTGATGATGATGATGATAATGTTTTTTCTTACTGTGCCAGGCATACAAATATGCCTGTCCCTCATGGGCTGAAAAGAACAACAAATCACTACAGACCAGATGCAGCATAGGGCTGAACAGTTTGAGATAAATGTTTCACTATGATATTTCTGAGCAAAACTGTGATTATACAAATAAAACAAGAAGCCTGCATTTCTGTTCTGAACAGCATTAAAGCTATAAACTGTAGATATATAGCCCAATTTATGCATGTGACACAAACTGCTATAACATTAAATCAGAGAATCATAAGAGTTATAATAAAAACAATGAAAACCATTTAATACAATTAAATCTAAATTTGAAAAATCTTCTGTTGCTTTTTTACATTAGTGGTATACTGTGGTTCAATAATATTCAGATCCAATCATTCAAAAGCAGCATTATACTCATTAGTTCTGACAGTCATAACAGCTGGATAGCTGCCTACTTATGGTAATAGTGGCGACACAGGTGACTAAACTGGTGTTCATGTTTTCAACTTTTATTCATCTATACATCAAAATATTTCAATCAATAAATCAAATGGAAGGATTCAGAGCAGAGGGAGTAACAAAAGAATATGTCTGAGGACATAAGCACATACAACGGGCCGGATAAAACAAGAGAGCGACGCAGGAGAAGCAAAAAGAAATGAGGAGTTAGGTGATGAGGCAGCCGAGCTGTTCCACGCAGACCCGCTGTGTTCTCACTGACAGCAGTTATCATCCTGAACAGCACATAAACACACAAACAAAAACAAATACGGTCATTTAGGGCCTATCACACTACAAGGCATCAATACTTGATGAGAGAGTCTGGGAAGAATGTGTTCAACAAGGCTTATGTTCCAGGCACTCCAGAGAACCATCAGAGTCACAGGCACAGACCATGAAAAGGTCACCAGAGCTCCTCAGGACCACGAACAGATGGAGGTTTACTTCCAGATACAGAGTGACACGTCATACTTTAGCTCCACCTCCACCAGCTACAACCATGAAATGCTGAATGCACATTAATGCATGCTCTAATAATCCAATAACACTGACAAGGGTCATTTTGCATGATGAGCACTTTCTCACGTTTGATCATCTGAGTATGTTTTACTGATGATTCTTCCAAGTGCAGATTTTGAATGCAGAGCTTTTACTTCTAATACAGAATTTTCATACTGTAGTTTTGCTAATTTTACACATGTAAAGGATCTGAACACTTCCTCCGCCACTGGCCATCACATGATGGTCCCACGTCTGCTGTAAATGATCTAACATGGCCAGATGGAGTACACGGACATCCTGCCTGTCAGTGTGTGTCAGTGTGTGTTCGGTTTCCTAGAAAGTGGAAACATATCCTTTATCATTGTGTTCACACGTAAACTCCTAAACTACACCTCTGCCTCACTAAAGTAGACACAGCCTTCCTGCTGCTTCGGGCATTAATGGAGATTTGTCCATTTGCTTGCTTTGGTCTTTCTTCATGACATGCCCCTGTGCTGAGCATTGTGTTTGGAATATGATACCCCCCGTTAGATGCACTGTTTCTCTTCTCTGGTGTCATAAAACACACGTGTGCTCGGTTACAGCTGCCAGTTTGCACGCTCACAGAGGGCATCTACCCAACATATTCACTGCCACAATGAGCCGCTCTGTGTGAGCTTAAATTACTGCATATCTCAACATCGACTACGTGGCTTGGCACAAAGTGACGTACAGAAGCTCCAGTTCAGAGAAGATGAATTCAAATGGCCTATGGTGGTCTCTTGACTTGACTTGTGGTTTTGAGTGAAATATCAAAAACCTGTCAGTAGCATGACATCCAAATAATCCTATGTAGGGGAAGCAATCCTTTGTGGTGTGTGAGGCATATGATCGCTGGCCAGGGAGCAGCTGGAGAGCCCCTAGGAGGAGCTGGAAGATCCAAGAGGAGGAAAAGGTTGTGTTTGCTGCAGGGACGGATTCCAGTTACCGGTTCCATTCTGGATCTGTGTCCAAGCTGGTGAAATACCCAGACTCATTAAGCCATGTGGCCAGTGAATGCATTCCCAATCTCGCAGAGATAGTCTCTTCTGCTTCTTTCTGACACTACAGGCATCAGGAAATTGCCAAAAAAAAAGTAAAATAATAAAATGAAATAATATGCAGCAGCAACATTAATCCAAAGACATCATATATAATAGTAAAACACTGACAGGGACCATTTTACTGCAGAATGAGTGCTTTGACTTTTGATACTTTTGGTACATTTTGCTATTAATACTGACACACTTTTACTTTTCACACCATGGTACTATTATTTTGACATAAGTGTCGGATCTGAGTGCTTAGCTTTGACAATTACAAATGGCGGTTGGGCAAACAACAGGACAACAGACTTCTCAACAGTTACTGGGCCATCTTGTTCAGTGCTTCAGTGATGTAGACACCAACCTCTTGAAAGTCTGCCGCGTTCGTCCTTCTGGTGCGTTCCTTGCTCACTTGCCTTAAATGCAAAGTATTTCCAACCGCAACCGGTCCCAGGGGCTCTCTTTAATGAGCTAACGGCATAACAAAACCTGCAACGTACCACGTAAGCTATATTCAAGCAGAGCAAATGAGACGAGAGACGAGACGACGGCGCTGTGAGTGAGTGAAAGGAGGTGGGACTATGTGGGCGCTGCAGCGATGTGTGTGTCAACTCGCTGTTGGAGAGATGAGAGTGACAAAGCGCAGCTGGTACCGGCGTATCGATACTGCGGAACATGAGCACTGAAACCATTTCAAATATTCAGAATCGCTTTGTATTGAAAATCTAGAGTTTTGACAGCACTATTGGCTGCTCTGTTGTTTTCTCATTTCCATGACCCTGACCACAACAAGCAACTTGCAATGGATGGACTGATCGATGTAGGGATAGCTCAATGGATGGATGGATGGCTTGACGGATCACCAGTATATTCAATACTGCACCCACACAAAACTTTACACAGGGAAGTAACAGGTTTAAAATTAGAAGTCTAAAACATTAATTGGCTGTCAGTGGTTGCATCAGACTCACAGGAACAGGACAGGAACACATCACCTCCAGAATGGAAGCGAGCAGTGTGGATCCAAAGCTCATGCAGACATTACACACTGCTGTGCTCTGCAGACACAAGTCAGCACTGAGGACATCACGCTGCAGGTATCAAGAATCAAGGTGAGGTATTCAGCTATTCACATATGCCAAAAATCCTTACTTATTTTATGCAATGGGCCACCTAGTATCAGGCTTTATTAGGAAGACCTGGAACAAACCACTTTGAGAAAGTAATGGAAAATATATCAAATCTGTTACTTGGTATTATCCAAACTTCCATTTACTTTCATTTGCAGCTTAATTGGCCAGAACTTATGACAACCCATCTTTTATAAAACTACGTGGACACCCAAGCCAAGTATGCAGACATCTGAACATTACATATGTGGTTGGGTGTAATGTCATTTCAACACCGTGGCCGTTAATGCACAGCCTCCACTCTCCTGGTTTCAGGCTTTTCTCCACATGCTGAACCTACCTACAATGATTTGCTCCCATTAGTGAGGTCTAGCACTGATGCTGGGTGATACGATCCGGCTCACAGTCCGTGTTCCTGTTGATCCTGAAGGTGGTGGCTCTGTAGGCTAGTCATGTTCTTCCACATCCAACTGGGAAAGCCATTTCTTTATGAGGCTGACTATGTACACAGGGGCATTTGTTGAAACGTAATAGGACCAAGCACAAACGGTTGCCACAAGGTGAAGGCACACTACAGTCTAAAATACAGTGTGCTGTAGTATTAGGATTCCCCTACAGCAACCACAAATCAGCATTCCACTGCAGAGAGCCTGTTAATCCAGCACCTTTCACTAACAGAGGCATCATCATCTATAACAGACAGGGCCTCCATGCCCCCACAAGTCTACTACATCATCTTGCCATCATACCCATTCACTGTTACACACAGAATAGTGAGTAACAAGTATTTATAGGCAAACATTGTCTATTAATTACTGTGAAGGCATCACTGCCTGCAATTACTATATTACATCCTTAGGCAGAGAGCAGATTATCCTCTGATGATCCTCTGCCAAAACTCTCACTGCTCCAGCTGATCCGGTGAATTTAGACATATACACAAACACGAACACGCAGAGATGAAGAAGGCAGCCGTAAGAATGATCTGTGTGATGCCTGGAAGCATAAGACGGCCCTTCCTACAACCAAACCGTGTGAAGTCAGCTCACAGCTATGGAGGGCACGCAGCATTAATTCTTCACTATAAGCAGGAAACATTTGTCACCATGGAAACTGATAGATGCTGTGCTCTTTCTGTTATTGGGTTACTGTATATTATGTACAGAAAAACACAATTTTCATATGGTTTATATGACATTTCCTACATTATCCAGCAAAACTGCTTCCCAGTAGGAGCGGTGGAAGTCAGCTGCTGTATGAAGTGATTTAGTGTCTATCAGCTCATTGTTTTGTTGCTGCAAACTTACAGTTTTGAATCACTGTCACTGTTCTCATCAATCGTTTCCAAATGGAAAAAAAAAAGCTGGCGCTTTGAGTGATTATTTTAAGATAAATATAAGAAATAAGAGTGCAAGCATTTAAAGATAAGTGCATGGACAGGAAGGCCGACTGTGCTCACTGGTTTATGGCAACATGTGGATTCCCTGCTACATCTGGCTTTCCTCTGTTGCCAAGATGGGAAAACCCTGCCGCGGATGCAATTACACCTTATTGATTCTGGTTGAAGGACAGCCTCTTTAATCAGTAGTACCCCACCACCACCGCTCTGATATAGCAACACAAACATGCACACACATAAACAAACGGTGATAAACTGCATTGTGTTCCTATCTATAATTTATTCTGTACCGCTGCAGTGACCCCATTGCCCCACAGGGATCATTTACGATTTATCTTATCTTCGCGTTGTCATACAGTAATGGAAAAGGTAGGCAGCAGCGCAGTGGGCAGGCCCCGGCTAATGCAACTATCTCCAGAGGAGTAGTTACTGATGACATTAGCTTGACGTATGACAAGAACCACAGAAGCCATAAAAGACCAATCAGCCATAAAGCCTACTTATGTGCTCTGCTTACTCACGGCTATCAGCCGAGTTAACTCGGCCACATTCAGGGCTTACCCGCTGCGTGAACGCATTTCCATTTCAGCGAGACAAAGCAGAGCTATCGGCTTGCCTGGACTCATCGTTCTGGGCTCAAGACGACAGTGAGACGATACACCGGAGGACAGACTGGAAAAAACACCTCATCCTCCTCCCATCCACACTGTCTGGAGAGCACAAGCCTTTGTTTCAGCGCCTTTGTTTCGGAATGGCAAGCGTGTGTGTGTGTGTGTTTACGTAAGAGCCTGTGTGCATGCGTTTAAAGGAGTCAATTAGTGTGTGTGCATGTGTGTGCGCACGCACACTAATTGACTCCTTTAAACAAAATAAGTTCACTATCGGTATCTAAAAGAACTTCTAACTGGTTTGAATAACATGGTTAAGGATGTTCCTGTCTGTGTCTTGTGCTGCTGAGTGCAACACATTTCTCTCCTTCTATGTTGGGAACATAGATGACAATACACTGGCCTGCCTGGCTGAAAATCGGAAAGATCGGATGGTATTTAATTGTCTACAGCTAAATAGAGACTGAAGAGAAGTTCTTCTTTCGGGCCCACATGGTGTTAAACCAACACTCCATTATCTGGACTTTTCAATGGAGCAGGCTTTCGGTCTTGTAAATTCTTTCCAGCGGAGGAGAAACACTGCTAAACTCAGGCCCATTGTGAGATGGAGATGCTTATACACGTGTTTACTTCCTCACGTCTTGATTACTGCAGCTCCTGTTTCACCCGTCTTAGTAAGACATCCGAAGGTCCAAAACGCTGCTGCCAAGCTTCTGACCTCCAACATGTCACATGTAACACCAATCCTGACATCTCCACACTCCAGCTGAAGATTACTGTAATTACATGTAGAGCCTTGCATGGTCAGGCACCTACCTACTTTAAAGAGCTATTGCAGCCATATAATACCAGAAGGAATTGGAGGTCCTCTGATCACAGTTAGCTGTTCTCAGATGGTGCTGTTGTAGTTGCAGCTCCTACACTTTGGACCTTTAAATAGAAGCTTAAGATCCAGTTTGTTTCAGCCTCTTGATTTTAGCTGGTTGTCATCTTTTAATGTCTGTTGCTCTGTCTCTCATGTGCTTTTTTGTTTTTCTTCTTTTGTGAATGATTGTGTGTTGTCTGTACCTGAAAGGTGTTATATAAATAAACTTAATGAATAAGCATATTAATAGAGCTGGTGCCTCCTCAAACGCAGCATGTTTTTGAGTGATGCTGGTCGAGATGGATGAACAGAAAGGAACGATGAATCGACACAGTTTAACAGAAGAAGATGTAATTGAGAGGTAAGCTGACAGGTCAGCATGCTGACATTTCAGTAAGTGTCACATCTGGTCCATCTCTGACCACTTACATGTGTGAGGTGAGGCTCACATGACAGACACAGGTAGCCACTGACTTCATGTTCAGCATCTCTAACTTTATCTGTCTGCCATTTGGTGCGAAGCAGGTCCAATCGATCAGCTCTTTGTCAATGAAAACAGCTGCCAGCCACTGCTGGACAGCAGTGACTGTGAACCAGAACAGTGGATTTGCAGGCTGTAAAACAGCTGGCTAAAAGATGTTAAGATAAGATAAGATCAACTTTATTAATCCCGAGCTGGGAAATTTGGTGTTACAGGCAGCATGAAGAAAAATAGCAAATAGCAAAAGCAATAGAAAATAATAAATAAGAATCTGACTATATATATGTACATTTTATACAAAAAGACTATAGAAAATATGTTACCAATGAAAAGTAGTTGAGATATTAAAAAACTGGACAGGGATTGAAACAGAAATTGCACGTGGTTATGGATAAATTAAGTACAGTATTTGCTCTATTGCATAGTAGATAAATATATATATGTGTGTGTGTGTGTCACAGTGAAAATAAATTAAAAACAAAAGTGCTCTATAGCGGCAGAATCAGGTGGTAATTCCCTGTGGGTCTCTAAGCACAGTAGGCACTGTGTAGTCTGACTTCTGTCCTAGCCTTGGACAGTGTAACGGTCACTTGATCCTTAAGGAGCAAGTTTGCTTCAAATTCAGTTCCTGTTGGATCATTGAACAGCTCCTCTCATACATTTCCTACATTTGAAATTGGGAAAGAGGTGGAAAAGAAAAGTGAGAGTTTTCTCTTCTCTCCTCACCTCCCTCTTTAGCACTATTCTTCACACATCTCCTGTGTCGTCACTTTTCGTGTAGAACACCATGAACATCTCTGGTGGAAGACTCTCCGAAAGCGTGCGTTGTTAAACGCCCAAACGATGATGGCGGGCTTTCCGCCTTTCGCCTTTAGACGTGATGCGGCAACACGTTCGTTCCTGTACCTTGACCTTTGGGGTGAGGGAAGCCAATGATCATGACTGATTGTGATGAGAATGACAATGATTAATTTGCGAGTTTTCATATTTTAGGAGTTATTCTGTGATGAAGTATTGTAATTTCATTTTTTGGCACAGACCAACCTACTTTCCCATATCCTTGAGTTCTGCTGGCCTCCTGTCAAAGCCAATGTGACTTTTCCCTGCAACTCACTCTCATTAAGCACGCCAGCAAAATAAAATATGTAAGTGCATTTTTGTTACTTTGCTGCTGTGGCTCATTTTGAACACCAGCCTTAAGATATTGGGACGAGAGTCTTAATTAACATACGTGGTGCAATGAAACATCCCAACAGCCAACTGATGCCCCAGATAGTGGCTCATTACAGAATCAAATACCCACATCACCACTGCAGAAACCAGACCGCAGCCCTGACATGATAGATCTATGTGACATTCAGCATCACAGCATAGAAAGTAAGGAACACTGACCAGAGACAGCACCTCCCAAGAATGAACTGCACCCCTCAGAGCAGGTACTTTCTTGAATCTGTGAAATGCTAAATAATTTCACTCAATTTCTGAAGAATGCTGCATCATTAATATGTTATTAGTTAGAGAGACTTGACGTTAACACTTGCCATTTTGTCAATATAGCCAGAAAATCCAAATTTGGCACTAAGACCGATCAATCAAACAAACGCACCTCTAAATCAAAATATAGTCCTCTTTAAGCCTCTAGTTTGTGGAACAATAATTTCCAAAACGGCCACAAGACCAGCTCATTAGAGGAGGCAAAAATAGCTGTCATTTTCTAATAGAAATGAGGTCTTGAGTTACAGTTATTCATTGATTCGGTGTTCAGCGTTCAATGGCCACTGGAGGAACTGCAGCTCGAGGCTCTTGCATAAGCTTCAGCGTTCAGCAACAACAGTTTCTGCTTGGATCGAGACATTAAGGTTTGTCCTGTAAGCAGTAGAAAAAAAAGAAGACAGCAGTGATGGTCTTCCTCACTACATTATGTAAGTAAACTTCTAATGTGCTATATTTCAATGTTTTCTTTCACAAATAAGAATGGCGTGTAACCACTCTCCTGACAATTTAATCAACAGCATTTCCTGCCTCGTTCAGCTGCTAATGGCGCCTTACAAAGTGTTCCCAAGTGGATCTGTATCTCTAAGTCCGAAGAAGCTTCACCATTCAAGCTCAGAGCCCAGTGCCAACCAGCCTCTTTTAGCAGAATGAAGGAGGTTTCTCAGGTCCAGCAGACTTCTTGGGGGAGGAAATGTTCTGGCCAGTTAGTGACTCAGCCTTCTACCTCCTGATTAGTACAGCCGGCCACTGCCTTTGATTGGGACTCTGGAGAATGGAAAGCGTCGACATATAAATGACTAAACTGGCCGGCTTCCCAGCTGTTATGGTTTGAGGAGAAGGCACAGTCACTCAGGAGAATGGCTGTGACGGGGCCAGCTCCTTACTTCAGCCTCCACCCCACCAGCTACTCTCCTTTCCAGCTCTGGCAGCCTCGAATGTCGTTCATCTTCAAAAACACTGTCGTATAAGGCTCCGAAACCTGAGCCAGAAGCGCAGAATTATAATGAAAATACTTCACTAAACAGAGAAACTATTCACTTTGTTAAAATGCAAAAGTGCTGGTGGGAATTTTCCCATCCCTTCCCAAAGACAAGTGCTGCTCTGAATATTCATTATCAGTCTCATCTGATGCTGTGTTTCTTTCAAAGTTGGACTTTAAAACTTTTCTACTGGTAGGACACAGACATCGTGTACACACACACACACACACACACACACACACACAATATACCATGCACCATGCAAAAGATTTGAGCTCTCAGATAACATTTACCAAAGTCTCAGGCCTTAATGAGCTTGTTAGGGCAATGCCTTGTTCACAATCACCATTAATATGATTCCAATTGCAAAGTTTCCAAGTACAACAACCGTGACTCCTCAAACCTTGTCCAAACATCAGTGGCCATGGGCTCTTCGAAGCAGCTGCCATGCACTCAGGAAACTAGAATAATTGATGCCCACGAAGCAGGAGAAGGCTATTAGAAGACAGCAAAGCATTTTCAGGTAGTTGTTTCCTCAGTTCGTAATGTAATTAAGGAATGGCAGTTAACAGGAACAGCGGAGGTCAAGCTGAGGTCTGGAAGAGCAAAAAAACACAGAGTGAACTGCTCATTGGATTACTGGACAGGCAAATCAAACCTCCTATTCCACTGCAGAAGACCTTCAGGAAGATTCAGCAGACTCTGAGTGGAGGCGCACTTTTGTGTAAGACCCTCGTGCTTGGTAATTTCCCACATATCTCATATTCTGAAAAGTTCTAAACTGATCTAAATATGTAAAAATGGAGAAGTAATTCAGAAACAATATAGCATTAACTGTGGATTTCAGGTCTAATTGGGCATCCGCTGCTGACTCATTAGGACAAGGGCCACTTGAGCAAACACCTTCATTTTGTGGGCACTTGATATGAATCACACTGTGTGCCATCCACTCTGCTCTGGGGAAATGCATCTGAATAAAAGCATTGTGTCTGCTGTCACTGGCCTGCAGGTCTGCCACCAGAGTGATGCCCTCCTTCCTGGCCTCTCCTTCCAGGAGCCAGCAGTGAAGCTCCGGATTTATTTGATGACAATGCAAGTATTCCAATAGCAACACGGGACGAGCAAAGCATGCCTTGGAGGGTGCACTACATTGAGGACAAGATAAAAACAAATAGGTGATATGAATACTGAGGAAGACAACCTTTGCTTTCAACTGTCTCCTGCTTGTATACAGCCTCATGAAGCCAGACTACATTACAGAGCTCAGTTTTTACAGTGTTTTTAAGTCTGGGAAACACCCACTGGAATAGATTGAGCTTGAGTCTGAGACTGGACCAACCAGTCAGCTGTGGGTTTGTGTAGATCAGTGGGTCTCAGCACCTCAGCGCTTAGAGTCACATGCAACCTGTGACAAGGGTTGTCTTTTGTGTCCTATGTCCTAACATTGTTCCACAGCGCTGCATACTCTGTGAATAAAACTCCACATAAGTTGTAGCAGCCACAGGGTTTGTATTTGACATGCTGCTGTTCAATACTGCAAAGATAGGATCAGAAAGGACTTCCTCCAGAGCCGGGATTTTTATGACAATTGAAACTATGCCAAGCATCATAATTTAGTCCCTGGTTCTTCCAGTCTAAATGCAGGTAAGGGTCCAGAGTTCCTGAAATGGTTGCTTGGCTCCTGAAAAAGTTTCTGTGTTGCAGACAAGCTCACTTTAGGGTCTAGGGTCTTGTCTTCACGGTGACAAGTCAAAAACGTCAGAAATCATTGGTGTAAATATTAAGACATGATTTCATTCCTTTCCAAACTTCTCCTGACCACATGAACAACTATTAAAACACGGTGTCCTGGACGAGAAACGTTTCGATGGATGTATTTAGAATGTTCTTGTGAATACTTTACCAAAAATGTAAAAAGTTTTCCAGAAAACCAGTGTTTGTCCAGGTCGATGAAGGGGTACTGTGTTCAGTCAGTCAGCGAAGGCACCGGTATGTTTCAAAGAAAACGCTTATTAGGTTGTCAAAGAGCATTTGAAACCCCCGTTCTAATGGCAGAACATCATTTTCCAAAACAGACTGTCCAACGATCACAGCCCGGCTTTAAACAGCAGCTGGGCTGGTGAAAGTAGTAGTAGGCAGGGTTTGATCTTCTCTTTCAAGCAACAACCCTTTCAACACAGCAACACCATGACTGCTTTCCAGCGGACACTGTCCAGAATAATGTACCCCCATCGCCTCGGGTGTGCTTCATCGCATCAAGCCTACAAAGATCCACAAAAGAGACAGAGTTGGTGGAGAAATCCTGGAGAGATCAGGGAGGCAGCGGGAAGCAGGCGGGAGGAGACGATGACCGCGGGGTTTTGCCATTTGCAACAGATATAAACACTTCTGCCTTTTGACATGGTCAGACAACACTCTGCACGACCTAGTTTGTTCAAAGCATACCAAAACCCTAGAAGATCAGACCTGTCACTTCTTTATTGTGAAGCCTACTTGACAACGACATCTGTCCCACACAAATGCTTACTGAGCTTTGCCAAGCCGCAATGAAAGAAGCGAAAATTGTGGGCAGGCAGTGCGAGGCTACAGATTGATAGCAACCTCAAAACAATCTACCTCCAAGACTAAATAATAGAAATGAAGTGGTCTAAACACAGAGGAAGACAGGCTTTGCTTACACTTATTTCTTGCATATACTGAATAAAAGCTTTGGATTTGAAGCTCTGCCAACAAAGAGCCTTTGATGCTTCTCAGTTAAGAGGACACTACTCTAGATTTGGCCCTGCATCCTGACAACACTTATCCTCTCTCAAACACATGACACTCTGATACTCCACTCCTCCAGTTTCAGCCCTCCTTCTTTATTCTCTCTCTCTCTGTCCTAACGGCCAGGCCTGCTGTCTTCCGAAGGAGCTGCATATGGCCCTACAGAAAGCCTCGCTACGCGTCCACGAGACACTGCCACAGATGGTGAATGGCCTGTGCCTGTCTCTCTTCCTCGTCCTCCCCACAGTGCCCACATTCCATCCCTCTGGGCTCAGAAAAGCCGAGCGTATCGCAAATGTGCCTGAAGTGGAACGACATATTGTAGAGTGAGCAGAAAAATGCTGCAGCAGAGCATCCCGTCCATTAGACCAGTAAACATCAGCACCCATTTCATCACCACAACGGAAATGCTACCTATTAGCACGCAGGGGATAAGTGGTAGTGGTGGTGTCGCTGGAGGGGGGGGGGGGGGGGGGTCTGACACTGCTGACGCTGTTTCAGGCATCTGGCATCATTGAGACTTTGTTGCAAAAACTGCAGATAAAGCTAAACAGAAACACACACACACACTCACACACACACACACACACACACACACACACACACACTGCCTTCTACCTTTTCCCGCGACTTCCTTCCTCTCCCCAGAGTCCCTCGTCACATCCTTACCATTGAGATGCACTGAAACTCAGGTGGGTCATCCACTTTCAACCTGTCATGCTAGCATGAGAGCTCATCATTAACACCCGCCCCCCCCAAAGAAACCCCACACCACACACACTCGTACACACACCATGCATGCACACATCTAGCATCCATATCTGCCCATAAATGCACATATGCCGACATGCCTACACATCTGCACATGCCTCGTACAGTATTACGTGTGTGTGTGTGCTGTCTGGGGAATACTATTCATGCTCAACCACACACACACACATGAACAGAAGCGATGCATCCGAAACAAGGGAGGAAGGGGGTGGGTGGGTAATGACAATGGATGCAGGACAAAATAAGCACCAATCTCAGTCTTCTTCTTACCTTCCAGGAGGAAACAGCTCACCTGGATGCCTCTAAAGAGCAGACAGAATGCATTCAGGCCAATCTCTCTCCCTGCAAACCAGCTCAAAACATCTCCCTCCCTCCCTCTCTCTCTCACTCTCTCTCTCTCTTCCCTCTCTTCCGCTCCCTTCGCAAGCTGGAAATGATGAGATTGTACTATAAGCAGAGGGGGGAGTGAAATCTGAGGCGGCGGAGGGTATTAGGAGGCTGCGTTGTTTCTGGCCAACAGCCCTGAGAGACTGTGAGCTTGCGGCTCATGAGGGCGCGGGGGGCGGTTGGGAATGGGTGCGATGCAGCAGATGGGAGGAAAAAAAGTCTGCTCGCGAGGACATCCTGAAACCCTAGAGGACCCCCGCTCGGCTGAGATGGTACAGCCCAGAGGAGTTTAAGGAAGCAAACAGTGTCTGCAGCAGCAGCTAGCGGCTGAGGCTACAGTGATGCAGCCCCGACGTGAATGAGTGTGAATCTGAGCTGAGCTAAGTGAAGATGAGCTGCGTTGGGCTGGGTTCATTTTGATCCGCCTCACCGGGCTGCGGCGCCTCAGACGAAATGCAACACCTGGGTGTAGGGCCAGCCCAAAGCATTGGATATTGCTCTAACATGCTGAGATATTATTAACAAAACAAACCAGTGATACAGAGCCATTAAAAACATGACCGAACTTTGGAATAACTGCATGCTCCTTATCAGTAAAAATGTGTTTTTGCCAGCAGCAGAAAGGAATAACTACTTTGCAGCATCTCTTTAAAAACTCCAAGAGAAATTCATCATACCTGCACACTCTGATTTACAGTACTTACACTGTAGGCTATGAAGGATGCAATTAATATCACACTGTGCTGTCCTATTGATGCTGTTTTTCTTGTCTTACCACTATACCACTACAGTGATCTCACTTATGGCCAGCTGACCGTCCTTCTTCGCTACCACTCGCCTCCTATCAGAAGAAAACTAAACACCAGTCGTTTGCTTGTATCACCATGAAAGTCTGGATCCATTACAGATGGACTGAATTATCAGCCACCAGCATGTTTAACAGGGACCTTCGCAGTCCAGCAGCACTGCAGAGACAAGTGGTTTATCTTGCGTCAGTTTTTTTTTTTTCTTTTTCTGGCAATGGCTTTTCTCTGAACAACCACGAGGTGAACAAATAAGGAAGGAATAAATACAGGGAGGTAATCGTTGAAATGCCCCACAGCAAGGAGTGCTTAACAGAGACTGAAAAATTAGGACGTTAATAATGATCATTTCAAATATAACTGGATGTAAGAGTAGTGTGGGAGAAGTGTGTGTGTCACAGTGTGTATTTTGAGTCCACCTCCAGAACCTTCTTCCCCAAATCATCAGTATTTTCAGTCCCCACAGAGGAGAAGCTGCCTCCCAAATCATGTCACACTCCGTCACGCTACAAAATACGAATCATCAGATAGAGGAGACTTTTCCTTTGTTCACACTCTCACTCAGTCTCACTCGCCGCCCTGTTCTCCCTTGCTCCCTCTTTCTCTCTGTCATGGATGACCTTGACTGACAGGCTTGTTGCTACAGGAACCGCACCATGTCTATTACGTTGTAGCGAGGCAGGAAGGTGTGAAATTCACAATATGATGGCTCCGATTGGATCTAAACCGGAGTCGATTTCCAAGCCAGCAATCAGTTCAAACCATGAAAACTGCACAGGAGATTATTTGCATTTTAACAGGATTTAACCCTGTAAACATATACACACACATATATATGCACACACACACACACACACACACACACACAGGGTTGTGTGCAAGCAAGTGCAGAGTAGTTGGGGGTGGGGGGTCATTCATTATTCAGTGTCGCACGCATAACGCCCTATCAACTCTGTTCCGGAAGCAGATAAAAAAATAAATCACGCACACACATACACACAAGCCACAGGGGTGACTGGGGGTGCATCAGAGTTAAGGGGTGAGACAGGACAGAGCCTGCCTGGGTGTGTGATGAGCACAGAATGAGAAATGGAGGCAGAAAGAAGAAGCTCCAGTACATGCAGAGACAAACCAGGGTCTCAAATACACTTTCATAACAGATCTGCCAGCAAAATTAATATATTAGTTCACATACTGTATGTATACTGCCCAACCAACTGTCAGGAGTTTTCAGTATGTGTAACAAGGGCTCCCATCTCCAAATGTGAAAGGCACTCCATGGCAACAGTAGTAAGAGTAAAGGTTTGTCCCTGTCCTGTTTCAGCATGATGATGCCCCAAAGCACAAAGTCAAGTCCATAAAGAAATTCTTTTTTGGACACAGGGCCCTGACCTGAACCTCACCCAACACCTTTGAGATGACTCAGAATGCAGACGGTGAGCCAGACCTCATCAAGGCCAAAATCTGCCTGAACCCAGAAGAGCAGAGGCTGTTGGAGCAGCACACTGACGCCCATGGTTGAGGCATGACAGAAAAGTTCATTGTGTAATGTGTGGGTGTCTGTGTACTTTTGGCCAAGCACAAGATCACAACAACAAAAGTGGCATGTTCTTTGCTAAATGGAATAGTTTGAAATTTTGCAAGATACATTCATTCAAATCCGTTCTTCCTTGCTGAGAGCTAGATGAGAAGATTGATATTACTTATCATATTATGGTCTGTATGGTAGATATGAAGCTGGAGCCAAGAACTGGTTAGCTTAGCTTAGCATTAAGATGAGAGACAGGGGAAATATATAACATATATAAGTGTTATTAGCTGTTGCTAAATATTTGTTTGTCCTGCCTTTGAGGTTATGTTATGCTAAACTTGCAGAGGCTTGAAACTTGCTCGAGGTATGTCATCCATCACGTTATGTGTAGTGTACACTGTTAAAACTTATCATTGTTTGGGAATGCAAATTATCAGTTGAGGTCTGGACGGCGCTTTAATGTGCTTTTTGAAGAGCTGTGAAGTCTGAGATAACAGAGTTGGCTCCTGACCTGCATTGCGATGACAAGCGACTGCATACTGTGAGAAAACCCAATTAACAAACATGGAGGTGTTGACAAGGAGAAAGTGAAGCTCTGAGTTTCACTTTAATTATACTTGATTATCATAACAGTGACCCAGTGATCAGGTAATAAATCTATGTAATCAAAGCATGTTCTTCTACACAACATACGCTTCTGACTGCTATAGTTCATTCGTATTTTTAGTAATATCAGTGGGCACCAAAAGTGTTTGAGCCGGCTCAAAGTCAGATACAGTGTAATGGCTACTGAAGAGAATATGTGCAAACAGTCAGGCCACAGGCCACACATAATCCGACCACTGAGATGTTGTCTCATTAAAACGTGGCCAGAAAGGCAGGAGACTCATTGATTTATCCATCAAAGGCTAATTGCAGAGGAATTTGGTCCTTGATGCTGGCAACCCACAGCTTAGATGTGGAGCAGACACAGATGTGGCTGAACAGCGACGAGCTTTCTTCTGAGCTGGACGTTTGCTCATGTCCTCGTGTCTGCTACGACCTGACTGCTCTGAAGGACTTCAATGCTTTTGGAATCTGATACCGTTGAAGTTACCGTCAATGGTTAAACACAAGGAGACGGATCACTGTGAGTGACTGAACACCCTGCAGCTTAAAGAACCAGACTACCATGCCATTTTTGCATATTTTAGCCTTTACATACTGTTTACGATCTTTTGATGGCATTTATTTTATTCTTTATTTAAAGCTTCTTTATATAAAGCCACATATACTCACTTAACTAGTAACTGCTTTTTAGTGTTACATGGTGACCAAATTCAACAAAATGCTTGAGAGAACACAATGCTTGTATAAATGAATACAAGCTAGAAACATACTCCTTTTGTTTGCTTGGTAGTGTATACTCATTTTCACATCATTTTTAAAAAGTGTTTTTTTATTTTATATTATTGCCTGAATGAAGGTGACTTCTTTAAATGTAATATTTCTCTAATATTTACATGTTTTGACACTCGATGTAAACTAGATACAAAACTAGTACCTGGTATTGGATACTTTTTACCTTTGCCGTTCCATTTTCCAAAAAGTCTGACAAATAGCTTCAGGCACCAACATACTGTGCATCAACTACATTGAATGTTTATTGCATATGACACCATGTTTAGTTTAAAGTTAGTAGTAAGTGTGCAGGTTGTGTGGTCACTGAACTGTAGCACTAAAATGCAACTAAGAAAGATGTAAGACATGACGTTTTGCAGACTACAACATCAAAAACTGTGAATCAGGAGCGCCGGATGAGGACTCGTTGAATGCTTTGACTCTGTGTTAAAGTTCACTGTGCATCATTTCAAAGTAAAATGAGCAACAGACAGCCGAAGTCACGGCTGGCTCTTCAGTCATCACAGGGCTTTTGTGCTGCAGGAAACAGACTGACATCGGCCTCATAATAGGATTGATTCAGCTCAGTCACGTGATCATAGAGGCTAACTCCTGATCCACATCCATGACCTCAAATAACTGATGAATTTCTCTCTGACCTGAATATCCCAACATCATTGTGCTGTCCAGCCCACCTGTGGGTCCAAACATGCGCTACGCAGCCAGAGCTTTAAACCAGTTTTTTCTAGTGGAGATTCAAAAGCTTCTGAAGACACGTGATGCTTAATAATGGGACACACTATACAAACTTTTCCATTTAATGTGGTGATGCAGCCAAATTAAAATGCATACAGTTTTGGAGGCTTTCACTCAGCATTTGCCACATTCAGACAGGGCTTTCTTCTCTCGGGAAGGTGGGCTGAGTTTGAATGTTACATGTGCTGGTCAGTGATTTTAATCTGGTCCTGAGCACACACTCATGGGATTGTTCTCCCCAATCCCAACAGCCCAAATCACCTGCAGTTTATCCTGCACACTCAGTTCAGCTTTAATCCTGACGATTGCATTCATCAGACCCTGTTTCTAACACTATGCAGACTCCGTACTCCAGTCTTACTGATTTTAACTTTCTGTCACTCGTAGAAGTTTGAGATTAGCTGCTCAGTTTGATGGAAATGACTTTCTTCTTTATAAAAACAACAGAACTAACCCGCAGTTAGTTTGGTTGGGCTGTAAACATATACAAGGATTGCTGTTCTGCTAACACTGCCCCTAGAGGTTGAGAAACGTCCTTTCCAACCAAACTCTTACAACTAAAACTTATGACTAAATCTACTCTCTTATGGTTTATCCACACCAGTGTTTTTTTTTCTTGATTGTGGGTAATTAGACTTAGGACTGCTTGGGTGTGTAGATCCTGCTGGATGCACATTTCTTTCTCCCTGCTGTTTATTTTGCTGCACCAGGTAAAGCCTGTGTCACACATTTCTAGTTTGAGCTCTGCGTGACAGCAAAGCAAGTAGAAAAGGTTTCTGATAACCTGATGGATGCAAACATACAGTCCTACTATAAGACAACAACAGCTCGACTAGTCTGGATCACATTACCTAACTGACTATATGCGTGGTGGGCTGCATGGATGTGGACCAGCAATGGGAAAAAAATCTGTGTATTTATGTGGAAAACACATGAACAGCAGCTATATGTTCACACTTTCATTAGGAAGCTCTTCACTGAGTTACCATCAACCTTGTGTTTGGCCAACAAGGTCAGACAGAAACTACCAGAGAAGCCGGATATCGTTACAGGAGTTAAACCTGAACTGGAAAAGTCCAGAGTGAGATCAGGGCAGCGGGGTCCGCCTCAGGTGGCTATTAAAATGCGTTCACACTCCGAGCTGAATCCTACCTCACGCTGCCTGCATGTGTACGTAATTGGCTGTACACCCTGCATGGACACAGACACATTACACTGTGAGACGCGTTTTGTCAGATTCCTTTAAGAGTGTGTAACTGCAGCTCTGTACAGCTACAGAGAATATGTGGGAGGGAGTTTCGGCCTGACGCTGACCTTCACTCCTCCTTGCCCATTAAAAAAAAACCCATACACAACAAACTGGCACGTACCTCTCGGAGAAAAGTGCCAATCGATTGACAAGGACAGAAGCGAATAATGCCGCAGAAGCACCATATCCACTTAACGCTGGCCATGACGGAGAACTGAATGACCTAGAGAGGATGAAGCGCCCAGCTGCCGCTCTGAGCGCTCCAGCTGTTTATATAGGTTTCTGTGTCTGTGTGTGTTTATGTGCGCATGTGTGCTTGTGCATGTGGACAAATGTTCAGTGATATTCACACCCATTCCTGGCCTAATTTCCCCTTCAACTCAGATAGCACATCTGTGCGCTGCCCTTCCCTCCCACTGTCTGTGTTAGGATTTAGGATCCTGCTGATGCCTCTGGCTTTTCTCCAGAAGAAAGAGAGCCTCCATGTTGCCCCTCCATCACTCTGTCATTGTTATTCTGCAGTGCGCTCCACATTGGCCGCCACCTCTGGGCCCTGCAGATCAATAGCAGAGCAGACCAAATCACGACACATACACACACAGAGCGAGTCACAAATAAAACTGCTTATTGGAAAACATTTTGTCTCCCGAGCTCAGCGTTGCAATTAATTTAGGACTAATTCATAAAACAATAGGTCGGCCTGAGGGGATGAGCCTTCAGACAATCACTTCTTCATAGTGGTGGTCAAACAGCTCATCAGTCTGCTGTTTGCCCGCCATGAGGGATAAACTGCAGCTTTGTGCTGCTGACGAGCATCAGAATGCAAATCAGCGGGATGATACAACACGCGCACATGAAACGGACAGAGCCGCTGCAGAATTTAAAGAAACACTATAATCCCTATTCATCACTAAGCAGACTGCTCCAGGCCCTCAGATTAGCGCTTACATTTGACTGTAGCGAACCTGCACAAAGTGCCAAAGTCTCAAAAGTGGATGGAGCAGTAAAAGTGTGACTTCTAAAGCTGGATTGACCTTGGCTTGACTCCTCACTTCACATACCCTTGCAGCTTTTAAGACTTAAGTAAAGGAGAAGACTTGGCTGCGGGGGCACTGATGCTAACAAAAATGTCTCCCACAGCCTTCATTGTGGAAATCAGTCAAGCAGATTGTTGTCTGAAGGCATCACTGTCAGGCATGGGAACTCTGTGCTGACATAAAGAGCTGCTCTGGATGAGACAAATGTAAAGCTGGTGTGCGTTTACTGGCTGGTTGTCAGTGCTATAAATGGTGACACATTGACAGAAAATGTAGACAGGATTAAGGCTCATCTTGGCCAGCAGATGGCAATGAGTCTCCTACAGGTTGGTGAAATGAGCCTTCAAAGACCTTGGATAAATTGATGCATAACGATCCTTTTCTGTGAGGGAGCCATCCAGCCAAAGACTTTAAGAGTCTACAAGTACGAGTGCAGAGATTTTTGTTAGGGCTCTTTGTATTTCTGCTCCTTATCTATCCCCAAGCCCACCCCAATTGGATAAACTCTAATACTCGACCAACACTACACAGACAAGGCAGAAGGCTACAAAGGTGCTGACAGGCAGACGCTGACTTCATGAATGATCATGTTACCTTCTTGGCATGTGGAATACTGCAGCATAGTTCAAAGTTGTCATCACTCTACACTGCACCGTAAAATGTCCTTAAAATGAAGGGCTTGTCAGGTTATCGAAGAGTTATCTGAAATCCCCCCTAACAACTGCTGAATCGACAACTTTTAGGACTTTTTACGAAGCACAGCATCGGACAATCACACCCAGTTAACGCACTATTGGCTGGGTGAAGTGATGTGAAAGTCTGCAGGGTTCGAACCTCACGCTCAAGGACTCTTAACACATTTTTCTGCTTTTTTTTTTTTTTGCTTCACTGAATTGGCAGATTACTGCAGCCTGGTTACCAACAGTGGCTGCAGGGCAACAAAACAAGGTAGATTCAGGGAGTGATTAACAAACCTACATGTCTATTGACAAGTCAGACTCTGAAAAGCATGCAAAGCCTGACAAACCTCCGCAGATACTGCAGCTGGATGGCTTGTATTGACAGCAACTAGTTGGTGAATTAGCTTAGGAGTGGCTAAGGTAACAGCTGACCCCACATTGTAGATTAATTAAAGTAACAGTATTTACAGGGGTCTATGCATTTAATCCCCCGCCCAATCATCCCAACTCCAACTATGGCCGGAGTTGGGATGCACATCTGCAATCCATGCAGCAAAACATGCTGCATCTAAGAGCAGTGGCATTATGGTGGTTTCATCTGGAATGATCCAGACAGGTGTAAATGGAAACAAACTAAACAGTGAGTGGTCTACTGCCGGATTTTGAAAGAACTCTAGGAATTTGAAGGAGGCAGGTGTTCTGTGGCTGCTTGGTTGATAGACATATGTATAATCTGGGGCCAAGACCTCACCTATTCTATAATGAAAAGGTAGCCAGGGGGGGTGCTTGCAAATCTGAGAGATATGATGACTTTCTTTTGTACTAATTTAGACACAAGTGTTACAGTTATAGCAGTAAGTGGTAGTGGCAACAGTATTGGTATGGTAGTACTAGTACTGATTGTATTTACTGTAAACTAGCAGCAATAGTGCCTATCGCACACTTAGAAACATTATAAGCACTAGTCCTTACAGTCGCAGTAGTAGTGGTAGTATTAGTAGTAATAGTATATGACACAGTATAGAATGTAGGACACACAGAATCATATATTCAGCATAATGTGATTCTTGGTGATAATGTAACTATGACCCTCTGGTATTTCTCAGAACATTTTTGTTCTCTGACCATCAGCTTTTGGGAGGGATCATGGGCAAATACATCTGAGATGATGTCAGTCCTGACCCACCCAGCAACAGCTCAGAAAGACTTTTCATAGTGACTTTCAAATCTTTAGTACTGACTAATTTCCAAAAAACTAAATATTGCAAGTGAGACAATGTGTGTCAATGAATCACTGCCCATCACTCATCTTTGAAGAGTTAAGAGTTCTTCTTGAATCCTTTTATCAGAACAGGAAATTCAGTCATACAGCATGGTGGTGAGGTCAGCTCATGGGTGTAAGGGCCCTCTGTCAGCCTTTTTCTGTCACGCCTTCAAACAATAACTCTGCTCAATGTGAGAGCAATTCACTACCATGAAGGCCACGGCGTGTGGCGAGGTGTTCCATAAGTTTGGGTCTCACAAGGGCCCACTTTTTAGACAACATAAAAAAATACACCTCTGCAAACACAGATAGCGAAAGTGATCAGTCTTGATTTTACTGGACATGGAGCTGACAACGTGGGAGTGGGAGAGAGCTTCAGTAGTAATATGAACAGCCCTGGTGTCACCATGGAGGATGACTGAATATGACTGCAGCATCTCCAGTGAATACCCTCAGGTTTCCTTAGTAACTCTGGCATCCTTAAACAAGCTTTTCTCAAGTTTCCATCTCTTGAACGCCCACAGAAGCCAGTATTAGAGCACAGTAATGTTAACTTTGTTAATGAAAAGTGACAGAACATATTCACTGTTGAATATTTTAGCATGAAAAAAGAGGGAAACAATAAAGAAAATAAAGCCAAGAAAGCAAAAAAACTAAGATCAAGTGCATTTTTAGCATTAAATAAAAAGAAAGCAATAATGTGAATGAATTTAGCTACTTGACCTGTGTTGATGAGCAGCATCTAGCTTTTCAGTAACATAATGTCTGTGTCAGTAATGCAACCTACATCGTAGTACCGTACCGTACTATATTTATGCATGACAGGTTGGCAGAAGGTTGAGCACTTATTGATGTGTGCTCAGCCAATCAACGAGAGCCGATATGCCAATCGCCCAACCCAAAGTAATACCAATGACCATTGTAGCTGTTACACATCAAGGTGGGACAGCTGTCATCTCGAAATACTTATGAGACACAAAAATCAAAAATGCATCATGGAAATGATACTGAAATTTCACTGAGGACAACTAGACTGACTGTAATTAAAACTACTGCAATAATAATCCACTGGCTAAATCTAATATACCTTTTTCATAAAAAATCTACTTTCAGAGGTTCCATGGGAGAACACTTTATTTTTTTTCAATTATCCGAAAGACCCCTGGGAATCCATGGGACCCTAGCAAGAAGACCAAAGGTCTAAGAGCTCACTGGCCCAAAAAGGTCTAGGAGACCAAAACTGTGCAGAGAAAGATGTGGGAAAACATTTAAGATTACCATTTGGGACAAATACAACACAGCATCCATTTTCCTTGTTACAATGACAGGAGAGAATCTAAAAATGGCTCAGGTTAAAATTACATTGACTGGGACCGTGCTCAGTTCTGTGTTGCTATAAATGTGAAGCGCTGCATCTCAAACAGCCCTCCACTTGAGAGGGAAGAAGCCTTGAATCCTCCAGCTTTGGTAGTGGTAAACTGTTGAATGACAAAGTGCTTTATCTGGAGCTAGATAAGGGAAGGTTGCAGCCTCCTGCAGATAGCAACGCAGCCACCGAGGATGAAAGGCATCCTTTGTTGCCAACCCAGATTCAGCAAGGGAGCCTGTCAACAAAGCTGCTTTTGCTGGCTTTCTGGGAAGAAAAAAAAAAAAAAAAAAAAAAAGATTGTCATATGGCCGCCTCACTGTTCTGTGGGCTCATTGTGCTGCTGCATGATGTGCAGACGTTGATTTCATTGGGCGTATGAGAAGTATTTAACAGGCAGAGTGAGTTAAGTGTAGACAGTAGGTTCGCTGGTGATATGTGTCAGTTAGACACCAGTATACCATTTAATGGGATGTTTTTGTCCTATTATTATTATGCATGAAACCCTATTGGGTATGTTTATGAGCCTCTATATCTGTTGTGTTTGTAGTAAAAGTGGTTGTTTCCCATTTATCTATTTTGTTCCTATCCTACCATTAAAAAAACTGCTGTCCCTTGAGATTCCAAAAAGGCACTATTTGTGAACGGATGGAAACCTCTGTCCATTTAATAGGAAGGCAGTCATTCCTGCTTTTCCAGGGTTCTCAGTTCCCCAGATTTATATGGTACAAAATGGGAACATGACAAAGGGTTCTATGTTTCCCAGTTCTACAAATGTACTCTAACAGAGTTACATGTTCCCAAGGTCCTATGTTCCCAGGCTAAGGGTTAGGGCAATATTTTGAAATGGGTCAAATTTGACCCAAACACAATAGTAGGGTTACTGGGAAACACAAGAATCTGAGAACATTGATATATTTCCAATAGGAAGCTACATCCAGCATGTGGCTTAGAACAGCTACTCAGAGATTCCACCAGGCGCGGCACCATGATGCCTTTTGTTCCATCCTCCACGTGGCGTGCGCTTCAGAAGCAGAGCGCTTTGCTTGCGTGACTTTGTCAACTTGTTCAGATTTGTTGCAACACTTGTGTTTCAAACTCTGTGCCCCAATGATTTATTTAGTTCAATATGATGCCATTATAATTCACGGTGGTATGCCTACATGCAAACTAGTACACATACACAATGTTTGAATTAACAAGCTGCTTGATTAGCAGCCCATTTATTCAGCATTTTGCAGTAATGTCAGCATGTGTTGCTGCGCTGATTAAATATTCAGACTTGACATTTTTCTGTTGGGTGTTTGGCACATTTCTGCAGTGCAAAGGTCCGGAACCACCAGCACATATCATCCATGTTTATGCTTGTTGCTTTGATTTAAATGAGTTTTGAACGAGGAGACAGAGCGTGCCACCGCCATCATTCAAGGGTGATTAGATGCTTTAATATAGGCACCAGCTGCTGCACACCATTTAACCACCAGTATCAACATGAGAGCTGAATGCCTCCAGCTCTGTACGGTTGCTTGCCACCTACAGGAGTCTCCTTGCTTTCACTCCCATATTCATCTGTCTGTGGTCTCATTTCTTTGACTATCACAATACGATATTAGTGTTTGAATGAGTCTGAAATATTGAATTTAGAAGTTTTCTATTCAAACTGTTGATATGCGCTTTAACTTTCATTACTTTCTTAGCCACACAACTTAGTCTTTTCTGCCAGAATGTCATTGTACTAATTTATAGCACAGCCACCAAGACTTTCCAGTGAAGTACAGCTAAAGCTGATGAAAAGTTAAGGGACAGCCAAAGCGATTACAATTCATTCTGCGGAGGGCATGGATGCGTGTACCAAATCTGATGGCAATTCAACTAATAGCTGTTCAGACGTTTCACTTAAAACCACTAACTGAGAGGAAAAGTCGCCACAGTCATCAGGAGACGCCCTGGATATCTGCACCAAATTTAGTGCCAATCCATTTAACAGATGTAGAGATATTTAACAAGAGGAGTGAACACCAGAGGAAAAGTCAGGTGATCAGCAAGGATTGGTTGTCTGGCGACAATGAATATTTCCCAGCAATCCTGTTGTTGAGATGTGGCAAGGCTAAAAAAGTGGGGTCAAGGTCGAGCTCCAAAGCTATTTTGACATGATAGGTCATTTGTTTAACACTTAAAATTATGACACCTGAGACACTTAGATTTGCAAGTGAGTCCAGATTATTTTGTCACAAATACAGTAAAGCTTCTAAGGTTTAGCCGAACTTCTAATGTCCAATCATTTTAATTATGCAGACAGCAGGTAGTCTCCAATATTTGTATAATAAATACTTAGATCATTTCAATGTCAGAAATATTCAAAAAATGTTATCAACACAATGGTGTTCCTGGCTAGAGACACAGAGATTTTAATATTAATAAAGCAAAAGTCCTGCAGCATACTTGGTACCACCAGAGGTCTCATTACAAACAGCTTGCCAAAGCTAGTGCTTAAAGCTAGTGCATATGCCTTCACAACCTTAAGTGAATAGCATTCAGTTTGTACCAAAAGGCAACAATTGGCCCAATTCATCAGCAAATGATGTGATGCATCAGTCTAACCTTAACCCACAGACTGCAACCCACCAACCAAAATGCAATGTTCCCATGTCCCGCTTCCATTTCTGGCCTTCTAAAAATGTCATGCTCCCTCCCTCCAAGGGCCTCCTTGGTCTAAGGATGGGGTGAAATTCTGGAGCAAAAACAAATTTACACATGGCCAAATGCAGGTACACAGACCCATAGTAAACACCCGGCATGCACACCGTGACCAAACCGTGACCCCATCTCTGTGGTGAAAACAGCATCCAGATTTAAACAAGGAAAGTGCAATATTTTGTCAAAAGAGAGGAGCTGGTATTTATTTCACTCCAAAGGTCAGAAAGCATGATTTTATTTCTCCTCTGTCCTCCCACACACAGGCCATTCATTAAAGGCAATATTTACCTTGACATTTGGAGCTGACGTCAATTCTTTTGGCTCATTGCGAGAGACAAGCAATGATGGAAAAACACAAGGAAAGACTGATTTCTGGACTGCTATGAAGGTTAAAGGAAGGTCAATTCTGTCAGTTCATCAGTTTGGTCTGTTAATTCCTCCAACACCTTAGACACTGTCTAACTGATGCTGATCTCATGCATTTGTTAGTGCATTGGGGGTGTGTACAAATTACAAAAATGAAAATTACAAAAGACCTAAATGTCAGGTTTTATTACTGAATAAATGTACTATTTTGACCTGCTAGACCTTCTCATCATTACACTTCTATCCACCAGGACATTTGGAGCCAAGTTTAAATTGTCAGGAGTAGTATTCTCATCAAGTAGTTCTTTATTCTGGGTGACTGGTAATGGACTTGTCAAACTCTGTAGCAATACATAGCAAGGTACCTATACAAAAAACAAAAGAAACAAAACTTTATCTCCACTAACTTTATTGTGGATGCATCCCAATGTTTCGGTGACCCTCTTAAAAAAAATCCCCAGTTTGTGTCAAGCCACGCTCTTGCATATCATCCCCCACTCCTCCTGTCCTGAAACGTCTCTACTGTCTAACACGCCTGAAAAACTATGTTGTTAAGGTTAAAGAACAATCACGGCCATGGATAAAACAAATAAATGACTGAAAAATGAATGGCGGGAGAACATGATGCAAACCAGAGGTCTCCTGTGTCGGCTGTGTTAAGACAACTATCCATCCTGACCTCCTTCTGAAGAGGTTATGCAGTGTCATGCTATATGGCTGCCTTTGCTCCTGACAGACATGCGGCTACAAGAGGTCTTTGTCAGGAGAATATAAACAGAGGTCGTTTTCGACCTTTGAACAAAAGACTGATGTTGCCTCTGGTGTCTCCGGTGAGGACTGACTCCCTTTTCTGTAGCACCGTGAGTGAGCAACATTCACATTTTTATCCCCAAAGGCCGAGCAACTAGAAGAACTGTCCCGCATTCCTTCTGTTGGGTTTAATGGACACTGCATCATCCAAAGGCCAGCAAGGGCGTAGACTTTCACTCTTACTTCACCTAAAATCTGCAAAGGTAATGAGCAGTCTGCATGAGTGCCTGCCTAACCCAGTAAACCCACAACATAACCGTCAGGCTGATTCACAGTTATATCCCGTTCCATTACCCTTCTTATGTCTCATTTCCTGGAATCACCGTCCTCTATCACGTCTTCTGGTGCACAGTCAGGGCCCATTTCCTGCCTGCACCCACCAACAACACAGAGCCTCGGAGCATATGGGGGAGCTCTACAGCCTTCAGCATGATGGATGTGACATCGCATTCAACACCATCATCGCGGCATGCTTCACGACAGAGGCCCACCAGGCCAGCTCCTCATCTCCATTTGCATTTTAATACCTCAGCAATATTTAATCCATTAGGTTTTCTCCAGGGCCGATTAGGAGAGGGTTAATTAAAGACTCCAAATTTATAATGGGATGCTATCCCTGCCCCTATGCTAACACTCAGGGCCTCCTGCTGACCATGATGACTGAGAGAACTCATCTATAAATATACTCAACACTACATCTCCCAGAATTACCTCTTAGGGACCCTGAGGCTGGTGTGAGTGATGGCAGAAACATCCTTGCTAAATTACACTGATAGTGCTAATCCTCAGATAGGAGAAGGGAAAGTTATACTGAGTAAAATTAAATTACTCTTCAATACGGACTCCTCCAGAGGGAAGCGAGAGCTGAGCGAGCAAACGGAGGGTTAGCATTATTTCAGCTCAGCCATCATCCTCAGATTGGGAGAATTTCTGACCCGAGCCCTCGCGGGCTAACACGTGCAGATTAGCCAGCAGCTGTCACAAATCAGATTGACAGAGCCAAGTAAACATGGCCAGTGGTAACAACTTGAACTGTGACAGTCAGTCAGTCAGGATTAGCCACCACAGTGGGACTCATACGGAGGCAAACACATGCGCAGCACTCAAAGTTAATGAGTTCACTGAAGCTAAAAGGCTATATGCTAAAAATGGGCTCATGGAATGGGACAGCAGATCATCACATGCATATTTTTAACCTCCATTGAGTATATTCATTTATTCATTTCAAGTCCCTAATCTGAACCCTCACCACTATTTCCCTGAATTTAGCCGTAGGCTGCTGAAAACATGGATGTTTTTCGCTATTTTTATTACGAGAGCCAGAAACTTCAAATTAGGTCAAAGGGAAGACAGAAAGCCAGGGCTGAGTTGGGACGAACAAGCAGCAACTATCATCATTTACTGTAATAGGAGACATGTCGATCATGTAGACATTTCCCAAAACCTGCTCTTCTTTAAGCCTCAATGGTGCACATTTGGGCACTCTTGGTCAACTTGTCAAGTCAAAAGTTTCCCTGTTGGAAGTACCAATAGCAGGATTTGCCACAGATGGCTGCCATTTCGATACTACAACTGCGAGGTACCTAATTTTCAAATGCGCACATCATGGTTTTCGGGAGCTTTTCGTGGGTAAATTAGAATTGAAAGGAGTCGTTTTACTTACACTAATTTTTCTATTTTTTATCCATTTTGCATTCAGTGTCGTTTCTGTTCACATTCCTCTCAAAATACAGAGAGACTGATTGTCTGCTGATCCCACATCAGCTTTGGTTCCCTCCTATGAAGCAGCTATGTCCACTTTCTTCAAAACAGTCAAATAATAGTTACGAGTGGAAGATTGAAAGGAGACAGAACATCCCTGGCTTCTTCCCTCAAAACGTTCATCTACTCCTGTTTTATTTCAAACTGCAAATATTCCTGCATTAATGTGTGGTGGCATTAAGTATTAAACAAGGCATGGACACTGATGGAGTGTAGACAGAGAGGAGAGGAACTACTGAGTGTTTTAAAGGTAATGGGACTATCCGTTACAGCAGCCAGAAATAAATGAAACACAAAATATGATTAACTCATAACTTAAATATTCTTTTCATTCGATGGCAGCTGTCATTTACTTATTTTGATGACTACCTTTACTTCTATTTGAGAACTTGTTATAATACTGAAAGTGGAAGTCTGTATAAAGCCTGCTGTTTCTCCAGGGGAGCTGTGAAGTCTGATAAATGTCCTGAGGTGATCTTTTTTTTGAGTCAGCGTCGGTTGGGTCTCAACTTGAAGTCTACAAGTTTAGAAATGAAAGAAATCTGGGAGGGTGGCATTAGAAAGTGTGTTTACCAGAGCTCTGCTGCTCCCTCCTCATCTTGCTTGAGGCTAGCAGCTCGTGCATAAATTAGCCACAACTAGCATAACACGTCCAGATCCCCGACCCAGCCATCAGTGATCGAGTTGCATTGTGGGTAACGTAGACGACATGTTTTGGCATCGATATAAAGAAGACCATATCTCTGGTTCTCCTGATTCGATTTTGGTAGGAAAAACCTATCCATCATGAGTCAAACTGTGTGTGCAATGCTAAATCAATTAAGCTCTTTGTTAAAGCTGCATTAATCAGTTATTTTAATCTAATTTCAAATGACTGTGTAATGTATTGATAGCAGCAACAAACCAACAGGGAATCCTCCCCTGACTCTGTGGATCCCATTAGCACGATGGAGCTTCTTTAGCATCTTTCAGCTTGTTGTTTTGGTTTTACAGGCCCTGTTTTTACTGTTTTGGTCCTCAGCGCTCTCATCAAACTCGTTTCCAGGCAGCTGTTTAGTTGTCATAAACCCACTGTACGCTACCTGCCCCACCACCAATCAGCAAACAGGGGGAGAGACAAGCTAGTGAACATACACGCTGAAAACACTGGGTTAAAACTGACCCAGTGTGGGGTCAATATAGCACCCACACAATATGGGGTTAACTAAGCCGAGCACCAACAGAGTATTTTGATCCAGTGCTGGTGTTCTTTTTATTTCACTGTTGGCTTACTGGATAAACACAAGCCTCTGTTGGGTAGCTGTCTGGCTACTGGTGCTGGGTAAAATTAACCCAGTATTGTTTCAGTGCTGTACTGATCCCACACTGGGTCACTTTAAACCCAGTATCTTTAGTGTCTAGAAGAGCATTTAGAAACTAGAAAGAGCCAGATACTTGTCTCAGGAGTTTGTGGAAACTAAAACAGAACTACTGAAGAGGGAATATTGGACTGAAAATTTGTCAAAGGCAAAACTCCAAATGAAAGCTAGTGTTGCTCTGCGTCTACTGGATGTCTAAACAGGCAACAGTTCGTTCAAACGTTAGCCATATCAACTTTACGCCACAATGCATGTTGGTTTAGGAAACAGTTTACCGTATTAATGACACATCGCCACAGACCTTTGATTTCTCTGCCATAATGTTGATGACTGTAAAAGTCAGTGTGCAGTGATGAGCAACATGTCAAGAAGGTTTAACTTTAAGCATCATCGAGGAATTATAGGCACATATTAAGTACTGGAGATGCAACCGAAAGAAGAGACAGAAGCTGCGTTTCCATTCCAGTTGTTCGCAAAATAAAAGCAATATTTCTGAAATTTCGGCAAAGTTCAAATGCTACTTGCACCGTAGCCGAAATTCTCGTAAATTCTCGGACGCCCCGCGAGATGTGGGAACAGCTGAAACAGCTGTAGTGTTTTTGTCTGCTACTTATTGAGATCCAGAAAACAATAATTAAATATATCTGACTGCATGCGGCCGGCCCGAAACAGGGAGTCCACTGACCTCGGAGAAGTGTAAATGCGAAAACCGTGTTTCCATTACACTTTTGCGATACACCTAAATATCGACACGTCTGAAAAACCACCTCACGAGAGCGTAAAAACGTTTTTGCGATATTTGAGAGGATTTTCGAAATTTAGGTGTTTCCGTTACCGTTTTTTATTGCGATATTTAGGATTTGCGCATTTCTAGGGGCAATGGAAACGCAGCTACTGAGGGGATTTTTCAATGGACCTCTGTGCAGTCAGAACCTTTTACACTGAGTCAGTGTCTCACAGTCATTAGTTTATGGCTGGGGGCTTTCTGAATTGAGTATTTACATAAACCTAATCCCAGCACTAATGTTAGAGCCAACGACAGTTTCTAATGCTAATGTACAGGTTCTTATTAATGGACTGAAAACAAATGTAAGAGCGCGCGCACACACACACACACACACACACACACACACACACACACACACACACACACACACACGAATGAAATGAGTAATCTTGGTTCCTCTCCTCCATGGTGTGCTCAGCCACAGAGAGGGATATGGAGAGCTGAAGCAGCAGCATGGTGTGGTGCACACACACACACACACACACACACTCACTCACACACACACACACACACACACACACGACCCAGGAGCATTCAAGGGTATCTATCAATATCTTCCTCCAGCTCAGGAAAAAGGGGAGAGCAAGAGAAAAGACGAGCTCAGAGGTCAAACAGGAAGGAGCACAGGACATCTTGAAGTGATTATCAAACACAGAGCTGAAACATGGATCCTGCCCTGCAGTGGAATCTGGTGACTGCCTTCAGACTAATACATAGGAAGGTGACATTGGTATTTCACTAAAACTCTGATTTCATTCAGTGTGGTCCACCTCTGATACATAAAATATTCCTACCTGGCCACAGGCAATGTAAAACATTTGATTTGCTTTTCCAATTTCATTTAGTCTTTTCGCTGTTTTTCAGTGTATTAAATCCTAATTTCAAGCCTGTGATGGACCATAGTTTCTCTGTTCATTGATATTTTAATGTGTTGGGGGGGCTCCTGCTTTACAGCACTGCTAAAGCTGCAATATTTTAACGTCAGCAGAGAGTTTTACTGCTCCATAATGGTGTAAATGCAAGTTCATTTTTTTGAGGGAGCCACCACAGTGTCTGATAACTGAGAATGTGAGTGTACGTCTGCATTGTGCTTTTAAGAACATGGAGGAATAATTAAACAATATGTGTCAAATTACTATTGCTAAATTACAATTACTAAATTGTGCTTTCACATTACTGAATCACTGCTCTCTAATTAATAACGTGTACACAGGAACTCACAGAAAATAGCATTGTTGACATTTTTCTCCGGTCAATGCACCGGATCAATACTGAGCTCATTAACAAGACAAGACACACCCTTTACACCTTTCATCCAGACTGTATCTAGACATGACTGAATCTGATCACATTCACACCTGGTATTAATATGTGTCTCCAGTGTCCACACTGAGATCACTCTGTCCAGCTCCGTCCTGTTGTTCTTCTTCTTCAGATAAAGACTGTGTCAAACTATGCATGCGCTGTCAAAATGTAGATTATATTTGCACAAGACAGCCACCAGTTTTATCCAGTTAGTGATGTTATCTCTGCCAATGTAGTTGTTGCATGATGACTGAAAATGCAGTTGTAATGTGTCCCTGACCACCTTCAGAGGTTGTCTGGCTGAATAGGTCACAATCCGTCCTCAATGCGTCTTGGGTGCATTTAAACCCGTACCATCATGCGGTCAAGCACTATCTGATTGCAATCTGACCACCCAAACACATTTAATGCAAGGTGTAAGAGGGGTTGCAGTTTCTTTTGTGCATTCATTCAGTCTCGACAGGCTGCTGACTCAGTTTCTAGCACTGCAGTAATCTCTGGCCTCACATCACCTTACATAAAAGCAGTTCCACAGAGAGAGGTTTGAAAATGTTCAGTTTGGGCAAAAGAGAGCAGTGGCATCAGATTAGGGTGCAACATATGTTGAGCAGGGTATGGGGTGCCCCTGATTAACATCCTGTCAGGGAGCTTTGTTGCATGCCGTTCCCCATCTATCTCCCTCGGTTTCCATCATCTCTCTGCTGTTGTCTATCAAATAAAACCATGAATTTCCTCCAAAATACTTTTAAAAAATAAAAAAAGGGTTAACAGGCATAATCCCAAGAGCAGCCATGTGTTTCCACTCATGCACTCCATGGCCTGACAATCCAATTAATCTGTCACTACTCAAGGCCAAGCCTCTGCCACATTAACTGAAGATGCAGGGTGTTGTGTCTACTCCTGTAGACACCGCCAGAAATTTAATTGAATAATTTTAATTGTGTTTTCATTAGTGTGTAATAACCTGACAATAGGGCTGGGGTTAGGAATCATTGTGTTTTTGTCACCTTAGAATGAGCCCTTTATTCTACAGAGGGAGCAGGTGCCCTCCATGTTTCTGCAGCAGCCCAGTATGGACAAACGAAACGCTGGCTCTGGAGAGGGGCTTTCATGTTTTCAGTGGCCACCATAGTGGAGGGTGAAGTGAGGGTTGTTAAGTTGGTTGCAATCTGCAACCTCAACACTAAATGCCACTAAAATCGGCCAAGCTGCTCCTTTAAAGCTGCAGTGCAGAAGTTTTGTTCCCTCTATCTGGCAGTGATAGTAATTACACTGTCAATGTCCTTCTGACACCATACTCTCCTCCATACTCTGCTGTTGCTGTAGCCTACTCCATCGCTATGGTTGCACCCCCTTCAGCTCTCGCAGACCAATCATTGCTGGCTGATGAAAAATGCATCACTTCTTTCACCACAGACGCCAGATTTAAAAACTCTAAAGAGAGATTTACCTGGAAGTGAAAGGTATAATCAGCATTGCGTGAACTCATCTGGCAAGAACTTGAGTGTGAGTGTTTAAATTCATTCATCTGAAACCTACATTGCTTTGTTCTGTCACCACTGTGTTGTTATTTCATTAAAGCACTTTTAATAATGAGAAGCTAAAACCAGAGCAACATCACATTAATTTCTACAAAGGCAGATTTTTAAAAATCTAAAGAATTTTTTAAAAAATCTTATCAAATTGTTATCAATGAACTCAACCATGTCTCTGTATGTTGCAATATGCAAAACTTCAATATCATCACAACTCACATTTTAATCGCAATATTTCTTTCCAATGAAGCTGGCGGCTGTGAAACAGGCTGCAACGTAACCCCGCCGGACGTTTGTGTGCCACTAAGTGTTTTTGCCGCTGATGTTATTCTAAGTGAGAACTTCATGGAAAAGATCCCGACAGAGAGTTAAACAGTAAGATCCATTTTGTTTCACCAGAAACAGACGCAATATCGCTTTTGTTGAAATGAATTGAAATGAATTAATGGCGCACGTCCATAGTTATGGCACACTGCAGATTTTCCACGTATCGTGCAGGCCCATTTGATGCCATTTGTAACAATAGTGGGGCTGGCAGGTTTCATATAAAAACGTCAAAAGCACATGTCAGTTTAAGCTTGATCCTAACACCTGGTAATATGAACACATACAGAACGTACAACCCACACAGTGATGCTGCCTGCCTGGCTGCTTCAGATGCGAGCACCCAGGACAGCCCCTGCGCAGCTCACTGCAACATGACAGTATGTTCTCTTCAGAACCGAGCAGCTTAGTTTATTGTATATGCACGCTCGCTGCTGACTCCCCATTGACATGCACTGCAACACCCGGAATTCATTTCAAAGGTGCAAATGGGATCATGAGTAACATATCACATGAGTGATCACATATCCTACACACTACCTGAACTCCACCAGACACTCAACACTGTGCTGTGTTCAGGTGATCGCTGCCTCGAAGCAAGTGCAGGAGTCAAAGGTTGCTGCTGACCACACAGAGCCCCCTCAGGATTGCAGGATGATAAATTCTCCTATACAGTAATGCTGCTACGATCAATCAGACACTGATTGTCTCTCCATAGGCCTGATGGAAGAGAGCCAGGTATCAGCTGAGTGCTATATCGGCTGGCCAAGGATCAAGCACGCAGCTTAGGCAGCAGTATACTAACAATAAAGTCAATACTGAGTGTGTTTTATGTGAAAATAATCTAAATCCGTCTATTTTCTTATTATAACTGTAATAAGATTCGACATCAGACACAGGGCAGATATTTCCTTCTCTCACCACTGTTCCTTTGACCAAGTAAAGACTAATCTCATTCTGACTCAGTACTTAGGCATCTCTTTTCTACCATAACTGACATTTTTGAAAATGGAAGCGACTGATAGCGTGTAAAGGGGCTTATATTAGAAGCACAGCATGAGAAAACGTGTGAATTCCTGGGCCGTGATTACTGCCAGACGATTCTGAGAGCAATACTCAATATGCTAGTCGGAGCGTGACCTCACACAATCACACTTCCCAGGAGCATAAAAGGAGTGAATGAAAAATCTCAGATGAATAAGACATCAAGTGTTTTCTGCTGCAGACGCTCACTTCTCTTGCTGTAACATATGGGCCGTAGCTCGTTCTGATCCTCTGCTAGTTAGCAGGCTGACGTCGTGCCACCGGCTGGAAGTGTTGTGTCTGAGATATGACAGTGACAATGAGTGTCTGACAATAGCTATCTGATATTCATTGTGTCTGCAATTATAGACTGTGCAGAGGCTGCCTGTCCTTCAGAAGATATAAAGTGTGATGTTTCTGGTGCTGGTGGCGACTGAGGATGAACACCGGAGTCACGTGAATTCCGTCAAAATGCAATCACATCGAGGGACTTTTGTTTGAAAGGTAGCCTGAGCTGAGCCCTCTTCTATCCTGCTTTGCTGCATGCTTTCTATTATTCCCTTTTTTCTAGCAAATATGTTCTAATTTTGGTGTAAAAGTGGTATTAGCTTAGCATTACAGCATGCTAACATTTGTAAATTAACAGTAAACACAAAGTAAAGTTGAGGCTGATGTGAATGTCATTAGTTTTGCAGATCTCTGGTCATAAACTGAAGTATTGGACAGAGTGAAAATTGAACTGATGACAGTGCTGGATGAAAAGTCAGGCGATCGCCAAAGTGGATCAGATTCATCCTGAAAGGAGCATAAATGTACGTACCAGATTTCATGGCGATCCATTCAATAGTTGCTGAGATATTTCAGTCTCTGTTGTCTGTTCTGTTGTGTCCAATTTAGCCTCAAAAGCTAATCATTCCTACTTTGATGACGTCTTGATTGACATTTTTGACTGACTGTGAAATTAGTTTAATATTCTGGTTTCTAACAAAATACCTGCAAAAGTAATGACGATGCCATCAGCCTTACCTGTACTTTGGGCTAAGGGCTAAATAGCAAATGTTAACATGCTAACCCACTAAACTGAGATAGCGAATGTAGTAAACATTTCACCTGCTGAACAACAGCCTCATAACATTATCACTGTGTTAGCATTTAGCTCAAATGTTGCACGAACATGGCTGTAAACTCTTTATCTTGTTATCCTTTGTATTCTCTACTGTTGCATTTTAACATATCGAACAAATATTTCTGTGTTAATCTTGGAAATGTCTCGTTGGTTCCAGGCCTTAAAGCTGAGAACTCAGAAACAGTCATTATTGACAAACTGTCACAAAGGCTTAACCTTAAAATGACCTACTCTTGCCTGAAGGTCATTCCTAAACCCTCGCCTTTCATTTCTAACAATCATGCTCTTGCTGTGTCTGATCGCTCATCATGATTCCATGTCACCTTTGACCCCGAGTCTTTTCATGAGGACGCGTCTCAACGACACAAGCCAAGGGTCTGGTAATGTGGGCGGACTGTATGTCCAGAGAGGAGAGGGTGACGCGGAAAGGCATTCCCCAGCAAGGTGGAGTGATCCGAGCCGAGCCGGGCCACAATGTGCTTGCACTCAACCCATTTCAGAGGGTCTTTTATCTCCGTGACTTACAGGTTGATCAGCCCTAATGCTTCTTCATCTCCTCCCCAGTCACCTCTCGTGCTCTCTGGCTCAACATTTTATTGAATTCATGTCAAGGTTTACATCAACAAACATGTAGGACATAAAAGTCAAGGGATCTTCACAACGCTAACCAGAGAGCGCTTTAATCAACAGCCTTTCTGTGTCCTTTCGGGGAGCGTTATCAACGCGGCACATTGATTGGAATTTTCAAAGCTGTCAAAATAAGCGCTGGTAATTGAACTTCAACCACAAACAAAATCAATTGAAAGGGACTTTGCTTTTTCTGTTTTGCCCTCTATGCATGCTAATTTTCTATTGGACATGCTTAAGCCAATAGTCAGTCACGTTTATAACCTTGTTCTTAGAAGGAGTGATGTTGCTCCAAAAAGACATACAGTGTACAAGGAAGGAAAATCTGCATTCCCCTGGCTGGAAACAGACAGTATAGCTTATGAAAACAGACGGAGCAGATGCTGATGGCATTTCTAAATTCATCAGGGCTTAATGGGCTGAGAGAGATGTTTGCTAAATGTGATCAAAACTGTCATTCACCCCGTGAGGCGCTCTCACGAGGGAAAACACATCAAAAACCATGTCGGCCATTTTGTCCGCTCTGATTCTGCTTCGGCTTCTGTCTCCAGATCAGCTCGGGATGCGGGTGGGAGGTCGTGGTTAATTCCATCATCAGTTAAAGCGTATATCACCGCCCACTGGCACAAGACAACAGGGCTGCAAAGTGGGAGGAAACCGCATTACGCTAAAAAAACAGGTTACCCAAACAACCACAAAATAATAAATCTAACCGATTACTGCAGCAGGTCAGTGATCAGATCTGTCAACCTTATTTTATGACCGTGACTTACTTATTTTAGGTTTCTTAGTGTTACAGGACACTAGGCCCGCCCCCTAGCACTCGTCCAAACCATTAGTCGATGAGAAGAGATTTAGTCAACCAAGTTTTCATTCGTCAGTCAGCTGCAGAAAAACAACTCCTCAAATTATATGTTGATGGTCCCCGAGCAGTTACAACTCCGACCGTTTTTGTTGTAACACAGGAGTCTGCTGCTAACTGTAGCAGCTGTTAGCGAGTTAGCTCAGTTAGCGGTGCAGCTAGCTGCCTCTGCCTGGAGCGGGCTGGGAAGTCAGAGCATCTGACAAGTCTGCAAGTGTTTGTTTTTACCTAGCTATGAAGTTATTATTCCATGTTTTAAACGCGACTTGTGTTTTATACTGTGTTGATGTAAAATATGATGTAATGCAAACTTGTAAACTTGCACTTAAGGCATTATTTGAGCGTTGTATTTTTCTGTAATGTAGCACAGTGTTAACAATGTGACATCAGAAATCAATCTCAGCCCTGGAACACAATGCCCTCAAAAATATAGATTTAAATCATTTAGTTGATATCATAAACATGCTTTTTTATTTATTGGCTTAAACTAAAGACTACCAGTGGACTAGGAAATTGTCCAGTCGGGCACATGTAATCATGCAAAAGCCGTTATGCTTACACGAGCCTGAGAAGTTGACATTTTCTGGACAAAGTCTAACTGAGAAGGTCACATTTCTATAATTGGCTGTCCAAATGACAGAAACTGGAGCTCCCACATAAACAATTCTATGTAATCAGATTACAGCAGAAGGTAAGCTGGTTACTTCAGAGCGTGTGCTGAATGTTAGGCGTTAATATGAGTCTATTATCTGTGTGAACTATTACTCCCGAGATGAATTGGTATGAAACATCCTTTGACTGAGAGTAAAATTCTGCTGCATGCTCCCCTGACGGCTGGCTAAAAATCAAACTGAAAAATAAAAACCTGACGAAACATTCAGCAGTTTAAACCACTTCACTTTGAAATTCAGGTCAGTGTGGATGAATTCATTCAATGAATTCAACTGCTGTGGTGTGGCAGTTTGACCGTCCTCTTCACTGTAGTAAGTTAACTGAAGTATCAAAGTACGTAGAAACACACCACACTGACTTCTGAAACTGCCGGTAAACTTTGTCAAACTTCAAACTCTTTCCCAAAATGAGCCATCACAATTCATAGACTGACCCGCCTCTTCCACTTTCCCCCGTCGTTCTCACCGTGGTGGTTTTCCAGACACTGAGGGACTTCACTCAACATTACAGCTGCTCGCTTCTGCTTTCAACTCCACATGAAGTAGCTAAGCAGCTCATCTGGCTGAAGTGACAGTGTGTCTACAACCTCAGTGACCATCTTTCTGCTCGCGCTTCAGCCCCCCATTGTTGGACCATCCCTGTTTTTTGTGTCGCCAAATTTGGAAATCTCTACTCAACTAAACCAATGTCAGGAAAAAACAAAGAAAACACACTTGGAATAAGTCATAGGCCTTTAAATTAGTCCATCCAGGAGACTCTACGTGTGTCTTTGATGAGGTGCTTTGAGCATATCATTAAAATAAACTACAAAATGGGGATATACTGTAATATATAAAAAATACATATATAATAGTTATATATATTAAAAAAAACTTTTCTGAAACCAACAAATCTTTTCAAACTCTATGGAAGATTTTTCTCTGACCAGTCAGCCCTTTGGTTGAAAAACAGCCACACTTGAGAGTAATATAGTAACAAACTGAACCAGTGCGGACGACAGCACAGCGACATACACACACTGGCACTTTGTGGTTACGGTGACATTACGTTTAAAATGAAGCAAACCTGAATTCATTGGAGTTTTTTGACTATTCATGTGATGCAGTTTTAGAAAAAGGCAGTTAAATTAGATTCGGCTGTATTGGAAATGTTCATTCGAGGAGGTAAAACATGAAAAATGAACAAGGTTGAATTAGTTTGGGTCCACTTTAATCCTACTGTGAATGCAGAGGGAACATTAGGATTCCAGGCTCACACTGTCACAAAAACAGATGAGAGCAGCAAGAATGTGAACGCGGAAGCGCCGATTTTTTCTTCCTTTTACAAGAAAATTGTGCAGAATTCACAGCGATTTGCTCGCTGCAACTAATGACAGCGTTTTGCTTTTAATTGATTCTCCGACAGCTTCCAGCAATTAAGGAGCACATTTGTTGCATTCGTTTTTGATCCCGACACCCAACGCATGAAATTATTCAGCTCCAACTGGACTGAGAGGAGATGATGAAGTCTGAGTGTGACAAAGGCAGAAAGAGAGACAAAGATTCAAAGACGGCTAATGACAAAATCATGACCTCACGGCAGCGAATCAGAAACTTCGAGCTAAATAAGTCAAATGTTAAAGACATTCCCTGACAATAACCACACACACACACACACACACACACACAGCAGATATGCAGACAGACCATCCTCAATAATCAAAGGCCATCGTGCTCTTTCTGTGGAGTGCAGCACTTTTACCACAGATTGAGACTGAGTCAGGCTTCAGGTTCTGTTTCTGTTAAAGTCAGAGGCATACGCATAGATAGGAGGGCAAAAGCTCGGGGTGTTCGAGCCTTTCAGCCATCTGTAATGACTCACATGCGAGCACAGATGTCCTTCCTTGGTCAGAGGTTTTGAGGCAGAACAGCACTTTGTCCCGCAATTAAACTCCTTGAACGCTGACAACTTCTTCTGTTCACATTTTTATGACAAGTGACCTCTCCTGGCCCAGTGACTAGTGACTATTTATCTGTGACCTTGTCATAGTGCTACAGAACCACTTGAGGACGTTAGGTTGGATGGAAGTGTGTGAAATGCAGTTTGTATTCTGTATATTATGAACATGGTCCTCGCTTCCCTCTAAGAAATCTGCCCAGCTTGGTCATGCCATTCTGTCTATTTACACGCTCTCCACATTTTTTCCTCTGGTCATGTGTGCCACCCGTGTGATGGCTCAACATCCCTCCAGGGGGGCCAATTTGAGAACCACAACCTTTGACCGCCGGCAGATCAGAGTAGAATTACCGTCTCACCACTGTACGTCTCCACCAACCAGTCACACTGCGGTTCACATTCATGTCTGTCCAGACTCATATATGTAGTGAAGACGTTGAGGGAATATAAGAAAAGCTAACAGTGTATTTTTTGGTGAAATGGAAGTTATCGCCATAGTGACATGTCTGATTGCCGTGAATAATTTCCAGTGAGAAACACGCAGGAGTACAGAGGAGTGATTCATCACAACAACAAAAATCAGCTGAGGCTCAATTTCAGCTTGTGCTGGACTACAAAGCTTCAAATATGGATGCTGCTGCAAAGGAGCTACAATTTGTAAAACATGGATGTTTCTCACACACACCTCATTGTATATATCTTTATTGTTCATTTTATATTTTGCCCTCCTTAACTTATTGTTCAGCCTTTTGTTTTTCTGTCTTTTTTTCTCCTCGTTTTTTTCTATGCAAGCACATTAAGTGCAACGTTTAAACCGGAGTCACACATACTTGGCCACTGAAGCCGATTCTGATTCTGATTCTGGTCCTCAAACGGCAGCACAATCGCCACAGCTTCAAGATTAGCGTCGCCAATTCAGCAACTGACCAAGGTGAAATATGGTCACAATCTCCTCTTCTGTTCCTGAGTCGTGGCGTCATTATTTTATTGATAGTGGAAGACAAATGACGTATTTTCTCAACTGGCTTCAGGACTTGCAGGCTCTCTGCGACATCAAGTCTCCTCAAATGCGATGTCACCACATCAACTTCCCAGCATACTTTGTCTGTGTCAGGACAACAACTCTGCCTCTCCCGCTGTCTGGACGTAGACCCAGCCCTCTCGCTCTGACCAGCCATCTCTATGCTTTAAACAGACACATAGTTTCCTATTCACTGTGACAAATGATAATCAGTTCAACAGACGTGAGTGCCAAACAAACCCTGTGTGCCCCTCTCAGACACACACAGGAGGTATAAATCTGTATACAGTCACACTCAGATGCTGTAGCTGTGGGCCATCTTTCAGTTTCTTGCAAACACCGTGCTGGTCGACCGGAAGGAGTCTTTTTCCTTCTTGGATTCTTTACATTCTTCTTTAGCGGCGAGGCCCATTTATAGCAAATGGTCCGAGCTGATTCCCATGGCACAGACTTCTAGAAATGGTCTGCTTCACGTCGTTTCCCCACAAAAGTCCCTTCCTGAACATGAACACGGGCTTTATCTTCCCGTCCAAATAGTCCCAGGAAACATGACAAACGGCCCTGTTACCAAACACATGTGACGTGTGTGATACCCGAGCTCTCACGCCGCTTCGCCAACAAAAATAAGGACCTCTCCAACCTTCTCTCAATGGGAAAATCTTACAGTGCAGCATTCTTTCATGGACACCACACCACCACACTGCAGCTGAGGCTGCAGTATGAGAGCAAACAGTTTCTCCTCCAGTTCTACACTCTTCTAGTCATGGTGAATGTGGGACACATGAATCGGATGATAAACAGAAAAAAAAAAGTCACGCTGCTTATGAGGCCGGCTGAGATGAGACGGACGACACAAAGAGACAAAGACTGCACGTGGCAGGTTTCTTGGAGGTTTAAATGCATAATGCTGACAGTCCTCGCTGTATGTAAGGATGGCGGTACTATACACTGCTTTTTTTTTCTTTTCTCAGATAAAAGCATCTGGAGCTTAGAGACAGTAATTCCCAAAGCTTGGGAAGTTACAAAGTGGTTTCCTTCACCGCTCAGGAAATGACAGCCACTGGGCTTCTTATGAACATGTCCACTTCTGGGTTTATTTTTCCATAATCTATCGTATGTATTAACTGGCACTAAACATTCCTCCAAACCACAACTTTTCAGAGGGTGCATTCATATCTGCACCTCGTTTCACTGACATTTAAGATCCGTTTGTGAAAGACACGTATTGTGCCAAGGACCTAATAAACTGGTAACTGAGTGGAAGTCAGCAGAGACCACTAACAAGTTTTTTTTTTTTTTAACTGTAAAATGTTCCGCTCAGTACACATCATTGTTGCTATGTGAAATCAACATGACAATATATCTGATTCTCAAACAGCAAAGAGGTTAAAATTTATTTTAGGATCAAATCCCTGCCTTTACTGATTAGCCTGCCTGCCTGTAGCTCATTGTGACTGGTGTACTCTGTGTTTCCTGTCATCATTAGAAATTAGCCTGAATTGATTGCAGCTTGAATCGCTGCCCACATCTTTGACTTGTTCAGCAGTTCAAAGAGGTCTGCTGCCGCGCTCACTGACGCCTGCTTCCTCTGACCGAGCCAATCACAGCCTGGTAGGCGGAACTGAGAGTGGGCATCGTCGTCCTTTGCCAGAGGCAGAAAAACAGTGAGATGAGAGCATGCCTGGATGAGATTACATTACGTTGTTGTACAGTAAATCAACTTACAGAGATAACAGCTCAAATCAACGTACATATTTGAAGTTCACTTGTTAGGAAACACATCACTGGTTGCCAATTGGTAAGGACAGGTTTAAAAAAAAAAAAAGAGAGAAAATGATGTGAATAAAAATAGTGATTCAGTGTGAAAGTCAGTCTCATACTGATGTTTTTGCCCTCGGGTCTCTTTTGAACACACCTCTGGATCTCAGCAGGTCAATTCCACAGAATAATTCAAGGAATCTGCCAACCAACCACATCAGCAACATGCACGCCACATCAACACGAAGCATCCTGGTGTCTTATCACTTATTCATTAAGCAATGCCACTGCCTCTCGCAGACAATATACTGGCAAGCTTCCAGGAGCTTATAGACCATGTGGTTTGCTTTACAGCAAGGACGCAGCTTTAGGTAGCCTCCTGCAGCAGGTGCAGGCTGAGCGCCGCCGAACACTCGCTGTTACTGCATTCTCGCACCTATTGACTGTGTCGTCAACCAGAGAGAGAGCGTGAGAGGAATCAACATGTTACGGCTGCCAAACAACACTATGTGAGACAATCCAAGTGACCTGCAGGAGGAACTGAAGACTGTTTTGGGATATGATGAGTTGTAATAGCTTGCCACAAAAAAGGTGGCCCCTTCTGTACAACAGTGGAGCTCGAAACATCTGGGGTTGGTCAGTACAACAACATGTAGTCTGAAAAAACCAAATATATCAGCTGTTCTGTCGTGTCACATTTACTGAGGAAACTATCCTTTTCATTCCTGGTTGTTTTATTTGTTAATGTTGCAAATCAAAGAGCATGACTGCTCTATGATGACTTCAGATTCTGATGTCTGGCTATTTTCTGCAGTTTCTCCATTGATTTTGCAGGTTTTATTGGCCACTCCTAAAAGCATCATTAATAATTGCTTGATCTCCCACACTGTAGCACTGCACTAAAATAATAATGGTGTTCTGGTAAATTGAGGAGCATATTTACAATTTACCTTCCCGACTACATTACAGCTGCATATTCTATTGTACACCTGCTTTGCACACCTTAAAGCTGCACTCATCAACAGTTTTCTATTAACAGTGGTTCAAATGGCTGGGAGTACTGTGAAAGGTATCACTCACAGTGACAAACCCACAGAGAATTATCACCAGCTCTGCAGTTTTCCTCAGGTCTACTGAACGTTCAGCATCTTTCAGCTCGTTCTGGTATCAGGGCCCTTAGCTGTACTGCTTTGAATCACTGTTCTCATTAGCCTCACTTCCAGCATCTTCAGGCAGCTGTTTTCAGTGGAAAAGCTCTGTTAAACCCACTGAACACGACCTGCCCAGCACCAAACAGCTGACAGACACAGTGAGCGACGAGCTGGGGAACGAGCACAGTGGAGCGTTTAGCAGCTACACAGCCAGATATGTTTGTCAGGAGTTGGTGCAAACTAAAACAGAGCTAAACAGAGACTGAACGTTAGACTGAGATTCATGAGGTGGACACATACTGCACCCAGCTCCAAATGGATGCTAATGTAGCTGTTTGCTCACACTTGAGCCACTGCATCCATGTAAAGCAAGCTGTCAGACGTGATGCTGTGGAGTCAAACATGGATGCTGCATTAAGTCACAGGTGCCTCCTCCGTCATTGCTATAAAACACATGTTAGACAACAATTTAAGCCAAATTTACGTCAGTTTGCAAACACAAATCATCGCTGCAGCCATAAAGCAAATGAGCACAAACGCTTCCAACTAAGCATTACAATATCCAGAATGAATCACAGATGCACTGCCTGGAGATCCCCACTTGAAACACAGTAAACTGCTGTTAATATGCTGTCCACCTGTCACCTCTCCGCGCCACATTTCACCCCTTTCATCCGATGTCTTTCTTGGGACTGGGGCAGGGAAGCGAGGGTGTTTTTTAGGAATTTTAGGCACGTGTCTGCACTCTACTGCACTGCGTGCTGCAGGAGAAACATGCAGCAGATCGCTGTAGCTGCTCAAAGAGAAAGAGAGGAGGCCATGACTGTGAATCTGTGGACGTTATTTCCTGTCCTCGGCCATTAGCTCACTACGTGTGCACTGAGCGCCCTCAAATGAGCTGTTATCTGACCACGCTTTTTAACAACGCAATACGAATGACACAGACATTTTAGTATGAATAATGGGGGCACAGTCAGCTTTCACTTCAGGACAGTGAGCACAATGTTTCGAGGTGGTTGCGGGATGGATGTGCCCTGGGTATACTCATGCAGAGAGCGTGTGATTGGTGCATTTGGTGGGGTCTCATTTGGCAGGCCAGAGAAACTCTGTGATGGCGACTGACCCTGAGGGACGTCTCTGAGATGAGAGGGAGAACCACCATGCTCTACACATGAATATATTACACACCATATGCACTGAGTTACAGCCCGATTCACATCCGAAAAAAAAAAGAGAAGAAAATCAACTGCAATGCAGTCCTGACAACATCTGGCCAACAAGACCTTGATGAATAATTTTCGTGAAAAATACAGCGTGTAACACTGGTGCAGCCCTGAAACTGGGCCAGTAATGTCACAAGCTCCCAAAAAATTTTTTCCATCCTACCTCATCAAAGCCGCTGTCCTCTTTCTTGAAAGCTGCGAAAAGAAGAAAGGAAGAGAGAATCAGACACTGTCTGTATTGACATCTTCTGAAGACTGAACAAAATAAAAAGCTTAACGGTACAGATGCAACACAGAGCCTTGCTGTCACTGTGCTGAAATGCATCATTCCAAGCTCATTAAAGCAGCGAGGGTTTAGGTTTAGACTGAGCTGAGGAGGAGTTCAGTGGTCCAGGTGATAACTTCTTTACAGGTACAGGTGAAAAAAAGGAGTAAATCTTTGTTAAGAGCTCATTATATCAGATTTTAGATAAAACAGTGTCAGCAAATAAGATGCACATGATTAAAATATTACAACCAAAAACGTGATCAAAGACTGGCTGCTAGCATTGCTTAAACTGATGTTTTACAGTGATGTTGCAGTTATCTGATACTCCAACTTCAGCTGGTATTTACAGTATAACATCATGTCTGAAAGTCACGACATCACAGCCTTGACACACTGCACAGCGGCAGTGAGGAGCCTCGCTCATTAATAAGGCCATTCAGCTGAAAAGCAACATGTTGCTGTGAGTCTGCACGCTCAAACTGAATATTAATTGTGATGAATAACAATACCAATACTTTGTACTTAAAGTAAAGAAAGCTATAGCTCCAAGTGTATGTTTATGTTGTAATAAGGAAGTGGTTTGTTTTGGTGAGTACGTGATGCAGAAATTTGACAAGAATCAAAATGTTGACTCTAGAAATTAGCTCTATAAATGATGGCCGTGTGGCACAGTGACTTGGGAACCTTTGCAGTTACAGCTGGTATTAAGGATTCTCATTTTGTCCGTTCACTGTGCTCAGATCCGCAATATCAGATCACATGCAAATTAGGTAGGCGGAGCTCAGGTCACACTCTCATGAGACCTCACCAATGTGCGAGGAGAGGGGTCATGTGACAGATGGACACAGGTGAAGGCATCCATGGGCCACCTTTTGGTCATGTTGCTAACTATGCTGATGCTTGCTAGCACTCGTGCTACTTCATCTACCCATCCTGCTGTATGGGTCGTCAGGGAACAACATGCAATATGTTGCATGTGATGTTTTAATGCAAGCAGAAGAAAAAAAAGTGCTGTGATACAAGAATCTTTCAAGTACAAGTACATAAAGAGCTATATTAATTATGTCTACATTCACACAATTCCTGTTGTGTTTGACATCAATACTCTTCATATTTATGAAGAGGAGGGGGAATGCAGCTTTGATTTCTGAATTACTATCACAGCTCATGAGGCTTGTGGAGAGCTTTATTAACAGGCAAAGGATGATTTTTCACTTATTAACTCCTCATCATGATTATGTTGTCTAATGAGAAAGGCAGTACAGATGCTCCGGGGGCCGCTTCATGCTGGAATGGCTTTTTTTTTTTTATGTCAGAGTGTGTTCGGAAGCATCGTCAGCCCGAGCACTGAGCCGTTAAACTGCTGCTTCCTCCTCCTCAGAGGGTCAGCACACACACCCCCCCCAAAGACTCCCCCCGACACTCCAGACAGCATCATCACAGCCGCAAATCCACGCTCGATACAATGGATTAGACTGCAGGTAGACAATGAGGCCTCTGCACTGGCTGGCATGTGAGATTTAGTGCTCACTGGACCAGAAAGCCATTCTAGATTTATATGTTTCGTCTTTGTAATAAAGAAAAAATGAAATATTAATTCATAGAAATATTTACAATGTTTTGGGGAAATTTATTCAAAATGCAGTAATAAGTAGTTGGCTTTTTCCACATTCACATTTTAACTAGATATGACGGAACAACTTGAGAAAAATCACTCGTTTTAATATTTCTGACTGATTTCATGCTTTCTACACAGATTTAAAGCACGGCTGCAGACAGATCTTGTTTCTACATCTTGTTGTTGGTGTGTTTTTTCTGCAAAAACAATTCAGCAATTGAGCAAACAGTCCTACGTTCTGTTCGTGGATATCAGCCACGACCACTGCAACCGAACTGATCCCGTCTGACGATGCTGAGCGTCAAGCTGCCGGCTGACAGCTCTGCACTGTAGCCGCTTCGGCCAAATGTTACGAAAGGGGAAGCTAGAAATGCTACTCCGATGGTGTTTTCAAACCACAACACGCAGTCTCAAACATCACACACTTATGCTTATGACTTCCTTACTGGTCGTCTTTGACAGGGCATGTATGGTGGCGGCCACAGAGGCTGTAAACCAGACGTTCTCGGTGTTGTCTCGCCGCTTCACAGAGTTTAACTACAGCTGCGACAGCTGACCCCCCAGCTGGAGAAAAGCCGTCACCTCCCACACACTGTTATTTATAGAAATTATAATTAAAGGAGTAGTTCTGTATTCTGGGAATGGGTTTATTGGCTTTCTCGCTGAAGGTGAGATGATCGATACCAATCTCATCATCCATTAAGAATGTAACTAGAGGCAGAAGGCAGTTAGCTTAGCTTAGCCTGGCTCTGTCCAAAGGTAAGACAACACACCTCCAAAGTTGCTACTTAACCCGGCGTGTGCCATTATTCTAGATACAAACTGAAATTTAAAAACCACACGCTGTGGTCTTATATCGGCCACATGCTGTAGCTATTTCTTGGCATCGATTTGGCGACGAGGCGTGAAGCTCGCGCTCCATTGGAAGACGGACGATGAGAATATTTTCATGCAAGAATGATCAGCTGTTCATGTGACAGCATTTCACAATTACAAGTGAAGACGCACCTTCGTATACAGATGAGGACACTTCACACCAGGCATCTCAAACCGGTTCCATAAAGGGCCGCGTGGCTGCAGGTTTTCATTCCAACCCAGGAGGAGCACATCAGGCCAACCAATCAGCATCAAGGGTTCACTTAGTTATCAGCTGAAGACTGAAATCAGCTGATTAATTGATTCCAGCCTGGTGTGCTCCTCCTTGGTTGGAATGAAAACCTGCAGCCACACAGCCCTTTATGGAACCGGTTTGAGATAGCAACCAGCGCAGAAAACCACGTGCTTTGACTAAAACATTACCTGCGACTTTTTGCACGCGATTTGAATAAAAAGACGTTTTGAAAAGGTTTACGAAAAATATCAAAGATGCCTTGTTTGTGCTGAAGGAAAGTGTTCAGCGGCATTCAGTGGAGAGCGTGCATCTGTCAACACGTGCTGTCAGAGCATCCACTGCAAATTATCTTTATACTATATTTACCTCCTGAGCACATACAGAAAGAACAGAATCACTTTCACAAAGAAACAATGAGACGGAGACATAAAACAGGTGATTACACACACGCGCATGCACACACACACACACACACACACACACACAATGGCACTTCTTCAACACCTCATTACTGCTTCTACAGTTTTTCACACTGCATCTCTCACTTGAAGGAATTTGCCTTTTGATCAAAGCCGTGAGGAAAATATTACGAAGGCAGAGCCGCCTCTCATCAAGAGGTGTTTTCACTGTGCTGATAATTCAACCTGCAGTAAGGTCACCTCCTGTTTTATCTGCAGAATGTACACAAAGCTCAGTCTTAATTCAGAATATCAGTGGCATTTATTTATCCAGCCAAGTCTTCTCCAGGAACGCCGTACTTCACACTCACATAGTCAAAGCACATCCACAATAACTCTACAAACGCCTTTTACATGTGAAAACATCATACGTCCACGGTCCTTGTGTAAAGACGTCACACACGCTCACACGCCTCAACGATAGCAAAACTCAAAAATCTCATCTTCATCCTATTTCAGCTACTGGGTCTAATTGACATGTTTTCTGTTGTCAGACAACTGCATGAGCATAAAATAGTGATCTGATGGTAGCTCATAATTGTCACCTGTTTACACAATAAACAGCTACTTCTGCTCTCCAGTTGATGGAATCACCGTTTTATCCAATCACAATGCTGTCTGAAAAAATGAACAGGAATAACATAAATACTGACAACACCTCTATCAAGTGATTAGCGATCCTGATATTTGAAAATATTGGTCACAGAGAAGTTTAGAGAAGACACAAAGTTGTCTTCGCTCTCCCACACACCCAGAACAGGCTTACTATTGTCATCAGTTTCCACAGGCTTAGTTTTTGTCTACAAACTAGAATGGGGGGCTGGAGCGTGCAGACTTATCCACTCCGAAACCAGCTGTGAAAACCTCCATGTTGGAGAAAAACATGACTACAGGCGTTCACACCTGAGAAGAACAAGAACATGTCATCAACAATCGGAATCTATGTTTAGAAATAAGACAAAGAAAGCATCGCATGTGGAGGTGCAGTGTGCAAACGGCAGCGAGGAGGTCGGGCGATGAAGGCGCCGGCTTCATGTGGACACACTCTCAGTCACACTAATACCTTAAAGCGGCAGCCATGCTCTGCAGGTTAACTGCCTTGCTCAATGGCACTCCTGTCAATGCTCTGTTAATTTACCTGACTGCCCTGATTTATCGTGCAGGTCCACGGATCAGAGCGGCCTTTCAGTCATGACTGCAGGAGAACAACGTACTTGTCTTTTGAGGGGATGATCATGAAGAAGTTTGTTTTCGTGCAGTTGGAGCAGAAAACAGACTATAAAATGGCATAAATGTGGGAAAAAAATCACCCGATCAAGGTCGAACCTAGCATTTCCTCCACAGCTGTTTGATCTTGGGGTCATGTCCCTGACCAATGGGGTCACGGGACATTTGGCTGATATTTGATTTACCTTTAATAAAAATGCATTACGGGGATATTGAGATGCTGCCTAACTTCCTGATCACACATCTGATGCTTTCTTGATGATCTTGACACACAACCTGCCATCCTCACACACATATTTCTAATGACTTGCCAAACCTGGGCTCACGTTTCAGAAAAGGCTGAGAAACCCTGCATCGGCCCATTAACCGGCTTTGAAGCTATCAAAATGAAAACCTCCACAAGGCATCGTGTTGCACCGAGCCATAATTTGACATGTGATGCAGCCCTGCCCACTGGGACCGGTTGGATCAACACTGTTGCAAGGACATAAACAGCAAGGCTGGCTCCTGAATGTGCTTTGTTAAAGCATCCGTAGAGCGGAGCGAGAGCCCAATCGATGCTCAGATGTGTTGATTTAGATGGGAGGAAAGATGGCCAATAGGAGATGAGCGTCAGCACGGCAGAAAAGTCAATGCCAATCTCTCTTCTCCCCCAACATCGACCCAAACTCACTTCTGTTCATTTCTCATCTTTTCTCATCCAGCTACTCATTCGCTACACGCACGGCTTCAAAAGGCCACTGAACCCTGTGACCGCACCAAGGCACTGCTGTGTGTGTGTGTGAGTGTGTGTGTGTGTGTGTGTGTGTGACAGCAGTAGGAAGTGTGTGTGAGTGTGAGAGAGGAAAAAAAAGGGAAAGAGACAGAGAGATGAAATGAGATATGATGGTTGCACCTTGACAACCGGTGATGTGATTGCGCATTCGTGGTGATTTTAGTTGAGAGTCACGTGCGAGTCTGCTTTAGCAGTTCATCACTGGACAAGAGCAAAAGCAGGAATGAAAAGACATGATGACGGCAGTGATGATGCAACTCTAACACACACATCCAGCAAATAACCACAGCCCACGTATTGCTGAATGTGGAATTGGCCATTTGCCAATTTTATACATCACTGACAAGATTATTTGATTAATCAACCCGTCAGCTGACAGATAATTAGGTGCCATCTGTAATATGATATGATAAGGAATTAATTGCTTACATAGTTTTGCTAATTAGTCCAGCTTGTCAAATGTAAATGTATATTTCGTTTATATAGTTTTTTTCAGTTTTAGGCTGTTGGTCAGACAAACAATATCAAGACAAGCTGAACTTTATTTTCTGATGTTTTAATCAGCCGACAATTTCTCGATAAAACACAGAAATATCCTGCAGATCAATCAACAATTCTGACAGTGTTCAGTTGCCGGGTTACGCTGTCCACATCACTGAACAGCTGTCAGACAAACCACGCTCCTGGAAGACGTCTCCGAGGCCTCTGGGGAATGTGAATGGGCTTTTTTTCACCATTCATTTCGATTCTACCAAGTGAAGAATTAATTATTAATTTAAAATATTATTTTTGTATTATTTACTATTAAAAATATGTTTCAGTTATATCAGATAGATAGATATCTACAGATCTATCAGAACTGGTGTGTGTGTCCCATAGTAAGTAACAAGATGTGCCATGTAGAACAAATACTGCCTACATAATTAAATAAAACCAAAGATTCAAGAGATCCTCTGTAAAAATATTTATGTTTGACTTTATATTAAGAACTTAATATCAGGTGATATGTTGTTAGAAGCTTTTAAAACTCTCAAATATCACTTCGAGTGTCGGCCTCAAAGACCCAGTAATGGCCAGGCTCCACTCTGAGGTGGTATTTCTGTCAAATGGCAACTAAATCTATACATCACGCCTCTTTATTATGAAATCATTCATAATGATACTGGTTCCACTGGTCTCCTTTTCTTATACATGTACTGATGGATGATGGCATGTATTTTTTTTTAAAGTGTCCTTACACTAAGATGAAGAACAACTGTCTGTGAGACTGGAGCACAGTGCTGCTTGATGATGATGAGTTACAGTGAGGATTACAGCTGATATCAAATATTTCAGTGTCAGCGTGTCCGGCACGTTGGCTGAGGAGCTACGACAAATCACAGTGGAGAAACCTCGCACGTGTGTTTGTGGTCATTTAGAGACGGGTGCAGACAAACTGGAGCTGAAACGATCAGTCAATTAATGGCTGAGCTGATAGAGAAAATCAATCATCATCTATCTTGATGATTGATTGCTCCTAGAAGTCACTTTCCAACATTCCTTGTTCCTTGTTTAATGTGATAGTAAAGTGAGCATCTTGGACCGCTGGTCTGACTAAAGGAGCACTTGACAGACGTCACCTTGAGTCATTTTAGAGAGCAAAGGATTCACCAGTTCATGCACACGAGCAGCAGATCAATGGATCTAATGCAGAAATCATTAGCCTTCGCCCTGCAGGGCTGATATCATGATCACACGACAAAAACTGAGTCAACTGAGGTTTGTGAAATAACTTCAGTAATTTGGTTTTAGTTTCACCAAACAACTGAGTCAACATAGCTCACTGCTTTTTCCTCTCAGCTAGTGGCAGAAAAAATGCTGTTTATTTCCCCCCAAATGAATCTGAACTGATGCTGAGGTGAAGAACACCCTGAACATGAGGCAGGAAGCGAGAAGGCTGCGTAAAGCTATAATGATGACATTTATGGAAAAGTGTCTGACCTGAGGGTCAGAATTATGAAAGCAGCCTGCAGCAGATTTCCAGGAGACATTCCTGTGTGTGCGTTCAAACACACTGTCCTCAAGACTCTTTGTAAAGTTAAAAAAGCCACTGAAGGAAAGGCGCACAGGCACAAGTTAATGTGGATTTTCTACGGCTGCTGAGCCCAACTGTGAGCAGACATCACCTCAGTGGGAAGCAGCAGTCTGTACCGCTGCTGCTGGAGACATTTCTCAACTCTGATTGCGCACAAAGAGCTGGAAAATAGGCAGGAGAATGGAAAACGCGTCCCGTTACTCACCGATGCTTCTGAAACTCTCGGACAAAGTTCTCCTCAACTTTTTCATTTTGCCGATTTTCTCCGCGGGCTGGGAGGCTGGCATCAGGTCGCACATTGTGTGTCTGCGGCGGACTGGCTGTGGTTTGGAGCGGGGGACGGAGGACCGGCGTTCACTCAGCCCTGCGGGGCTTCTTCAGCCCAGCTGCAGCGCGCTGGCAAACAGGAAACAGAGCCTCAACGGCTCTCACTTCTCTCATCAACTAGTGCTGGAGCAGCAAACGCCTTCTTGAGATTCCCTCAAGAATGCAACTACATTTCCACAGACACAATAAAAGTCCGCGCTGAAGCAGAGGCATCCAAGCTGGAGACCGTGCGTAATCTGCTGCGCCTTTCCGCCGCGTTCGCTTGATCAGGAGCCTAAAAATTGAGCTCTAGCTCTGACTTCTTTCTTTCTTCTCCCAGCGTCCCAGTTGCTCTCTGCTCCACCGCAATCTAGATGTCATTTTTAGGATTCTCTCTCTGGTTTCGACCCCAGACCCCGCCCTGGATGCGAGGATTGGAGGGCTCCCAGGGAGCACCGCGACGCCATTCGTCCCGCAGACTGTCCGTCAAGGCGCCAGCGCCGCCCTGTAATGTGTTGCAGGAGGAGGAATATTTTCACGGGGAAGCAGATTGTTGTCAGCGCCCCTGCTAGAGACTGCTGCCCTCTGCGAGACCCTGTCACCGTGTGCAGGACGAGGTGATCTCCAGACACCAGCTTCATCAGCGGCATCCCTCAGTCCACCTCGGGAATCATGGTTGATCTTTCAGACTTCATAAAAGCACCAGATTAACCAGATGAGCGTGTCCCATCCCTGTCTGATTGATTTAATAGAATGAAGAGAAATCACTAAATATGTGCTGAAATATGTTTGCTGATGCTCACTGACAGGTTGACTGACAGGTTGACTCTTCATCTGCCTCATGCATTTGGAATGTATAAGTATTCTAACCATGCAAATAACTTGAGACCACATGATCATATACTATCACACCTCAGCGCCATTTTTAATTTGATCTTGGTTGCACAGCATTCTCATGAAAACATGCTTATTCGTCTTCTCTGGAGTCTTCTCCTGAGAATAACTCACTGCAGACAGTTATTTGATGAGAACATCCAGTGGCCCATTTCTGCCGCAGTAACTATCATATTTTGTCAGATACTTTACAATAGCATATAGTTGGGATTAAAGCGAGCTCTGGGATTAAAGCCATCAGAGGTATTCAAACCCTGGCATCAATAATCTAAATCCTGCTGCAGTGAGCTCATGAGCCTTTTCTGCCTCTGTCATGTGTCCTTATGTGCTGGCTGGCATCTCCAGTTTGATCATGTCTGCACTGCAGTCACCACGGCAGCTGCATGAGTAATTCAGAGGCATCAAAAGAACAATGGTGTAGCAGGGTATGTACACCATAGCATGGCTCCGTGCTGGAGCTGGTCCTCAGTTAAACTGTTCAGAGACCTTCTGGAGACATCTCTGGACTGCAGAGGGCAGAACTCTGCGGCCGACTGGAGCACGGTGATAACTGAGAAATGTGCAGCTTAATTTATATGAATTGCTCCATCACGGTCCGCTTGTTAATGATGCATGCACACCGTATAAATTGAACAGCACACCTCCACAGCCTGTGAAAAAGTAGATAATGTGTTGAAAAGGCAGAATGCAGACCTGAGGGCCTTCTGGGCTTTTTAAAAATTACACCAGCATTAGAGTTGGGACGGCGTTCAAGGTAACTTTGCACACTGGTGGCACCAGATGGCAGTGAGGTAACTGCATTTGAAAGATTTCACAACTCAGGAGGCCTGTCGGGGGATGTAAGCGGAGAAAGCTCCTCCGGTGCTGTAACCTCCCCCTGGAGGCCACTTGGAGACGTGAGAGAAATCAATGAGAAGAGCACCTTCGATAGTGAGACACAAAGGCAGGAGAAGTCACACATTCCACTGAATTCTGTGACCAGACACATTGTGTTCATCTCAGCAGTTATTTAAGCTCATAACGATGATGGTGCTTTTAAGGAGCTCCTCTTGAACCCTTTGCTGTGTCTGAGGTCTTGGAGACCCCCGGCCCTCTTTAACATAATACGTATACTTCTGATATTTTGTCATTTTTTCTGATAATTCTGTTGAACTGCGTAGATAAATCAAACATTGTATTTTGACACAGTGGTATAGCTATTTTTATGGAAATAAAACAGAACACAGGGTTAACCTGATGCTGCCATAGCATACACACTGAAACCCCCAGATTGAGGGTGTGCCACTTTCGCAGTGATCACGTTATCGACTGGAACCACACTCGATAGAGCAGAGGTTGTTTTACCGTGCCGCTGGAGGGCACTGCAGCAGGTACGCATGATTGGAGCAGAGCCTCCATCCTCTCGTCACAATGCGGTTGATGTAGCTGTGGGATGAGGTTTATATAGCACATGACATGCTGGTGTATCTCAGCCACTGAAACCCATTGCATTAGCTGTGTATCTGTCTCAATTCTGATCATGTGGGTGGAGGAGGATTTGGTGATTGGGATTTTTTTTCATGTATATACATTTAAAAGATAAAAATTTAAATCATGATAATAAATACACTTCATTACATTTCACCACAGTGTATCATAGGAATTAAAACAACCCTAGATTTGCAGTAACAACACATCCAACACATAAGTATTTACTTACAGGGCTGCAAACTACTCCCACATCAACCAAGCCATTACTCAGAAGCACCAAATTAATTTGCCCTTATCTGACGATTTTACCTCATTTTCATAAGTTAACACACAAAGTGGCTGTCATCAGTTTCATGTCCATATTGCTCCTCCAGTGAAGTGTTTAGGTAACATTTAAAAAGGCTGCAGACAGCTGTGAAAAGCTGTGAACTGTTGAAACTCTTCTTGCCTCAGGTATCTACATCCACCTGCACTTCTGAATAAAAGCTCAGCTCAGATGCTGTACAGTCTATAAGACAGACACCATCATCGCCAAGACAGGTGATGCCATCAGTACGTCCGGGGGAGTGAGGGGAGATTGTGATGAACTGTTCTTACTGTCTTGTGCTGTGTATTTATGTGTCTGGCCCTGTACACTGCCACTGCTGGAGGACACAACAGCAGTCTGCATTCAGTGATTCATCCTGTCTTAAGCCTAACCCTTAAGATCAAATGAACCAAACCTCATTGTTAAAAGAGAAGACCTTTATTCATGTGTCAGAACACATCGGCAGTAGCCTACAATCATTATTTAGCATTTCATAAATCAATACTGTATGTACAAAGTGCAAAGACTGATATGAAACTACAATATTTAAAAGAGACAACTCATCATGAAATTTCAGGAGACAAACTAATTTTGCAGAAGTTTTAAAACAAGCTCGAACATTCAACCAACACACAACCCTGTCAAAAATGAGAATGTTGAAGGCAAAGAGAAGTTGTGATTTTTTTTTTAGTTTTTAAATGGTACTGGTTAAAAAGGTGTGACATGGTGATTTTTGTCTGAATAGGATTATTGTGCAGAATTGTGGTTTGTGTGAGAAGCGGGCATCACTCCAAGCTAAAACTGAAGAGCAGCTCCGGATGCTGCCTGTGGAACTCCTCCAGTGCAGCTGCTTTACTCATTCTCAAACTTGCTGTATGGGTGGTCCGCGTCACCCATCAGACCTGCAGAGGGAAGAGAAAGGCAGAGAAAGTGGACACAAATGAAAACACAGACGCTGGTGGCGGGTCAGGGAACATGACGTGCTGTGTTCTTCTGCTTAGATTTCCTACTTTTTCCTGTGGATGTCTAAGGTACGGGTTCTCTCATGTAGACATGAGTCCTAGGACATACAATTAAATGGAAAATCCAGCCTAGATATTCTGACATTGTTGAATTTGGTTGTTCAGTGCATGGCTGATTTACCCACTTTAACCCTCTCCTGAGTCTGCCACCCTTTCCTTCATCTTTTTTGATGACTTTTCACACATCAGACAATACTGCTTGCAGGATTACAGTTGAATGATATTAAGGAACTTGTGAGACACGAGAATTCAAAAACAAAAGGCAAACAATTTTAAAAGACATTAGTAGAGGTGACGATATCCTGATTGTTCATTGGATCAAGCTTCATAAACACTATTGTGTCTTTCATTAGAACCTCGCCCACACCTTTCAAATGCCACAACACAAGTCTCATGCACGCTTTGACCCAAGCCGAGGTAACCCCGATGACATCACTCGGGGCATTTTGTCAGACTTGCCATAATTCTCCAGTAGAAAGACATTTATTATTAATGTTGCTCAAATATAAAAAACATGCATGTGTACTTCTTTGTTTGCATCACTGAGGGCTGAAGTAAAAACAAGTGATTTATGGAGTGTTTTTTTTTTTCTTGAGTTACGGTATGTTAACAAAGTCAAAGCTGTCTGAAAGAGAAATACAGTTCAGAGTGTCAGGTCATCGTGTGTGGATACTGGCTATGGCTTTGTATTATTTGTCAGTATGATGATTAAAGAGTTAACTGTAACCCAGGCAAACCATAAATACTGCTGACAAAGCAACAGCTGGGCTGAAGGACTATGAAAGGCAGCAGAGGGAAGAAGAGGATTTCTAAACTATGAACTGGTTATTAGACACAGACATGGTCCAACAAGTTCAGCTAGCTGATGCAAACTTTAAGACGAGACAAGGTTAGATTGTTTGATTGTATGATCGTGGTTCTTGAAGAAGGTGTGAGGGCTGAAATGTCATCCTAATGAAAGAGAAATGGTTATGGAGCCAGAGTGTGCAACACTTTTTTTTCCCCACTCCCGAGAATGGAGAGGTTAGATCAGGGCTTCTCAAAGTCCCCATCTAGACCGAGTGGCAATTCAATCCAGATCCAGCCCATTAGTGATCGTCAACTAGCCGACCACAGAATATCAGAGTGATGGTTGAGCCGCTTGCCAACCTTAAACTGTGTAAAACATGGATGTAGTCTCTGTGACGTCATCCATAGGCTCCGAAAGAGTAATTGTCAAACTCAGTGACAGTGGCTCCAGCTGCCAAAAATGGGCCAAGAGGTGGGGAGTGGGTAGAGCTGAGCTGGCCAAACGAAACCCGGTTGCTGAAACCTAGCTGCTAGCTGTCACTCAAGTGATAATTATGCATAAATTTCATTACGACTTATTTCCTTATTGTTGACACTGTTGTCGTGGCGACGTTTACTGCTGGAGAGAGTGTTGTGTGTTGCTGCTGCAGAGTTCACACATTAGCGTTACACCAGACAATTTGCTATCAGCTCCTACATGACAGATGCATACGACATTTTCTCCAGAAAACATATTCTCCAACTAGTGTAAATGCAGTTGGAAGAATAAGTTGAGTGAGGAAAATAATATGGACCAACTGCCTGAGCCTTATCTGCCTCACTTTCATGCTGGCCTTATAAGAGATGTAACATTAATGGATTGATTAAATGTTATTGTTATTGCCAGTCATTCTGACCTTCAGTTAGTTAGACTAATTACTGATGCCTTCTCCTCAAGAGTGAGATAAGAAGACTGATATCTCATGTCTGTGCTAGCATAGCATAAAAACTGGAATCAAGGGAAATGGCAAAAAATAGCTCCAACAAGTGACTCGCTCTCATTTTTACATTATTTTTTGTGCACACATTAAATAAACTAGATATAACGTGTTAATTTGTGAGCATTAGCAATGTGGGTCAGTGTCATTTTTCACTTTGGACTATCACTTAGCACTATCTTCATGCTAAATCAGACTAATCATATCCTGACATTCTTCTAGTTCCATAATTAAAAGAGTAGTCCAGCTATTTAGGGTTGCACACCAGCAACATTGTCAGACTATACGTTTAAGACAGACCATCAGACAGACCAGCAACAGTTCAGAAATTGAGAAGTGTTATGCTAGAAGATGCTAACGTAGCCTAGAACCGCTAGCCTCCAGCAGAGATGAGGAGGGGCCTACAGAGGTCTTTAACAGAAAGACATTAGATTGATGTCAAACTTCTCATGTCACTCGCAAAATGGTGAACTATTCCTTTAACCTGGTGGGCAAGACAGGTCACACTGGACATTTAGTTCTGTGTGAAATATGGACAAAAATTAGTTCTCATAAAGTATAATTCACCTTTTAGTTTGAGGGATCCAGGTTAGTGTTGCTGAACTGTATGACTGTCATTATAATTCATATCATCTCCCTCAGGTAATCCTCAGCCATCTCCAATGATTCTCATTCTCAACTGAGAGCCACAGCTTCGAGGAAACAACACGACTTAGTTTTTAGTCCCACAGAGGATGTAATGCAGCTCCCTGGATTGTGTTTTACGGAACGAGCGTAAAAGGAGAGCAGCCTCGTCTGCAATCCATGTGGAAGTAAACTGATGAGAGCGGGAGGCCTGAGGAATGGATCACCATCCATCACTCTGTCATGTTGTCCATACAGAAAAACCAAATAATCATCTTGCTTCACTAATGCTGCAAGGTAACTCTAACTAACACACACACACACACACACACACACACACACACACACACACACACACACACACACACACACACACACACACACACACACACACACACACACACACACACACACACACACACACACACACACACACAGGTATCAGGAGATGAGGATGGGAAGTAATGGGAAGCAATTCCTTGCACACAATTGAAAATGTCCCCACGTAAATAACAGAAAATGGGCAATTCCCCCTTTAACAAACCTCTGACAGAGGGCATGTTAAAAAAAAAAACAACCACAGCCATCTCTTTATTTGTTATTATTGACACTGCTGTGTAATGTTAAGATGCAAATGTTGAATGCTACCTCATTCTGTGGCAGCACATACAGCTCGTACTGTTTAGATAATGCTGAGAAATTCCAACTTGGGTTTAATTTTGGGCCACAATTCCCATCAGTAACAGTAACATTTTAGACACCAAGGTAATTGCTGGGATCTGAGAACATGACGATGTCAAAGACGTCCAATGGGCCAAGAAACACAAACATGTTGACAGTTATCAGGTTTAGAAATCTACATATATACTTTAAATGACGCCTTTATTTGCTGTTGGATTCTTTTTTAAGGACAGGGATTTCCTTCCAGAGTCTATGATCCCCACTATGAGTGCTAAAGCACCATGAGTTAATGCTGGCGGTGTTGATGCTGCAGTCAGGGGTTTTACTTGATAGCACACATCCCATCTTCTCTCACTAAATGAGCTCCACACCGGGTGGAGAAAGGGTGTTCAGGTAAGCCAGACTTGTTTGGAAGAGAAAACAAAAGGCAGTTGTGCATGCCTACAGTTTTCCTGTGAGTGATTATTAGTGACATTATGGGTGAGCTCACTCTCAGTTTTACCTCCAAACAGAGCGGTCTAGATAATCTGGCTGAACTGCTGGCTTGTTTCCAACCTGTTTGACATCTAACTGCCTGTGTTTCTTGCCTTGTCAGACTTTGTTGGGTCCGTGTTCCAAGACCTTCAGAATTAACTTGACGATTGCAATGTTATCATAACAGTCAAAACTCAAAAGTTGTAATTAATCCAAATGATCCTTTAAAATAGTGAATACTGGGGATGCCCAAACCAATTGGCCGCTGATCAGTATCGACTGATATTCCAAAAAAGATATATGATCAAGGAGATTAGGCTTCGAATGCGGCCTCAGTTGCTTGACACAATGAAGTAAATTACATCATTTAAAATTTGCTTTTATGTATTGCTTATTCCATCCATAGTATCGATTAACACTGCTAAGCCTGATTTTTAGCTGACTGCCACATAATCTCCTCAACATGATAAAACTATTCGTAAAGTCAGTCTAACATTTGATCATGTGGTCAGTTATAGTTGACTTGGGTATGTGAACTTGCCACCAGAGGAGGCTACACATCCTTTGAAATGAGCTGCAACTTAATCATGCGCTTGCACGCAGTCATAGGTGCGGTCCTGCACTGCGCCTCTGAACATGATGGACTTTTTGTGGTTCTTTGCTTCACACTGTACAGTCACACAGCATTTATGGCCTAGGATCCAAATACACTATAAGGCTGATATGGCTTATAGACAATTGGTATCAGCGGCAAAAAACATTATTACATTCATAGTGAATGCCACACTGATGGAGATGAGGACTAACTAATCTTGCACAGTTTTCCATGCATTAGGTGACTAATGATCAATCCACAAAGACAAATACAGTGTATGGTACAGGGTATAATACCAAGTTGGTTCTTTGTTCAAAGACAAACCTTTGTCTGTTGCCTCAGTGACCTGTTCAATCCTGCTCACAGCCATGAGGGGACTTACATTTGACACCAGCGTATGATACATTATGCTTCAATTGATTCAAGCAGACAGGAGTTAGCGTAACCTATACGTGGCCTGAATTACCTTGAGGACAAAGCATATACTGTTGAATAATGCATTGCTGGCACAGGGTATGGGAATGACAAGTCAATGACATTGTCCTGGAAAATCTGAAACTGGTTTAACATGCATCGGAGACAAAGCTGACATGACAGAACAGAAATTGGGGGTAGTCTACATCCAGCACTGTGTTAAGACTTACTGATAAACTCATGTACAGCAGATGTATACATCTCAGAGTCAGATGGGTACATCATTTAGGAGGTAATACAGTGTAGACTCATACATACCATACTTCCTGCGGATTTCATCGTGCCTTGCCTTTCTTTCCCCCCTCCTGTAAAAAAGAGAAAAGAAGAATCAGTTATTTCACACCTGGAGTTCATTAATTTGGTCAGGCCCAAGGACTAAAATATTGAACTGTAGTGGTTTAGTTCTGGTCCGTATTGCATTCTGACCAACTTTTTACAAGTGAACGAAGAGGTGTGTTTTGGTGATGTCATCATCAGAAAAAAAATATTTTTCACTTGTTGCTGCATCAGGAAAATTAGTCAATTTGCCGATGAGCATACACATGATTACCAAATGCTCTTTCATAATCACGTCACTTATAAGGACACTTTCTTCAGATCACTTTGACAGTCCACAATCAGCTTGTGGACTTTTGGTTGAGCTTTTGAACTAATGCTAATACATCATGTATCTACCATTATAGCATTCTGTGGTTGGTCTGCTTTTGTTTCACACCACACCAGAGTCTGCCTGGAGGCAGACAGAGACCCAACAGTAATAATGAACCAAACCAAACAGGCAAAAGCACCAATCTGTTCCAACTGAGCCAAAAAATGTTAGATGTGAAAACACATTCAAACTCAAAGACTGGTGGGAACCACTGGTGGATTTATACCAGCTGATCTTGTTTGTTGTGTACACTTTCCCCACTTTATTTACACCCATTACACCACATTTAAACACCTTAAAAAAGGCTAACATCAATAACACCTTTTGCTCACATATCCCCAGATGCATACCAGGGACAGCCAAAGGTTTACAGCAACGTTTAACATGTGCCATTGTCACCGTATCATAAATCTCTGGTTTGGTCTCCATGACAGATCAGATTCTAATGAAACTCAAATGTAAATGTAGGATGACAGCCACTGGAAGAACAGGAAGGGGTGCTATGATTGCAAGTGAAAATGATGATCTTAATAACCTGTCACACACATGCACACGCACGCAGCAGGCTGCAATAACATGACATTTCATACCTATCTTAAGCTATGCTTCCACTAGAAATCTGCTCTCAGGACCACCATATTGGACTTTGTACCTATTTTAAGAGGCCAGTTTTCCACACACATTGTCCTAAGCCTGGATAACACAGACTTATTTTCCCCTCATATCTTGATATTGATGAAGCGATGGTATTTAGGAAATACTTAATTTTGCTTTTCAAAAGATATACAAAACAAAATGCAGAAAAATGATCATTCCAACTGTTGGTATGATGATTAAACCTATAGATTAATCATTGAATTAACAGAGAAAGAACAACCTTCAGACCACTCTCTAATGTACTGCAACAGTGACCAGGAAAAGACAACATTTATTCCAGAAACTCCCACATGATATATTGTCTCATATTATGCTATCAATATCATATTGATATACTGTATCTACACAGTCCATTTATTTACTGCATAATTTGTACCAAACGTCAATGTGAGGCACAACATGGAGGATGAAAAACCCAAAAATAAACTGTGAGAAAATACCGTTTCTCAATATCTCTTCATCCATAACAGCCAACCATGTATGAAAAGGCATGTCGGCATTCCTGATGGCATTTAAACGCTAGCTTGTTGTGGAGCGTTAAGTGACTCATTGCAGACTTTGATGCTACAGTTTAGCTTGCAGTCAAACACAAACAGAGCCGCGGGCCTGCCGTCAGTCCCTCGCTCAGCCTCTCTGAGGGGTAACAAAAGCATGGGAGGAGGTTTTGTGCTCCGGACCTCCAGGGGCGTCACTCCACTTCATCTCCGCACAAAGAGCTGGTGTAAATCAGTCCGTGTTTCATTGCCAGGTAGTGATCTGTGAGCAACAAGGGTGGCTGAGCTCTGCCTACCATCTGTCCCCCCCGCCCTGCTGCCGGCTTGTATGAAACTAATTGACTGACATGTTCACACTCCCCCAACATAAATATGGCGGCATTCAACAAGTGAAGTGAGGAAGAAGAAAAAGGGAAGCAGAGAGAAGATGCAAGGGATGGAATGTTTTCCAGCACCCATGTACGGAAATGCTGAGCTCGTATGAAGACATCAGAGTTTCACTTCCAGAAGAAATTAAAGGCTCTGCTCCTTGACTTTCAGATTTTATCAATATATTCAGACACTTTTGTCTAGCTCATTCTGTCTCCCCTGATAATCAGTGGTGAGGAAGTGAGAGAGGAAGAGATGGTGGCGACACACTGCAGTAGCCCGACAAGGTACCAGTCAGTCATACATAAAATAACATGACTAAAGAGGAGCTTCTTAAAATTCCTGAGGATTGGGCGAGAGAGTCTTCACTGTGAGATAATGCTGACCTCGTATAATCCATGATTGTGCATAGAAGCGTGACTGAATGTTCAGTTGGGATAGAGGCTCTGGGTTTAGAGGCCAGCCAAAATGGAAACGAAAAGATTGGTGTTAATCATTATGAGATATGAGAAACATGCTGTGATTTGAAGTGATATTGCCATTAAACATCTATCCCAGTGGCTGCTTGAGGCACTGGAGGGGTTTTGCTGTTTTGGCAGTGGAATTCAATTTGAATGTTTGGAACTATGAGCAAACATTGATCGTTCTGATGAGGTTATCAAGATTAAAATTCAACTTCAATCGATTTTTTTAGTTTAGGCAGTGCCACAAGTTATCCTCTAGCAGAGCACAGGAAACTAAATTCCTATTAAAGGAACATTAAATAGTACTTGTAACTATATTACATGTCTGAATATTCTATAGTATACTTCCAACTTATTACTGTACCGTTCATTTATGATGATAAATCCAAATTGGGCTTCGATGGGAGTTTGAGTGGAGTAAATACAGTTTCACTGTCATACCTTGACTAAAGCAAACTTAAACAAAAATACCAAATTAAAAAACAACTTCTGTGTTTATTTCAAGCAGTAATATCAATTAGCAATCAAGAAGCTGTATGGGTCAATCCCTCATGGGCTGGTAATGATTCCCCCAGAGTCAGATGACGATGAAGGTTCAGTGCTGTGAGCTGGCTGTCTAGAGGCAAGGCAGCAGTATCTAGAGGCACTCCCCTTTGCCATGATGGGTCCGATCTATTCTGAAAGTCCTGCTCACAACATGAACTGCATCTATGTAGGTCACTGCACTAACTCTGACTTCGGAGATTTGATCATGCTCACTGCAGGAAACCCTGACTAGAGTCTTTGGCACGTGAGAGAAAAGCTCATAGAGGTTGGATAGTTCAACACACGCACGCACGCACGCACACACGCACGCACGCACGCGCACACGCGCACACGCACACACACACACACACAGAGAGACAGAGAGACAGTGAGCTCTGTGTTCCAAGCACTGTGATGATGATAAACCACACTTACTGACTATCTTTCTGCACGACTGCCTCGCTTACCAACACATCACCCAGCCATCCTTGGAGGATGAAGGCACTGGGAACACAGGCGCTAAATAGAAAGATGAGGCTGAAACATTTATGGAGTGCAGGAAGAGGAAGGCTTCCAGGTCTACTGACTGCTACAACACACTGCTGTGTGATTGCATACACACAGTAACACACTGTTTCTTTGACAGTGGATGGTACTCCACAGGATGTAGCTCATTCTATTTATGATCACATTACCAAGGAGCAGCTGCTCAGCCTCGACAATCCAATTGGTGTTTTGGGATGTAAGCAGAGGAACACTGAGCTCCTCCTTTGGGACATGGACTTGTTGGGGCTGCACACACACCAGTTGCTTGAATCCAAACACACAACAAGCCCTTTTGTTGGGGACTATGAACTATTCCATTGTAGGAAAATCCCATGTAGGTCCTGCTGGGATATCAAGAGGCCAAAACATCCAACTCCAAAGAATAGGATCAGCTCTGTAATTGATTTTCATATTCATTCATTATCTTTTTTTAGTTTGTGCCATTCAACTCGATGTGATGACAGAGCTACTTTTAATGTGAAAATTACCCATTAATATTAGTATTGCTATTAACTCAACCAAGGAGGTTATGTATTTGGCCCTGTTTTCTTTCTGTCTGTCAGATAGTTGCTGTCTGCACTTCTGAACGACCAAGATTTTAATGAAATTTAGTCAAAGCCACAAGCCAAAAAAAGAGCTTCTTAGAAGCATTTGAAGACTTTGACGTCCATGTTCCAGAGCTATAATTCAATAGGTGAAAATAAGGTGGAAACAATTTTCACACTAAATGAGTTGCTGAAGTGAAGAAGTGTGTGTGGTGGATTTTTTATTTTCTTCTATTTAACCAGGTGAGTCACGTTGAGATTAAAAATAAAAAACCCTCTTTTTCAAGGGAGACCTGGTGAATCTAGCAGCATTACAGCGTTTCAAGCAGCATGCATGCAAACAATTCAAAACACACAAACATACAGTATGAATTCACAGAATCATATGCCTAAGAAGACAGACAGGAGGAAGAGGGTCTAGCTAAGGAAGCAGTTAAAAATCCTGACTGAATTTGCCACCAAACCCTTCACTACATTTTTAAATGCCCTAATTAGGATCAGCCTATCAAGCTGTAGATCTCTCTGCGAGTGGTTCCCTGCCGCAGGGGCAGACAGCACACAGGCCTGTTTTCCCATTTCAGTGCATTTCAGGGATGGACAGTAAGAGGGTATGTTTTGAGCAAACATAATATTACTTTCTATGTGATTTAGCTCACATTTACTGTTTTATAATTCATGTAAATATCAAAAAAATATCCTGCTGATATTGTGAAAAGAATTTTAATCATCTCTCCCAGCACTAGAACGCTGACATCTTGTGGTTTTCAATTGAACCAGAGGCGACCAACGTGGTCCTAATCATGACAATGAAACCTTGTAACAATATTGGTAACTCAGAGTTATTAAATGCAGAGGAACATGCTGCCATTCGAAGCTGCTATTCAAATAAACACAGCTACAATTTGTTACCAACAGCTGGAAGCCATTTTTACTTGAGCCTGGGGTGAAGTCTTACCGTTCCTCAGCACGTTGTCTGATCTCCTCTCTCTTCCTGGCAAATCTCTCCTCATCTCTGTCAGGCCTTAAGACATAAGGAGGCATGAGCATAGTATCAGAACCAGGGAGCAACCAAAACACACTCATCTGGATGTGACAAATTGCATACACCTACAAATTGCCTCAATTGCTTGAGGGATATTCTTTTCACAAAGCACAACTTACAAGTTAGAGTGATTCAAATTCTCCAGAGCATGATTTACATTTGATTCATGGATTGTCTCTGCAGCTTGAGAAATAAAAGCAAATTGATGTTCAAAAGTTAAGGTAAGCTTTTGCTATAGAAACAATGTGTGTCACCTTTGATCATAGAATTATCTCATTTAATGGAAGCGGAGCAATCAGGAAGTGAGAAACCAAAATTGCCTGTGGGTAAATGTAAAATAGACACTTAGTGTGTTTGTGTTTCAGGCATGCTCCTCATCCCTTTTTTTCCGTCAGATGATAGACATGAATGAGAGTGCTATACCCACAGGACTGTCAGTGTGTGACAGGCCAGTCTGCAGTTGACTGACTGACATGACATTTTCATTTCACTCCAGCACAATGAGAGCACCACACACAGGAAGCTAAAATGATGAAGCTACAAGAGTGAACGTGGCCCTGATTAATGGGTGCTCAACTCAAGAGGCTCGCTGCAGTGAACAGTTGTTCACCACAGAGTAGTTAAGAACTCCTTAAGCAGTAACGTCACACAGGTAGAACTTCCATTCACACATGGCTAAAACAATGGATTTCAGTCATTTTCTCTCATTTTTTTTTTACAAGCTGAGAGTTACTTTGTTTGTTTAGGTTGCAACATGGTGTTGATATTGCTTCCAGTTCAGAACTGGCCTATAATTAACCCAGAATGCCAGGCTGGACATTCTGTTCTTTGGTAACAATCCAATCTAATCATAAATGCTTTGCTTAAGGTCGCCTTCACACCAAGTTAGAGATTTATCATTAATGCAATCAAATACAACAGCACCTTTCACATCATGTTCAGTCGTTTTTTGACACTGTGTCAAAGACTTGTTAACTCAACTGTACAGGCATTTTTTTTTTTATGTAGTAAGGCATTATTACCTCATGATTTTTGGCCTCAGTCTAATTTGCATAGCCTTAAGGTATGCACAGTGCTAACTGGTAACTCAAACGGCTTTTTTGATACTTTGTCAACTCAAAAACACGTGTTACATTTGCACTAGAATGCCACTGACTTGTCATACAACCTTACCCTGATTGACGCTTTTTGCAGCAACAGCAGCAACAGCAGCACACAATGAAGCTGATGAGGATGGTCCCACCCAGGACGGCCATGGTAATGATCAGGGCTTCAAAGTTCACTGAATCACACAAAAAGCAAAACAACATATAATATTCATTATTTTCTACATCTTTTTTAAACGAAAAAAATATTTATTTTAAGATCATATAGTAAATTCAATCTGACACTTTCGGTCCCCCTTTCCCTTAAATAACAGAAACTCAACTTGCATGGCAATGGTGCCACCTGCTGACTGCTTGGCAACACTACAAGTCATCACACTAATGATGAAACTAAGTACTGCACTTGCATTTCCACTGAAAACATAACTATGACACCAAGACTTTGTACCAAGGCCAGAGACAACTCGAACAGCATGTAATTGTTTATCAGTTTTGATTGGTGACGAATTAAAGCAATAAAATCTCTTTGCCAGGTCAGTGATAAAACACCTGAAATAGCAGTGATAAGGTTACCATAGTGAGACTAAGGATGCAAATCACTTCCCTAATTCTGTAAGGCATTCAAATTTATCAATGCATGTACGAGCAGAAATATTTTTATTCTAGGCAACCTGAAGCTGATTATTTTGTTGATATTTTACAGAAAGCTGAACATTTTAAACAGCTTTTTAAAAAATGAAAAGGTCTGAACTTGGCCCATTCTTACATGTATGTACTACATTTCATTTGTTTCTGAAAAGTGTACTAGCTAGATCGCTAGTGAGGATTTTGTGGTCAGTCTGTCAACCTACAAATAGGTTTTTTTACTGTGGCCTTAGTGACTTTTCTGCAACTTTCCATAACAAAGTTGGAGCACATTCACTACATTAAAATAAAATATTGAGTAACCCTTCACCCTACTACTTACTGCTACAGTGAGGTTAACAACACAACTAAACCAGTGTCTTCACACATGGGTCTGTCATTCTTTTCAGTTTGACAGTTAGCAGACATTTAAAATAGGCAGCAGGTTATCTAGTCTTGTGCTGCTAAATGCTAGAGTCTCATGTTCCTCCTCCACCAATAACTTTCACATTGTGAGTCTGAACAAATCAGTAAAATAACATAACACACAGCCAATAACAATGGCATTTTTGTTCAAGACCTGGTTACATTTTTTTAACCCATTCCTTCTGTTTAACCATTTTCTGAAAAGCCCCAGTTCAATCTGTGAGCCTTACTGGGGACATTCCACATAAATTGGGATTAGTGTAAAAAGAAGTGAAATTCAAAGAACAGAGAGAAAAAGAAAGAGCAGATGACAGTGGAAAGAAGGCAGAATGGCTACTGAAAGACAAAATGATGTGATTTCAGACAGAGATAGCTCTTTTCATAATGCAGATTAGGGCTGGGCGGTATGACAATATCTATCGTGCGACCGTAGAAATGTGTCCACCAGTAGAGATTTGGCAATACCGCTTCCACCGCAGTGTATGCACTGCTGCGCTGCTACACAGCAAGCAAGTGGGTATGTCGATGACACTGCACTGAGTATGCTGCTTCACTCTTTTCTGCTTGCCTGTATATTGCTTTCCACTCTTGTTGAAACTGCAGACACATCCATCTACATGAAGTATTGATAAACACAAAGATAGTCATCATTACAGATGAGGCCTCCTCCTCCTCCTCCTCCTGCATGCTCTACCCAGCTGGCACACGTTGCCTAAACCTAACTGAGTATTTCCATAAAGCGAAACCGCATCTGAAACAGACAACATTGTTGAAATGACAACTCTGGATGATGTCTGGGCCTGATTCTGCTGACAGTGTCTGGAGTTAATATCAGCAAATGACTTCAGAGTCTCTGCTACATATCTGGGCTGCAGCAATCTGGAGCTATCCAGCTGCCTTGTGAGGTCATGTGACTTGGGCAGCAGGACTGTTTACCACGTTCTCACGAGACCTGAGAGCGACAATTGGTGCACCTCCATTGCATCTCTGTTGTTGTTCTCGACCTGAAGCTTAAAGTTTCCATTTGGAAGTAAGTTTTATTGTTTTGAGTCTTTTGTTTTTAACCTCAAGTGTTGTCTCATGTGAAGCAGTTGTTGTTGTTTACATGGAAGTTGCAAATAAAAGAAAAAAATAATCAAATGTGACGAAGTACAGTAAAGTACAGTTATTTCAAAATATTTCTTTGATATAAAACTACATATACCATGATAGACAATTACCCATATCACCCACCCCTAATGCAGCTATTTCAGTGTGATAGTGGGTCCAACATGAAGCCGGCTTCTCTGTACAGACAAGTGTTTGATCAATGCACAAGGAATACTGTATAAGACCTACAAAGTCTACATGTACTGTAGACAATGAACAAATGTCTGCATAATGTAATGCAATTGTAATTTTTTTCTATTCTTTTCTAATTTTAGTTGTGTGAAATGTGGATTTTTGTGTAAAGTATTACAGCGTGAGTGTGAATTAAATATCTGTTTGTTTAATCTGCCCATCTCTATAATTGGCTGCTTTCTGGGAGAACTCTGACGAATATGCTAGTTCTTTGATCCTGACGAGCCTTCGTGCAAGTTAATAATGTAGCTTGGAACGTCGCAGAAATTAAGCGAACGACTTTCACAATCAGTAACATTGCTGATAAACTTCTGCTTGCACCAGGTAGTTAAAACCATAAACAATGATGTGTGAATGATCAATTAAATAACACAAATATGTCAATGATGCATTTTAGAATTCAACCAAAATTATTCACACAGACCATGATGTTCAGACTGATAATTTACTGCACACTTCCAAATGAACATGATGATGATCATGTCTCATCACAGCTATGTTTTTCTCTGATCAGCCAAATGCTTTGCAAGCATGTGCAGTAAGGTCAGGCAGAGAATGAGTTTCATTTTCTTGCATATCTATAGTTATTTCCCATATATGTACACACCATACAGTTCATGTTTTAAATGTTTAAGGAGGGCTACTCTTCTGTCTTCATCTATGTGTAGCTGAGCTTCAGGCCTTTGATAAAATGTGCAACACACTTTTGAGCTTCATTTATTTTTTCTGTACATGAAAATGACGTCATCTGAAGAATTTGGAGCTATAAAAATTCCTGAGACGATACTCAACAATTAGGGGAACTCCCTGCCAAACACTGATTTTACCGCCTGTGAGAATGAGGAAGCAGGTAGAGAGGTGCAGGAATGAGATGTAGGATCATAAGTCTCAGCCGAGTCCTCTCTGTGACACTGATGCAACATGAAGTGAGAGGAACAGGAAGTTTTGGCTGACTCGTCTCACACAGCCAGGTCTCTTTTCTAACTGCTCCCCTCAGCTAGAAGTCCAGTTTGCCTAAGTTACTTTTTTTGTTTGTTTTTTGTGGTTGCATAGTTTTTCTTTTTATGGACATATTTCTTATAGCTACACATGTTTTATACAGTTGATGTATTGTCGATGGTCTTTGCTGCATGTTAAAAAGGTAATGACGTGTTACATCTTCAGAGCACTGAACCATTACATTAACTTCCTTACAACAGTTTCCCTCCACATGCACTGACTATTTGCCTCAAAGTCAATATCATGATTACTGAAACAAGTCACTACTTGACTACTTGACAGTTTCCTTCTCCAATGGAATCCAATACAATCTTTTTCATGTTTACTTTTCTACAAGAAATACCTTTTTACAACACCAGTGGGATGATTGATTTCAGTCTTGTAATGTGACAAATGAAACAAGTACAACAGCAACTAGCAAAGTACATGTATCATAATAAAACAGATCAACTCACTCCAACATACTCCCCAACGGGCCTGGGACAACGGGCACAATGATGCCGGAGGCAGCAACCAGCTCACTGGGTATTCTGAGCAGTTGTTGGTGGTCAAGCACCACAGACACTGTGCAGAAGAAAAACACAGACATCAATCCTCCACATGCCATGGCTCCACAAAGAGTAAAAAATGCCTGTCTGATATACAAATCTAAATTGGTCAATTTAATGAATCAAGAATAAATTAATCTGTAACTAATTTGCTCATCAATTCATTCTTAAGTAATCTAAGAAACAAAAACACCTCCACATCTAATTAGTGACACTGTCCAGCTATGGACTTGGAAGAACCAGCGGGGAAAAAAACTAACAGCCAACATTTTCTGGTGCCGGCTTCTCTTTTATAAGGATTTGCTGCTGTCCTTGTTTTATGTGAGAGTAAACTGAACATCTCTGGATTTTAGACTGTTGGTCAGAAAAAGCAAACAATTTAAAGAGGCATCTTGACTTTTCTGACATTTTACAGCACTTCTCCAATCAAAACCTTATTTTAGGAACTTTAACTGAAAGATCAACAGTTTTTGTCAGGAAGGTCATGTCCTGAATTTATCTGACAGCTGCAGCAACTAACTTATCAACTGTCAACTACTGAGGTACAGCTTTTTTGACAATCGTTTTATCAGTTTGAGAACTTCCTAAGAAAAAAGGTCAAAATTCTCTTATTGCAGCTTCCTAAACGTGAATATCTTCTTATTTTGTCACTCCTCTATGGCAGTGTACTGAATATCTCTGGCTTGTGGACAAAACAAGACATTTGAGGACGTCATCTTGGGCTTTCACCATTTTCTAGACCAAACAATTAATCAAGTAATCGACAAAAAAACAAAACAAAACACTTTTTAGTTGCGGCCCTAATATATCTTATTCACATTAATATTTAAAAACCGTTACACCAAACTCCATGCAAAATATGTCGTATTTATGATTCCATAGTTTGCACATGCTCACTTGGTAAAAATATAACGTTTCTGTTAATCACTAAAATAATTTAAAAGTAAACTAGTTAGATGTATAACAACTCAAACAAGCAGTATTTCAGTTCCACAGAAAAATCTACTTAATAAGGCCTCACACTTTGAGAGGCGCGTTTTGATGGAGGATTTGATAGCACTTACAACCTGTATTTACAAGCTGACATTCAGTTGAAGTTGGTTAATTGCACCTTGGGGTCACTGCTTTACTGAACCTGGCGATTAAGGTCGATGAGATCGTTAACAGTGTGGGAGGTTAAGTAGGCCGCTGAGTGTGCAGACAAACAAGGGAGCAAAACATGGCGATTTATGACAACAGTTTGTTTATTTCGGGCAAAGGTCCGGTGTTATCGTTCGGAAACTGCACCCAAATTAGCCCCAGCAGCCTTACCTTTGCATGTGGAACACAGGTGTCACAGCTTTTGTACGCATGGCAGGCTTAAAAGAGAGAGAAAGAGAAAAGTTACTAATGTTAGCCGAGAGGAATAAAAAGCCGTGACAGCAGTGCTAGTAGGTCAACACCAGGAGACCAGCAGCCAGCTGCGGCTGCAGGCAAATTCAACCGTGGCGTATTTATAAATACTATATCACAGAAGTTTAATGATATTATAATTATAATGCGAAACTGTACCTTTGGCAATAGAAATGACCACTTTAACGTTAACTTTACTGCTTTTCAAAGGAACATTCAACTTACGAGTTGGTGGTGCTGGTGTTTGGCATTGCCCCTGGCTAACAAAGCTAACACACAGCACAACGGCACAAAAAAACACCGAAGTGGTCAGTGTTTGTCTCTCGGTTGTAAAAGACATGGTTAAAACCATAGAACAGCCGGCAAGTCTTAAAATAGAGAATATCTCCTCGTCGAGAGCAGACGCTTGCCTCTATTAGACTCCGTTACTCTCGCTTCAGCCTACTGCTTCTGTTTTGCCTTGAACGCACTCACGGATGTGTATCTACTGCTGTCACTTCCTGGGTGTCTAGGGTTAGCGCGTTTGGTAAAATCTTGACAGCCCGGGCGGGAGGAGTTATGTTTTTAACACAAGACACAAATGACCGCCCTCTTACTTTATATTGAACACGCTATTGAAACGCAGATTAAAAGAGACGTTTTTTCTTTGACCTCTGATCTGACTTATTCGGCATCTGTTCAGCAAAAACTCAAAGCACCGTAACAAGATGCTTAAGCACTTCTACATGATGAGAGGCGCACTCATTCTCTCGAATTTGTGTGTTAAACTGTCAAAATACTGAATAACAATGGGATTATTATTTCAATACGTAAAATAGACACACTTTCTTTATTGAGAACATTTTAAAAGACAGCTGAGAATTCAGAACCTATTCTTGTTTTCAGTAATGTGGGTTGGAGCTGTGATTTGTCCGAAGGAAAAGAACGAATAAAGCGAAGATGAGAAAAGATAAGATATAAAATAAGATAACTTTATTGATCCTATGCCGGGAAAATACAGACAGCAGTAATAGCAATAATAAAGATGAAAGAAGGAGCTGTAGAAAAGAATAAAAATAAAAATCATTGGATAATAAAAATACAGTGTTTTATACTATTGCACTGTATATATAACACAGAAGAAATTACAATATAAGCACAGTAAAAAAATAAATAAATAAATACCGCACAGGATAATTGCACGGATGTAGTGGATATTTGCAAAAGGTGTAAATTAAAATTTTCTTACAATACACAAAATGTGTTATTTTCAGTTTTACTGTAAGTAATTTGACAGTTTCACTGTTTTGAATATCATTAACTTTTTCCGTGACCCTTTTCTTGATGACTTTGTCAGATGGTACAGTATGAGAATGCCTTTCTATACCAAAAATAAAAGCTATTGTTGATTTTTAAAGTGAATCTTGTGGCCCACCAACCCACATGTGACTGACTGAATTTGGGAGAGGTTACACCTATTTAGTTGCTATCACTGAGAACAACTTGTGTTTTAGAGAAAACATATCCATATATTCAGAGAGTAAGAGAGTCTTGAGTTTGGTATTTTTCCCTGCCACACCGCTGCAGAATGATGAGCTGCTATTACTGCTTACCAGTTTTTATCTGCCACGGCAACCACATCGTTCCATGTAATTTTGATGAAGAGTGAACTGCGAAGCTTTAGACACCCTGGGTGATCAGTAGAAGTAGGTGTCAGCATAATGTCACACAAGCTCTGGCTTTCTACTCAGCGGGAACTACAAAGAAGTCAAGAATGCATTTGATGACCCCATCTGTCTGTTTGTTGATTGGCTGTTTGGCAGGTATTGCACAAGCTCCTGTTATTCTATGTTCTCTACAAGTTAATGGAAACGATGAAGGCATGTGTTCTTCTTGAACATGATTCCAGTTCAGTCGAGCCTGAACATGCTCTGTCACTGACCTTGGTGGGGATGATCCATCCGCATCACCACCTTACTCCAAATCTGGACACATGGAAAGGAAGGGACGGAAGTGAAAGAGAAGGAGACTTGCTCATATCATCATAAAAGTATCCTATCACAAAAACAGTCAATCACACCAAAACATAATGCAACAAACCTGCTTATATCTGACAGTGTATTCTGGTTTTCCATGAAGACCAGTTCTAATCATATCTATAGAGTTCTGAGAGTCTGAGAGGTTGTAGTGAGTAAAAACGAGTATTTAAATGTGCTAATATTGTCCAGTGACCATAAACTGGCAAAGCAACACACGCCACATTCACCCATTCACACACACACTGATGACACAGCATTTGGAGCAATCTAGGGTTCAGTATCTCGTGAAGGACACTTTGACACTTTGCGGACTGTCCAGGGATTGAATGTGTATGATAAAATGGAGAATTGTCATGTTTGGGATGTCTTTACCTCTTCAGAGTCATTGAATGCTTCAGTAAGTAATATCCACAGTTTATGTGCAAGATTGCAATATTTGCAGTTGTGAAAATCAGACTTCTGCTTTTGTTTTTGGGTTGTAATAAGGCATCTTCGGCCTTTTATGCAGTGCACAAACTAGAGACATCGCAGTTCTACCTACAGTGCCTGAAACACATTTTCTAGATTTTCTACATATTAGAATAAGTGGTGCAGGCTCTGCACCCTCCCACTAATACTACACTGACCCAAATCACTGGTATGAAAAGGAGGACCTAGTCACTGTCATTCTTGAAGGCTGGGTTGAAACAGATGACAGGTTGGCCAGATCTGCTCTTGTCCTGGTGTTTGTCCTGCAGTGATAAGATAAGATATGATAAAATAAGACTGTATTAATCCCCAGCTGGGGAAATTCGAGTGTTACAGGCAGCAGGAAATGGACGTCTGATCTTCATCTGGTTCAAAGAACATCCAGCTTGTAGGTAGTGGCTGCACAAAAGTGTTGGACTTTAAGAACAATAAGAAAAGCAAGTCTTTCTCAAGTGAGCACCAAACAGGATGGCATATGTAGCAGAGGAAAGCTCCCCATCGTTCATCCTATCCATCATTTCACTCGTTTTATGAGCAAGGACCACACCATCAACAAGAAGCATTGAGCAATTTATTTTAACAACTTATTCAAGGAAACGATTATGTGCGAGGCTTGGCACTCCCTTGTAGTTCATCTGCTTGCTGTCTTGTCTTCTCTTGTGGGGAAGCTTCAGTAGGGAATCTGCTGTAGCCCCCGAGCATGACGGACCCCCTCAGGACTCTACAGCGGGGATAAGAGGAAGAAAGGAGAGGAGAGGACAGAGGGAGGCAGAACATGGGAGCAAAAGAGGAGGAGAGGGTTAGAATTATTAGGTATTTATAGGAAAGTTTTAGGAGGCATGGTTGAGGTGTGGTCCTGTTCCTGAAACTCTGCTACCTTCAATACGAACTGAAACAATCATCTTGGCTGGTTGCAATACAGTTCAGATGAAAGTGGGTGTGAAAGAATACTGCTCTTCCTTCACCTCTCGGCAAGGTGAACAATAACTCACTGATGTACTCGAAGAAAATGATCCTTTTTTAGTGTTTTCATCAGACCTGTCAACCGTCCCATTTCTACCCCTCTCTCCTGCTGTCCTCCTATTTTAAAATATTTTCCTGTAAATCTCCTGTATAGGGTTGGCTCTGATGTTGACATAACCACCTATTCCCCTCTGGTACAGCAGCTGACAGTATGTATAACATTAGCTGTAACATGGAGTGACGAGAAGTCATTCACCCAAACTGCACCCATGAATAAAAGAAGAAGAAGAAGAAGAAGAAGAAGAAGAAGGATGAACGTACCAGGCAAAAAGTCTAAAAGTTTGAGCAAGTATCTCACCAAATGCAAGGAGGCTTATATGTACGTCAGTGAAATTCATGCTTTTGGTAAAATATGATACATGGATTACAAGTAGTCCAGAAATATGTTCACAGCATTTCAGCATTTTTTTTAAAGCCAGTGGCTGCCACGTGGTGATTTTCGCATTGTGTGTACCCTTATAAGGTCTATGTGAACAGTGGGGAGGGTGGTGGGACAGCGCGGGGCGGGGTGCCAGGAAATTTACCAGATTTTTAAATCCCAGTGTTGACAGGGATGATTTTCGTATTTCCATCCATCCATTATCTATCCATTATCTATACACCGCTGAATCCTTTGCAGGGTCACGGGGGGGCTGGAGCCTATCCCAGCCGTCTCTCGAGCGAAGGCAGGGGACACCCTGGGCAGGTCGCCAGCCTACCACAGGGCTACATATACAGACAAACAACCACGCACACCGCTCATTCACACCTATGGACAATTTAGAGTTATCAATTAACCTCAGCATGTTTTTGGACTGTGGGAGTAAACTAAAATAAACAAAACCGTGACACACTTTCACATTACATTCTATTTACACTTCCAACAGACAGAGAAACCATCATTCAGAGTTTTGTTTGTGTCCACCTAATGAATGTAGGTCCAATACTCAACCTAGTTTTACCTCTGATTTGGTCTCCACCATCTCCTGAAAACCATATCTGGCACTTTAGCTGCTAATAGCTGCTTTTGTGCCCCAGCAGTGTTTACTTATTTAAACGTATGCCCTCAAGTTAACTTATGCAAGGGATTTAATATATAAGTGATAATATAAGTTAACATACTTATTTTAAACCAAAACATCTTTTCATGAGACCAAAAAAGACGTTTTGCTGGTTAAACCATGTGATTATTATTGTTACCGTAACGATGAAACAACCATAAGTCACCTGACTTCATCCTCTCCTAAAATTCAGAAAATGCGGACGGCAATAAATGACACACGAAAAGCTTAAAATGTGTCAGCATGACACGCAAAATGTCCTTAAGCATGGCATGCTGTTCATGCACCATCCCATGACGTTAAAAACATTTTGATGAGGAACAAAACAACAACAACCCCTGGAGGCCACAAGGTTAATCACTACACACAGAAGTGTGTTAAGTTTTGGTAGCTCAACAGAACCCAAAAGCAGGACGCTCAGGCAGCTTGATGAAACAAAGAAGGAGTTTTTAATAACACAAAAGCCGATTCCACGAACACAGAACAGGCAGGAACAAAAACTGCGGGAGCAGGAGTAATCCAAAAAAGACAGGAGAAGTTCAGATTACTATACTAGTATCTGACACTGGGATGACACAAGCAAACCAGGCAGGAAGGCCGACAAGAAACTTGAACCATGAACACAGACGACCTGACAACAGACCAAGGCAAAAATCACTGACTAACACAACAGAGGAAAGACCAACAAGGGACAGGTGAAACTAATCCAAACCCTTTCAAAATAAAACAGGAAATAACTCAAACCCAAAACCATGTGGTGGATGGAATGAAGTGAAAATGTTTGCCATGTCAGTATTGGTAAGGCTAGCACAGCCTGCAGCTATGTTCTCCTTGATGGTGGCCATACGCTCGTGGAGGGTGCAAAATAAGTTTCTTTTATGTTGGCAGATTAAGAGTAAATCTTTCATTTTTCTTCCCTATAGATCAAAACATTTTTTGAAAATAAAGTGTTTGCCCTACAGAAGGATGAGTCATTTTTTCACCGACTGCCTATATGAAGCCACAAATCTCTGCTAATCAGCAGCCTCCATTTGAAAATATCGTGATCGACCTGATCTGCCTTTAAAAAGCCACATCTGTGAATTTCCACTGCATCGTCACATGCCTCAATTTGATTTTCAAATGTGTGCTAACACGCGGACAGCCTCAGTCAGCTTTACTGTTCACCTTCTGCAAACCTGATGTGACAGCTTGAGATTTTCCAAAAGCTCAGGCATGTTTTAATGGTCCTAATTGCCCTTTATTGTCGTCTGCTCTGGCCTTTTTTCTCTCTGTGCTGCTCATCAGAAAGGCTGATCAGAGGCAGATAATGAGGGCTATCCGAATGACTGAGTGCAACGCAGAACTGTCTGTCTGGATGATATCACCTTTCCACAGAGGCACAAACGTCTGTCATTTTGAAGACACTCTAATTCAAGGCTAGGGATTATCTAGAAAACATAATTTTAGTGAAAGAAAAGATTTCATGTTATATATATGTGTGTGTGTGTGTGTGTGTGTGTGTGTGTGTGTGTGTGTGTGTGTGTGTTTGATGACAGAAAGCCTCCTGTGTTTGAAGAGGAATGTGACTCTCTCCTGGAAAATCTGAGACAAATTGCTGTGGCCAAACTAAAATAGTGAAACCATGCAGAGGTCCTCGTGCAAGGCTAATTAGACCTCTAAGCTCTGTCCAAAGTCATCCCAGTGTTCACTCATTCACTGCAACCTACAGCACAGACACTTAACTGTGTGATCGGTAAACCCTGCATCCAAAAAAGCCAGTCCTGATGTGAGCAAACTCCAGAAACAGGTGCAATAACAGGAAAGAGAGGGAGCTGTCAATCAAGCACGGTCTGTACAAGAGGTCTCATCAGGCAGCTTCAGTGAAAACACTGGACTGCAGGTGTGTAAGGGTTTATTTCTCAGAGGTTCGATCACACAGTCCAGTCCTAACATGTTGTGAGAGTCATTCCCAAAAACCAACAAACAAAAAGCTCGTATTTGGGGTTTTAACCAAGTTTTCAAGTCAGCTTAGATAAACCTGACATAAAATAAAATGCTAAATTAATATCCGACTGGGGGTGTGGTGTGCACCATGTTTTTTCGATAACTTGTCCCTTTGTTTTTTTGTTATTTTTTTTTGACATTGCAATGGTGTATGGAGCGGTAATGACGCGTTTTTTTATTTTTTTTTCATTTTCTGGGTTCCCCTAGTTTCTCCGCCAACACTGTATTGTTGTTTCATCTGCTGATTTGCAACAGCAGGACTTGAAGCTCTACAAAACATGTTTTTTTCCAGTCCAGAAAAAAGTTGGGATGCTGTGTAAAACAAAATGCAATCATTTGCAAATAGACTGTGTTTATTAACAACGGTCTTAAAAGTGTTCCTGAGCCCATGCAGTAACATCCTTTATACAATCATGTGTTCACAAAGTGGTGAACCTCGCTTGTGAACTAGTGAGCCTTTCATACCTCATCATGATAATATCAACCTTCTTACCTGTGGAATGCTCCAAACTGGTGTTTTTGGAGGATTTTGAGGTTTCTGATGAGGTAAAACATTAAATATGTTGTCTTTGTGCTGTTTTCAATTGAGTATATGAGGATCAGCAAATGATCACATTCGGTTTTCTTTATATTTTACAGTGTCCCATCTTGTTTTTTTATCAGTGTTTAATTTTGTCTGAATATGAACTGGCCATAAATAAGGCGATGACTGAAATCCAATGAACAAGTATGATTTAAATCAACAACTATCCTATCAAGAACAGGTAAACACGAGCATTTGAGCAAGCTTTCAGTGCCAGCTTTTGGCACTTGACAGTTTTCAGTATTTGTTGCTGTGGCCACCTTTCAGTCAGTACTCAACAGGTATGGAGGCTCAATATCCGGCCCTGCTTTTATATGAAAGTGTTGTCTAGGAATCTGTATCACTGCTGGGCTCCACAAACTCATATCAGTTCAAGCTTACTGCCTGTGTGTTTGAGGAAAAGTGTCTTTGGTCCAGCCAGGAGGCTAACCTAATGATATCACTTCACTCCTAACAACATACCTGGATGAAAAAAAAAACCAAAAAAACTGTTTTTATATCAAGTCAGCGAAGCATGCCTGTGGGTATCTATGATACAACTGGTGTGGCCTCCATAATGTTCCATCATAAGGAGTTCTCCACAGTTATCCCTCCAGGTGCCCTGAAAAAACAGGGATTGTTTGTGCTGCTGCTCAGTGCACAGATCAGCCTGCAGCTGACCGGGCAGGACAAGGTCAGAACTCATGGAGCCAACACAATGATTATGATCTAGTTATTGTTTAAGAAAATATAAAATAATGGAAAGGATTTTTGATACTGGCAAAAACAGTATAACTGATAATGAAACCTTTTCATTTTCAGGTTCAAAATTTCACTGAACTGTGAGCTGAGAAAACAACCACATGATGTCGACGAGTCCAGTCAGTAGCTGTTCTGGTGCTTTCAGATATATCATAACGTTGTCATGGATTTTCAGATTTCCATTTGTCTGAACACTTGGGAATTAGTTTAAATGTTTTATTTATTAAAAATAAAATCAATTGCTTTACTTAAGTTACTTTAGAATTTTGGTTCACTTTATACAAACTGAGCCAGAGCTGAATTTCAAGTGTTAGATGACTTTTCTGAGTTTGCCAAATAGCTATCTTTGAGCAAAGCTCATCCTTAGTGCCGTCTCATGTGAGCCCCCAGAACAGCTTTATGTTTCCTCTCATAGCTTCTTCATGTGTGTACAATTGTACTGGAGGGATAAGCAGCATTCCTCTAAAACATACTCCCTCATTTAATGTTTTGATGATGTTGTCTGACATGCTGCTCCAAAACCTGCCATAGCTGTTTAGTTGGACTAAAGCATATGATTCACATTATTTTCATACTCATCAAGGCCTGCAGTGGTCTTGTGACCTGTGTGGGAAGATCTGCCTTCATTATGTTTCTTAATTATTTTTCAATATGCAAGCTCTTATAGAGCTTTTGCTGATTTTGAACTTGCAATACCTCAAATTCACCACAAGGTGGTGGTAGAGGCCTGCAGAAGGCAGCCAGTTTTCAGCAATGATCATGCAGAGGCAGGCGATGATTCAGTGGGAGGACAGGGACCGAGTGCAGATCAATTGAAGCATCTATTATTAGTTCCTCTAACATGCTCCTGGCTTAGACCAGTGCTTCAACCATCATTTCATATCGTTTCACAGGTTAGAATGATGCTCACCTTTCTTTAGAAATCCACCAATTCACCTGTAGAGTGTATTCTCAGGCTGCCTCTGTTGAACACAGCACATGGAACAAAGCCAGCATGCAGTACCTAAGAATCAGTATAATAATACCTCTAAACATGTTGAATTGAGGTATTTAGCTTTCCATTATCTTTGAAGGACATTTGTAAGGGAGTGCTTCCTTACTGATTACTTTCTAATGTCTTGACTATGAATCCAGCTCAGGTATCATACAAAAAACTTTGTTCTGTTTTGTTATTTTGCGCATTTCATTGGCTCAAACCTGAGGTCACGCCATGCTCACTTTCATTCCAGTTCCCTGCTGGATTCTTCAGCGCTGCATCTTATTCCCTCACTCCCATGTCTTGCTTTAATTAATTCTCCTTATTATGTTCCCCAGTAGGGAGTCAGCTGTTTCTCGAAATTCTGTTTAACCAATTTCAATTGTGATTTTCTTTTCGACAACAACAAGTTAACAGGTGCCCAGCACAGTGGGCAAATCACACGGAGGCACCATTTTCAGTCGCAAAACAAACATCTTAGAGTTTGTGTGGTAAAATGAAGTGCGATGGAAGGAAAACTGGGGATTATTCTCGATCCAGAGCGCTCATTCAGGTGCAGGTACACAGGATTCATTTGATACATGAGTCTGTCAGGCACAAGATTATGATCCAGCACACAATCCAACACAGTTTCCGAAAGCCAGCCGCTCCTCAGCACGCCGTGGAAACTGCCAACTATACATCAAGGGCTTAAGAGTGTTCCCTGATTTGAGTCTCAGAGATATTCTTTACACAGGAAATTATTAGCCATCCCACACCAAACCCCGACTAAGCCGTCTGTCTGACCTACGGCTCTCCACTGGGCTCAATCCAAAGTCTTTCAGGGACCGCTTCCTTTAAAATTTGCATTTCTTGACTAAATGTTTCAGTTTGAGGGATGGAAAGAAGGAAGGATAACCACGGCTGTCCTGTTCAAAAGGTTCTTAGAGTTGTGGCAAAGGAATTTGATTAACTTAATTTTGGAGGACAGGAATGATTTATCCAATATTTGGAATCAAAAACATCATGGCGCCCCATTGGCAGAATGACGGCATTTGTCGGGAACAACTGTTGTCATGGTTAAAAGAAATCAGCACTGACTGTCGGTAGGAATTGAGAAATGAACTGCAGTCGTGTTGGTGTCCACCTCATGAATATTCGCTCTCCATTGAGCTCTGTTTTGGTCTCCACAATTCCTCTAGTCGCTGACTGTGTCCGCCTGCTGCTCGGTGCTAAGCAGGTCTCGTTCTCAAGTCGTTCTCTGAAAGCAGCTGCCTGCTGCAGATGAATATGATGCTACGAGAGCACTAAGAGTGAAATTAAACGGTTAAGTTGTGGGCAAGACGGCTAAACAGTGAACTGAAAGTCACAGCTCTTTGAAGCCAAGCAAAGCTGCTGATTCAGGTGATAATTCTGTATCTTCATCACCATGAGCAACCCTTTTCACATTCTCATTTGATACATGTTATGATTATGGTGAGAGTTTGGGAGGTACAATATTCCTTTCTAAAGTTTGGAGATTTACAATTTGCGAGCATGTAGAGTTCATCTACAGCGTCATAATGATAATATGCTTTTTCCCTTTTTCTGGAGGGACTTTTTCCTTATCCGAATTGAGGGTTCGAGGCTGTCATATGTTGTACAGATTGTAAAGTCCCTTGAGGCAAATTTGTGATTAGTGATACTGGGTTATACGCTGAAAATATAATTGAGTTGAGGCGCTGCTCTGTAACAACAATGCTGTAGCATCGTCTCCCTCAGGCTCATCTTTGTTCATACAGTAGCTGGATGTTAGCATGAAACACATCAGGCTTTATCCCTCTTTACATGTGTTTTCATCTGTCTTGCAACTCCTCGTCTGGGCAAATCATACTTTTATGTGAAAATGAGGAGAGAGTACGTGCGTGTGTGTGGATGTGTGGCGCTAACTCGCTGAGGTCAGTAAAGGGGTGTAATAGAGAAACAAAAGCTTGATAATGGCTCATCCCGAGACCTCCAGAGTCTGCAGCAGATTCCCCAGTCCACAGTCATCAGCATGCACCCCACGTGACACCTCCCTCTCTCTCAATCTTTCTCCCCCTCTCCTTTTTCTCCTCCCTCCTCTCCTGCTGTGTGTCTCCCTCTCTCTACTTCTCCTCTGGCTCAGTGGTGTGTTTCCAAGAGATAAGACCCTTGCTCATTTCACACATGAGCAGAGTGGAGTTGGGTAAGGCTCTCTGCGTGTGTGTCTGTGTGTGTGTGTGTGCATGCGTGTTCATTGTGTGTGCGTATATATACCTGTGTTTGTGTCTGCATGTGTGTGTGTGGGTGTGTGCGTTTGAGTTTGCACGCTAATGTATGCGTTGAAGGTTAGAGAAAAAGAGAGCAAGTACAGACTCTGACTCCAAGTTTTCTCCACTTGCTGCTTCTTTACTTCAGCTTTTCGAGGCGTTGATTCGTCTATCCTCCAGAACTGTCTGACAGAGGGTGAAAGCAACATTCATTTTACTGTTAAACTCTCAATTTTCACTTTACTAAATTTAGAACTAATAGCCAAATTATACAGCACCATTTCCTACTGAAACGTGCAAACATAACTTATCAAATATGCTGTTTTGAGAAACATTGTAGTTTTAAGTCGTTAGGTCAACCCAACCTACAAAAACACGAGGGACTGCCCAGACTGCCAAGTCCATTAAGCATTAATAGCACAGCTGTGCTTTGAGCCAAATGCTAACATGCCATAGCCTGTTGCTAATTAATCCTAAACATGAACTACAGCTGAGGCTGATTGGAATTGTTTTGCAAGTTTTGCCCAAATTAAACGTTTGACCTGATAATGACGCTAGATGAAAAGTCAGATGATCATCATTGTTACTAATGTACATGTTTTAAGCCAGACCATGATGTTTTTAAAAGTGGTTTTGGTGCCTTAACCCAATAAAGTAGTTTTGGCGCGACTGTTTCACAACATTAACCATGTGCTGTATAATTATTATTGCTAGGTTGACTGCAGAGCCCTGTAAAACAAAAAAGGCGCCACAGGGTCTTGACAAAGCGTCCTTATGTGACGAGAATGTGTTGCAACAACAGACTGGCATTGCCATCCCTAGAGCCATGCCGCTAGCATAGCTAAACCTCTCTCATCCATAAGCTGTTCATTATAGCTTTGATAGACTTCCTGGTAGAGATCCAGGAACAGCAAATTGCAACAAAATACAGTACAGATATTCTCAGTAGAAGATGAATACTATCGACTGTGGTGATCCCCTGACTTCTCTAGCAGCATCATGAGTTTGACCTTTGTGGTTTTGAGCGAAATGGTGCAACAACTATTGAATGGATTGCAATTAAATTTGGTACAGACATTCATGTTTCCCTCATGATGAATAGAAACTTTGGTGATATTTGGACTTTTCATTTTGTACCATCATCATGTCAAAATTTCAATTTGTCCAACACATTGGTTTCTAATGAAAGCTAAAACCTCTTGTACAAGTGAGACCATGCCAAGGCAGGGTCAAATAACTGCGTCATGCACATAAACAGGACAACAACATCAGATCACAACAATAAAGAATCATTGCATAATATAGTGCAATAAGTGTTTGTTAGTTGAAAAATTGCAGCTGGTAGTGACAACTTCAGTATTCTGAGTTTAAAATCATTTAAAGAGACAAAGGTCTCAAGTTTGATATTGGCCTGCAGATTGCTCCAGGACCAAGGACCATAATAGAGAAGACATGCTTTGCCAGACTGCCATACTCTGACAGAATACACCTTAAACTGAAGCCCTGTGTGTGACATAAGATTGTGACTGCTTTGGAAAAATAAAAACCTGTCTTAAGTGGGTAGGAGATTTGCCTGAGATAAACATACCAGTACTGCAGCCTTTGTAGCTTGAGGGATGACCATCTCACCATGCTGTTTAAGGTACAGTGATGGATCCTAAATCTAGAATTAGTGACATGACTTGTGGCTAAAAGGTACAGGGAGTTGAGTTTGGACGATGTGGACGGTGAGGCAAATCTATTGATACTACCACCATAGCCAGTCTGGGTCGGAAAGAGGTCAGTAAGTGTTTTCTTGATGCCATGAAAAAACTTTTAATTTTTTTAGACTTCTGTCCAGCCAATTTTGCAGGTATTTGTAATTATAAATGGTTTGAAGAGAAGCACCATCAAGAGTATTGATAAAAAGGTTTGGAACCTTTGTTCACCCAATGGAAAAAAATCATACTTTTAGTTTTGGTTGGGTTTCAAAGCAATTTCAGATCTGAGAGTGCTTACTGCAGATAATAAAATCAGTATGTGGATTTGACAAGGCGCAGCAATACAAGACTGCATCATCTGCATACAGAAGGTACTCACAGAATATGAATTTATTACAAATTTTGTTTATTTAAACTATAAACAGCGGGGTCCTAGAACTGATCCTTGTGGAACAACCTTCACAAATGACATTACTGTATTTGTGCTTCATGCTAAGCAGCAAATGTTAGCATGCTAACACCCTAAACTAAGATGTTGAACATGGTAAACAGCACACCTGTTTAAAAACCAGCATTAAGCTCAAAGCACAGCCTTGCTTAAAGGAATTGCTTTGTGGCTGTTGACTCATTATCTTAAAGGTTGCTAAGACGATTGCTCACCAGGTGAGTACGTATTTTCATCATTATTCCTGGGAGAAATTTAAAAAATGTCTAATTGACACATTTGAGATGGATGTCCAGGACATGACACACAAGACAGTTCTTGAATGGGAGCTAGTAAATCTCTATGGTTCAGAAGACCATGTACTTTGTTGGTATGGTTACCATTCAACACTATAAATCCTATTATCCTGCTGTACTAAAAACAAAGAGCAGGCAGTCGCACTGAAGTTAAACTTACAGCTTCTTTTAAGTAGATAAAGGTTTTTGGAGGTAAAGACCTTTATAATGTAAACAGCACCTCTGCCAGAGGTTTAATTGACATTAATTTAGGGAATAAACAACATCTCTGTGCTGTAATTTGTTTCCACCAAGCCCTTAAACAATGCTTTCCTCTCTCGCATTTATCTGTTCCATTGCTTCCTGTGTGATTCAGAGTAATGGTGAAAAATGACTTACCTCGCAGTTAACTGGCCTCATCAGGGACTGCGAGAGGACACCGAAAGACGACACATGAAGAGAGTTATCCATGCAAATACAAGCTAATGAAGAGTTTGCTTCATCCTCAGAGGAGCTCCTTTGTCTCTGCTACTCAAGCTTCTCTGAGAGTAGTTTGGCGGGAGGACAGCGCTCACAGCAGTGTTCATTTGCCCAGACAGTCGAGTCCTTGGGGAGCAAAGAGGAGGCGTCACTGCAGAGGAGCCCTCGGACAGATTTGAGTGGTCCGCTTGGCCTGCGCTACAGTTAGCTGTCTCATTCTTGGCTCACCTGTATTGGGCCGCATCGACCCTCGCTGTCAAAGCTGGCAGAGGTGTTTGGAAAATGCCTGTCTTATGCGCTAGCATCTGGTAGCTTCATTTATTTTCAGCCTTTTTGGATCGGGCATGTGTCCTATGTTATACAATATGCTTTGCATCATTTCTTGAGTTTTAAAATTTAATTGTGGTTATCTTTTAAAACAACATTGACTCACTAACAGTATTAACTACGAATTAATATGTTAAGATTAAGAAACTCGACACCAGAACATGAATAGACTTGTCCCTTGCATTTAGCCAAACATAACCCAAAATATTTTAATACAGATGTATGATTATCACATTTCCTTAGAAATAGAGTTTTGCAGTGTGTTTTAGTGGACATTTTTTCAGATTTAATTTAATTTCTTTTTAAGTAAAATCTGATTTCAATAAAAATACAAATGGCAATGTTCAAATGGCACAAATAGAATTTCCTGCCATATATGGAAGTACAACATAAAACTGTCAATTTCACAAGGATGAATTATAAGTGGAAAAAGAATGATGAATACTTGGAATTAAAAAGTTATTCTCATGCCAATCTTGTTGCAGATCTCCATGTTCTTGACACCTCACGCTGTGAATAGTCTGGCCTGGCCCATTTCCTGGTTATTGTTGTGATATTCTATAGCACAAGACTGTGAAATTGCTTTGGTTCCATTCTTTTTAGCAGATGTGTAAAATAATCCATATGGAAAGCATATACTGAGGAGAACGTCCAAATATAGGAATTAGATAAGGAAAATGACAGTAAAAGAAAGCCTAAATTTAACCTAGGAAAAGTAAAAAGATACAGTAGTGCTGCTTCCAGTCTCACAGCCCTATAGGCTAATACCTCCAGATAATGCAGTGTTGCCCAGAGTCTGAACCCTGTGCCTAGGTAACACAGAGGCTAGGCTTGGCAAACCTTATTTCTTTAAGCAGACATCAAGTTTGAAGCCAATTTGTATGCAACTTAAGTGCGATCTTAGTGTGAGCTTCAAACTCAAGTTGCCCTCCCAGTCAGAGCGGGTAGAGTCGTCACTGGTGGGTGGACACCAGGTCTCACTGAGCACCTGACACTTTCCTGACAAACATAAACTTGTCTCGCCCAGGGCTGAAGCAGAATATAGCAATCCAATCTTGGGTTATATTAAGATGTTCCAATGTACTTATTACAGAAGTACCACACTGAGGCCTGTCTCCTCTAAGCTTGGGAAGAGGAATATAGTGCATATCAGTGCAATCATACACCCACGGTGAGTTATATTAAACCTATGTGGTTAGTGTCAAATAATACTTTTCAGCAGCTCTGTGCCAACTGTTAACGCTGCCTCCTCTCCTGAGAGGATATAATATTACCCTTCCATTTCGTAATTATGTCACTTATATGAAAATCATGAAATAAATCATAATGACTTGTTTTAAAAGCCTCACTGTATATTCCACATGTCGAAGGATAATGATAGTTATTCCGAACTGGCCCTTATTTTTTCTTCTCTTTTCTGGGTTTTGCTTAAATATCTGTTGATCTTGTTAAAAGGACATATTTATTGTGCAGCTGTTGCTGTATGCTCAAGTGCAGCACTACCAGCAAAGAAGCTGCACAGAGAAATACATGCGAAAATAGTCAATATACAGTCAATTGTCATGATGGTGAAAAATGGGTAAAGGACAAATATACCCAACAGATCATCTATTTATAGTCCTAAAACAGTGAGTGACTGAATGAACCAAACTAAACCTATTCCAGTGTGGGTCAGCCTGGCTCAGTCTGCGTTCACAGCTGTTTATAGTTTATTTAAACTATAAACAGCGGGGTCCTAGAACTGATCCTTGTGGAACAACCTTCACAAATGACATTACTGTATTTGTGCTTCATGCTAAGCAGCAAATGTTAGCATGCTAACACCCTAAACTAAGATGTTGAACATGGTAAACAGCACACCTGTTTAAAAACCAGCATTAAGCTCAAAGCACAGCCTTGCTTAAAGGAATTGCTTTGTGGCTGTTGACTCATTATCTTAAAGGTTGCTAAGACGATTGCTCACCAGGTGAGTACGTATTTTCATCATTATTCCTGGGAGAAATTTAAAAAATGTCTAATTGACACATTTGAGATGGATGTCCAGGACATGACACACAAGACAGTTCTTGAATGGGAGCTAGTAAATCTCTATGGTTCAGAAGACCATGTACTTTGTTGGTATGGTTACCATTCAACACTATAAATCCTATTATCCTGCTGTACTAAAAACAAAGAGCAGGCAGTCGCACTGAAGTTAAACTTACAGCTTCTTTTAAGTAGATAAAGGTTTTTGGAGGTAAAGACCTTTATAATGTAAACAGCACCTCTGCCAGAGGTTTAATTGACATTAATTTAGGGAATAAACAACATCTCTGTGCTGTAATTTGTTTCCACCAAGCCCTTAAACAATGCTTTCCTCTCTCGCATTTATCTGTTCCATTGCTTCCTGTGTGATTCAGAGTAATGGTGAAAAATGACTTACCTCGCAGTTAACTGGCCTCATCAGGGACTGCGAGAGGACACCGAAAGACGACACATGAAGAGAGTTATCCATGCAAATACAAGCTAATGAAGAGTTTGCTTCATCCTCAGAGGAGCTCCTTTGTCTCTGCTACTCAAGCTTCTCTGAGAGTAGTTTGGCGGGAGGACAGCGCTCACAGCAGTGTTCATTTGCCCAGACAGTCGAGTCCTTGGGGAGCAAAGAGGAGGCGTCACTGCAGAGGAGCCCTCGGACAGATTTGAGTGGTCCGCTTGGCCTGCGCTACAGTTAGCTGTCTCATTCTTGGCTCACCTGTATTGGGCCGCATCGACCCTCGCTGTCAAAGCTGGCAGAGGTGTTTGGAAAATGCCTGTCTTATGCGCTAGCATCTGGTAGCTTCATTTATTTTCAGCCTTTTTGGATCGGGCATGTGTCCTATGTTATACAATATGCTTTGCATCATTTCTTGAGTTTTAAAATTTAATTGTGGTTATCTTTTAAAACAACATTGACTCACTAACAGTATTAACTACGAATTAATATGTTAAGATTAAGAAACTCGACACCAGAACATGAATAGACTTGTCCCTTGCATTTAGCCAAACATAACCCAAAATATTTTAATACAGATGTATGATTATCACATTTCCTTAGAAATAGAGTTTTGCAGTGTGTTTTAGTGGACATTTTTTCAGATTTAATTTAATTTCTTTTTAAGTAAAATCTGATTTCAATAAAAATACAAATGGCAATGTTCAAATGGCACAAATAGAATTTCCTGCCATATATGGAAGTACAACATAAAACTGTCAATTTCACAAGGATGAATTATAAGTGGAAAAAGAATGATGAATACTTGGAATTAAAAAGTTATTCTCATGCCAATCTTGTTGCAGATCTCCATGTTCTTGACACCTCACGCTGTGAATAGTCTGGCCTGGCCCATTTCCTGGTTATTGTTGTGATATTCTATAGCACAAGACTGTGAAATTGCTTTGGTTCCATTCTTTTTAGCAGATGTGTAAAATAATCCATATGGAAAGCATATACTGAGGAGAACGTCCAAATATAGGAATTAGATAAGGAAAATGACAGTAAAAGAAAGCCTAAATTTAACCTAGGAAAAGTAAAAAGATACAGTAGTGCTGCTTCCAGTCTCACAGCCCTATAGGCTAATACCTCCAGATAATGCAGTGTTGCCCAGAGTCTGAACCCTGTGCCTAGGTAACACAGAGGCTAGGCTTGGCAAACCTTATTTCTTTAAGCAGACATCAAGTTTGAAGCCAATTTGTATGCAACTTAAGTGCGATCTTAGTGTGAGCTTCAAACTCAAGTTGCCCTCCCAGTCAGAGCGGGTAGAGTCGTCACTGGTGGGTGGACACCAGGTCTCACTGAGCACCTGACACTTTCCTGACAAACATAAACTTGTCTCGCCCAGGGCTGAAGCAGAATATAGCAATCCAATCTTGGGTTATATTAAGATGTTCCAATGTACTTATTACAGAAGTACCACACTGAGGCCTGTCTCCTCTAAGCTTGGGAAGAGGAATATAGTGCATATCAGTGCAATCATACACCCACGGTGAGTTATATTAAACCTATGTGGTTAGTGTCAAATAATACTTTTCAGCAGCTCTGTGCCAACTGTTAACGCTGCCTCCTCTCCTGAGAGGATATAATATTACCCTTCCATTTCGTAATTATGTCACTTATATGAAAATCATGAAATAAATCATAATGACTTGTTTTAAAAGCCTCACTGTATATTCCACATGTCGAAGGATAATGATAGTTATTCCGAACTGGCCCTTATTTTTTCTTCTCTTTTCTGGGTTTTGCTTAAATATCTGTTGATCTTGTTAAAAGGACATATTTATTGTGCAGCTGTTGCTGTATGCTCAAGTGCAGCACTACCAGCAAAGAAGCTGCACAGAGAAATACATGCGAAAATAGTCAATATACAGTCAATTGTCATGATGGTGAAAAATGGGTAAAGGACAAATATACCCAACAGATCATCTATTTATAGTCCTAAAACAGTGAGTGACTGAATGAACCAAACTAAACCTATTCCAGTGTGGGTCAGCCTGGCTCAGTCTGCGTTCACAGCTGGGAGATATAGTCATACAGTGTGTGGTGCTGCAGGGTTACAATGTTTGATTCAATTATTGAATTGTTAAAAGGAGAATATGTTGGACTTTATAGGTGGCCATAGACACAACTGTTTGCTAATTTGTTCACCACATTGTGTTTATAACTTGTTGTGCGGTGCCTTAGTGTACAAAATAATCAGTGAATGCAGGTTTAATGAGTTTTTGTGCACTGTTTGTGCAATATAATATACATGTTTACAAGAATTTAAAAATGAACATTAGGTTATATTTGACTTATGTCTGCGGTTTCTTAAGGGAACATTAGTTCAACCTGGTATTTATTCCATAAATGTGGCTACAGTGAGTCTGGGGGTTGGGCTAGCTTTCCACTCACTACCTCCGATTCAGGAGATTCAGGGAAATTAGGTTTTCAAAGAAACATTAATTTTTATTAATCATTTCAAACTCTTGTGTCTGAGCCCAAACCAAAGTAAACACAGAGAGCAGCTGTGTATGACCATGCTGGTTATAGCGATCCACACAGGGTCTTGTCAAGCATGCTGAGCTGTGGAGATTTATAACACTATTGGCCTTTCTTAGCCACTGATTAACTGATGTCATTGTCTTGATGCAGAACACAGCTCACGAGACGCTGGAAGTCTGTGGTGGTCACTCCAGGAGAGGACTTCTGGGTGGTCCGGCAGTACAAAAAGATGTTGTCACCACATCATCGCTACAATATTCTATTATAAACTGAAGAATAGCTGTGGGAAATGCACCAATCTCTTGTATGCCCAGCAAAGGGAGATGAGAAAACAAAAATATAGCTTTAATTGAGCCCTCTAAACTGCAAATGTAAATGCTTAAAACTTGCAATTTTCCACTCTTTATAAATGGGAGGGCTGAGCTCATTACAGTTTCCTCCGAGATAAGCTGTGGGCTGCTTATAAAAATTATATATTTTGAGGTTCAACTAATTCCATGTCGCTGAGGGAGTGCATACATACATTAGCAACTGAAGAGAATATTAACAGCAGGTCTCTAACTACTGGCCTTTGGCTCCATGTTGAGATTTGTTCTGATACTTTAAGGAACAACCAGCAAAGACTAATGAAAATGAATTAGCACTGTTTGATATAATGAGATGTAGTGACATGACATGCATCAAATGTTACTATGGCCCTCTGAGTATTCAGGCGTCCATGTGTTTGACTTTGACTTCAATTTCTGTTCACCTGAGTTGAGATGTTGTGATGGTGTTCATGAACTGCACACACATACATCAAGGACAGAAACATCTGCTTTTACAGATTTTGCCTTTGTTTTCAGACATTTGCTCCGTGAGAATTTCCCAATATGCATCACTGAGGCATCGCCATTAACAGAAGTGCAGTAATGGGGGCTGAGAGGATGTAATTAGAGTGGCAGAATATGAATTACTGACTCATAAATCATGTTAGTGGGCAGGCAATAATGCACACTAGTGAGGTGCCAACAAACAATGGCCTAATTACCCGCCAATTACCTGGTTAATAATGCTTTTCTAGGGCCAGTCTGTTGACCTGTCGCTAAGATGATGCTCACCACAATGAATCTGGAGGACAGCCAGTACCCACAGGCCGAGACTGCCTTGAAGAATATAACCAGTCTTCTGAAATCATTGCATTGCTTTACATGACAGAGCAGTTCAACATGATTTCATTTTTTAAAAACCATTACCTTCAAGCCATACAAACCCCTGAAGACTAAAAGTGAGTTAGTAGTGAGTTCATGAGTGTAACGTTTTGCCACAGCTTCATCTAGTGTACAGCTTCAGTGAAGACGACATAGTATGCACCCATTGGATTTCTGTATTTAATTCAAATTTTGAGGCATTTCTACTTTTTTGGAGTATTTGCATTTAATGGGACTTTATACTCAGGGTATACTCCAGTACAGTTCAGAGGTAAGGAATGATCATTTGTCACTTCATTTATTTGGCAGATACAATTATTAGATACATTACAAATACATTTATGATAATATAAAACCTGCTGCATTGCTATACATAAATACATAACAGCTACAAGATTAAAATGCAGCTTACATGTCGATGCATCATCAATAATATCCACTGGTATAAGATAGTGTTATTTAACACTTCTGCTGCACAGTGGGTACTTCAGCTTCAGCTTACTTTCAGTAGATTTAGCTGACAATGCTTCTATACCTTTACTTAAGTAAAACCACAGAACTTTTACTTGTCGTGGTGGAGTCTGACACTGTGATATTGTAGCTACACACATACTGTACACTGGGGGTTGAGTGTGGGGGGCCAGGAGGAGTTGAAGTGTTGACACTATTTGGGGTGAGCCTCCTACTTTCTCCTTCCACTGGTCTGTCTCGTCTTTGTATTGTCATGCTGTCCTTTTTGTGTGCTCGTCTGTTATGGCGAATCTATAATCAAATCTAATTAAAAAAACACAGGGCGGGACTGCTGGGTGCTTTCCATTCTGCTAATTATGCCTCCTCCTGTCCTGGCTCCTCCATCCATCGCCCCATGATCTGGAATTGACTGGAGTCTGTCATCAGGGAAGATGTTTCAATCTCTTAAATGGCGAGAGGAGGCTCCAGTCTGAGAACCACAGGTACAACAGACTTTTTTTTCCCCTCTGACTGGAAGATGATTAATCATTTCATCTGATGGAAGTGTGAAGCAAGTGGCCGCGCTGTTGTGGAAATAACTTCCCTGTAATACTGACAATACTGAATGATTTGTAAAACAAATGGCGACTCTAGAATTATTTATTCATCAAATGGGAATATTACATTTGTAGAATCTGTATCATGAATGAATCATGAATATTTTGTCTACTCCTCCTCCAAAGCCAAAAAGCTTTTCTGTTCTTTGCCTTTTCTTATTTTCCGTTTCGAGTGCCTCTCGGCTGATCCTGGGAAAATACACGGCTCTGAGAGGAGCCGAGATGCGACGTGAGGAGCCACGGTAGGCAAATTGAAAGCACCACGGGAGAGGACGGCTGGAGGAGCTGGGGCCAAGGCACTGCTGGTGGGCGTGCACATATCACTGGAGCTGCTTCCTGGACTCCAGGCAAAACCAACACCTCTTTAACTTTACTATTTTAATCACTACTTCATGCTATGGAGGAGATTTTCCACGTCTCATACAAACCCTTGTCACCTAGCACCCCATGGTGATCTTACCCCTACACTGTCCAGCTGCTGCTTTTACCGATACATGAATCAACCACCCAGAGCTTCATTTCATGTTGTTGTTTAAAATGCAATGCTGGCGTAATATCATGCTTTACGTATGTGGTGTACTGTTTTTCTTTTGACATATGCCACGCAGTTGAATCTGTTTTGGGGTTTAATGTATGCGGGTGAGGAGGCTGGAGAGATCGTTGTCCATTTGGTGTCACAGTTTCTGTTCCTTTGAACCCTATCTGCCCTGCACTCTGCACAAAAACAACTCGCCTGAGTTTAATTCCATAAAAATATGCATGCACTGTGCTATTTTAAAATTTCATCAACCTATTTCCTCCCATGTTTCCTCAGTTTAAGCACCGCCAATCGCGTCCCCGCCGCCTTCTCCCTGCCAATGACTGACCAGCCCGTGCAGGCCTAATCCCGCCCCTCGGCCGTTCCCTGTGGCCAGAGGAAAAACTGCCTGCTTATTAATTCGTTTTTTAATTGAATTTCTCCCACAATTTCTCTGCTTAGTTAATCCCTGCACTGGCCTGTGGGCAGATGATTGGCGTGTAATTACCGGCTGCTGGCATGTGTGCTTTCTCTGGGCTTCTCTTCTCATTCTGCTCACCGCTAAAGCAGCGAGGTCTTTTTGTTGATCTATCTCTCCTCTCTGCTCCGTGCCTCTTTCTCTCCACCCGTCTGCTTCCTATCTTCTCCCTCCTATCTCCTCCCCGTTCCTGGCACTCCAGCTCCCTCTCTTCTCCCTGCTCACTCTATCCATATATCTGAGGAAACATCACTTCCCAGAGGGAATTTAAAGAGTGGGAGTTGTGCAGAGAAGAAAAAAAAGAAAAAGAAACGCTGTCTATTTTCTTTTTAGGATCAAGAGAAAAGGAATGGGGCCCTTTTTCCATTTTGTAATCATTTTCTGTGCTGGTCTATCGAGCATGGCATCAGTCTGAGCAGGGGCCAAGTTAAGCTTCTCCATTCTTTGAGGACACATGTTAATAAAACAGCCGGCAGATAACAGTAATTACCTCTCAGTGGCTTCTGCTCCACGCTGGGGACACGCTGTGTGAGAGAGGTCTGCCTCTTCTTCAGCCTGTACGTCCAAAAGATTAATTCTGTTTTTAATTAGAGCACACCCTGAGTGATACACCAAATGTAGAGTTCCCACCACCCTCCTCGTTCCTTTCCTCCTCTGCTTCCCTGCCTCTCTGTCATCGCCGTATTAGCATAAGTAATTAGAGATTCCTATTTGCCGGCATGGTCTCGCAGTTTAAATTGAACGTGTTGATCTCTTTTGATTCTTCTGTAGTTTGAGGCTGCCTGTCTTGTACAATTAAGATAACGTGCAGGGAGGGTGGTTGATGGTGGGGGGTTTGGAAGCCTGCAACCCCGCTCTTAAAGCGTTATCTCTATTTTCTTGTAAACTCTCCAGAGCTCTGTGGAGATTTAAGAGGTGAGGAGTGGAGCTTATGCACGCTGAAGCTTGAGGGCCAGCCGCCTCACTGCAAGATGAATGTTCCGGAGCCGCCAGGCTTGTGTCATTTCATTGATTCACTTCAGACCGAATTTACAAGCGGGAAAAAAGAGAGATCCGCGCTGACTTCATCTGAAAAATGACGTGTCTTTGAATGAAAGCAGATGTGCAGACATCAGCTCATTGTGTAAAACTAGTATTTGAATCCCAGTCCAACAGCATTATCATCATTTCGTGGTTAGTGCCCTATTGTAACTGCCAGGATTCAGCCCCCTTAAGTCTTTCATTAGAGCACACCCACTTTACCCACACATGTAGGTGATAAAGGATTCATGAATTATGAAATGAAATGAAATGCTAATTCAGAATGAGGATCATTGAGGCCACTTACTGCCGGGGACACTTAATGTAGCTGCCTCTCGTGCATCTGTGACACTAGACTGGGGATTAAAGCAATAGTTTGACATTTTAGGAAATACTCTTATTCCATTTCTTGAGATCAATATTACTCTCGTGTCTGTGCGGAAAATGTAAAGCTGTGGCCAGCAGCCACTTAGCTTAGCATAAAGCATAGCATGAAGGTTACAAAGAGAGAAACAGCTAGGCTGGCTCTGTGTGATGGCAACAAAATCAACACATGTGGAAACAGAAGGGATACAATGTGGAAACTAGTGAGCTTTGCAGGTTCTGGAAGGCTGATTTTGTTACCTTTGCAACAAAATGTTCGCATCCATTGCCCTGGGGAGTCTGTACCTCTGCCCTGAATGGAGCTGTTTTATCTCTTGTTTCACTTAACAGAAGAGTTACTCTAAAAAGGGACCAATGCATCGTTGCTGTTTCAGACCTTCATTATGAGCAGGTAGAGGTGACAGGAAACAACAGCTAATACAGAAATATCAGGTGTGCATTCTCACTGCTCATTAGCACCAGTTAGTCTGATGATGTCACAGGTTTAAGCTGATTGCAAGATTGAATATCGACACATGTCAACACCCACTGTTGACGTGTGTCAATATTGTACATCCAGAGTCAGCGTGTTTTACATTTCGTGCTTCAATAATAATGATTATAATACAAGAACTAGTTAGCAAGGCAGAACAGGCTATAAGAGGAGAAATAAGCACAAAACACAATCACAAGTCAGCTCTATGGCCAGAACAATCACTATACAAGACCCAACGAAGACAAATCTGGAAAAATAAATCAAAAAAGAGGAACAAAAGGTATGATGGGCTCAACTCATGACCCTACAAACCCTCCACCCACAAACGAGATTCCAGACATTGACATCATCTCGCCATCTGAGGCTAAAGCTGTCTTTGGCACTCACTGTCGAAGTGCCAACCGAACCTCATGGACTCCAAAAGCTGGCAAGGTGTAACACTCTGGTCGATCCCCAGCAAACTCTTCTGCAGAGATTGATGATGCTCTGGATGAAAAACCCAAGACTGACTGGATCATACATCAAACAACATCTGGCTGTTCTTAGGGAATCCAGCGGATCCTCTTCCCTTCTATCTGATGACCTGGCTTTCCTTTCATCCAACCACAGCCACCTTCAGCAAAAGTCAGATAGACTGAGCATGTATGCCACACAGACAGGTCTCCATATACACATTAAGAAAACCCAAAAAGCCTCAAATATGTCTCTGACATTATTTCTTCTCATTTTCCAGTTTCTGAACATTTCGGTTTCAGGCTTCCTTTTTTGAAAACGGGGATGTGGTTCACTCGCTGTAATGCACAGATGTCTGTTCTTGTGTGACATCTGCTCAGAATTTCTCCTACGAACAACTGGATCAGTGCTGCCAAGCCAGCACAGCAGTGATCAGCTTTAGCACAATGTCTGCTGTCCGATGACTTTGCACTACGAACAATTGGTGCTTTAAGAGATCAAAAGGTACAGGATCAATGCAGTGACCCTTTCCTCCACACATTGGTCCCTGTGGCGGCGTTAGAGGCTGCGTCTCCATCTCTCATCTGCTATGACTCTACTTAGCATGAATTATGTTGTCATGACTAGAACAGCAGGACTCATCACTGGGAGATTACTTTGCGTTTCATGCAGATGGGTCTCTTGCAGGAATGTGTGAGAGGGATGCTTATTAAATCTGCCTGAATGGGCAAGCAGGAAGGCAGAATAAGACACTTTTTTGAATGGCTGTTCTGACAACATCATTTGCATTCTGTAATTAACTGTCTCTGTTAACCCTCTCTCCCCCCGCCTCCGAAAAGAAAATGCACACACACACACACACACACACACACACACACTGAACTGGGGTCACTGGTAAACATTTCTCCTCATGTGAATTAGCTCCGTGTTGCTGTGGTGACAGGTCTTTATCACAGCCGACACAGTGAGTGAGGAGGCAGCACATCTGACGTCTGACAGAGGTGGGTTTAGTTTGCATGAGTGAGACGGCGAGAGGAAGACAAACACTGAGAGCAAATAAAGACTTCAGAAAATATATTTCAATCTGTCTTGGAGGCTCCTGACTTCAGAGATAAATCCAGTTTATTCCAGTGTATTGCAACTTCCGGTTCACAGTTTGGGCCACCTCAGGAAGTCAACTATGGCACTGAGGCAACCTCGTTCAAAAGAAGTCCAAGGGGGGCGAGAAACCCTCTTTCGAAGGAAAAAACTCCTGCGAATGCAACATGTAACAGGTTACAGCTTGATTTTTAACTCTTACTTGCTATTGCTGTGGATGCAAACAGTTTTCCTGTGCAATGAGGGATTATGACTTACATAATGGGTACACTTTCAGTTTCATTTCCAACTGCAGTGGTTTAGATCATGTGGATGAACTGTTACTCTGCTTACAACCTGTCTAATGACCTGACTCCATTTCTCGACCTGTCAGATTTCACAAACTCAACGATTATTTTGGTGAGTACGGCGTTAGCATAATTGATGCAAATGATTGACAGAACTACAAAATGAAGATCAAACTTGTGATCAATGAGATTTATGCCTCAGTGACAGAGCTGATTATACTACTGTTTGCACTGGCTCTGATATGGCCGCCTCCTCCTCCCGTCGTAATGAGGGCAGCCTCGAGAGATCATTATGACTTGCAAGATGAGGGTCACATGGCTGAGGGAGGCAGCCAAAATAGCACTGCTATAATGGCCACCTGACCACAAGTGGCTGTGGGAGCTAATATTACGTGTTATTAACAGTGCTTGGCTCACCACTGGCTGTGTATTTCATGAAAACATTTCAAATGGTACTGTGTGCCATGACTGAAAAAGGGAAAAAAAAAAAGATTTTTACTAAATTAACATTTAAGTGGTGTTAGGTGTTCTCTGCTATTATGTTGCTAATGCTATTATGACATTTCTTTGTCCAGTCTTTTGTTGGGCAGCTCACACATAGAAACTATAACTCATACAGAAATTCTTAGGTTTCAAATTTAGGCTGAATAAGTCGACGGGATCATTTTTGAAAATGTGATGAAAAAGAAGTCATAGTATATTTGCACTGTCCTGAAGGGTATACTGTAACATGCTATTCTGACTGCAGTTTGGTTAGCTACCAGTGTTTACTCAGCCTCAGTTTGTTTCTCTCATAATCATTGCTTTTAGAAGAGGCTTGCTAATCATTCCACTTAAAGCTGCAGTGTGGGACTTTTGCATATGTTCGTTATATTGAAGCTGTTGCCAAACGAGTTGACACAATGCTGATTAACCATCAGCACCAGGTAAATCTCTCTGTGTTTTGCAGTATGCTGCAGTTTTGATATCTGTTGTCCGTGGTAACATTCCCATGCTGGTGTTACCGTAGTGATGCGTTTTACGTCAGCCAGCATTGATTGGTTTTGGGGGGGGCAACCAACAGAGCTGGCTACAGCAAACAGAAGTATGGTGGAGCCTGAGCATGTTGACAGTGTTTCTGTAATTACTGTCACGGCCAGCAGGGGGAGACAAAGGTTCCATACTGCAAGTTTGATTCACAGAGAAGAAGCAGCAGGCTGATTAACAAACCTTATAGTAATTTCTTCCTATGCAAGAGAGTTTTCTAACTTTCAAAGCCAGATATGTGTTCGCTTCACTGATACCTTTTCACAGTCCAGCTTTGTAATATGTGTTGTCCACCTGGCCGGAAGGCAACCAGAAACACATCAGTGCCTGCATTGCATCTGTGTGTCTTGTGACCATCACCTTGCAGGCTGTAGCACTCCTTTGAGAGTCTCCCCAGTAGTGAGAGATGTGATGTGGAAGGATTTTACAGATCTGTTTTTGGAAAGGAACTCTCAAATTTAGAAATCAACATGCACGATGAAACTTTACTGGTCTGACTCAAAATGACCAAATGATCTCATCAGTGAACCCGTGGCATTTGAACAACTGAATGAGTCTGATGTCGCATGAAACGCACACTGATTCAGATAAATGTATTAAATAAATGCTGTATTTTGATCACTACATTTACAAGACATTTGGAGATGTGCTGATTCAACAATAGGTGATTCCAGTGAGAAGCCATGATCAAAATCTTCACCTAACCTTAATGAAATAAACATAATTACCACTGGTTTCATTGATATCCCCAGAAATGCACAACCAATAAATATGACTTGAAAAAATCAATACAAATGGAAGTATTTATTTTTGCAAATGAACTCATTTGAACTGATGCTGATGCAAATGTTCACGTTGTAATTCCAGTGGTTGTTATCTGGGCAGCGGTTTTAGGACGAACAATTAGTAAATCTGTCTTTATACAGCACATTTCATCATCTGTATGCAGCAGTCGGTTCTGTAGTTATGGCACAGACAGTCTGCATACACTCTGAATTCTGATCTGACTGGCATTCAGTCATTCAGTATAATTTTGTGGAAGTGGTTGGCACCAGTGAAAGCCTCCAGCAGACCCTCGTCCACAGCTGTCAGCTCGGAGGTGCTGCAGCAGCCGAGCTGCAGACTTCGCTCTGGTGTTACTGCAGACACACAGTGCAAACTCTTCTCTACACGCACAATGCAAACACCCGCTGTACGAACTATCACAGATACCAGGGAAAGACTTTAAAACCATATGATTCTCAACTATGAAGCTTTGATAACCACAACAACAACAACTACAATAAGAATATTTGTGGGAGTGATTTTGTTGGACTTTTCAATGTGTTAATTTTGAAAATGTTAAGTACAATTTGAGTTGTTATGTTGTTATGGAATTAAAAATTAAAATTAAAAGGGAAAATGGCTTTGGATAATCAGGCCATGATTAAATGAAGTTGTTATTGGAAAAGGAAACTGATGACAATTTGAACAGTGAAATTTAAAATCCCCCTGATTCAATTTTACCATAAAACAAAAACAAATCAAGATTAAGCTAAATAATGCACCAGAATATAAACAATACATGGAACTGTATCATCCTGTATCATGTCTTCATGTTACTGTTTTATTAAAAAACAATAAATGAGAGTGGTATTGACGGGAAAGGATTCTGTGCATTTCACTGTGTCTCTGTGTTGTCTTCAGACAGGAAGCAGCAGCAGATGTTTCTCTGTAAAAAAGCTGAAACTGAAAAAGCTGTCAAAGGAGGACAGTCAGCGTCTGCCTCTACAGCTCATCACAGCAGAAGGAAGTCATTATGATCTTTCTCATTTTCACAACAAAGAGTTTAATACCTACATGTGATGAAAATACAGGTATTTAAAAGAAGCAACCCTAAAAAAGAACGATACAGACTGAAGAAAAAGGGATGGCAGGATGAACATGAACAGGATCGTTGTAGCCTAATAATCAACCCTCTGGTGCATGTGTTTGTTCTTTTGATTTTATCATGATGTCAAGCAAAGAGGCACTGAGTTTGAAGGCAGGCCTGAAATACATCCACATGTACACTTCCAATTAGCCTATCAGAAGCTTCTAAAGTCATGACATCATATGCTAAATATTTCCAAGCTCTTTAAAGGCTCAGTCAACTTCTGACCCACTGAATTTATGATTCAGTGAATTCTAAATTAAATCATCTGTTGTTTGCTGTGTTGCTTGGAAACATTTTGACAAAGTGTCAGCTCTTGTCACCTCTGATGGAAAAACCTCAGTGTTTCCTCTGCTGTCATTTAACCCACGGCGGCTGAACTCACTTGAATCTCTCTCTGGGTTTTTCCTCTTCCTGGCTGTTCAATAGCAGCGCAGCAGTCTGGAGTCCTATTTAAAAAAGCTGTATGTTGAAGGCGTGTGTGTTTGTGTGTGTGGTCTGGCAGTGTGTACTACCCTGTCGATCGATCAGCACTGGTCAGAGAGCTTAACAGCAGCAGCAGGTTGGGGTGCAAATGAAAACTGGGCCAGTGGGCCATTAAACAGCGTCCAGAGGAGTGTCTCCATGTAATGGCTATTGAACAGGCTGCTCCAAACGAGAGGTAATCAAAGCCGAGTGTAATTACACACTCCTCCGTGCTTTTCCAAAGCCAGGCCATTGTGCCTTGAGCTCTCCACATCTAATGACACAGGTAAAGGATCAAGCGGAGCTGAGGATGAAAAGTGGCAGAGCAGGGATGCAATTATGTACCAATTGCAAGGTGGTGTTCGCAATTTAGCCTCATGACAAGGGCAATAATGATAAGTGCAAAAAAGAAAAAGAAAAATACCAGTAAGACTTGAGGAAGAGCACACACAACATGAACCGGTACAGGTGATCTGCATTTTAACACTGCGGGCCTGTTGCTGCTGGGTAGAGGTGATGATGAGGAATTCTTTCTGTCATCACTGATTTTCCATCTATGGGCAGCCGTTCAGTGAACGATCACCGTTATATATCTAACGCACATACAGTACGTTTCTGTGCTGTGTTGCATTTGGCCGATCTTTATACAGACAGAAGGAGGAGAAAGAACAAAAAAAAAAACCTTTTGACAGTTCTTGATTCTCAGGCCGCTAAATCTCATTCAAGCACATTCAAATGTTTTATAGACTAATTAATGCTAATTAATTCATTAAACTGCCAATTAATTGTCTGACCTCCATGTTCTGGTTTAACTTGATGTTTTGTGCACAACTTTTGTATCTCTTAAGGTGCTTTTTCTTTCAGTTTTATATATCCTTAAATAACATTTACTACACAGCTGCTTTGCTACTGGCTCAGTTATTCAGTGACACTTACACATACAGTCAATATAATTCAATGGACACAATCACATTCTTTTTTTTAAAAAAAGGTATACATTGGTATATGTTTTCAATTTGTCAAGGTCAGAAAAAATGAAAGAGGATTCAGACACAAACACTCTCTCTAAATTCCACAGATATGCTGCTGATGAAATACAGCACCCATGCAGATATATATGTAGACCAGGTGGCAACCAACATGGCTGAAAGCTTCAAGGACCCTGAAAGGTTTGCAAGTTTCAGTAAATCACTTTTAGCATGTGCTTTCTCTCTGCTGCCTTACTGTGATAGGGAGGACTCATTTAAGTGTCATTTCAGTCTAAGAGGCTGCACTGTGGTATCTTGAGCTAAATGCTATCATCAGCATGCTAAAATGCTCACAATGGCAGTGTTAAAAGATGTTAAAGATTTCAACAACTTTTTTATCAACCTGGATAAATTTTTTTTTAATTGCATCTGGGCTGCTTTTGAAATCAGTCTGTCATGTCATGTTTCTAATAGATGTTTACTCAGTGGAACCGTTCTGGTGCTTTGAAAAAGTTATAAAATTCGACCTTTAAAAACAAAATGCTTATAGACCAGGGCCCTCTACGAGCACTGCATTAGTACACATGACTGATCAATGGTTAACACATATGGATGAGAGGAAACTAGTTGGGGCTGTGCTCTTGGATTTTACTGCAGCTTTTGATGTTATTGACCACAGGATTTTAGTTTCTGAAATGTTTTTGTTTTTCACCTTTCGCTCTCCTCTGGATGAAGAGTTACCTCTAAGGCACAACACAGCAGGTTTCAATAGAAGCTTCTCTTCTTCTCTCACTAAAACCATATTATTGGGTGTTAAATTAGACAACTCATTGTCTTGGTCTGACTATTCCGACTACACTGTCTCCAACATGGGAAAGGGCATTGCTATTTCACGGAAATGTCCCTGTTATGTTCCCTCTTCTGCTATTATTGATGTTGTTAGGTCACTTGTTCTGTCACACCTGGAGTACTGATCAGCCATGTGGTCAAGGGCAGCAGAAAAATCTCTTAAATAGTCCTTCTACAGGTTGTATTTTCTGTATAGAGGTTCTGCAGCCTGGAACTTGCTCCTTATCAACCTCAAACTGGTGTAAAATCGAGTTTCCTTCAAGAAGCAGCTTCAAACATAGATTGAGTAATCTATCGTACATGTTATTGGTGTAATAGCTGTGTTGGTACCTTTGTTACCTGTATGTTGTAGACAGTTCTGGTTTTGAGTCTATGATGGGCTGCTGTTGCAGGTTGTGTTATGTGTAGAATGATCTCATATTATTTCTGATCTTTATGTTCTGCTTTTACTCCATTTTTTGGTCTTATTGACAGAGTGCAATTTTGAGTTGTATTTTTTGCTGTTGTGTGAATGAGGACCTCCGGAGGACTAGTGATCATTTGAGAAAACTAATGAATTCCAGTTAAGAATAGGTTAAAAAGGAGCTCTATCCCCAGTTTCCTTTTCTACATTTATCCTTTTCATGGTCACAAGGGCTGAAGCTATCCTGGCACTGGCTGGGCATGTTCGGCCAATCACAGGTCTAACGGACATAATTGGACACGTTCACAACTACAGTTAACACAGAGTTTCCATTTCACCTAGAGAGACAGTCTTTGAGGTGTGGGAGGAAACCCGAGCACCCAATGGAGGAGAGGAAGAACATGTCACTGTATTCAGAACAGATCCTCTGCTGCCCGTATGCTTCCTTTACCAGCATTTCCTGTTCCAGCCATCAGTGGCGTGCCAAGACTTCTTCGACAGGGGTGGCCCAAGTGGGGCACTGGTACTGTGCAGGTGTGCAGGAAGTATGCACACACCCACACACACACACAAACACACACACACACACACACACACACACACACACACACACACACACACATTGGAATAGCATTAATTTTCCACTTCTCATGTCCAATCACTACCATGACAGTATTGTGCACTTTCTTACATTCCTGTTTCTTTTTTCATTGGCTGACACTTTTATCCAAAGCGACTTACAGTACGTGCCTTTAAAAGTTTTAAAAGAGGAGCAGTTTCACCAATCACAACACAGCAGAGCGCCGCTGTGTTCTTGCTTGTTTGCAGTCCTCTCAGGTGTCTTTGTCCTCATGCATTAATAACTGCCTCTGGCGAAAGCTGATTGCTGTTAAAGTGTCGGTAGAGATGATTGACAGCTGTTTTGCTCCTGACATTTACAAGCTGTTGAGGAAGATGCCCTGTCACCGGGTACTGAGCTTCGTGCAGTTTGATTTAAGAAGGAAATTGGAAATCTAGTGGGAAAAGCATCCTTTCATGCCAGTCCTCTAAGAATTATGTTTTACAGCGGGCGATTCCACATTCGTGATTTATGTTCAGTGGCATGCTGAGTACCAATGTAGAAATCAATGTGATGTTCATTGAGCACAGCACAGATAAGGGGGGGTGAGTGAAAGTGTTCAGCGCTGACATCCTGGTTTTTTTTTTTTTATTTAACCATGACCACAATAATCAAAATCCTTAATGAAATGGTTTCATTCACCTAACCCTATCAACACATCAGCTGACATATCAGCAACTCATTTCATTGGAAGGTTTTAAAATGACCTTTTCTCTTGGAATAAAATGCTCATCAAACAGTTTGTAAGTAATATAATATATTATTAGTAATGACAGACATGATAGAGACAATAAATACATAAAGTTTGGCAGCTTTGAGCAGTTGCTATAAAGCTATATGGTCAGTTGCCAGTTTATTAGGTACGCCTTGCTGACACAAATACAGCTCTGCAAAAGTCCACCCTTCATGAATGATAGAATATTCTGCTTTGTTGAAAATGTTTTAGAGAGGTGGTCGGTTTGAAGGGTGTAGTCTGTGGTGCTGTTGAACTGACAGGTGCTTCGTCTGGCTCATGTCTCCAGTTATTCCTTTTGTCTTGTGTTTTTTTCCTTTGCGCTCTCCTGTCTTCTCTGTGGATGGGAACGTCTCAAGTCTCTTATTTGATATTTCCTCCCTCCTTGCTTGAAGTGGAGGTTGTTCTGATCAGCCATTTGAAGGCCATCTCAAAGCTCTTATTTCTGCCATGAGCAGCAAAGATCGAGGAGCAGAGCCATCAGCAAGGATACACAAGTTCTTACCGGTTGACATGCTCCCTAGTTGGATGTCAGTTACTGATTGGACTATGCAGCTGAGTGGACTGACCTGATACATCTCAACATCACTGGAGTTTCCTACCAGACTGAAGACAGATTGCATATTAAACTAAAGATTATCACTCCCGAGTTATAGATTTCATTTGTTTTCTGATTCACCACCTAGTTACAATAACAAATAACAAAAAAACCACAAACAACATTTATGAGAAAGAGATTTCTTTTCATGATCTGTTATCCCCTTCAACTTATATTAAAGATACACTCAACACTTAACAGCTTATCTAATTTTTATTCTCATTTCCATTCAGTCACATGTGAGGCTGATCATTCCTGAGCGGGTTTGACATGGGTACATAATTTCAATTTTCCCTGAAACATTTAACTTAATGGATGATTTCCAGACTTCAAAAGACACCATAATCATAATCATATTCTGGGTTATTAAATAATGAATTCACAAACAGAATATCAATAAATACAGCTTCAAACAATGAATAAATAATGTAGAGTTAATGCATTCTGCCAGCAGACATGGTTCCTGTGCCTCTGAGCAGGACACAGTATAAACACAGAATGCAGGTTGTTCTTCATGTGCAGGTGTTTGTTAAGCAGGTAACAGACTACAGGGAGGAAACACTGCTGCTCTGCAAAGTGCTTCCAAAGGCAAATGGACTGGACAACACATTTCTCCACTTCTAAGTGACTGGTGGGAAGTCTCAGGTATTTATCCTCCTCTTATCTAGACCCGCCCAGCCATCATGTGAGTCGTTAGGGTCACATGACTCATGGTGTTAATGGGTAAATGTGCGTCAGTGGGTGAGTCCCGATGTGAATGGGTGGGTCGTTTACATCATCCAATTTGACATGGATGGCTTTTTTCACTCCTCTTTCAAGCCATCTGTCTTCCTTGGCCAAAATATGGACATTATTGTCCTCAAATGACTGTCCCTTGTCCTGCAGATGTAGGTGAACGGCTGAGTCTTGACCTGAGGTGTTGGCTCTCCTGTGCTGTGCCGTGCGTTTGTGAAGCAGTTGTTTTTCTTCCCCATTATTCAAGTCATTCCTGTTATTATTATTCATGCATTCCTTGCTGTGTTGCACTGCATACACCACATTGCTCTGTTTGTGCCTAGGTGTTTTGTCCTTTGGGTGGAAGAGCCTCTGCCTCAGGGTGTTTTTTTGGCTCAGTGTGCGAGACTGTTTCCTTTTCCATCCTCCCAAGTGAACTCTATGTTGCTGTCCACTGCATTGATGTGATCTGTGAAAGCTTCCACTTCCTGTGTGCCAATTTGGAGCCAGGTGTCAAAATGCTGCTCTGGCACTGATAACTGTGTGTCTTTACAAGTATTAGCACATGTGTGCTGACACACATTCATCAAAAGTCTATTTTAGAGCTGTTGAAGCTGACCGGCAGCTTCTTCAGCTGTGATCAGCTCCCCCAGTCATCACAAACAGACGTCTTTTACAGTTTTCTTATGCTATTTCATCACTAAATTCACTTCTGCTTATTTTCCAGGTGATAAATCATCTGTGTAGATTCTGAATATTGCCGGTTTTCCGATAGTTGATGACGAATCAAGAAACTTTTTGTAGTTGAGAAGCTCCATAGGCGCCATTTGGCCTCACACAACAAATACCAGAGCAGGATATTCTGAGTGTGTGGAGTTAGCTCATATTACTTTGGCAGTAGTAACACAAGTAGTTGGTAATTATGCATTTATTTCCTTTCTGGCTCAAGGAGAGTGCAAACCAAATGTAAACCAAGCAGCAGTCCTTCATTGTTGTTTCAGACACACGGTCTTTACACAAACTGAGGTAATGACATCATCATTTACCAAACACTCTGTTTGGAATGAGAGACCCAAACACAAAGGAAAATTTTCATTTTGCAAAATATCCATATATCTGTGGTCAAGGCCTGAGTCTGTGTCCTGTGTTGGGTCCCCACTTGTCGACCGTTAGAGTCTATCCCACTTCTAACCATGAGGGCAGGCTGGAAACGCCTCTCTCGAACCTCAGCGAATCACGTTCTGGAATTACAGTATGTCTCACTGTACCAACAGTTATAACATCACCTCAGTATTTTACTTGAAATCTCATGACAGCAGAAACATTTAAGCTGATGATTCTAAAATCACTGAAGGGCTCACAGACTGCTGAATAGATTCCTCTGACCCCACACTGGAATGATTGGTTGTGACAACTGATGCAAAATGCTAATGATCACAGCACATTGATTAGCCGTCACTGTACCTTCCATTATCTTATATCAGGTGGCCAATAATACATGGAAAATGGCAGATTATAAATAACAGACCCATATCGGCCTTGTATATTTGTCTAACCCTTGTGTAATACTCAAAACAGTCACCATTCACTTGACAGCATGATAACGGCTCTCCACAGTCTGTCGCAATAATCCTTTCCACAAAGAGTTAGCATTGGGCAACAAGAGAGAGGCAGAGCAGTCTTAACCATGTAGAAAAAGGGCATTTTCCTCGACTAGTGTGTTTCAGCGACTGCAGGCTCCCTTATCTGAGAGTGTCAGAGGGAGAGAGAGGAGCTCAGCTAATCCAAAACAGCTCTTCTCAGCTAATCTCAAATGAGATGGAAATCCAGACGATTCACAGGGCCAAAAAACATGCTGCCTCCGTCCTGTAAGATCTTGCTTTAGGGGAAAAAAACAATAATTTACAAATGTGGTAAGTCACAAAGTAGTGAAGCAAAAAAAAAAAAAAAGTCTAATAAGTCAAAGAAGTTACACTCTGCTTTGGAGCAAATTCATATTGTTGTCGTAACAGACAGGGTTCATAACATCCTGCCGATCTCCCTGCAGCTTTAAACATTCACATAATATCTGCAAGTATTAGAGAAACCGCTCTGCCTTTATTATTTAAAAACGTTATTACAGTAGCACTTACTGTTCTCCATCACTTCATGTTTTATTATGTCTTCTTTTGACATTAGAAGACTAGATCGGGCTCTTGACAAATTTTTATACCAGCAGTCAGCTCTTTCAAATTCATTTGGATGGCATAATATGTGCGAAAAATAACCAATAGTCTGGGTTTCTCCAAGATAGAAAAGCTTCTGTAAAGAATTATGAACCAAAGAACATCTCCACGGCCATAAGGCCAGTGTGTGCATGTTTCTGGCCTCCTTGGATTGGTCCTTTGAGGTTATTGCTAACGCTAGTGTTGCAACATGCTCACAATGACAATGCTAGCAAGGGAATGTTTCATAATAATTATAATAACAACCCATTTATTTAATTCACAAAGAGCACTCTCCATACTAGCCCTCCCACTGGCCTATCACAACCAAGCGAGGAATTTGAAGCTCTGATTTTACCCATCATCCACAAATAGGACACAATACCAAAGCCTTACTTACATTTGACAGTGTGTGTGTGTGTGTGTGTGTGTGTGTGAGGCAGTGACACAACCATTCATCTTGGAGGACCTGGCAGAGAACACCCCTGTCTCACTAATGGTGTTATTTGTTATTCAGACGCCGGGCAGATGCATTCTCTGATTCGCCATACCCTTCATCTTTGCTCACATTAACGTGAGCGTTTGGACACGCTCACACACACACAGACACACACACACACACAAATTGGTGATAGTCTGAAATAAAGCTGCAGCGATTAGAACAAACAGCACGGGGAAGAAGCAGTCCTGACCATCATAGGTGCTGATTGCTGGAGAATCACACTGCGGGGTGACCACATGGAATGAATATGAAGCATCGGGCCCCTGGCAGACATGTCAGAGTGCCCCAGCTCTGTTACATCGAAGCAAGACCTCCAGATGGAAGGAGACGACAAACACTGACGATGTCTTTTAATTTGTAGGCATTTTGGGCCCAACAGTTTTGTGATTCTCTGTCACAGTTTTGCACCTCTTTGTCATTGTTTCATGTTCCTCTCTCGTTGTTCTGTGTCTCTTTGTGGCTGTTTGATGCTTTTGTTTGTTGTTTTGTGTGTATTTGTCATTGTGTTGCATCTCTTTGTGGTTTTCTTGTGTCTCTTTCATATTTTGCTGCATCCTTTTGTGGTTGTTTGTGCGTCTTTGTGGTCGTTGTGCGTAGTTGTTCCATGAGGGACATGTCGGAACACACACACACACACGCACACACACGCAAACACACACACGCACACACGCACACACACACACACACACCCACACACACACACACACACAGGTTGAAGCTTCTGGAGGAGGAAATGCATATTTGAATTTGTCAGTCTCACAGGCCTCAGTTGGCCGTTCACTAAGCCCCGTCCCACTGCTGTTGCTATGCCTGTCAAGCTTCCAGCACATTTCTAATGTTCAACATTACATGTACCAGTGCCAAAGACTCTGCACTCAACAGCTACAGGCCAGTGGCACTAACACAACTCATGAGGACTGTGCCCCATGGTGAGACTATCAGTGGACCCCCTACAGTTCACCTATGAACCTGTAATTGGGATGGATGGCGATGTCATCTGCCTCCTACATAGATCTCTCTCAGCTGGAAACGGCTGGTAGCACTGTGACAACCATGTTTTTTGATTTCTCCAGTGCCTTCAATACCACACAGCCGTCTCTTCTGAGGGACAAGCTGGAGCGCACAGGGGTGGCCCCCCACCTCACAGCATGGATCATGGACTACCTGACCAACTGACCACAGCATGTGAGGATACAGGACTGTGAGTCCACATGGTTGTCTGCATGGTTGGGGGTCAAGCAGGGAACGGTCCTGGTTCCTTTCCATTTCACCCTCTATCAGCGATTTGTGCCTCCAAAACAATGCAGTGCAGGGACAACCTGCAAAACAGCTGGTGGTGGACTTCAGCAGGTGCAAACACTCTCCTCTTCCACCAGTGAACAGGGAATGGACATTGAAATGGTGGGATCCTAAAAGTACCTGTGGACTCACCTGAATAGCAAACTGGACAGGACTGACAATAGAAAAGCACTATGTAAGGAAGACTGGAGCAGACTGTATCAGCTGAGGAGACTCAGGCCTTCTGGAGCACAGGGGACAATCCTGAGGACCTTTTATGACTCCGTGGTGGCACCAGCCATCTTCTATGGGGTGGTCTGCCTGGGTGTCTGAACACTAACAGATTGTGGAATCATGGTTTCCATGATCCACACTATTAGTTCAAGTCCAACAGATTTCAATCTCTATCGTTAGAATTTCTGTTGAAGATAGTCCCTGAGTTAGATGTGAAAATATTCCGGCTCTACATGCCGTCTGACCTCACGGCCTCTCTAATGTCTCACTCCTCTCTGAATATGTTCACATCTAACTTGGTTAATCAAGGGTTTATTTGGACCAAACCAGAGTTGGTGGCGATTGCTGGAACAGTGGAAAGACAGGCTTTATTGTGTTTCTGTTGAGTTGGGATGAAGTGTGTTTTACAATGATGGAATTACTGTTTCTTTAAATGGAGTCTGGTGCTTTTGGGGGAAGCGATATAGCGTCTGTTTCTTGTTAAACAAGAAGGATCTTGCTCTTTATCAAACAAGTCTGTCTCTGTAGGATCCTTTCCAAAATGTTGTCAGACAATGAGAATAACAATCAGAGCCTGTCAGGACAAACACAAACACTTTTAGTGGACGTACATCAGTGGCAGGGGTGACACGTTGCAAAAGTAACATGTTACAGTAGTAAGTAATGGAGTAATGAAGGGATACAAGATATTGCTAACAATATTGTAAAATAACTTGTCACTTTCAAATGTCAGTAACTAGTAAGATGCAACTCATTACATTTAGAAAGTAACTTGCCCAACACTGATGCACACTGACAAAGGGATTACATTGCAGCCTGTTTCACATCAGCCGGCTGCAGTGCTCTGGCTCGATGCTGGACTGGTTCCAAAAAATGATGTCCCCATTAGTCACTTAGACACACAAATATGGGCTTCCCATAGGTTCCCACAGGTTTCCCTATGGTGTCCCAACCAGGAAACCCATAGGTGTCTGCATGTTTCTCCTTGTTGCATATAGTGTTGCTTATGACCAGCGCACTTTGACTGTAGCTGAGGTTATACCTTAAAAACAAGTGCAGTTCCCACGGTGCCCAGAATAGTGTGCTTTGGTTGCTGGGGTAGAAAATGTCCCATTTTCCAGAAAAAAATATTAGTCCCGAGTTCAGAGGCTGGTGACCGCACCTTCGCTCACTCACTTTCCTCGTGCACGTCCTCTCAGTCAGCCCTGGGATTTGAACCAGCCACCTTCCTGTCGCATTGCCCCGCTCCTCCAGTGATTTCTGCTGAAGTAAACCACAGCATCACAGGCTTTCTGATTATTCATGCACTGTTGTTCTTGCTTTTGTTCTTCTTCCCTTTCATGCTGCATGCATGCCTGCCCTGCTTCATCCCACAGAGAAAACACTGTAGAGAATTTTGTGTTTTTTCTGAGAATGTAAACTTGATTTATTCATGCGTTTATATTTACATTTTTCTATTGCGTGTAAGTGACATGTACGTATATGTACATGCATTTCATCGATCTGGGAGCTTCAGCCAAAGAATAAAAAGTAGATGGCACTAATGTTTGCTTTATGATTATTTTTTAAGTGCCAATTATGCATAAATGGCACCAAATTTAATCCAAATGTAGTGAAAATTTGAACCAAATTGCCTGGAAATGTACAAAAGGAAACGTGACTTAATGTCCATCCATCCCAAGAAGAAAACCATGTGGAGAATGTGATGGAAATACAGCATTTCTGTTTGTTTCATGTATTAATTTGAGCAGGATTACAATCTCATGGCTTTTTTTCTTTCCTGAAAGCGACACCCAATCCGTCCCAAACGCTCATGCCTGAATTTGCAGTAAATCTTAAATCGTAAAGAAAAGCAGTGATTGGTAACAGTTTTACAAAGAGCTCCAAGCATAAAAAAAGGCGAGTGACAGGCTGGCAGAAACCCTCCAAACATTTGCAACAAACATGATGTAATGTGTTCTTGGTTCATTCATTTAAAGGCCCTGAACACTCATTCAGCACTTCAACAGCTTCTTCCTGTGATTAACTGGGCGCTGAAAGAAGTTTCCGCCAGACTTCAAAAACATTTTGGGTTATTCAGTTGTTTTCTGTATTTGTTGTTTTGCATTTGCACTTCTCATCCAGTTAAAGTGGCTGGGTCTCAGTTGGAAAAAGGTGACGTCATGTACTTGACTCATGTACATGACTCTTAACCTGACAAGAGATGTGGGTTTTTTTCTTTATCCTGCCAGCACGATCAATCAGAGCTGATCAAACCACAATCCCACAGACTCGATGAAGCAGATAACCTGAGTGTGACTGTTAAACTCTTGATAGTTAACACATGAATAAAAGAAATGATGGGAAAACTCAGCTTGATGTGTATCATTGCTGAACTGTCCCTTTAAAAAAGGCACCCCCATGTATTCTAGGCAAACTAAGCTTGTTCAAAGTTTAGATGGGTAAAAAAAACCAGAGGCAAATTATTTTAATGCATCATGGAACAGATTTTGATGCATCAGCTATAATCTTTGCTCTTCTATATAAACAAATCTGGATTTGTTATTTGATTATGTGCTGTAGAAACACTCACTGACACTCTAATGTATCCCTCCCTTCCTCATCCTCTCAGAAACCCTCCCTCATCCACCAGCGCTGCACAGCCGTGGGCACACATGGGAGACTCCCTCTGCTCCGTCTCAAAGAATGTTGTGCTCGTTTTTTCATGCGGCCAGGACTGAAAGAGAGGGATTTTTAGAGATCATGACATCGAATTTGTGCCACATTCATACAAGCATGTTTCCCAAGTAGTGTCCTCTGTCTTTCCCCTCTCAGAAAATGTCACTCAGCCGTGTGGTTAATATCAGCGTGAGCCTAGCAGCTCATGACCAAATGAAACATGTTGGTCTTTAGAGCAGGAAAATGCTGCTGAAGGTTGCACTCATCTTCTGGACAAAACCAAATGTGCCTCCTGCCTCCTGGGTCTCCATCTCTGCTCACAGCCACCGGAGGGAGCCAGTGGTCTTTCCTCCCCAACAGCAGGGCTAACATGTGAAGGGCGTGTGTGCGTTTGTGTGTGTCCACATGTATGTGTATGTTCTTGTGAGCGAGTCGTACTGTTGGAAATCCCGCGCTCATACAGCAACTACAGCACTCAGAAAAGTGGTGAGTTCAGTCTGGGTCAGCCCACATCTGTGCTACCTTCACACCACATACAGTGCTGCTCAAACTTTTGTGATCCATTCAGAATCTTCTGTATTTCTGCATAAATGTGATTTCAAATGTGATGAGAACTTCATCTAAATCCTAGAAATACATGAAGAGGGCCCAGTTAAACAAATAACACAAAAAACATATATATATACATATATATAATTTCCATTGAGCAAAATTAACAACAATAATAATTGAGCATCAACTTCAAACAATTTCTGTAACTGATCAGTCCCACACTTGAATGACTGAATTTTGTCCAATTCCTCCTCACAAAGTTGCTTCAGTTCAGTGACGTTGGGCTTTGTTGCATGAACTTCCCTTTTCGGGTTTCCACAACATTTCTATTAGATTAATGTCTGGACTTTGACTTTTTCTGCTTAAACCATTCTTGGGAGATTCACTGGTTGTGTTTAGGGTCATCTTCTTGCTTCTTGCTTACCTTTTGTTGAGCTTCAGTTTCTGATCGGACACCCTGACGTTGTCTTGTAGAATTTGCTGGTACAATGCAGAATTCACAGCGAGGCTCTCTCGCACCGAGGCAGAGAAACAGCACAAACCATGACACTGCCACCGCCGTGCTTCACAGCTGGGATAAAGTTCTGATGCTGGAATGCAGTGCTTGGTTTTTTCGACCAAAATGTTGTCATCCGTCCACAGAATATTCTTCTGGTAGCCTTCAGGTTCATTCATGTGGCCGATTGCAAACTATTTGGAAAATGTAGTGAGCTAAGCTGCCAGTAACTCGACATAAAAAAAAAACTGAAGCAACCCTCCAGAGAAATGGAGCAAGCTGAACATGGCAAAAGCAGTTTAGTACATCAAAACTTTTTTTTTCAAGTCAGTGCCCTCAGTGATCAATAAAACTGTCAAACAGAGGAGCTAAACAATAAGCTGTGCTCTCTGCTCGAAAACCAATTGGTAGCATCAATTTATTGTGTGTGTGACACACAAACGCACTTGGACACTTTACTTTAGACACTTCGTGCACATTTGCAGGAGAAACTGTATGTCTTTTCATAAAAAAGGGCATTATATATATATATATATATGATTTTACTGTAAATTACCCATTGAAGCAGCAGATTTCTTATTTTTGGAATTTCATTGGCTATGTAAACTGCCAGTCATCTGCACAATCTGTTGCAACTGGCTCGATCCTTCACAAAAGAAGAGAACGAGGACTCTCGTTGGCTGTTATAGGCTGTGGACATGACATGGAAGATCCTAATTGGTGAAGTGAGGTGTCAATCAAAAGGAAAGAGTGGAGCAGCCAACATTTTGTCTATACATACATGCTTACTGCAGTTATAATGGAGAAAAGGATTATTATAATTAAATATTTCATTGGATTAGATTTCAGTACCTCTGCCAATGTAACCACACCATTTATTGATCAGTGGTTCACTGTAAGACTTCATTGTGAGTTCTCTCCAGTTTAGAAGCAGTTGTTTGTTGCTGCCACTGACTGCTTTGGGATTGCATCTTGTGGTGGTTTGCATTAATTAAACCACAAGAATCTTAGCTTCCCAACGATCAATGGCAGTACAAACCTAAGTACTCCGTCTGTCTGAGGACACAACTGCTACGCTGAACGAGTGTTAACAGAATGTGGTCATTAAAAAGTGTATTGCTCTTTAATACCAAAAAGTGTCCACTGAAGTGGGCTGTGTGTGAAAATGTACACTTTTATGAAGCTTTCTCTTACTCTTGACAAACAGTAAACATTTTACTAGTTATACTACTTTGAATTTGTGGTGACTATTAAGTCCACCGTCTGAATGAACTTCAAGTGAATTTGAATCCAGTAGTGTTTATGTGCTGCTGCCACTGGCTTCCTACCGCTCCTCCATCACGAGTGTTCTTGCGTACTGTACCTCAGTGCGGTACGCCAGCTGCTCAGCAGCAGACAGGAGAGCTCTTCAGAGGATTATCAACAAGCACAGAGAATGATCGGCTGCCCTCTGCCCTCCCTGGAAGACATCTCCAGCTGCTGCGGCCTCTGCACGGCCAACTGCACGGGACCACCACACTTCAGGATGGTTTCTTTCCCTGGGCCATCAGCACACTTAACTCCAATAAGCATTCAATGACCCCTCGTGTGCAGTATGATGACTGTCTTTCTAGTTTATCTAAGTTAATATTTTCAAACCTGCGTTGTCAGCTGTGGATGTTTATTTGCTGAGGTTGTTTTTGTTTTTGTTGTGTCTCTTTATTGGACTTATCAGGAGCAGAAGACAACTTTCAGTGTATTCTGTACAATGACAGTAAGGCTTTCTATTCATTTGCATTTGTAAAAAGTAATTCAGTGTACAGCAGGCTAGTATTTAAGTTGCCATGAAATGTATTCACGACAAGTGCATTACATGTCAATACAAAAGACAGAACAAAAAGTGCATCAGTTTTAAGAATGCTTTATTTACTTGTGATACCTTGTAGACATTGAATACATTTTGCACATAATACTTTCACACTTTTGCTTGTTTAAGGGTTCAAATGCAGGACCTTAACTTGTAGAGGAGTATTTCCACAGTGTGGTATCTACATGCTTCGATCACCACTGATCATATTGAAGCTTTGCAGATTCTGGTTGTGTATAACTAACATTAACACTGGCCATGCAAGGTCACAGTTTTCAGCCTCTATAGCTGCTGTTTGTCCTTCACATACAAAAGCTAGCTTGTACAGAACGACTACAGCTAGCACTTAGTTAGCAAACTGAAGGTAATGCAAGTAAGCAAGTAAGTGAGCGAGCACAGCACTGCACGCTCACCTGCAGATGACAATGATGAATCTGATCCTGAATCACGGCCGCTGGATTAAATAAAGATGCTCCATGTTGTCTTTCACCTCCTGGTGGAATCCAGGCTGCTGTCCTTCTCCTTGTTGTCTTGTTTTTTCCGTAGATCTGGGCTCTCATTTGTAGCCAATCTGTCTGGTTGCAGACATCCAATAATGATGAATAATTACAATAATGCCTGTCATCTTGGAGTCGTCAAGTTTCCTTACATTGGGGGTGAAAAGGCCAAATTAAAGAGCAAGTTGCAGCAATGTCCAGTGACTGACTGCATTATATCACTATAAAGGCACCAAATAAAAATGAATTTGTCTGCGTTAATCAAAAGCATGCGCATTATTCGTCCAAGACAGTCCTGATGAATGTGGTGGCATGATAGCCTGGCAATTCTTTTTTTTGTCTCCACCTTCTGATCTGACCACTTCCTGGTCGCACTCACCGCATAAACCACAGCGTGTTGCTCATCTCGATTTCTCTGTCAGGAAAATCCCTTTCCTTCATCTTCCTCTCGGTTGTTGCCATGATTTTCTGGAAAGAACCATTGATCAGCAAGCTCATTGATATGCATCAACAATCCTGAGGTGCTTCGCATTGACCGTTTATGGTTGAATGTGGTAGTGTAGAGGGCCATATATGAGGCTGATCCACATGCCCACATTTCCAGGTTTATAAAGGGAACATTGCTTGCAGGTGTGCGTACATATGGTTTTTACAATCTGATTATTTCTGAGTGCACACCATGTCGTTTTTTTTGCATGCACATATATTTTCAGAATGAATCCTACACATACAGCTGCAGTATGAATTGGACAAAATGACACAAATAGGGGGAAGTCACAAATGTCACATGGTCCACAAAGTGACAGGAAGTGATCGGTGAATATGCAAAACCTGTTTCACATGTGCAAATGGATCCGCAAATGCATAGAACAAGCTTACACATCTTTACTCTCCGTACATTTGTAAAATCCATAACATTTTTTCTGTGAATTTTAAAATAGAAGTGAATTATGTATATTTAGAAATTGCTCTGTATTTTTGAGGATATGACTTTACACGACACATGACAAAAAATCCATGTTTGTAGATAGTGAAATATTTGTGGATCATGGTAATTGTTGTCTCCTGTAGGTAACAACTAACTTAACCTTAAGTTGAACAGAAACTTCCATAATATTGTGACTTTCCAGATGATCGCTGTGAGATTAGGGGTATTCTTTCTGTAATTCGATGAGTCTTTGCAGACGACATGTTGGACCTTTCATAGCCTGCCATTTTTAACAACTCGTATCACACGTATATGCGTGTGTGACAAACCTCAGGCTGCTCTCACATAAATGCAGATAATGCTTCCTTTCTGACACTAAAGGGACATTTTAAGGTGCCATGCCATGCATGTGGAGACTGCTGCTGCTGTGGGATTGATTTTGCTATCAGGAATGATGCTCTGTGGCTGTCCTCTGGCGGTTTTGCGATGAGAGCTGGTGTCACAGGAAACTCGTCTGGATCTCCCGTGGCTTTATCGGGGCCGGCTGTGGGGCTGCTGCTGGCTCATCTGTATCTCTGGATCTACTCTGGTGCTGAGCACCTCTGAGGCTTTCAACTCTTATCACAGTGAAATACATTAAAGACGTGATTAATATGAGAGAGCACACTACAGGATCTCCAGCCATGTCCCAGTTGTCTGAAAGGGATGATCGGGCTGGAAATGTGGATGTTTGGCATAACATAACTCAAAGATGAAGATTTAAAATATATAAAGCAAGCCATCAGATATCATTCATATTCTTGAAATAGTCACACAGGTGCTTGAGAATAGAACATTTAGAATAGAATAATAAGTAAATAAAGTCTAAAGTTCACGAGGGGTTCCTCCACTGGGGAGCATGAATTTCCTGAGCATATTTTCCCAGCAATCTTTCCCTGCAACTCTTCTTGTATCAAGTGGAGATGTTGGCCTGAGGATGTTGCTTAAAGGAATTTCAGGGGTCACTAAAAACAAACTCTAAACAAACTGAATCCAACATCCTAAAAGACAAAACAGCCATATGAGCATTTCCTGGTCCAGCGCCCAATCTGCCTTCAATACAAATGTGCATTAAAAAAGTATTTCATATGAACATTTTCTAATTTACACATCCATCAGAAGCTGTGTGTCTGACCTGATGAATATTAAATCCAGTATTCACTCTCTTTTAAGCTCCGTTTTGGTCTCTGCTCTGATATCTCTCTCTTAAGCTGCCAAATTCTCCAATATGTTCACTTGCTGATGAGCAGTGAGGCCGAACCAAACAGTAAAGTTGTGAGCCATAAAACAAAAGCAGTTCAAAGATGCTGCAAAGCTCAAAAGAGCTGAGAGAGACTGCAGAGTCGGTGATTTTCTCCTGCATGTTACCAAGAGTCATTTCATCCGTTATATGAGCATTACCAATTAGCAGCAGCTTTAAAGGTTTGAATAAACAGGTAATGCTGTTGGGTCTTTTCTATGTGAAGAATTCACTTGGCGCATGTGATTTCTTTGCTAAATTAATTATTAATATTATTGTTTTAATCAGTACAGTTTCTGAAAACATTTGGATTCATTGTGAAGATTCATGCAGGCTATCTATAGAGAAAGGCAAGGCAAGTGTATGGCACCTTTCAGATACACAGACAGTTCAAACTGCTTTGCATAAAGTCAAGAGCCTGAGAACATTCAGAAACATAAAAAGAAAAGAAAATCAATTTAAATACGACAAAATGAGATAAGATAAATTAACATAAAATTCAGCCAAAAGATAATAAAGCAGAATGAAAGTTTCAGTGCTTTTGCAGTGCAGCACTAACTCCCCACATTTAATAACGGAAATAAAAGTGACTATTCGTCAAGATGTGACATGATAGTTTGCCCCACCACTGACTAATCCAGTTCTTCTTGTTGTCACCACTTCCATCCATTCACCTTGAGTGGTGCAGCATTTTTCCAGCATTTATTCTGATCATCTGATTCCAGACAAGGTCAACTGAGTGAAGATGCACTCCCATTAATTATCTCTATAAATTATGCATGAGGAAAGTTCAATCAATCTACTTAATTTCACACCACAGAGTCATAGGAAAAAAAGATAAAAATTCAAACATGAAAACCGTCCACCATGCACATCATGGTGAATACCAGACAGAATACCTGTCACAAACACGGAAAACATACAAATATACATGACAATAAATCAGCACGAGCAACGGTTAATCAGTGTCATCCGTTCTCTAAATGGTTCACATTTGCCTCAGCTTTTGGCAGGTTTGAACAAAGCATCAATTCCACTGAATTTCAAACACCTAAATTTTATTTTTTTTATTTTCTTTTGCCGTGGTGCATTCCTGCACCACGCCCTGCACATGCAGACATGTTTCAAGTTAATTTTACACCTGTCAGCTGACATTTATGTCCTCTGAAAGTGTGTGTAAGACAGACAGTCATCTGGCAGTCATATGTGAAAATGAGCCAGGTTTTTATTGCTTTAAAGCAACTATAGCTAACATGTGCTTTGTTGTGCTCATTAGGAATTACACCACCATCAACAGGGCGGCATTCAGGATGAGATGCTGCCTCACAAACTCATACTGCATGTTACAGAGCAAATTACATGTTGCATGTGAGATGTTATCTTAGTGTGTAGACGACCGGGGTATCTGGCACAAATGATCATGATCTGACAGCAAAGCCAGTGAGCTATGAGAGCTGAGATCCAACAGGGACGCCTAGTCCTGATCATGGTTCCAAATGATGGTGTCATGGTCCTGTCCCAGTCCTGTCTGGTTTTAGTATTTTCCAGGATTTTGCTGTTTGTTTGTACTGATGCCCTCCTGTGCTCCACCCCAGCTGCTTTTCTCCCCACACCTGCCCTGCATCAGCCTCGTTAGCTGTGCCCTGCCCCACTGTTTCCCCCAGCCAATCAGCTCCCTCACTGTTCTTCGCTATCATTCCCCTCATTCCTCTCACCTCAGCCTCTCTGCCCATCCGTCACCTGCACCTCCTTCATTCATTAGTCAAGCTCAGTCTCTGTCGAGTCGTGTGCTTTGTTTGCCCGCCCCTGTGTCTGAGATTTTGTTATTTTCAATAAAGATTTCAGCATTTGATCCTGTCTGCCTGCCATCTCCTGCATTTGGGTCCACCTGCTCGGCTCTCATCGTGACAGATGGAATAATAAAACTGCAAACACAGCTGAGATGTTTTGTGACGTTCAGGGGAAGAGCCAGTCATTTAGAAATAATGAAAAGATAGTCCCCTTGATTCCACTTTGCTCCATTTTTAAGCCATTTATCCTGTATATTAACCGCAAGCTGTAGCTATATGACACTGATATAGATGCAAACTTGGTGCTATCGGTGACATTTGATGTTAACAGCGACATCGTATTTCCTAAAATCTTGAATCTTCATAGCTATAACTTACAAAGCTTGTCATTTTTTGAAACAGTTCAGAAACAGAGGATTGCAAAAAATGATTATTGAATTCTGTAAAAGCATCATGCCTCCTGGCACTGAAGAAAATCAGGAGGTGTAAATCAGGAAATGAATGATGGCTGAAATTCATTTAGCTGCTTCAGTTTCAGGGTCCTCGTGCTCATGCTGGCTCACATTCACACTGTCATGGCTTACTGGGACACTTTTAATGTTACTGGTAACGTCTGCGATTGTTCTACGATGACAAGCCAACATGTGTGGTGTGAAAAAGGGCTGTAGACACAGGTGTAGCTGTGCATCGCAGTCTGTCAGCCACAATCCTGAGACGCAAACTGCTCACACCCCACAGCACAACAACAGGCTCAAACTTTGCTGTTGCTTTTTTGTCTTACAGAAACACATATTTCACAAATGCTCTTTGCTGCCTTTGTAGTTTTGTGTTCTAGGTTTGCCATATTGGTCATACTGCATACTATTAGACATTCCTGTGTAATATTGTTGTTTGGTCCACTGTGGCCACAGTGAGCTCAGGCAATAACCCACTGTACATTTGCCTAATGGTAAAACCACCTTCACTAATGGCAGTTGTACACTTATAGTACCGTCCTGTATTGCTGGGCAGTTGAAAATGTGTGCGTTCATTTTAAAGCGTCAGTGGTAATGTCTAGAGTGGGTGTTGAGTTTGTTCCAAAACAGATTACGGGCTGCAAAGTGATTTCTGAACAGCCAGAAATTTCAGCAGCTGGCCACACCATTGTTGAGTCACTGCTATTGATCCTGTCCCTACCACCCCTGCTAGATCTAATGTGGTCATTTTCTGGTCCAGGCAAGACAAGAATAATCAAAGCTGTGATGACTCTGCTCTGAAGCATAAAGCACAAGACAGAAATGGAAGAATCGTGCTATGCCACTGTCAGTCTGTCACCCCACACAATGGATCCAGCCTCCAGAACAAGCATGATGGAAGTTGCTAGAAAGAGTAAACTCATTTTAGCCTCTAGTATTCATTCACTTAAAACAGCTGCTTGTACTCCTTCGGGGGACCTCAATAATTCCTACTGGACTCCCAGTCACTCAGCGAGCTGCTACTGGGAGTAAAGATGCTCCTCAGCTCTGACCTTGCTAATGAAAACACACACTGTACCCGCTGCTCGCTGCTCGGTGCTGATGAATGGGGGATGTTTGGGCCGTGTTCCTCTGGCCAGCTCCAGACCTCGCAGTGTTCCTCAGCCGTGTGGCATCTCCTCATGAATAAATTGTGACTTTGCATCCTGTGCACAGAGTGGCTTTTCTTGTTACCGCCGAGGAGAGGGAGGCTAAAAATTTCATGACCGCTAAATTATTCATGTCACCGTTAGCTGACAAAAAACAGCAAAATCCTGAAAAATACAATCTATTAGAAGAGGAAGATCAGTTGATTATCGGTGAGAGACCAAAGAATATGAAAATGTCAGAATTACCATAATTTGTCCTGTGGGCCTAGTGTCATAGGATAGTTCTGTAATTGGCTTTCACACTACAACATTGGAAGATGGATGGCTCATACACAGTGCCTGCATCCTCTGTGGTCACAGTACAGTAGATCCCTCAGGTTAGACAGTATTTGGAAAACAAAGGATAATGGTGAAATTATCAGCCAAACTGATCATTTATCTGTTGCAAATTCCCATTGCACTTCACAGACCAGCTTCCTGGTTCAGCTTTGAGCGACCATATGAACTATCACGAGCCTTTAGCTTTCAGTGCAATCAGGGAGGAGTAGCGACATTACAGCACACTCACTTTCAGTTTTCCATTCAAACAGACCGGCAGCTAATCTGGCTAAACTGCTGGCTCATGCAATGGTGTGGTTAAGAACAGAGAGAGAAATAAGAAAGACGAACAAGTTTCCATTTTTAAATTATGTTTTGTGGACAGATTAAAGATGCTGTGTATCAATAAGTGATCTTTAGAGGTTTTGATATGGGAACAATGGGAACAGGGCTTCCTGCATTGGCTCTGAACATTAGCATAGGACATAAGGTGCAGAATTGGTGAATATAAACTTAATTCCAAGGGATCTTGGTTGAGTTTTGAACAAACAACATATGTTTTCCTAATAAGGACACTCATACTCAAACACACTGTCAAACCAATGAAGGGCACAGACCTCATTTAACTGATTAACTGATATCAGCATGTAATAATGTTGATGAAAGAATGTGGGCTAAAATGTAGTTTAACACACACACACACACACATACACACACACACACACACAGTGTTCTGTTTCCTGTGATGTGAGCATCAGGACTACACCAGCACAACACAGTCTGGACTCAGTGTGTGCGTGTGTGTGTGAGAGAGAGAGAGAGAGAGAAAGAGAGAGAGAGAGAACCCAACTGAACTAGAGGAGCCGTCTGCATCCACAGGTCAACAGCTGGCTTTGGGTCAAACGTCTCTGTGGTCATCTTTGACAGGTGAATGTGCTTTAGAGCTGACAGACGAGATCTGTACTTGGTTTTTATGATGTTGCGATGTGAGCATCCCCTCGCACGTGCTGCACTGCTCAAAGGCAGAGTAATTTAATTTAATTACATCACGTAATTTAACCTCCTTGTTGATGCTGGATTAACGACCTGGATTGCTTGCATTTACGGTCTGGACCCAGTCACACACACAGCTTCCTGCCACGCGTTTTCCTGCTTGCTTTAAGCACATTTACTCTCTCACAGCGGAGTCTGTGCCGAGTTGTAAGGTGGTTTTTGTGATGTCCTCCGATCCATCGAAAAGAAGCCCCCAAAAATCAGCAGACAGCAACTCTACTCTTAACTCCCCTCTGATTTGTGCACTGCTCTGCATTAGGCTCAAGTATTCGCTGTGTTCCATATGCTCCTCCGACATTCACCCCTAGCCACTTTGATAAAGCTAACTCCTCAGCATAGGAAGACATAGGGCGTGCATGTTTAGCTTTATGAAATGCTTGGAGAGAAATATCACACAGAGCTCGTTGTTGTTGTTGTCACCATTCAGCAAGTGGGCGGCTGAACTTCTCAGCTAGCTTGCTATCATTGGCTTGTGCCACATAATTGTGCTCCTTAACCTTTTTGTGTTTATAAAATAATATATGATTCAATTCTTTATGCCCATGGAGAACACACCTGTTTTGTCTGCCAGATGTGGATGGAAACAACACATCACACACTAAGGTTACATTTCCGTGCGATCGTCGTGGCACATCGAGGCACATCGTGGAGTCACCACTCAGAGAAAAGTCATCTGCTGGGTTCAGTTTGATGTCTCTCACAGCAGCACCTGCTTTGAAATAGCAGGGCAACAAGGATTTGGTTAACTAGTTCCTACTTTAAGTAACAACATCTGTGTGGTCGGATACAGATACCTGACTGAAAGTGAAATTCTGTGAACATCCCTCCATTATATAAATGAGGACACAGGAGGGCAGATAAATCCAGCACTTTTATTTGTTATTTAAAGGATATGTACACATCAAATACACATTATGCTATTTTGAGAGAGGCTACTGGTAAAATGAGACAATTGGTACGAGAGGATGGAACTAGTCTCAGAGGTTACTGCCTGAATGCTAACTCCCTGCTCAATAAAAGCTGGTCACATCTGCGGTATTCTGGTGACCCAGTGGTCTGGAACACGGTTTCATGTCTGGCTGGGGGACCTCTGTCCCACTCTTTCCATGTATCCTGTTGCGCTCTAGTATGGAGCTGTCAAGTGAAGGTAAAATGTCAGTAACAATAACAGTCATAACAGTAATTAACATTACTGATCCCCTTTAAACCTCAGTGTTTATGTGCAGATTAATTAAATGATCTCCCTGTATTAATAAAGGCATATATTCAGATCAAACTGCGCCCTGTGTTGGAGTAGGTCAGATAATATTTATATCAAATAAATCTCCGAAATTGTTTTCCCAACATTGAGTTTTGAAGCCTGAAACGATGCCAAAGCTTTGTCGACTGTTAAAGCAATAATTACTTAAATAATAAATAATTTGTTCCTATCTGATGAGGAAATAATAAATGTTTTCACTGAGAACAAGAACAATTTTCACAAAATGATATTACAGATAATAAGATTTACAGCATTGATTTGGTCTGTCAGTTCATCTCAGCTCAGTTTAATTTGATTCAGTTCAGTTCATTGCAAGTCACTTAATATCAGCTAATTTATCTGGCCTCAAAGTGTTATGTTTGCAGAGTGGCACTAGAGGAAAGGAACCCAGGACGGACTCATTCAAATCAAATGGGTTTGTTTTTGTGGCAATTTTCTTGATAAATTATGAGATATCTTAAGAGCAAAGACATTTTGTGAGTGGGTGGTGCTTGAGGAAATCTCACAGTGTCCAGAATAGAACGGGCTCTTCCTCCAGGGAGCACAAATGTGCAAATCTGTCCGAATTTGCTATTTTTGTTTTGCTATTTCTTCTCCACAAGTGGCAGTTACGACCAGGTGACACTATATGAGGAAATGTCACCAGTCCACTCGGATTCATGCCCTGGTGACGTGAATATCCACAGCACATTTCACGACAATGTGACCAGTAGGTCACACAGCTGAAACACTTTCGGTTTCTACATGCGTTAAGGCTGAGCCCAGCCATCCTGCAGCACCTTGAAAACTCATTTCAGCAGCTTGTATTTATGACCCCCTTCTTTAAGTTAATACCCCAAACTCCTGATACAGTCCAGTAGCCATGGAATTGCATCAACATTAAATGATTTGACACCTCACAATTTACATCTGCTGCGTTTAGTGCAAATGTATGAAAGGAGTGTGCCCCTCTGTTATGAAGCAGAGAGTGAGGGGGTGAAGGTTGTGCTGGTGGATGGGCATGCAGTGCATGCAGTAGAAAGACCATTCCAACCTAAAAAAGTCTTTTGGTGGTCCAACCTTTGGCACAGTTTATTCGATGTGAACATGATCTTTTTTTTTACTAACATTAACCATACCTTAGTTATGATGCACAGATGTTGTATTGGGAATAAAAAAAAATCACTGTCATTTAATTGAATCTGCTGTTTCGCAGAATCGTCCACTATCGATCTTCTTGTTTGACCATAGGGATGCCGAGCCATGTCCCCTTAGGGGATCTCTACATGTGCCAAAGGTCAGGGTGAGTGGATATGTACACTATCAATGCGTGCTGAGTCTACTCCAGGGTTTCCTCTCTATTAGACATGGCCAGAAAAGCTCCAGGGGGTGGCTTCAGGAGGCACTCTGATTAGATGGCCGAACCACCTCAGCTGACTATTTTCAATGGCAAGAAGCAGCAGTTCAACTCCGAGCCACTCGCCCTATCCCTGAGGAAGAGCCCAGTCACCCTATGTAGGAATTCAATTTTGGTTTATATCCTCAATTCTTTCATTCATACCCAAAACTCATGACCATGGATGGGGGTCAGAACATAGACTGAATAGTAAAAGGAGAGCTTTGCCTCCAGGCTCAGCTCCCTCTACGCCATGACAGTACACTACAACGCTGGCGCCCTTGTGGACACTGCGCCAATCTACCTGTCCATCTCACAATCTGACTTATTCTTACTGACACCCCAAGATACTGCAACTTCTTTAGAAGCCCATTCAGGTAACTTAAAATGTCAAATCACTCATCAAATCCGTTTAGAAGAAGTTCTGAGACAGTCAGTGTCTTGTTAATTTTTCATTAAATCCATAACCAAACAAACTGCATCATATCTATAGTGGATGACACTGACTGGGCCAGATTTAATAAAAGGCTAATATTGGCCCCTAATAGCAATGCACTGCTGGTAGAAATACACCCAGGGACAGCGTGAACACTCCCCAGCCGACGTGGCTGTTTGTCTAACTGTGGGCGGAATAATTGAGTTTAAGCATTAGGCTGAGCAGTGGGAGACAGAGTAATATGTAACAGGATAAAGGAGGAGGGAGAGGTTTTTTTCCCTGTGGGCTAAATCTCCAGACTCCTCCACTTCTCAAGCCACCATTTTGATGAAATTAACAATCCTCTTCACCCGTCTTGGCCTCCATCCTCCAGCTCTCTCTGTCCTAAAGAGATTAGACCACTTCAGGAACATTATTCAGATTGTTTATCACTCTCAGCTCCAATGGAAATGAAGTGGATTCTCTTACACTTTGGGCTTCTGCAGAAATCTGGATCATATTTTTTCTCTGCCTCTCCTCTTACCTCAATTTTATTAGCTGCTATTTTGCCAAATTTGTAATGATTTATTTGTGTGTGTTTGTGACTCAGTAAATTATATTTTATGGTGTTTTTTGTATCTTCAATACACATTGTAATTTCATCAAAACCATAGAAAAGAATGTGTTTCTCTATACGGATGAATAAATCATGATCATGTTAATACAATGGCATGAGCCTAAGGATGAATTCAATACATCTTTGACTATTTTCTTTCATTGGGCACAAACAATATCTCAGGTATCTCTTATTCAACTTCAGTGGCCTCAATAATGCCAATTATTGGATCCATTAAAGGTTCATCAGTAAGATCAGCTGATCACTCCTCCTCATCCCCATCTAAAAGAGATGAGTAGAGTGTTTGCCTGCACGAACTGGGATAGTTTTATGAACTCGAGGTCCGATGCTGATGAACTCATGGTGTGTCTGGGAGAGGACCTGTGAATCCTTCAAAGTATGTATACAAATTAGTCCATGACCTCTCAAAGGCTGATCTGGAAGTGATTTTATATGTCATGGTCATGACCAAATGAATTGCCAAAGCACAAAGTTTTGTATTAGAGTGAAGGACTCGTTTTAGTGTTGTTTCCTTTCTTTGATGTTTCTGCAGATGTACTTGTTCTGAACTGAAACGTCATGCTACCTGCTCTTTGGGAAACTACACTGAAATTAATAAGAATGAATTATCCAACACATCCTGTACGAGTGAATAGGTCAATCACCAATGACTCCCATTGAAGAGTACCAGCGGTAGATGTCACGTTGTCATGTGTGGTTAACGTGAAGCAGGCCCAGTTTGCTCAGGTACAGACACCATAACCACTCGGTTAGGTTCAGGGAGCAAAACTACTTGGGCTATGTAACTTAAGTAAAACCCTGATTTCAAAATAAGATGGGACGCTGTGTAAAGCCTAAATAAAAACAGCATGCAATCATTTGCAGGAGTTCCTGAGTCCATGTATTAAGCTCCTTTATCCAATCATGTGATCAGAAAGTGGTGAACCTCGCTCCATCCTCGCTTGTGAACGACTGAGCCTTTCATACCCAATCATGATACTATCACCTGTTACCAATCAACCTGGTTACCTGTGGAATGATCCAAACAGGTGTTTTTGGAGTGTTCCACAGCTTTCCCAGTCTTTTGTTGCTCCTGTACCAACTTGTTGGAAACATGTTGCTGCATCAAGTTCAGAAAAAGCAGATATTTACAAAAATCAATGACATGAAACATTTAATATATTGTCTTTGTGCTGTTTTCAGTTAATCATATGTCAAAAAAGATCAGGAAACGATCACATTGTGTTTTATTTATGATTAACACACTCTCACTCTGGAATCCCATCTCACTCGTACGGCCACTCGTATGATTCTTGGATGGTCTCGGGGGGAACCCTGTGGTGGTATTCAGCCACCTGCATATCGGTGTGCTGGAATTAGATCCAAACAGCTTCATGCCACAACGGGCGTGAAACGCAGGAATAAAATCCATTCATGTGATGCTGATAACACTGATGGATACTCGCAGCCATTCGTGTAGATTAATTTCGTCACATCCATTGTTAATTAGCAGAGATTGGGGAGAAGCCGTGATTATCAAATGAGCTTAGTGTATTTAGCTGGGACTAATCCCTGGCTTCCCTTGTTTATGGGATTTGATGAGGAAGACAGCGGTGAGTCAGCTGGAGAGGTTACAGAACAACTGGATTTACACAACAAACCCACATGCAGGGCGCAGCTGAAACAGAGCTGAAACACAGATTACACCTGTTTCATATTTCACTGTGCTTCCTCATTAGTGTGAACGAACGCAGTCGAGCCGAACTACATCACATTATGATGCAATGGCTGCCTTTTGAACCAGCACGCAGCTTCTTTTTGTCACACTCAACAATGAGTCACTTATTTGCAGAAAGCAAGAAGACAAAATGTACGTATGGCCGTTTTTCTTTCTTCTGTTTGCTTCAGTAGGATCACAGCTGTATCTGTAAGCCTATAAATCTTGTTTTCATCCAACTACACACAGTGGCCATCAGGAGTGGCTCATTAAATGAATTGTAGTCTTCATTCAGGTCATAGGACTGTAAGGTTTTAAGGGTATACCGATCCTGAAGCATTCACTTTTCAAACAACCACCTCTGTGACTCTTTGTCTGCGTCCAAAATCTATAAAATGCCTTGGAGCTGGTGAGGCAGTTCGTTCTTCTTCTGATACTCACAGAATCTCACTTTAAATCTCTATCAAGCTTGGATTACTCATGGATTGATCAGTGCACACCATGGTCTTCAATGGTGTGCAAGTTTTTCTAGATACACCTGCTTTTACTAGACAATCGTTTACATTTGTGCCTCTTCTCTAGATCAACAGTGGTGTTTCTTGAAATGTCAAGAGCAGCATCAGAGGCTGTGCCACTGTGTCCAAACAATGGAGTTAATGTCTTGAGTACATTTATTTTATCATAAAATGCAGTTTACAGAATGTTGTCAATTTCTTTTTCAAAACTTGCACAACAGTTGACTTGAGTCATGTCTCTGGATATCCCTTATCTCTAAAATGTTGCATGGTTTTACTCTTCACTCCTCAATTATTATTATTATTTTTTTCAAAATTGAAAGGGGTTATACATGGACAGAGAATGAAGACATCTCATCCCCCATCTCTCATTCATAAGAGCAAGGCTTGTGTCTCTGTAGTTGTTTTGTCTCTCTGTTTGTAATCTGGCCAGCAGACTTTGAGAATTCTTGCCCTGGATCAAATTGTTGGACGGAATGACAAATGAATGGACAGATTGAATGACTGGCAGACCATCTGACAAGACTTCTAATGTCTCCTGCATGCAGACTGCTTCATGGAATCTGGTCAAAATGTCTAATTAGCACCATTTTAGTTTAGGCTTCCCATCAGTGATGTTTTTGATTAATAACATGCAATCACTCAAACAGGACGAGTGGTTTGACATGTGCGCATGGACACATGTACTTAATGCCTCAGACAGCACATGAGCAACCCTTCTTACTGTGTATCCACACCTCAGTCCAGTGTTGACAGCCCAGATGGGCCAGAGCGGAGTTGCGGTGTGTTGTCATACTGCTTAATGTACAGTATGTAGCTGTAGATGAGTGTTTGAGTGCATTTCAGTGCAGTTTATTTAGGGCTGTTCTCCTCCATCTGCTGCCGCAGCCTCCAGGGTGTCACCTCGTCACAGTCGAGCTGTTTGATTGGTTGTTTGAATGTGATGGACAGTCTTGCAGTTGAGCAGATGGCACCCCGCTGCACTTGCAAGCAACTGCAATTTCCTCAGATTGTGTTTGGTGTGTTTGTGTGCGCCATTCAGGGAATATGTTTGCTTCAGCCTCAGCACAGGCCGAAAATAAATGTTCTTCTCAGTTTAACTTTTAATTCAATTTCTTTCATTCATTAATTCTTCACATCTGCAAGACCCTTTTCTCAGAAAGATTTTAAAGCTGAAAATCTGTTGATTTACAGTAACAGCCGTGCACCGTGTGGAAAAAAAAAAGCTGAGGCCATAACTTACACTACATTGCTATATTTTGAAAATGTGTAAGGAACATTTTAATTTCCTTGCATGTAAATGTCCTGCTGGTAACTTTGGTCTCAGTTGCTGACAGACTTCTTGAGGTAATATGTGACCTTTTGCAGAGCTTTCAACCGTAGCTGTAGATGAGTGTTTAAGTCTAAATCAGTGTATTATTTAATTTATATTTATTTATTGATTATTTTCTTTTCTATACTGATCATCTTGTGAAAACCCAAACCCATAAATTAAAGCAAACATTTCAAAAATTTGACAGAAAAAGATGCTAAATTTCATTTAGCTTCTTAAAATCATCTTAAAATATATAGGAAGGCCTTCGCAGGGCCATGTCAGCCTATTATTCAGTGTTAATAGAGGAAAACAAGAACAACCCCAGGTCTCTTTTCAACACTGGAGCCATGCTGACAGAGAGTCATAACTCTTTTGAGCCATGTGTTCCTATAACCCTCAGCTGTCAAGACCTCATGAGCTTCTTTAACGATGAAATTTGAATTATTTGAGACAAAATTCATCACCTCAACCTTAGAAAAAGTTGTTAAACCTGACATATATTCACACTGCTTTTCTCTAATTGACCATCACCAACTAACTTGAACCATTTCTTCATCTAAACAAAACCTGTCCCTTAGACCCCATCCTAACTAGGCTACATAAAGACATTCTCCCTTAATTGGCACTTCAACACTAGATATGATCAATGTGACTTTTTCAGCAGGCTTTGTACCACAGTCCTTTGAGTTAGCTGTAATATTAAAAAGCCAACTACAGGCAGGAGAAAGCAGTTAAAGACTTTCAGTCAGGATTTAGAGTGCATCGCAGCACAGAGGCAGCACTGGTCAAAGCTGCAAATGTCCTAATGGCATCAGACAAAGGACTTGTCTCTATACTTGTCTTGTTAGATCTTAGTGCTGCATTCAACACCAGTGGCCATCACATCCTTTCAGATTTCAGGTTGTAAACATAAACTCTGATGATTGATGATGACTCCTCTGCAAGCCAAAGTTAGTCAAGGAGTTCCACAAATATCTGTGATCGGACTGATTCTGTTCACCCTACATGTGCTCCATTTTAGAATAAGAGAAACACATATTTATCAATGGAGACAGATGAAACCAAATCAGTTAACCAAATAAAACTAAAGTTTTAGTACTGGGCACATTAGAATCTCAGTATCTAATGATATAGCTATTTGGGATGACATTGCCCTGGCCTCCAGCACCACCATAAGTAATCTGGGAGTTCATTTCAATTATCAAGCTGCCCCAATAGGTCTCTAGGGACTAACCAGCTGATTGAGCAAGCTGTGTTCTGACAAAAGCCAGGAAACATCATATTTATCCCATGTTCACCTCTCAACACTGGCTCCCTGTGTATGCTGTATATTCTCCTTACCTCAATGGTCAGCTACCCCACTTGAACACTGCGCTCCCGGAATGCAGGTTTACTTCTGACTCCAAAAGTCTCTAAAAGTAGAGCCTTCCGCTCCTCTCGTGTGAAGCCATCTTGCAGTCTCAGTCCAGGGGCCAGACACCCTCTTTATGTTTAAAACTGGGCTCAAAACTGTCCTTTATGACAAAGCTTACAGTTAGGGCTGGCTCAGGCTTGCCATTGACGAGCCCTAGTTATGCTGCTATAGGCTTAGAATGCTGGGAGACTTCTCATGATACATAGAGCTCCTTTCTCCTCTTACTCTCTGTCTGTACATGTTCATGTTCCATAAATGCATGTTGCTAACTCAGTTTCTTCCCCACAGTTCTTGTACTTTCTCACCTCGTGGGCCCCCATGGATTATGGTAGAGCCAACTGCCATGGTACTGCTTGACTTTCACTGTCATTTTATTAGTCTTATTTCTGTTATATACATTGTGTTATGTACATATAATATTGTATATTATTATTATTACTACCATTTATTAATCTAGATAGAATAAACACACTATATACTTTCATATACAATTACATTATTATTACTACAATTATTCATATTATTATCAATAGTAGTAGTAAGGATAATAATACATATTATCTATATAGCACAGTTCATGCATAAAATACAACACAAAGTCAAATAATAATAACATGTGTGATAAAAACAAGGAAATAAAATAAGATTCCATAAAGTAGAGCCTGGACGGCTGGGGTCCGTGGCGATGGCTCTTGCCCTCTTCCTGCAAGATCCATCGCCACGGACCCCAGCCATCTGGACCACTTCTCCGTCCATGAGGAGGGGGGCGTGATCCGTCTTCCTTGACCTCCTGAAATCCACAATGACCTCCTTGGTCTTCCCTGTGTTCAGCACCAGGTTGTTGGCTATCTAAACCTCATCGTTTGGTCCTCACTAAACGTCCACTTTGACTGGCATCATTCTAAGCATCTGCAGGTACTGGACTAATAGATATAGATAAATAGACATAGATGCACCAGTTTGGTTAAAGCACACCAGGCATGTCAGGAGTAAACCTTGCTAGCTTTAATTGTCGCCCTGGATGAAAGTTCCTGGTCAAAATGCAGAGATACTGTATATAAAATACAAAATGAAATGTCACACCTCTGAAAACATTGTTTCCTGCTGAATGTCGTGACCTGCAGCAAATGAGTCAAAGCTTATTAGGGAAATCGTGAAACATAATGCAACACAGTATTGCTCTTCTGAGGATAAAAGAAGCATAATGTGTTTTGAAGCAGGAACACACATTGTGAGATGGTGACTGGATTTAATTTTTTTTTTTTTTGGAATGTCCTCGAGCTCAGCTTGGTGGATAATAGCTTTCTGGGGACAAGTATGAGGAACAGGGGCCGCTAATGAATTCTTGTATCACATCTGCTGAGGAGCTCTCCACACGCCAGCTATTTACAGGAGGCTGATGGAGAGCTGCACTATCCTCACACATTAATTGTTAACGCTGTCAGATGCAAGTTCTGCCTCCCAGTGTGATGGGATTTCTTTTGTCTGAAAGAGGAAAATACAGTATTCTCTAACGGACACCGCCGTGATCGCTTGTCACTTGCTTCTAACTCTCACAGTTTTCTTTTCATTTTCACTCTAATGCTTTCACTTCTTCTTTGATCCCATCACCTCCTGCTATCGTCTACTCCAATTCCCAAGTTTCTTTTGCCTGAACAGAAACAGGAACTGTGTATTTTAGAGGTGTCAGGCAAGAAAATCTTTGTCCTGTCACTCCTCGCTAACAAGAGCGACACAGTGCAAAGTGTTTGTATTATCCAGTTTGATCAAATTCACTTATCTTTGAACTCGTTAGACATTTTGGTGTGATTGCAGTAGGATGTGACTACTCGCTGAAATGTGACCGATTGATTAAGAGTCTTAACTAAATAGCTATAATAATGCTTTTCTGTAATGTCTAATCATAAATTACAACGCTGTTTGAAATGATTCCTCTGTGGAAAGGTGCCAGGCAGACAGTCCTGTGTTGCATGTTCCCACATTCAACCAAAGTCAGCCCTCATTATCTTCCACTGATCAGCCTCTCAAATGAGCAGCAGAGAGAGAGAAAAGGCCAGAGCAGACGACAATAAAGGACGGGTAGGCGATGACTCAGTTGTTGGAAAATCTGGAGCTGTCACATCAAGTCTGCAGAGGCTGAAAGTGTGGAAGGGTGAAGAAATGTCATTACAGCTGAACACTGGTTTCATTTGATCAGATAAGGACTTTTTTTGTAGTTTTCACCCAAACTGATGTGGCTTTACTAAATGTCTCATAATGTGCATGTAAATGGATCATTTCTGTCAACTCTCAAAACATAAGAGACATGATATGAAGTAGAGACGTTTTAGACGTCGATCTGTAAAGATATTTTTAATAATAAATATTAATACTGGCAGACACATAAAAGTAGAACTAAATTACATAGTAACACAAACCGATTGAACATAGGAGAATGTATGAGCCTATCCTTGAATGTATACATCTGATAAGCACAACTCTAAGAACACAGTGTTCATTTTACTCAGGATATTGGTCAAATTGCTTAAATGGGCAAGCGCTTTTTGCTTTTGTCAAATGTATTAACTCTGACTGAATGAATCTCTGATCAGCCAACAGTGTTTACTTGGAAGTGAATTTACATAATGCTTTACCAGCCTGACCCAACCAGCTGTCAGTGATGTTGTAAATACAAAGAAGTGCGATTTGTGCGAGGTGGTGGGCAGAATGAGGAGCAGCACATGATTCTACAAAGAGCTACCCGGGATGCTACAGACCACGTCAGAATGGAAATAACCACCACATTAATCTGATCACCTGGTACACCTGATATTTTCTGCCCCAGTAGGATCTGCTAGCTTTTCCAACCCTTCTTCTCCACAGTAAAATCCCACTCGTGTCAATCTGCATGAGTGTGCAGATGTTCTCTTCATTGGAAATAATGTCCCTACACTGTAAAATGTCAAACTTGCACTTTTGGTGTTAAAGACATAGATAGTGTCAAAAGATGAGGGGTGAATTCTGTTGGATACGGGGTGCTCATACTCCTGAAGTTCATTATTTATGTTTGTATGTTTGCTTCATTTCAAAATACATTTCTTTAACTAAATCTAACAATTTGTTCTTTTCTAATAATTTTCAAAGAGTTTCATATGATTTCAATAATTTAGCAGGACACCCAGGTTTACTCACCACAAAACAAGCTTCGACTCACGATATTAACAGTGTATAATGTCTTTAAAAAAAGGACAAAAAATACAAACCACCCCTGAACTTGTCATAGCGATGTCACAGTGTTATCTTGGCCAGTAGAGGAAAGAAACAAAGTAGAGTACCTGCCTCTGATACACAAACTGCACACATGTAGCCCACTGAGTATTTTTGCAGTGTGTTATTGCTACTTTTACTGAAGTAAATGATGTAAATTCTTCTTCCCTGACTGATCTTGGCTTGGATTGAAGTCTTTAAATTTAAACTGAAAAATGTGAGCATTTACCAAGCAGGACGATGCACCAGGTGTGTGTGTGGCCAGGCTAGCGTTGTGTTATCATCTGACAGAGCAGCATCCCTTCCGACCGGCAGGCTAGTGCCTCATAACAGTGACAAGCAGCCAATTTACACATCGCATCTCCACCACGAGCGACAGCAAATCAATACGCACTCGGAGTGACCACAACATCCAGCAGTGTGTGTGATTGTGTGTGTGTGTGTGCGTGAGTGTGACACTGTGCTAAAAAGCTGTTGCACGTAGCTTATTTTGGTGCTGTGCATGTTTGTAACGTATTCGTGTATTTCTGGGTCTGTGTCAGTGTGTATAAGCAGCATGTGTAATTACTAACACCGCTCAAGCTCTCAGTGTGGACTGCAAGAAAAATACCATTAACCTCTGTTGCTGGGCTTCACAGCCACTGAAGGAGGGAGAGGAGCGGGAGGAGGAGGAGGAGGAAGGGTGTCAGGAGATTACAGCTACTGTTGTTTGCCACTGGGAGCTGCCCACTACAACTGCATTCATGTACTGTTGGCCACTGAGCAGCTCCAGCGGAGGTTCCTGCATGTAGTTAAAGTGTGTCAGGAGGCTTGTTTCTTCTGCCCCCAAATTGGACGGGTCCAAAGGGTCAAACTACAAGCTTTTTCAAATAGAAATAGTGCTAATTTCAAAAGATAATTAATTATTAAAAGCAGCTGTGAGGGTGGCCTCTTTCTTGTCTTTGTGTCACTTAAAGTTGCAGTTTATTACAACACGGCTGTCTTCTGCCATCATTTATCAGCTATTGATGGGATGACTCAGCCTGCAGCTGATGGGCCCTGCCTCTGTACTAGTGCATAGCCTTTTTTCCAGTTGACTGGGAGCGTCTGTATGTATGGCTGTCAGAAGGGATGTTTGTTAATTTACTGTGCTAAACTTCACAAGTCACTTGCAGGTAGTGGTGCAGCAACCGCTGCTGCCGCTGTTCATGTATCCCTAGCAACAGATGTAGGCTCTGAGTCTTCCTTCCCTCAGGAGGGTGGTAATTGTCACCACTCCCTGCTGGATTTGAGTGCTTCCTCGAAGGGAGTGACAAGGTCAGATGCTACATATGAACTAAAAAAATACACACTTTGCATTCACGTAATAATGAAATCAAAAATGTGTATTTCAGTGAGACACATTTATTTCAAAGAATTACGCAATTGTTTCACATGTTTGTGTGGTCAAATAAAACATGCTGCTTGTTTCCTTTGAGAACTAGCATAAAAAGCAATTACAATGTTGCAGGGAGAACTAACCTCTTGCATTGTATACACAATATGTTAACATTAGATCTTATTTAACCCTCCTATTGTCTTCGAGTCAATTTTGCCCCGTTTTCAAGTGTTTGCATATCATATAGTAGATGGGAAGACAATACGAGGGTTAAGTCAACCAAAAGCTTGGCACAAGGGGAAGAAGTCAGGTGGAGAAGGAAGCTTCAGCAGCATTGCTGACATAAATATGGCTGGTGTATCTAATGTATGAATTTTAGGGCTTAACAATTTGTGTGTATGTTAGAAAATTTCACTCAGGTGTTGTGCTGGAATACTGTTTACACACACCCTCCTGGGAATCCATGCAGTAATTACACAGGTCTTGACTTTTTTCTCTTGTAAATACAGAGCTCAATTGTTTTTGTCGCCACTGAATCATAATATCCTCATGTGAGCACAGAGCAACCATCAACTTACCATGCACGTAACCCAGGCTGAGATACAATCAAACACACCCTATGCATGGCTATATGATTTGTGACAAGCCACACGCGATGGCAGCTTGATAAGCCATTAAAAGACTTGAGGCTACAGTTGAACCACGACAACACTTCGTACTCTGGAATCACGAGACCGTCACTTGAAATTCTTCTTTTTGTGCGTTCATCAAATGGAGTCAGACACATTTTCAACTTTGCGCAGACGCCTGGATTCACAGCAAAACTGCATCAGTTTGCATCTTTCCACTGACTTCAGATGCCATCACGCTGATCTGAAACTCGCTAAGAAATAGTACAGTTCTGATGAGAGGCTAACCTGTTTGTGCTTGGTGCTGTAATGTTTCTGTTCATCAGCAGAGGATGGTGAACATAGACAGCCATTTATTGTTACTTGATAGACCTCTTTTTTGTGAGGATTTTAGAGAAAATGTAGATATCTGGAGTCCAAACAGTTGGTCACACCAGGACTTAAAACTGGGAGATTACGTTAGTAGAACTCCTTGCAGTGGATATTCGATAATTGGGTAAATTAAATGTCCCGTGAGCTGTCTTGAGTGTGCTGACCTTTGAGGGGATGGGGAGTCCCAGAAGTCCAAAATGGGGTAAGCTATTATAGCTTATTAGCTATGTTGCACCATTCACTTTCACTCACTTTCTCTGTCACAGTATTAACTGCTCCACAGAAGAGCAGTTAACATTGCGGTCAACAACACTAGCTACAGCAGTTCACCAGCAGTCCAGCGCATAGTCACTCCGTCACCAGGCTTTGATGCTCCACCTCCCGACAAGCAAACCTCGCTTTGTGGTGTGACTGCATGAGAAATGTGACAAAGAGGTTCTCAGATTGTTGCAAGTGAGCACCCATGACTTTAAGAGGGATTTTTGCATCCTTCATTTACAATCTCTGCCTCATTCATAAGAGGCAGCTTCCCTTTGCTCGTAATGAATATCGTGTGGTGCCACACACATAATCGTCTGAAAGCCACTGAAAAACAGCTAGCAGGGACTCAGGACAGGAGAGAATAGAATTTGAGAAGATGGTAATAAAGGCAACACTGATATGTGTTGGGGACGGGGAAGAAAGTGATTTTAAATCTCATCTCTTGCTCTGGTGCACCTTTGGACAGGATATTACTTTCGGCTGCTTGGAAGTATACATTTCCTTTCTTGAGCTCATCTAGAGATAGGAGATCCAGCAGCTCCTTATCTCAGAGAGATGGAATTAGATATTCCTTCATCTGTGATGGACGGAGAAGCCTCTCTCCCTCTCTCTCTCTCTCTCTCTCACACACACACACACACACACACACACACACGGATAGTGGTCTAATTTCCTTCACAGCACATATGGCATCTTGCTGGTTGCAAATGACAGCTAAAACATGTTCTCTCATATCTTCAGACATTAATAACAGAGCCCTTCCCGGGCCATTTTCCAAAGAGTAAGAGGTGTCCTCCCGAGTTGCTAACTGAAAGAGTCCAGAGGTCCTTTGGTATCAGTAAGTACAGGCTCTCCACCAGTGCAGGGTCAGAGGGTTTTTAGAAGGGAGCATGGCTCAGGAGTCACAATGTATGCAGGAGCAGTCGTGATATTACAACCTGAGGTTACCTCTGGCAATGGAAAAGAAAGAAGAGCTTTTTCATCATGTTTCATCATGTTTTAACCTTGGCTTCCTGCTCCTGTGCAGTCAATTTTGTTTTTATTAAACAAATTCACTCCATTCTATGAAATATTTGCTGCTGAAAGTGCAATGTTAGGCATTAAAGCTCAAAATGTTTTATTGCCTATAATTACCTCCCTGTCAGATCTGTGATATAGATTTTAATGGAATATGTAACTTCTGTCCAGGGACTACAGTTGAAAAACTCTGGCAGCAGTGTTTATTACTGTGCACTGTCCCTGCTAAATAAACCAGTAAGCTAATGAATGAATCAATAAAATCAATAAATACTGAATAGCTGGGATGGTGGCCTTTATCTTGCACTACTGTTAGTGTGTTATCCTAAATTAAGTCCACGTATCTAAATATTTAACACGCTGCCGCACCCCCAGTGGTGTCTTTGGTTTATTGATAGATTTGTCCTTCTTGCTAAGGTGTTTATCCAAAATGAAACGAACGAAATCAAGTCAGAGATTCAGGGGCTACAGGATGTCCAAAATAACCATGACTGGATAGCTTGGTTGGGGTGTAGTATCTCCTGTATGGTTGCCCTTTCAGTCATGCTGATAGTGAAGGTATTCCAAACAAGCTGAAAAAAGGCTACTGTTCTACATCTCAGGGACAAGAGACATTTGTATTTTGTGATTCAGTAAACCTCTACTCACCATGATTGTTCTGGAGTTATAACGAGCATCTATTTTTTCTGTGATTTCTAAGATAAGATCCTTAAAATAAGATAAGACTTTATTTATCCTACGGCAGCAAAATTCACCGGGTAGAGCAGCAGAATAAAAAAGGAGAAGTAGAAAAACAGTATAAGTAAAACAAAATAGACAATAAAGAAAGACAAAATAAAATCAACTATAGAAGACTTTGTACATTGTCTGCAAAGAGTATAAAAATAAGCCTGGAAGCTTTCCTTCTCACACAGTGGTCTGTTACCCCACCGTCTCATGTCAGCTTGGTTAACATCCTCCTCTCACCCACCTCCTCGATGGTGTCCAGAGGGCAGTCAAGGACAGAACCAGCTCTCAAGACCAGTCGGTACAGTCTCTTTCTGTCCCTCTCAGAGCTTCCACAGCCCCAGCAGACCACAGCGTAGAAGATTGCAGATGCAACCACAGAGTCATAAAAAGTTTTAACAGTGTCCTGCACACTCCAAAGGACCTCAGTCTTCTCAGCAGATGGAGTCGACTTTGGCCCTTCTTGTACTTGTCTTCTGTATCGGTGGTCCAAACCCTGGATGTTCACCAGTGTAATCTATGGCACTTTCCTGCAGTCTAGTCTATCGCCATCTCCTTTGTCTTGGCATTTATGTGCAGGTGGTTCAGTTCACACCATTTGACAAAGTTGGTGATGACCTCTCTGCATTCCAGTTCGTTCCCCTGTGATACACGTCCAGGGATGGCTGTATCATCAGAGAACGTCTGGAGCTGACAGTTGTCTGTGTTGCGTCTGAAGTCTGATGTGTACAGGGGGAAAAGGAAAGGAGAGAGCACAGTATAGGGTTGTTTATTCATGATGGTGTGACAGGTTTTTGTGTGACAGGACAAAGCAATTCATTTTGGAATTATTAAACTTTAGGTAAAATGTTTTGATTTAATTAAGGTTCATTTTGTTCACCGTCATTACAGTTAATACGTCCAGTTCAATAGTCACCTATAAAATTAGTGATCTTGAAGACGTACAGCTAGCAAAACACACAGACGAACACAGAGAAGAGTGCAGAGTCGCTTGATTGCTCTGTGATCTGTTGGCAATGCCTCGGGGCTCCGGTAGAGCGAATGCGCTCTGCTTCCTCATTCATTACTAAAGAGTGAGCGCAAGAGTGATTTTCCTCGTCTCTCTCACCATTATTCCCCTTATTGAAAGTAATTTAACGTACACAAAGCACTGTAAATGTGAGGATGTGTTACCAATGTTTTTATATGTGTCTTGTGATACTGTATGTGAGAGAAAAGTTATGTTTTAAATGTTAAAGAGTTTCTTGCTAATTTTTGTTGCTTGTAAGCTAGCTCCTGGAGACCGCGTGGCTGCGCGGCCGTATTAGTCTGTCAGCTTCAGCAACTTTGCCTTCTGAGCTACTTACTGTTGTGTGTACTTGCTCTGTTGTTATGGATTAGAGTTTATAAGACTGGATGTGACATTTGATAAGTTAAAGGCGATTAGTGATTAAGAAAATAAGTTAAAAACATTCTTTGTACATATTATATATGTATAATGTATATGTATAATAATGGTTATATAATTTAGTTAAAAAAGACATTGTGAATAATTTAAAAAGTGTTAAAAACGTATTTTGCGAGGACATGCCGTCCTGATATTGAATGTGATTGAATGAGCTTTGTTTCAATGATATCAAACAATTCATTACTAAAGAGTGAGCAAAAGAGTTGCTTCGTCTTATTTTCCTCGTCTCTCTCTCACCATTATTCCCCTTATTGAAGGGCACAACAATGGCAGTGCTGTAAGTGGGCTGGTACCCACCGGTACGGAGTACCAGCACTTCTCATTTTTGCCTCTAGTGTACCGGAACTTTTTACGGCGTACCGGGACTTCACATGAGCCCATTGTACCCTCTCTTCTTGTATTTCTCTCTTGGGCTTTGTGATACTCATACTCCTATGGCTATACTACATTACCCAGTGTGCACTGGTACACGCCACACTTGTAAGGAGGTCTGACAAAAAGGACGTGAAGAAGAGATCTCAAGGACGTTGAATGCAAACATTAGTGAGTTGAAACCATCTGAACCCACAAATGTTGGCATGGCTCCAAAAGGGCCAAAAGAGAACCTGGACTGGTGATGGACCCTGTGAAGATAACACACAGGACGACAAACAGACGTTAACGTTAATCTTGCTAGTGCCGAGCAGCAAGCTAGCAGTAGCATTATCGCTTTTGCTAACACAGAGGGGCTTCTGAATCACCTGTTGCCAGCGATGTCAACAATAACTCCATAGAACAAGAATGGCCAGACTGCTGGTCAAACGACCAAATAAGATATTTTTGCTCACAGAATGAGTGAAGTAAGGACAAAAGGCTGGGGTGTAAGGTATGTAGTCAATTAGCTCCCTTGCTACCCAAACACATCAGGGACTGAGGTCGTCACATGAGTGGATAAGATGTTTAATCTCTGCATTTGGAGCTGACAAATGCAAACTACTTGAGGGCTGCCCCCCTGAAGACCACCCTTGAGCCAATATCCAAGTGAACATACAGAATTTATCTGCAAAGTTTAATACTCAATAAAAACAAATTTCTTTTTAAAAATCAGGATCATGTGCTAGTATCTAAATACATCACCTAATAATCTGCTGTTACCCACCGCCTAATTTATAAACCTAATAATTAATAAACCTGGCAACAGTCAAATAAGGGGAGTATCGGCACTTATTTTTTTCCACTTAAAGCACTGCATGATGGTATACTTCCCCTGGTAGTGTAGCACACAAATTCCACCAGGCATGGCTTCAGTGTAGCCACAGGAGCTGATTGCGGCCATTCTAGACAGTGCTGGTGATTTGTCTAGAAGTACTGCAATGCATTTAAAACACAGCTCTCCACTCTGGTCCACGGAGAATATGTGCCAAGTCTATTTTTGACAGAAGCTATGACAAGCTGCACAGAGCAGATCATACCAGGCAGGAAGTCTAATTCAGGAACCGTATGGAGAATCTGGTAAATTTTCTGAATAAAACACCCTGTGCAGACTCCTGATCACATATCAACAGTAGCCTATTTACCTGTGAAGAAGCACAAACATCAAGGAGACATGATCAAATCAACAAAATCCGAGCAAGTCAACAAAATCAGGAAAGGCAGGCAAAATGTTGAGCTCGTTCCTGGTGAGGTATGAGGACGTGAATTGTGACACAAATTTTGGCAGTAGGGGTTTTAAAGTCCATTATATACTCCATTAGCTCTGTGTCGTAGCCACTGCTACTGCTCACTGTTTCGTTGAGTGGCCGAATCAGTGGGCCAAACTACAATAACTAATATCCCATTATTTTGATAACACCAGCATGGATCTATCTTTTTAACCTCAGATAGTTTCTTTCATAACTCTCCCTCTGTGCACCCACCTTCAACTCTCCCACATGCCACTGAGGAGAGGAGGTTCACACACTTGTTTTAAACCAGCTTAATTCTTAATACTAGAAGGGATCTCAACGATGGAACAATGTACAGCTGACATTTGTGGAAATGCAACATTTGGGTAATGCACAAGACAACCATGCAGTGTTGTGGTATGGCTAAGGCAGCTCAATGGGTTAAATCTGACCCTGATCTGTAAAGGCGTTCCCACACAGTAGTGCACCAGGACCAATGGAGCACCTACAGTAAATGGAGAAACATAACTATACATACTGAACAGAATGAAGATGTTAGAGGAGATCCTTTCATTTGCCTTTTACTCCTTCCATCACCCACCGTTGCTAGAAATGCTGCACGGTGGACAGGAGGTTCCCTGCCAAGTCAGACATTCTGGCATACAATGTAAACGCTGGCTTTCAGTCTTTCCACCAGTGATCTCAATAGCTTGTAGTAATTAGACAATGTGTCAACACTGATACAGTAATGGTTTATTGATTTTAATATGATGCAGGGATAGGGGGGTCTCCCCTTGGGAGCATGACTGAGCACTGAATTGTATTTCAATCTGCCAGTAAGGTTCTGAGATGTTACTTTACATTATTGTATTTAGCTAATGCTTTTATCCAGAGAGACTTACAATAAGTTCATTCAACCATATGGATCCAACCCAAAATTATAACAATCATGCAAGTACATTAACTTTGTCAAATACGCTGAACTGCTTCAAGTGCTACATTTAGAAACAATAAGAGATAGATAAAGAGTTTTTGATGAGTTTTTCTGATGAGTTTTCAGTCTGTGATGGAAGATGTGTAGAGTTTCTGATGTTCTGATGTCAATGGGGAGCCAGCGCTGTGGTGCCGGGGCCGCAAACGGGAATTTCTAAATGGTAAGTGGGCCGTCTTCATAGTGAGGGAGTAGCAGGCTGTTTTGAGTGCAGTGGACTGGCTGGAGTAAATGGTTTGACCATGGTGTGGATATAGGATGGGCCAGAGCCATTCGCAGCAAGGTAGGTGAGTACCAAGGACTTTAATCTGATTCAATCAGCCAATGCAGGGCACAGAGGAGTGCTGTAGTGTGGGAGATATCTTAAGAGCAAAGCTGACATTTCTGATTGAGGTGGTGCACATGTGTTGAATGTCCAGTTTGGAGGGATTATATTTGTATTCTCTGGAAAACACAAATGCTTAGTGGGTTTCATGGCAGTCTGACCATTTGAATCAATACAATTGTGTTAAAGAGTGTATTTTGTTCTGATGATGGGACTAGTGGAAATGTCAGGATGTCGTGAAAGAACATGGTGATAAATATTCTGAATGTTCACAGCACTTTCACAGTTAGCTTCCCAGTACTTGTGTTAGTAGCTGTCAAGACATCTTTCTGTTGGGAAAAGTGTTGAATTGATAGGCAGAGAAGCCAACTGACCGTGGTCATTTAGCCTCACTGCTAGCAGAGCAAAAGAAATTGGAATAATTGCATGTACAATGTATGCGTGTTAAAATCCTCATTATATGCCAGGAAAAAGAACATGATCCAACTCTGCTTAAATCCCCACAGAGTAAATGATCTAAAAGAAAATGTTTGCAGAGTTTTGAACAGTGATTACTCGGTTGCACAAATCAACAGCTCAGTCCAACAGCCTTGTCGCCAGGCCAAGCTGTTCAACAGCCAGCTAGCTATTTAACAAAGGGCTTTTTGTTAGTTTGTTTTCTGCAAAGGTTGATAGGTGTATTCACAAGCACCTTCAGTTTAGTGCAAAGCCATTTGGACTTCCCTGACATGGCCAATAGTTGGCTCTCTTTCCTCTTTCAAGTTGGTGTGCTTTTATCAAGGATGTTTTATGGGCATGTTACACCTAGGGTTTGACAAAACCCTGGCACAACATGAAAATGTCACTGCCCTCTTCCAAGCACTCAAAATTGTTCCAATTTTGGGGGGAAATCTGTAACAAAATGATAAACAACAATGCAACTCAGTTGAACCAAATTAAACCCATCATTACGTTATTGCAAGTATTCAAACGACCCATCAAAGCAGCTCACTTCATTCCCATCAGACACACAACCGTCACTGTCGGTCCACAGAAAGAGGAAGAAAGACTGACAGATCACAACAACAAACAGATTCACATCACATATTGTATGATACATTGCCCATGTATCATACAATATGTGATGTGAATCTGATTGGTCAATATGACCACCAGCAGACGTGGAGCAACATTAGCATTCATTTTGAGTGGTGTTTGGGCCCATCTGAAGAAGGTAAATCTGAAGTTCTGTAAGAAATTCTCAAAACTGTTTTGGAGTCATCAGACTCTTCAGCTGTCTGTCTGTCCAACATTTAGTCCTCTTTTTCTGTCTGGCTCTTCACCTGCTTGATGTGCTTCTATGTTCATCAGCTAAACGCCAACTTTATCCTGAATACAGCTGCCTGCTGGTTGGACACAAGGTTGATGAGAGCAACAACTTTGTGGTAAAAAAAAACAAAAAAACATTTGATTAATGAAGCTTTAAACATCAGATAATTGTACAAAACTCTGTCCAATAATTGCCCCGTTTACTGGTCGTGTGACTTTTGTTTACAAGCCTGGTGTGCTCGTATATGGGCAATTTGAACCTAGCAAGAATGCAATTATGTATGGTTCAAATTAAACAAAACCAACTGTAGGTGCGATTGCACTCTAAGATGCTAAGCCGTGCATATACAGTGTGTGTGTGTGCGTGTGTGTGTGTGTGAGTGTTTTGTGCTCTCAGACACATACTGGAACTGCAGGACTGTGTTTGAAGCTTTACTGAGGCAAGCTAATCCATGAGCTGCAGGCCTCAGCTGCCATCGCCAGTCCGCCAGGCTGAAAATAATTACATTTTAAATGGCTGTGCAAACAACAGCCACCACATTAGCGTGTTAATTCAGGCCAATCACTTCTACTAAAGAAAAAAAAAAATCGAATAACGGGAGGAAACACTCCCTTCATTCTGTCCCCCACAGACTGATAAATGCACAGTAGTCTTCCATGCCCCGGGTGACCATTTATAACATTTGATTATTTATTTATTTCCCTAAATCTGCATAATCATTTTGGCTATAGGTCATATGCGAACAAGATGGGGAGCTCAGAATAGTATGCATTATTCATGATTTGCAGAATACAGTGGGTGCCAGAGGTTTACAAGATATGTGAGTGAGATTTACCGAATTTATTCTTTTCTTTATCGCACAAAAGCTTCTTGGACTGGGAGTTCCTGGGGCACCAGATAGAGCACAAAGTGTGTAATGAAGAAAATGGTAAAAAGATGAGGTAACCTAGATAAATAAATCACTGTGCCCTATCCATGCTGCATGCTTGCCCAGTCCCATTCGAACGAGAATGTTTGACTTCATAGTAAAATCTCACCTTATGTGAGGTGGATGTATTCCCTGTAGTAGCAAATGATAATAGAAAACTTGTGTAATAATAAACTTGTGCTATCTGCTGCTCTCTATCAGCCAGTTAAAAATACGTCCTATCTGTAAATCTTCATGTTGGAGCTTAATCTGCTGTGACAAAATGTGGGAGCAACTCAGTGAGTGTGCTGCATCATCTTATTACACATTTAAAATGACTTAAAATGACAAGGTGACTTTAATGGCAGATATCAAAACTCAAGAGTCATCTATGCTCTTAATGTTGCAGTTGTTCTGACTCATCCTGTTGTGTACTCAGAGCACAAGAGGGTGCTGCTCATGTGCCTGCAAGAGTGTGTGTGGATCAATGGATGGCGTGATAGGAGAGCCTTAGATCAGAGATAAATGACTTCATTAAAGTGTAAGTCTCAGAAAGCTGGAATGAGCCACAACTCCCCCCTCTGTGCCACTGTAGATTATGAACTCCATAAATCAATATATTTCTGTAAAAGGATAATGTTCCCCTGCCTGCTATGTCCAACCTCCAACAGTTGGGCTGACACAGTTAAGGACTTTTCTGGTTTGAGAGAATGCTGGTGATGTGGGGACGTCAGTGGGGACTTGTAGGTTAACACAGCATCACGTCGGCAGTGAACGTCTCAGTGGGTTCTGACATGTGATGTCAAGGTTTACTCATGTAAGTTGTTCAAATTTAAGGATCTATCTTAGACATCAGTCTTGATTTCAGATGGTCCTTGTACTAAATGACACAGGGTTTCCCACATAAAGACATGGAACCTGATTTCAACGTCATCCATCAAAAAATGCTATGCTATGGACTGCTAATATGGAGTGCTGATCATCAGTTCACTGAAGATAAAACTCTCCTGTTAGCTGATTGTAATTCCATCTGCCTTTCTGCCAGATTCTGAGCACATGAACATGCATGCAACCAGTTTCTGGCAAACATAGCTGAAAGGATGCGCCCATAAAGTACATATACATTTGTTAAAATCAGTTCATCAATCAGTTAAAATAATTCAATTCAATTTAAGAGACATTATTTTATGCCCTAAAAAGTCCTTGCCCTGTGGTAACGCTAACTTTTCAAAAGTACAGGAACTTTGGGGGACGGTCTTGCAGCGCTGAACAGTTCTGACTGGCTCATGCATTACTCAGGCTGAGGTCACCGTGGTAGTTCGGAAGCTCATCGGTGGCAAGGCACCGGGGGTGGATGAGATCTGCCCTGAGTACCTCAAGTCTCTGGATGTTGTGGGGCTGTCTTGGCTGACACGCCTCTGCAACATCGCGTGGCAGTTGGGGACAGTGCCCCTGGACTGGCAGACCGGGGTGGTGGTCCCTCTATTTAAGAAGGGGGACCGGAGGGTGTGGTCCAACTATAGGGGAATCACACTCCTCAGCCTCCCTGGTAAAGTCTTTTCCAGGGTACTGGAGAGGAGAATTCGGCCGATAGTCGAACCTCGGATTCAGGAGGAACAATGCGGTTTTCGTCCTGGTCGTGGAACACTGGACCAGCTCTATACCCTCCGCAGGGTGCTCGAGGGTTCATGGCAGTTTGCCCAACCAGTCCACATGTGTTTTGTGGATTTGGAGAAGGCATTCGACCGTGTCCCTCGTGGCATTCTGTGGGGGGTGCTTCGGGAGTATGGAGTCCGGGGCCCTCTACTACGGGCCGTCCGGTCTCTGTATGACCGGAGCAGGAGCTTGGTTCGCATTGCCGGCAGTAAGTCAGACCTGTTCCCAGTGCATGTTGGACTCCGGCAGGGCTGCCCTTTGTCACCGGTTCTGTTCATTATTTTTATGGACAGAATTTCTAGGCGCAGCCAAGGGCCGGAGGGAGTCTGGTTTGGGGAACAGAGGATTTCATCTCTGCTTTTTGCAGATGATGTTGTCCTGTTGGCTTCTTCGAACCAGGACCTCCAGCATGTGTTGGGGCGGTTTGCAGCCGAGTGCGAAGCAGCTGGGATGAGAATCAGCACCTCCAAGTACAGTACTTAGGAAAGCACAGTACAGTACAATGAGTTTTACATATAGTCATTGTATTTTAATAGTTTTTTTATTCTACAAGGAGCAGGCTTGGCTGCGTTGGCTGCATCAGGCTACTTTAATGTTAGATCTGGAGATCTAGTTAGCTAACCATACACAATGCTGGTACTTCGTCAGCCACAACAAAACCATCTCGAAACTGGGCTAGATTTGTGTATCTATTTGTGTAACACTTGCCATCATGTGTTTTTTCATAATTTCAGAATTGAGTACAGAAAGCTGAGAAGGTGACTTGGGACCTTGGGGCTTGAGGTTCAACTCTGAGAGACACTCTGTGATGTCCACCATGAAAGAGAGATCGCACAGACACTTGCTATCACTGAGTTCAGTGACAGGTTTTCCGATCATCTCTATCAATTCTTGAGACAAACTGACATTTTGGAACCATTTTATTTTGTCCAGTGCTAGCAGGTCTGCGCCAACAACAAGGCACTTCTTCTGAATGAGGTTTTGTTTTTTTGCTAGTAGCTCATTCACCACAAGACTTGCCTGAATAACATTGTCTCTGTCAGAATGTGTTCTTGTGAAAGATACTTGATGGGTACCTGCTGAAGCGTGCTGACTTTATCCAAAGCATTTGCCATTGCAGTTTAGCCTGTTTCAAGCTGTAATGGTGCTCAATATTGGCCTTTTTCATCACTGATAGCATGTCCCCATGAACTGACTTGCCTTTTACTTCAACAAAATTGTTTGTTCAGTTCACCATATTGCATTTTATCCATGACACGTAAACACCATGTGCATATTGTGTTCACCCTGACCATGAGGCAGACAGTCATACAGCCAGAAGGGACCAGTTTTCTATGTTATGTCATTTTCTTTCATTGTAGAAAAAAGGCAACTGCAGTCAAGATCAATGTTGGTATTTCTGAATTGCCTCGCGGGCTGGTTAAAACTGTCTCATGGGGTGCATACGGCCTGGAAGCTGGACATCTTCCACCCATGTAGTAGACAGTGTTAGCAGGTTTAAAGATCATAAATAACAATCATTTCCAAACTCTGACTTCACAAACACATGTATATGTATGACTATGTGTATGCTTTACTAAGAGCAAATACACAGAACGTTAATGAGTACAATAAAGCTGAACATGTCAGTGTTCTTATCAAAGGAATGTCTGCTTTTCTCTCCCATGAGAGGGATCTAAAGAGTTGGGGGATTACAGCCCTTTGAACAGACAAGCACGCTCAGTCTTGTGTGTGATTGTTTCAGCAGAGTTGGCATTTTAGTCTTTAATTTTACTTTCATCACAAGCTGTGGTTATGGTCAGGTTATTTTCTGGACAAATACACATTAACAATTTTGCGTCATTATCTAGTCAGTCTAAACACATCAGCTCGGCTACAACAGTGGAGCGAGGACAGACTGAAGCCATCACAACACATCCTATTTCACAGACATCCTAACAGGATAATACATAACATTAAGTACCTTAGACATATATTTAAGATCAAGAAAAACAAGAAATCAGAATATCCAGCAGCCCACGGGGATTTCTCTGACTATAATAAAATGTGACAGCCACCAGGAGTGTATTCACCCTTGTTTTCCCCTGGCCTTTATTTGTTCACGTCGACCAGGGCCCTGTCCATTATTCAACTTTTATTTGATTACTGGTTTTTATTGGAGGAAATACAGCACCTGACAAACAGGGCGTAGCTGCTACTGCTACCTTTACAGAAAAACCCATTTATTGTGGTACACATGCAGGAAGTAATACCATTGTATCAGACAAAACAAGATGTGGATCCCAGGAATTGTGATGATCCCCTTTAAGTGACATATGCACTTGCGAATTATCAATAATTATCCAAAACCAACAATCCCACCATCACACTGACATCAAGCTGCTAGTAGCCAACTACGCCACTCAGAGAAAAGGCTTTCCAAAAATGTGCATATTATCCCTATTTTACAAAGACATGCAAAGACGCAGAGTTGCCAGAGAGAGGTCAGGGGAAAAAAGTGCTACACCCCCATCCATCACCCATTCCTACACACCTTTAGGCTTACTTCAGACCATGAACAAGCCCATGTTAAAACAATGCCAGGGACTGTGTTGGTGAGGCATGTTGCTTCAGGCACCAGACAGTGTGACAATATCAACAATAGCAATACTGTCGACAGTAAAAGACAAGATCTCTAATAATCTCTATTTATTTCTGTGCCGACCTGCAGCTGATCCTTTTCAGAGCCAAAATTCCAGGATCTGGACTTCATCGAGGATTCACACAGGGAGGAAAGGACAAAGAAATAAACATACATCAATTATGTTTCGTGAAGTATACAAAAGGAAAGTATTGAAAGAAAGATCGTTTGGCTCCAACATGCTGATTTTGGATGCAGGGACAACAACCCCAGAGCTAACAGCAACTGTTTCCTCATGTGAAGAAACACAGTGTATACTGTTTCTATAAAGCATGGATCACCATTCTGTTGTAGCTGACACAAACATTGCTGATAATTCGACAAACAGCTTCATTAGTGTGGGCTCGTGCTTCAAATCTAATGACGGATTTTGAATTGATGTCTGCTTTTTCTTAACCTCAAACATACGTCTAAAGGTCATTTGATGTTATTATGCTTCGTATGATAGATTCATTATGTCCCCACTCCAATTATTGTATACTTGTATGCTATTGCTCATACATGGCAAACCAAGAGAGGCTACCCTTTAAATGCATGAACTATGACAAACTCTGTCAGAGCACATCTCCTGCACAGCTGGGTGGTTTGTTGTGAAGCATTCATCACCCTGCCGCCTGTTCAGGGACATCTGACTCAGGCCAAAGCCGCCATGTGGGATCCAAGATGCCCCAAAATACCCGAGAGCTCCAGGAAGCTTCAAATGAGAGAAAGACACACATCAGCTGGCCGAGCTGCTACGTTGGACAGGACACACCTGTGGATACCTGAGAGCAGTCCTCATGAGAAGCAGCGCTGCTTCTCCTCTCCTCATTCCAGAGGAGGCCAACAAGCAACAGGTGAATCAAGACTTCTCCTGTGATGATGGCTTGATGCTACAAATCAACAGGAATAATTAATAAGCCTTAGATTGAAAATTAGGATCACCCATCAATATGGTTATAATGTCTAATTTCTTCATATAAATGATTTGGCCTCACATGCCTCTCAGCTGCTGAACGGTGCCTTAAGCCTTGTTTTACTGTTTAGTAATTTCATCTTCTTCTTTTGTGTTTCCACTAATTAATGAATCTGATTGAGATATCATGCTTGATCTAGTCTGATGGTCCTCATTCACAAAAATGACTTGCTGTTGCATTCACAACTCGTTCAATCATTCATTAACGGTTCATCGCTGTATTTTTTTAAGCTTGTGGTAGCATTTAGCCTGTTAATGGTCACATTTAGGTGGTCATTTATTTGTAGGCCTATGTGTGTAGTTAGTAGTTATTATGTATAATTAATGGTTATTGTGTGTGTAGTCCTTGCTTAGTAGTTGTAGTGTTAGAAATTAATCTTTTATTTATCAAAGAACCTCATTGTACACAAGTCAAGAACTGCATTACTCTCATATTTTTTTTTCCAAATTAGGACCAAAAGGCTGCACACAGACACAGGGACAGTGCGGTTTACCAATGTCTATTTACTACAGAATGACACTGAAATGAGCAACAGAGGAATCAGACAATCCAACAGTAACTTGAGGCGAGAACGTGCAGGCAGGAGAGTCCAGACTCACAAGATGCGAATTCACACTGAGCTCCACTCCAGAACAGGATGGAGAACAGAACCTGAGGCAGGCAGGCAGGTAAGCAGCTGTACAGGCAAGAAGAGCACCAAGCCTGGAGACAACTGTTACCACTGTTTACAACGGATGACTCGACAAACACTCGGTGCAGAGCCGGGGTTGAAGTACTGGAGAGCAGCTGAATAATTGGCTAATACTTCTCAGGTGTGCTCAGGTGACGAGGAGGTGTAGGCAGGTGGAGAAATTTAATTCTGTTGTCATATTTTGCTTTGCTAATGCTTCTTAATATTGCACTATCCCCTTTGCTGTACTAACACTGCAAATTCCATTGCGGCGGGATTAATAAAGGATTAATTTATTTTAATTCATCAGTATACTGAGATGATCTAAAGATGATTTTTTTTAGTCTAAGGGTTTACTATTTGTCACACCCTTATTTCACAGGTATTTCTGTAGACAAATGTAAAACCTGCATTGTGGCTGTTTTTCAGGGTAATTGGGGTAATTAATTATGTAATTGGGGTTTGCATTCAAAGGGTACAAACTACAAAAGCTGAGAGCGTGAACTTTAAGAGACAGCAGGAAAGAGAAATCCCACTGCTCGCTCAAACACTGCAACAGAGTTTGTCTCAAAACACCGAGTAAGCCCACATGTGCCTCGCTATAGACCTTTGTGACTTAAATGTTGACTTGCTGCTGGAGTCCTCATTGAAATATATTCAGTACTCTCTCAGTAATTTTGACATGAATTAACCTCCATACAAGATAGTGCTGTGTGGCAGGGATGATGCTAACAATGATCCTGTCAAGCAACATGAAGAAGACAGGGACAACCTGTGATGCTCCAGCTTTCAAACCAAAGAGGAACACAGCACCCTTCTGCCACCGCCATGGTGCCACTGCTGGACAAACATTTTAAATCGATCAGCAGTTTTTATAATCTGCCATTTATGTCCCATGACACAAGGCCAGGTGTCTTGTAGAATTTTAGGACAACCACAAAGTTTTATTGACATATGGCTCCCACAAAACGCCTGACTGATTTTTCACATAACCACATTCCTTGGGCCAAGAAAGTTTGAAAACTGCTTTAATAGACAGTAATAGACAAAGGACAATAAAACTGCAGGACCGTGTGCTTGGAAGCACAGCTGATCTGGTCTGTTTCAATTTAACAGCCCCTTCAAGTGACTATAGAGTGTTTTAATATTAGTGGTGACATTCTTGTGAATTTAAACAGATTTCTGTTTCTTGTAGGACTATTTTCGTGTTATTTTTGGCTGGTGGTGACCGTGTACAGAAAACTCAATTTATCATAATTTCCTCACTCATTCATGACGCTGAAAACAAACGTGCTGAGTTAAGTAGCTGTTTAAAATATGAGCCCACAGGTGAGTGGAACTAACATTCAGATTTATTTGCTTCAAATAGCAATATTCATGGCCTGGTCCATCCTGATTGGAAGGAAATAGTTGCTGACAGCAGAATGCACCTGGCAAGTGGCTGCACTGAACACAAAGTTCAGGGAAAAATGACAAGTAAATATGCTGAGCATGTACTCTAAATATACATGATGTAATAATGTACAGGAACCTTCTTGACTTTTTATACTTTCCTTGGGATTCTCTCAGATTGTCAAACTGAACTTCCTCAAACCAGTGTGGGGAGGTTTTAGGTCCATATGGAAGACAATGTTGATATCATAATTCATGCCTATTTTTGTTACATACAACTTTATGCTATTAGCATGACTCTAAGGATAGAAATGTCTGTGTCAGTTCACCACTTTCGTTCAGACTGGAATCTCAACAGCTATTAGATGCATGACCATGAAATTTGAAGACACATTCATGGTCCCCAGAGGCTGAATCCTACTAACTGGTTTCCCACAGAAACTGAAATATCTCAACTGCTCATGGATGGATTGCCACAAAATTTGGTATGAATGTTCCTGATTCCCAGACTTTTCCTCTTGCTCCACCAAGAGGTTGGCCTGTGGTTCTGATCGATGTATTGTAGTGCCATGTGATACAGACATGAATGTTTCCCTCAGGTTGAATTATAATCACTGGGGTGATCTCTGAACTTTCCATCTAGTGCCACTACGGGGTCAAAATTTCAATTTGTCTAATATTTGGTTAACAAATGTTAGCATGCTAACATGCTAAATTAAGGTGTCAAACAATGGGTACATCCCAAGTCTCTCGTTTGATATTTCCTTGCTTCCCGATCCTCCTTTGAACTGGAAGTCACGCTGGTCTGCCATGTTGAAGGACGTTTCAGGGATTTTATGGTCCTCTGAGGAGCGAGGAGGGATGAGAAATGATACATAAGAGCAGTTTTTAAACTGACACTCCCCTTTGTTGGATACTTATTGTTGACTGGACTATTTCTTGGGTCTGTGTACATTCAAGAATATGGTGTAGACCTCTACATTTAAAGTGACACTACTTTTGTTGTGATTTGGCGCTGTATAAATGAAAGACAAATCAGTCTGATACATCCCAACAGCACTGGACTGACGTCAGATAACAGATTAAACTTAAGAGTATCACACCCACATTTTAGATTTCATTGGTTTTCTGACTCACCATCTTGCTACAAGTCTGTGTTAATTGCGGTCTGAACAACAAGAAGAGCACAAACAACTTTCTTCATTTATGAGAAAGATATTTCTTATCATGATCTGTTATCCCCTGCAACTTATATTAAAGATACACTCAACACTTAACAGCTTAATAGTTTTTCCATCATTTACATCCTTATTTCCTTTAAGTCAATTGATGATCATTCCTGAGCGCTGGGTTTGATATGGTTACATAATTTCAATTTTCCCTGAAACATTTAACCCAATAAATGATTGTCCACAGAGTTCAAAAGACACCATAATCATATTCTGGGTTATCAAATAATGAATTCACAATCAGAATATCAATAAATACAGCTTCAAACAATGAATAAATAATGTACATTAACCTTTTCCTCAGTCTACTCAGGTTTCTATCAGGTGTTGTCTATTCACAAGGGTCGGGTAAGGAGATTGGCGGTAGCACTGAGCATTTAAGCAACTGATTTCCAACCCACACACACACAGAATGTACTTTAAACGTTTATGTTCAGGTATTCAATTTTCAATTCAATTTCCTTCAACGTAAAACATTCAGTTTCGACACATTGAACACCTTTTTTCCACATTAAAGCCTCCATGCAGCAGCAGCGGTGGTGTGGAATCACAGTTGAACTGAAGAATTCGTCCCTCACAAAAAAACCAGCCTGCATAATATGCAGTGGAATTATTTTCCACTTAAACTTAAACACCTCTGTTAGTTTTTTTTTCCAGTGTCCATTAAACAATATAGCTCCATTAAACGAAATAAATAACAGGAACCACGAACATATGCAGCAACACATCATTTTAGCATCATAAGCTATGGCAACGGCTGTGGAGCCGCACTAGGCCCTACTACAAGACCGCAACGGAGCTAGCACTCGTTAACTGCTCGTTAACTTGCTACCCGTTCATCATGGTAATGCACATTAATAGCATATCATCACATCATCACAAAAACACATCTCAGTATCATTAAACTATGTTAGCTATTCTGACTTTTTTTTTTCCTATATCAAAGTAGGATGACACTGCTAACAGAGCAAACAGACCGCTAACTCACCAGAATAGTCCAGAAAGATCGGGAAACACTCGTCCGAATCACTCCCGTGATCAGTTTCACTTCTACTAGGTGCTACCAGGTAAGTTTTGCCTCACACTCTGTTTCTTACGACTGTTCAATCACACTTCAACACAAAATAGCACATTCACATTTAGTCACCGAAGAGGACTCTTTGCTCTGCGACTGCAATAGTGTTTTTTTTTCTTTTTCTCCTTTTTTCTGTCCCTAAATTCACACACACGGAGAGCTGCAGGTGATGTGTTAGGTAAGCTCAGAAATGTCACTACCTGGCGAGAACAACTACGATGCATTCAAAACATTCAGAGGGTTTTGGAAATCACAGTGCAATAAATTTAACAGGGTTACATACTGTTAATGCATTCTGCCAGCAGACATGGTTCCTGTGCCTCTGAGCAGGACACAGTATAAACATAGAATGCAGGTTGTTCTTCATGTGCAGGTGTTTGTTAAACAGGTAACAGACACTGCTGCTCTGGCACTGATAACTGTGTGCCCTCGCCAGTATTAGCACATGTGTGCAGACACACATTCATCAAATGTCTCTTGAGCTGTTAAAGCTGACTGACAGCTGGTCCAGCTGTGATCAGCTGCTGCCATCATCAGAAATGGACCTTGCTTCACATGGTGCTCCAGAGGAAAGGATGTGTCATTTCTCTATAAAGACACTTCCTCATTTCTTCTCTCCTTGCATGGTTTCCTTGCGTCTCTCCATGCATCCTTGGTGGGAGGGGCTAACGCACATGGAAAAGATCCAAGTAAGGGGAACATGGATGCAATTCAAATGACTTTGGATGTGCATGTGACTTTGGATGAGCATGGTTAGCATGCTGATGAATGTAGCTCAAGGCACCACTGTACTGTACCTCAGTACAGCCCCACATAGCTGCTAGCACAGCTCTTAGTCTTGTTAGATTGTAGTTAAACATAATTCACACTATCAGCCAGTATTCAATTGTCACCAGTCTAGAAAGGGGTTATGTGGGCTCAAAAAGGGGATACAATAGGCAGAGCAGGTAAGATAAAAGTAAGGGGCATTTTGTCATTGTCCAGAACAAAAGCTCAGCAGGCAGACAGTCAGCAAAGGCAAAAAGTGTTTGTTTAAGGAAGCAGGCAGGTAAAGGTACACTAAAGCAGAATGGGAACAAATAACAGCAGCCCAAAAACATGACGCCACACTGACGATCAGGCACAGAGGACTTGCTCTAAGGCAGGTGTATGTATACTGGGGAGCTGATTAGGAAAGTGGGGGCAGGTGTGCTGGTGGGTGTGGCGGTCAGGTGATGTAAGCACACTGCTGTTGGACAGGGAAGGAATGGCAGGTCTATAGAAATGCATGCACAGGCCTGGAAGAACTAAGTCCTCTTGAACTCTTACATTTTCCTATGGTAGCTGAGAGGATTCAACACACCGGAGCTGACTGGAAGGAAACACAAAAGGGAAAATACAAGCAAATGAAGAAACACAGAAACAACTGTTAGACAACACATCAGGGATGTAAAGGTAGAGAAATGCACAACAAAGCTTTCCAGCAACATTAAAAACTGATGAACATGTCAGTATTGATAAAAAAACATGATATGATGAGATTAAAATAAAAATAACTGCTTGTATCCTGTGTTCCCCTGGAAACTTCTTCATGCTGCTTATGTGTTAATGATGAACATGTTTTTTTTAAAATTGTTTTATTTGAATGCAGTATTTTTTCTTTTTCTACTGTAAATAACTTTACACATTGTCCTGAAATTCTTTCTCACATATCACACATACTGTAATGGCAATAACTAGTCAGGTTATATGTCGCTCCATCCAGGCTGAAGAGATTAAATCTGACAGTATTTCAACTGAATAATAAAGTTAATAAAAGGAAAATGTATCTTTTCATTTCTACATAGTTATGGCCAGAAAAAAAAAAAACATCCATTATATCAAAAGTGGATGACTGACTGCATTTTTCTGATATTCCTAACAGGCAGTTATTGGCCTGCTGTATTGGTAATCCATCATATGCATCATAATCGAAATATTTGGCACATCAAACTTGTCGCTGTCTACTTTGTGCTCTGTAATGAAGAAGAATGAAGAGCAAGAACATTTTCAGTCAAAAAAGAAATGCAACAGATTATGTGTTTTACATCAATTTGCTATGTTGGCTTGTTGTTTGCAGATACTAGAATATATTGACTTAGCAAAACAAAAATCAATGGACAAAAAAAAAAAGGAAAAAAAAAAGAGCACATATCCCCCAGGTTATGGTTAGAATATAGAGTTCAAAAAATAATTCGGCAAAGGCAAATTCATTTTGTAACGCTACAGTTCATACCCTGGAATCCCTACGGGAGAGTCAACCTCAGAGCCCTCCTTTCCCTAACTCCATCGCTTCAGGCCTCCAGCGTGTGGTGAGCACTTCACCCGTAGCTATCCGCTGATCGAACACAAACTTGTGTGTAATTGTATAGAGCTCCTCTCTCGACCTTCTCTGTCAGGAGAGAAATAGGGGCCATCATTCATCCTTGCCATTACCAGCCTGCCTGCCGTGAATAATGCAATTTGTATCCTCTATGGAGTGCATCCAGAACAACAGGCACTCCAATAAACAAACAGCAGATCGCAGTAGAAATCCACTTACAGGGGCAGCCTGGCAAACACCACGACCATTAGAAGCCCACTCAGGTCCCATCATTTCAGTCCGATAGATCCCTACCTTATCTGTTTCAGAGTAGGCCTATGATAATGAGCCTGCCAACTTCGTTCTGCTGAAGTGCTGGATCACACACATAAACCCAGGAACACAGACAGTGACTCTCTCTCTCTCACACACACACACACACACACACAGTCATGCAGCGAGCTGTTCAGTGGAGATCTGTGGTACCTCAGAGTAGAGGTAAAGGTCAGTCTTTGACCTTTTGCGGGCACTAACAGCAGCTAGTCAGGACTGAAATGGATCAGTCAGGCAGAGAATGAAGAGTGTGTGGCTGTGTGTGTGTGTGTGTCTTTATGTGTGCGTGGTAATGAGACCTGATGGATGCATGGAGAATATTAGAGGAACATGGCTTATAATTAAAGCAGATGAAGTGCTGTTGCTGAGTGATGTCACACTCACTCACTCACTCACTGGATTCTTTCTCTTTTAATTAACTTCTTAAAATGTACGCTGACTTCCCTTTCGGGAGTTGATTTTACTTACTCGGCTATTTGACATAAGGCATAATATCGCTGCCTTTATAATCACCACTACATAACACCATATTAACCCTCGCAGTTTTTGGGGCAATGAAGCCAGAACAAGTTGACAGCACCCACAAACAAGCCTGAATATTTCTGTCTACATGTCAGATTTCATTTGAGCATGCCGAATAACATCGGTGTCATGACCAAACCTGCTGTTTCTCAAGCCAGTCACACAGTTAGTCACATACCTTGTGTCAATCTGTTGGTGCATTGTTGAGAGACGCCTATAAAACTTCCTCAGATAATGAATTGGAGCTTATATTCTCAGTGTCAAATGATTTGTCCCAGAGGCTCGGATCCACTGATGACCACTTGAGTCTCTATCATCCTGCCGTTTGAATCAGTGGTGGCTTTTATTGCTCTGTTATGGTGAGCCAGTGCTTCATCACCATTCTGTGTGTGTGTTTGTGCAGCATATATAAGCTTGCTTGCCTGTTGGCGCGGGCCTGTTTCTTTGTTTGCTCTGCTCTGTTTCAAACCGCTTTCCGACAGCCTCTCCATGCGCCGCCTGCCACAACAAGATAATCCTGCCATCTCCCATAAGATGGCGGCATCTGTCATCTATAATAATCTGCGGGAGCTGGCCGAGGAACAGTCAACAGGAGGGAACGGGGGTGGGGAGTGGGGGGGGGGGGGGGGGGGCGACGAGCCTCATTCCCAACACGATCGCCAATTAGAGAGGGTATTATCTCCTCATGTGAAGAGGCTTTAGCCCCACTGACCGCCCTCCAGCAGGGGACTGGGAAGGGCTGCAAGACTGGGAAGCTGAGACAGACAGTGCTGCGTGACACTGCCAGGACAGGAAGTGGAAGTAAAGGCATTATTTCTCCTTCATCTGGCACAACATGATAGCTCTTGAAGCGAGCCAAAGCGTAGCCCCGGAGGACAGAGATCCTCGGCATGGCCTCATTGCCTCACAGTACTTTAAATTTCACATCAACACTTCATAGCTTAGAGCGCGATGGAATTTCCTCACCCCTTATCTGATTGATTGTGCACATAGTGGACTCAAATAAATCACAGCGCTGTGTGGGGGTTTATGTGAATGCAGCTGCACCTTACATTCCCGGGTCTTTTTTGTTTGCTAGTGTGTTTCTCACATCCCTGTGGCCACAAGGTAGACGATGTGACATCATATAGAGCAATTTCCATCAGTGATTGTGGAGTCTGCTTGCAGAAAATGATTTTAGTCGTGAAAAACATCAACAGCTGCATCATGTGAGGTTTTGTTGGCAGTCAATCATAATGAAAAAGCAAAGGCCCTGACATTCTGTTTCCTTAATCCTTAATCATTTCTCTTCTTACTTTAACCGATGGAGTTGAACATTAACCCACTGCTACCTGTCAAATGGCACTGGCTATTTGACATAGGAAACTAACTGGATGGGCATCTGATTTCCACCACAGACCTCCTTGTTTAAGGCTTAAAAGTGCAGCAAATACAATTGCAAATATTTGACTGGAGCCTCAAATGACAATAGTTTACTTAATTACTGCCAGCTTTGTCTAAGGACAGCAAAATTAGCCAATTTAACACTTGCAAGGCGACAGCAAATGTTGAACCAGCCATAAACATGAAACACTCAGTCAGACTGAGCCGAGCTGCGATCCTGGTGATTTTTTCCTTTCTCAAGGTTGATTTATGTTCCTTGTGTGGACCTGGATGTTTTCTTGATTGTCTTTGACTCTCATACTTCATTCATCTCAACTTGAAAAATGGGCACTCATAATTTAAGAGGCCAGTTAATTGCTATTTTAAAGTCATTGGAGTTGAAACGACTCGCTGATCTTTTGTCCCCTTTATTAGTGAAACACGCATTTCTGATAGAATCACATGGAGGCAGTGGGCTCTTCTGTTATTCCCTCTCAGCTGTTCGGCTAGTGAAGTCTGCCAGCAGGCTTTTTCAGAAGGTGCACAGCCTGGTTGTTCGTGTAGGCAGTTTGTAGGGAGATATGCAGTCTGAGTGGATCTCTCGCTGGTTGTTGGTGAAATGCACTGGTGCACTGGCTGGACAACATGAAACCTTCAAAAGTGCTCAAGAGAAACTGCAGTAATGGACAAATATGTAAATGCTATAGATGTTCTACTAGACACTCTTAGGTACTTTGGTTCATCAAGTTCTGCCTTGTAGTAACAAAGACAACAAAATTTGCACATTATCTGTAAACTTAATCTGCAGCATGTGGCACTGTGAAAAAAAACAAAGGCACAGTTGGCTCCAGATGTGGGAAAAAAGCATAGCAAAAGAAAAGGGTTACAAGTGAAAAGAGAAACAAGCAAAAAAGCGTGCGCAAAAATCATCTGCTGTTTTTATCCTCAGGGAACACTTAGTGTGCATCATGGGTGTGGTAATGGTTGTTACAGCCAAGACTCTACTCCCTTTGTCTCAACTAGAGAAGATAATTTTTGCTTTATAAAGTTTTTTCCAAAGATTTTTTGGGGAGCTTTTTGACTGGAGTGGGTCTGTATCAAAAAGTTCCAACTTTATTGGAATCCGGGTGCTTTTTGGGGTTGAGGTTTAAAAGAAGTGAACAAGATGTTGCCTTGTTCTCGTGGGGGTGGAGTACAACCAGTGGAGCCAATGTCATACATGGATTGTACCTGTTTGGTGTGATGGTGTAACCAGGCACTCAAAATCAGAAATGAACAAATACGCCAGAGAGAAGGATAACATATGTACATGTTATTTTCACCAATATGCAGGAACATTATAAACAAAAATCAGGAGAGATGCAAATATGACTACATGTCTCTCAAACTCATTTGATTGGCTTACAATTACATTTATCTCCCTCTTCAATGACACAGCATTCCCAAACATTTATGACATGGGGTTTGTAGACGTATTAACACTGTGTTAAATTACTGCTAATGTCGACATAACAATTGCTGTTATTCATGATCCCTGTTACACTCTCCCACTGACAAACAGACAGGATGCTTTTATTATCAAAAGCCTGCATGCTATTTCCTGTCATGGAGTTAATATCGAAGTCTCAATATCGGTACAGGCAGCAATATTCTTCATATTTTAGCTCAACCATAAACTCTTAACAATTCTAACAACAGACAATAAACGTATGAACATGCTCTGAAGCCAACATGACCTGTGACGATCTGACACGCTGGGTGATCTGGGGGCTGTAAACTAGCGTACATGAAAGCAGGTGTAACTAGCGTGGTTATCACAGGGCGAGCACCTGAACTCGAATAAGAGCGTTACTCAATAACCCTAACTTACATAACATAACATAACATAACTTTTGGGCCTTTTCTACACTAGTCAATAGACCAGAAAGGAATGCAGCAAAAAGATGCTGCATAGCATTTGTGTCTCAGCTTTACTTTGGAATGCTGGCTTTGATATTTTGTGTTAAGTAATTGCTTATGATGATTGAGTGCTGTCATCCATATCAGCCATAGCTTCTTCAGTCAATCCAGAACACATTTCATCATGAAATGACTCTTTTCAGCACACAACTTCACTGTTTTCTCTGGTCGTCCCTTAATTGTGAGGCCACCGCTCAACCTGGATCTGTTGGCTTCCTCCATTCTAAAACCTTCACTGCAGACCCTCCCCTCACACAGGTCAATTCAGAAGCCTTTAAAGCACGGCTCCTCTTATCACATATCACGCACCATCACCCCCATCATTTCTCTCAGTTTTCAATTTTTCTGTACCCGTTCATTTTTATTCCCTGTGACCCACCCAGTCTCACTGTGTGTCCAGGGCAGCTTGCCCTCCACGTGTAAATGCTGCCTCCAACAACCCATCATTGTGTGCATTTGTCAATGTGTGTGTGTGTTAGTCACAGATAGCGAGAGAGATGGGTTTCTGGACTTCACTATTATCTCTGCAAAACAGGCACAGATAGAGCTTCAAGTCCACAAAAATCTTCTCCTAGCATCACCTTGTAGTCCACAACATGCTAAAGAAAAAACACACCAGCGTCTGAGGAGGGCTTCGAGCTGATCTGTCAGTTATTTCTAATTAAAAATATCAGTCTGAGAGTCAGATAAATGTGTGAGGCATTAGCAGCATTGTGACTGATTCCACAGGAGGGCTAATTGTGCCAGCGCTCTGCAGCGCTGATATACTCATGTGTTATGTAACTGCATTAGCAAAATGAGAAAAGAATGTTCCTTCTGAAGAAATTCACAGCTCTTATGAGGAAGGAGCTTTGGTCTCTATTCATCTCTCTCACTCTGTCTTCATCTTTCTCTCTGTCACTACATCTCTATCTGTCTCAAAGTTTTCTGTACAAATCAGTCTACAACAGAAAGTGCAAAGCTATAAGGAATTAAATTAGAAGTGTCCTATTTCCTGTGATCGAGGTACTGTAAAATCTTTAAACTTCCCCACACCCTCTTGTCCCCTGAGACTCAAACACTGAGTCCAGTGCCACCATGTTGTTCAGTCATGTTACTTCATTCAACAAGATGAATGAAGCAGTTTGGAGAATTCCTTTTAGGAAGCTTTGAGTGAGGAAATGCCTGAGGAGTATCTTATCGGATACGGCGTAACCCTGCTAGCACACCAAACACTCAACAGCATCACAAAGCAACGCCTTTATTTTCAGGAAAGTGTACTTCTGGTCAGCTGGCCAAGCTAAGGCAGGACCAGATTTCCCGTCAGACTTTGCAGCCAAAGTATCTATACTAAATTGAACTTTAACCCTGATATGCTGACCTCCAAGATGCACATCCAGTGGCACGTTAGCATGCTGACATTAGCATTTAGCTCAAACTATATCTGTGCCAAGGTACAACCTCACAGACCAGGCACCATGGCTGTACAATCTTCTTATCTTACCAATGGAAAGGACTTTTGCGTGAAATCAGCACTAAATCAACTTTCAGTTCTTTGCTTGGTTTTATGGCCCTCAACTTTCCTCTTTTGTGTCCATTTTAAGAGTCTCATAAACCTCGTTTCAAGCAACAGCAGGCAGCTGGTTTTAGTGAAAAACAAGAAGTATTCAGATCTTGAGTAAAACGAACAATACAACAATGTAAAAATAATGTGAGTCATGATGCATTCACAATCAAAATGAAAAGACCCATCATGTCAGGTAATTATGTGGCCAACTATTTGAATTGACCCTTGAGGGCGCCACAGTTCATGGGATTTTACAGAAAAATATCTGTCCAAAAAGAACCACTCAAGAGGCCAGAAACTAAACCCAAACAACACTGAGACAAAAGCAGTGAAGAATGTAGGGGAAGTAATATTGTGCATCTCTGAATTCCTTCAAAGCTGCTGAGACTTGGGTAAACAGGAGTCTACAGTCACACTAGTAGTGCTGTAAGGCTGCGACGGTTATTGTATTAAAAGAAAAAAAAAACATAACAAAAACAAAGAGTTAGACAGATCCGTCCTTGTATTGGACAACTTGAAATTTTGACCTGATTGGCACTTGATGAAAAGTCAGGGGATCGAATAAGTTCAACAAGACCATGAGTGCTTGCATCAAATTTCATGGCAACTATCCAAGAGTGCTCATAACATTTCACTCTGAACCACAAATGTCAACCTGCTAATTGGAAAGTTAATATTTGTATGTATAGTATGTATGCATGCATTCTTACCTTTGCATAGTGTTCCTCATTCTGCACCCCACGCAAAATATGCACCTTTGAGCATTTTATCTGAAAGACAGGCAATAGACCTTTTGCCTAATGCATGCATTTCCATGACAGCAAATGCCAGAGTGCTGTAATTGCATTCATGTATTATTGTATGTATTCTTCATTGGCATGCTGAGAGTGAGGCGGGTAGCAGCTGGCCTTGTTTCTTTTCATCTCTTCCGCCCTGTTGGACTAAATTGCTGCTGCGTTCAGCAGACTTCTGTTTTCCAAATATGCAGTGGTTTTGGAGAAAAAGCCTTGTCAGTTTCCATCAGGAATTCCCACTTACCTGATTTTAGAATTCTATCTCAGCAATCACCTGTAATTTGACCCTGTTTCTGTGTAGCCGGCCCTGCCGAGGAGCAAACTTACATTTGCTTTTACACTGATATATTTCTGCAAAGAAGTTTGTGATGAAAATGGCTTGATTTTGCATCTCTTTGTTTATCCATGCTTGGTGTCTTGCCCCGGTGGGTGAGCGCGGAGAGAGGGAGTGTGACAGTGGAGGAAAATGAGCTCAGTGATGTCGCGATAAATGAAAAACCACAACGTCTACGTAGTTGCTTTCATCACAGTGTAAACAAGCAGATGCAATGATGATTGCTGGGTGATAGAAAGGGCAGTGAATCTGGCTACGTAATATATTGTTGTCCAATCTTAAGTCTAAATGTAACTATTTAGAGTGAAATACACAAGGTGCTCCAGTCCGGCTTCTGGTGCGGCATTTTGAAACGCGATCCTTTAATGTTTTGTGTTGTAAATGTTTTGCTGTGTTTTTGTCTCTCTCTCTCTAAAACACACTCACATACTTGCTGTTGCAGCTGTGCACACAGGCGTCGTATCCAAGCTCACTGTCCTCTGCTGATGCTGCTCAGAGCGCAACAACTTCAATCCTGAAACTGTGAACTCCGTTCTTTTTCTACACAGTGCAGCCAAACAGCAGCTAAACACAGACAGTACAGACCTCCACATGTGGAGCGATGTTCTGTTTAAATTCACTGTTACGATACAAAGGGAAAAGAGGGAGAAAGCGAGAGGAAGACTTAGTGTCTCTGATTACTTGTTTTGCTGTTGTTCAACAATGAAGAGCTAATGTGTAACAATGTGTGCAGTTATTAATGTAAACCCTCCCATCAGTGTGTGTGGGGGAGAAACAGCAGCACTCTGACAGGATCTGCTCCAGTAGCAGGATCAGCCTGTTGCAGAACAGGAAGCAGATTGTGTGAGATCCTGACAGCTGTGCTGATATTTGTGCTGCTGTGATGCATAAAGTTGGGGATTTGCAGGTGGGATCGGGTGTAGGTGTTGATTAACATATATTTTGTTGGTCGGGTGGGTGGGCTGGCTCTCATGATGGGTCGGGTGAATGTGGTAAAAAAAATCAAAGTGTGTGAGTGTTTGCGTCTTAACTGAGGAACTCAAGAGCCTGTCATAATAGCCTGCACTGGGGCGCATCGTTATTAACTTATGCCACTGACTGCAGACGTGCCATTCCTTCCCACAATGAGTAGAAACTCCATGCCACTCTCACTGTGGGACAGGTTCAGAAAGGTGAAGATGGATCTGTTCGCCTCATGAGAGAATGCGCAATGTGCACTGTGGTTCTCCATGAATACACTAGACAACCCTCCACTGGGAAGGATGCCTTCTCTCACTGGCCGTGGCCCTGAGCTCTCCTTTATGCGTTCCCCCCAGTTCCCCTGGTTCCTCGCCTCTCAGCATTGAGAAGAAGAGTTTAGTGGCCATTCTGGTGGTAGCGCATCTTGATCCCAGACCATGGTGCAGCTGTTTGTGGGGAATCCATGGCAGCTTACATGGCACAGAGATGCACTGTTACACATGGAGCTCATGGTGATGAGCTCGTGGCCTGAAAGAAATTGCTTGGAAAGGGTAGGATGCAGACGTGCAAACTATCCAGTGTAAGAGAGCCCCTTCTACTGTAACATGCTAGATAGTCTGCTTTTACGTGCTGGTGTATGGACAGAACCTCAGATCTCATGTCATATCCTTTGCCTAAACTACCTCCAAACATTGGTATATGATGGTTTGGCTTCATCTTAGCTTACGTCTATAATCTAACCAATAGTTTAGGTTTTAGGTTTTTAGGTTTTAGCGCATTCTTTGGTGACACGTTTTTTAAAGGAAATTACTCAACAGAAACTTGACATGTTTTCTCTAGCACCACAGTGGAATTTACCCCTGGTGCTGCGGTGGTCCCCCTTGCAAGCTAACTGCCCAATCTCTTTCAAGATGTTATCAATTAAACAAGTGCCATGTCGGCAGAGAGTGAGCAACCTGTGTGTGCTGTCCAAACAGTGTCTGTCTCACAGGCTGTATGATGCCATCACACAAGCCTACAGTGCAGCAGAGTAGAGCCTCCACAGGTGATCCGGGTGCACTTCACGAAGCCTTAGCCTTAGAGTGGCAGACATCTGTGCAGCGGCTATGACAGAGGCGTATATTGCACAGTAGCGGGAAAGACCATGACTGCACTTGCATGTGGTGATAACCCCTACAGTGGCAGCTGTTAAAGGCTACATCTACACTCATAGAATCTGGAGTTACCACATGTAACAAATGTTCATATTGTGTTTTTGTGTATATTTTGTATTTTGCTTGTATGCTATGTATTATTTTTACGAAAGACTAAGACTAAACCAAACCAATAATAAACATGATGAACATAGCCTGTCTTGCTGTTAACTGCAAGTGGTAAACACTAAATAGGAATATTTGAAAATTTGATCTCACAGTGACAAAGACGAAGATACATATATATACATATATATACTTTTAAGTAACATTTTGTGTCATGATGCAACTGTTGATGAAGCTGTTGATGAAGCAGTTACATTGTTGACATTGTTAGTCATTATATGTTTGTAATTGTGTCAGTGAGCAATATTTATTTTGTTACATACCTTTCCTCAGGCTGTTTTTGAATTGTGGGGTCTTCACGTGAACTGAATTCTTTGAGACATGAAAAGTTCTATGTTTGCTGATCTAAGATGAGGTACGATCTTCGATGTGCCTCCTTCTTGTAATACGCTGTAGTATTTTCAGGAGCTTCTTTTTGCCTGAAGTTAACTTCACGATGACGGCCTCATACCTCATCCATATTTTATCAGCCTTAAAAGGTGCCAAAATCTATTTAACAAATCAAATACAGGCGTTTACCTCAGATTACATCCCTGGATGTGCTGTTTGCCTCAGTTCACGAGAAGCTGTGACGTTGTGTGTGCATGCGTGTGTGTGCGTTTGCCTGTGTGTGTCTGTAAGGTATGGTTGGAGGGTGGAATAAAATGATTGATGACTCCCATTCGCACATTACAAGGTACATTAAAGGTACATGTCACATTATGAGTGAATTTGACAAAGAACCATCATAATCGGTTTCTGTTGCAACACTCTGTCATAAAGAGGAGGTTATCTAGGTTTGTTTTAATTACTTTTATTTACTGCAGAATTGTTTAATGGCCAAGAATACTGATATGTATGTCAGATGGTACGAGAAGCCTTCAGCCTGAACAGATTGTAATGAAGCAGTTTCATTGGTTTTATACCTACCATTGAAATGCAACTCTAATCCACATGTTCTGACTGCAACAGTGTCTATTTAAGCAGAATCAGTCTGAAAATATTTCTGAATTATCAGTTATCAATTATTATGCAGTGAATTCAGTGTGAAAATGAAAATGAAGGTTTGCCACATTCAAAACCACAATTTTTAATTCTACCTTTTTTACAACTCTGGAAAGTTGTCATGGTCACAACCAATTCCCAGGTTAAACTGTAAAATTACCCCATGGCACTACAAAGTAGCTTACCAGGAATGAGAACTTGTGAATTCTGTGTTTGAAATGATGGGGCGGCACATTGCCTGATGGTGTTGCACTGTGAAAGAAAGAAGGAAAAAAAAAAGAAGAAAAGAAGCAGAGGTTGGTTGTTTTAATCACCCTCTCGCTTGAGATGCCTGGGTTCTATGTGATTTCTTTTCCTTTTTGTCCATGAAATTAGTATTGATTTAAATCCAATCATATGTTCATTGTAAGAGGAGGTTTTGAGGAAATGCACTTTTTATATGGTAAACTTTGCTGTCTCTTCCCTGGACAGAGTTCCCTTGTTATTCCTTTAATTGGATTGTGCTGCCTCCTCTCCTGTCCATCACAGAGAAGAACAAAGAGAGAGAGGGAGAGAGTAAGCACTGTGTCAAGTTGCTACTAATGGACCATTAGCTTAAATAATTCCCCGTTAATACTTGATTAATCAAGCTCAAAGCATCCTGTGTTGCGTTTTGGAGGAGGGTTGCACACAGTGTTTCTAAATTAAGCGAAGGAGTGCAAGAAGCGAGCTGAGGACTTTTTTTGCCTTCCACGGTTAATAGATTCAAGCCATTACAATCCATCGCTTATTGATTTAATGTTGGCTACATTAGTGTAGAACGCACCGAGCCAAAAGGTACTGAGCCTGAGCCCAATCTGCCATGCGCTAATGAGACACACAGGACTGTTTCATCACACATGTTCAAATCTGATTGGTGTCTAATCCACCCCAGGGGTGTTTCATGTGTAGGTCCTGATTTATTTTATTGACTGCGTGTTTAGATAGAAGGTCGGATGTAATATTTGCCCCTGGATCCCACTTGGGGCTGGCAGAACAAGCTGAAAAACATCTGACACATTATCGCCCTGTAAAGCAGTATAACACGCACGTGCCTGCAGACGTAGTGCAAGCATTCATTTGGAGTTGTGTCTCTGGCCACCCGACAAATGTGACTCCAGCATCACATTTCTCACGGCTCTGTTTTGGTCCCATCAGCTATCTGGCTCTTTAGCTGCTCCACTATGTTCACCAGCTAGTCATTTACTTTGTCTAGCTGCTGTGCAGGTTGTGTACAGTGGGCTTATCAGAGCTTTTTTCACTTAAAAGAGCTGCAGCTGCCTGCAGAGTTTGTGGGCTGTAAAACCAACAATGGGCTAAAAGAGGCAAAAAAGTTTGATAAGGAGGGAGCAGCTGGGTAGGGTGATAATTCTCGGTGGGTTTGTTACTAGTCATTTGATCCATTATTAATCCATTGTTAAAAAGTATTTGTCAGTGCAGCTTGAAGTGACAGGTCTTAAAGTCTGAAGCCCTGTTGGCTAGAGACCTGGAGTTTATTGAAATGTTCTTTTCTTGTCTTGAGAATTAGTCGAAATGCTGAGGTTTTATCAACTAGGGGGCTTTAAGGCGCTCAGTAATTGTCTTCTTGACTTCAGATATTCCTTGTGCATAGGAATTTTGAGCAGGAGTCCTCCTTCAGTGATCATGAAAATTTAAGGACAATTTTATCGGAATCTGACTATAACTTTGTGTTATATCTCGTCAAGTCTGTTAATGTGTTTTGTTCACGAGCGTCATGTCTTGTCTTGCACTTCCTGTTTTATTGTGAAACCTAACTCTCCTCTCGTTTCAGGCCCTTGACTTCCCGGTGTGTTTCCCGCCTGTCTGATTGTCTACCCCGCCCTAATTGTCTCCACCTGTTCATTGCTACCTCGTGTATATATAGTCCGCGTCTCCCTTTGTCCTGTGCCAGATTGTCTCGTGCCATGTCTTGTACTGCCTTGCTGTCTAGCTTTCTTGATCCTTGTCTCCTGATTACCTAGTAAGTCTTGTTAGTAGTATTGAGTCATATCTTTTGTTGTTACTTTTCCTCTGAGTTTAAGTTTTGCCCTGCACCTTTTGTTTGATACTTTTCTCGTAGTCTATTGCCAAATTAGTTTGCTATTTTTCCATTTTGATCCTTAGCGCTTTTGTTTGTACTTTGATTATCTTGCCTGGTTTTGTTATATCATCCTGAGCGATTTAAGTTAATAAATTATTCTTATTTTGAAATCTTTCGCTGCTGTGTGGGTCTGCATCTTTGAGTCCTGATACCTCATGCCTCCGGGCTTGTCGGTACAATCTGGCCAAAAACATGGACTCAGCAGACCCAAGCCTCTTTAGAACAGCCTTAACCGCTCAGGGCAGCCTCCTCTACCAACACGAGGATAAGCTGCGAACTATTCAACAGGGGGTTAAGGATCTGTTAGATAGACAAAGCGAATTAGAAGGTATAGCCATGGCACAGATAAAGTTACTCACCGAGCAATGGCACCGGGTGAGCACCCACCTTACAGACACTGCAGCACCCGCTGGGAAGCCCCCCGTCGAGCCAGCCACTCCACCACCGGCCCGCGACCTAACCTGGGGAGCTCCACGCCGGAGCGGTTTTCCAGAGACTCTGGCGGCTGCAGATCTTTCCTGGTCCAATGCGATTTGCATTTCACACAGTATCCCGGTGCGTATCCTAATGAACATTCAAAGGTGGCGTTCATGATCTCCCACCTGACCGGGAGAGCCTCGGCCTGGGCTACGGCTGAATGGTCAAGGGAATCCTTGGTGGAGTCGCCAGCCCATGAGGCCTCACAAGCGCTTTTGCGACTGAGGCAGGGCCAGCGAAGAGTCATTGACTATGCCATAGACTTCCGCAGATTGGCAGCCAACAGTGGGTGGAACGGACCCGCACTAAATGATGCCTTCGTCAATGGGCTGTCCGAGGCGCTGAAGGATCAGCTGGCTCCCCTGGATCTTCCGGCTGAACTGGAATCCATCATCGCTACGGCCATCCGCATCGATTCCCGTCTGTGCGAGCGGGAGAGGGATCGCCGAAGGGAGACCGCCCACCGCAAGGACAGCTACCGACCACCTGCAAGGGAGGAGGGTCGCCGTTTCGGTCTGCCACCAGCACCTCAGCCAACTGTGCCCAGCCTGCCACCTCCTGGAGCGGAGGAGCCCATGCAGATTGGAAGCACCAGACTGACTGCGGAAGAGAGGAACCGCCGCCGCAAGGAGAACGCATGCTTCAGGGACACCTCCTAGCTACGTGTCAGGTAAAAGAGCAGGCTCACCAGCCGAGAGGAGGGCGTTGGTGAGCCGAAAGCCTGAACATTATCCTTCTCGCATCCTGACCAAGGTAACTCTGTTTATGAACAATAAAGTCTGTGATTTTGAAGCACTAATTGACTCGGGGGCTGATGAGAACTTTTTGGACTGGCAAGTGGCCAGGGACTTTCAGGTGGCAGTTAAAAAACTGTCTCAGCCTATAAGTGCTAGTGCGTTGAACGGACATTTTCTGTTTCAAATAACCCATTGTACTGAACCATGTGAGCTGATTATAGGTGATGAACATCGTGAAACTATCAATTACCACCTTTTCCACTCAGCTCAGCACTCTCTCATATTGGGTTATCCTTGGCTCCGCAAAAATAACCTCCACATTGACTGGGAAACTGGGAAAATCCTGGGATGGGGGGGGGATTGCGTGACAAACTCTCCTTGTGTCTCTATTCACAGTGTGAACGTCCAGAGCGCAGCAGGCGCTACGATGCCAGAGGACGAGGATGATTGGTACCCGGAGCTGGCTTGGGTGCCACGGTGCTATTTGGACCTCAAGGAGGTCTTTAATAAAGTTAAAGCCACTTCTCTACCGCCTCACAGATCCTCTGACTGCGCCATAGAGCTGCTGTCGGGCGCTCCCATTACCAAGGGGAGACTTTATTCTCTCTCTGTTCCCGAACGAAAAGCCATGGATGATTACATCCAGGCGTCCCTCAAGTCCGGAATCATCAGGCCATCATCCTCCCCTGCGGGGGCGGGTTTTTTCTTTGTGGACAAAAAAGATGGCTCTCTCAGACCTTGCATTGACTATAGCGCTCTGAATGATATCACTGTCAAGAATCGTTATCCTCTGCCATTAATGTCATCTGCTTTTGAACTGTTACAACAGGCTCAGTGGTTCACCAAACTGGACCTCCGCAACGCCTACCACCTGATCCGCATCCGGGAAGGGGACGAGTGGAAAACCGGGTTTAACACCCCTAGCGGCCACTACGAATACCTGGTGATGCCCTTTGGATTAACTAACGCTCCTGCGGTTTTCCAAGGGTACGTTAATGATGTTTTGAGAGACTACTTAAATGACTTTGTGTTTGTATATCTGGATGATATACTGATCTTCTCCCCCGACCTGGATTCTCACCAGTGTCATGTCCGATTCATACTCTCACGTCTATTAGAACATCACCTATATGTAAAGGCCGAAAAGTGTGAATTTCACACCAACCAAGTTTCCTTTTTGGGCTACATCATTACTAAAAACCAGATTCAGATGGACCCTGAGAAGGTGAGCGCTGTGGCTAAGTGGCCGGCCCCAGCCAACCGTAAGAAATTACAGCAATTTCTTGGGTTTGCTAACTTTTACAGAAAGTTCATCAGGAATTTCAGTACCGTTGCTGCTCCCCTTCATGCTCTAACGTCTGCCAAGTCTGTTTTTCAGTGGTCACCAGGTGCTGACGCTGCCTTCCAGCGCCTGAAGACAGCCTTCACTACCGCCCCAGTCCTCACGGTCCCGGATCCACATCGGCAATTCATGGTGGAAGTGGACGCCTCCAACGAGGGGGTAGGGGCGGTACTGTCTCAATGCTCAGCCAGAGATAATAAGATTCACCCATGCGCATATCTGTCACGTAAGTTAAGCCCGGCTGAGAAAAAATATGACGTAGGCAATAGGGAGTTGCTAGCAGTCAAGACCGCACTTGAAGAATGGCGGCATTGGCTGGAGGGAGCAGAACAGCCGTTCTTAGTGTGGACCGACCACAAGAACCTAGAGTATATTAAGACGGGTAAAAGACTCAATGCTAGACAGTGCCCGTTGGGCACTGTTTTTCAGCTGGTCCCGGTTTACGCTGTCGTACAGACCCGGCTCTCAGAACACCAAACCGGACGCCTTGTCACGTCTGTACGAACCGGAACCGGCCGCCAAGGAACCCGAGACCATCCTACCACTGAACTGTGTGGTAGGAGGGATTACTTGGCAAATAGAAAAGGATGTGCAACAAGCGAATGAGGGTGAAGAACCCCCTGCAGACTGTCCCAGCGACCGGTTGTTCGTACCGGTTCGTCTGAGGTCGCAGGTGATCCATTGGGCACACACGTCCTTGTTAACATGTCATCCGGGGGTTAAACGAACATAATTCGTAATCAAGCAAAGATTCTGGTGGTCAACTATGGAAAAAGATGTGTTGGAATATGTTCAGGCATGTGAAGTCTGTTCCAGGAACAAGATTCCCCGGCAGAACCTGACCAGACTCCTCCAGCCGCTACTTATTCCCCAGAGGCCTTGGACACACCTCTCGATGGACTTCGTCACGGGGCTGCCCCTCTCAAGAGGTAACACTACAGTACTCACGTGAGCCATTTTCCAAGATGGCTCACTTTATTGCTTTACCCAAATTGCCCTCAGCTAAAGATACGGCCCTAGTCATGATTAAGGAGGTGTTTCGCATTCACGGGTTTCCCAAAGACATTGTTTCCGACAGAGGACCACAGTTTGTTCCTAATTTCTGGAAAGAATTCTGTCTCATGCTGGGTGCCACTGCTAGTCTGAGCTCAGGATACCACCCTCAATCTAATGGCCAAAGTGAACGTATGAACCAAGACCTTGAAACCTGCCTCCAGTGCCTTGTCTCACAAAACCAAACGTCCTGGAGTGACCACCTTACGTGGGTAGAATATGCACACAACACCTTACCCACTGCGGCTACGGGAATGTCACCTTTCCATATTGTGTATGGCTATCAACCCCCTCTTTTCGAGGTGAATGACCGGGAGGTGACCGTCCCCTCAGCTCACGCACTGGTGAGACGATGCCGACGCATCTGGGCAGCGGCAAGGAGCATGCTGTGCAGGAATCAGGCTCGGGTGAAGACAGCGGCTGATTGTCACCGCAGAGAAGCACCGCAGTATTCTCAGGGCCAGAACGTCTGGCTGTCCACGAAGGATCTCCCCCTCCATGTACACTCACGTAAACTGGCACCCAGGTTTGTGGGCCCTTTTACCATATCAAAAATCATTAATCCTGTAGCGGTTCGGCTGAATCTTCCCAGGTCCATGAAAGTCCACCCCACATTTCATGTGTCTAAAATAAAACCTGTCCGAGAGAGCTCTCTGGTACCCCCCACCGACCCACCCCCACCTCCTCGCCTGGTAGACGGAGGACCTGTCTACACAGTCAAAAAGCTCCTGGCCGTGCGCCGCAGGGGACGGGGCTTCCAGTATCTGGTGGACTGGGAGGGTTATGGTCCGGAGGAGAGATCCTGGGTCCCCACGAGCTTCATCATTGATAAGACTCTGATAACGGACTTCTACAGACGTCATCCTGATGTTCCTGGGCCGTCAGGAGCCGGCCCTAGAGGGGGGGGTACTGTTATATCTCGTCAAGTCTGTTAATGTGTTTTGTTCACGAGCGTCATGTCTTGTCTTGCACTTCCTGTTTTATTGTGAAAACCTAACTCTCCTCTCGTTTACTCTACCTCCTCCTCTCCTCTACTCTACAACATAATTTCTAAACTAACACCAGCCAGTGTGATTAATGAACATCAACAACACAGGATTGTATATGAACAGTGCATTTCAATACCTTCTATATTAATTTGCAGCACTTTCACACTAATCTGATCTGGTTTAGTATACCCAGTACTGCTGCTGGGAGAGGGTATCTTGCAATCAGAGATCAACAGTGATATTTAGAATAAAAGCATACCTCTGAAGCTCTCCTGTATGCTCTGTTCTCCCAGTCAGCAGGTTATTGCTTGCTATGAATTTCTTTTTTCTTTGCTGAACTTATCACCAGTTGTTTCTCTGTCAGCGTAGACAGACTGTGTGGTAGACTGTCTAAAGAGGGAGGGACAAGTAATGTTATGGAAATGCTCATTTAGTCTAGCATTTTCATATCAGAAATCTGTCCAACTAAGGCGCTATGTGAAAGCACTGTTACAGTTATTATAACAGCAGCATCTGGCAGAGTGCAGTACAATAGCACAAATTACTGAATTTATCCTTGAAAATGAATTGCATTACTCATTCCATTGATCCGTGTCTCTTCATCAAGCAGTTTTGATGGTACATCTGATACTACTTCAGCACTTTCTTTACTGGGGATGTACCCAAATCACACTACATTATTCAGGAAAGCACAAATAATAAACTGAAAACAAATATTTCTTCTACCCAAATTTGCTCTTTATTATTTTGGGGGAAAAAAGTCAGCTCCATGCTTGACATGTTCATGCATCAGCCATTATGTTTCTTCAGACTGAGTCATTATTGTGGATGGCCACAAGATAAAAATACCCATTCGTGTCTGCAACTGTCCCCCCTTCTCTGCAGTTGTGTTCCCTTGTTGTGTTTAGTGGTCTTGACCTCAGCATTGTCAAAACAGGTTGCATCTTAATCGCTGATTTAAAACACCATCCAGCGAGTACACGAAGTGACAAAAATCAAATGTACCATGATCAACAGGTACATGATGGTCTGGCTAAATAGCAGATGCTGAAATGCTCATGGTGGATCCTCCAGTGATGAGTTCCTGTGAAGGAGGCAACACATTGCCTGATGGTGTTGCATTGTGAAAGCTGAGCTATGTTCAACATTTTTGTTTACACGACTGCAGTTTTTTCTTTCTTTTGGTTGCTGTTCACTGCTCAACCCTTGACTGACTGTCAGTGAAATAACTGAGGGAGCTGCTGAAAAAATTCTGAAAATATATATATATATATATATATATATTTATTGCAAAAGAAAATCATTTAACCAAGCCCAAGCCAAAAATTCAAAATCAAAGAATACATTCATTAATGGAGCACTCATATAATACATTCTTGAATGTATGAACAATTCTGTCAAAATCAACAGGAAGAGGCACTCTCCCCTACTCCCTCTCACTCATTGACTGTCCCTTCACTTCCCTTCTATCGGTGGACTGCTACAATACAACCACAAAAAGCGTCTTGCCAAACCAAACAAAGTGACATGTTCTGTCTATCGATCTCCTCTGCTTCATTTCAGTACCACTAGCAGTGCAGCCCTAGCTGGAGTGCAAATCGTCTAAAATTATACTGGCAATGTAATTCTCGAACATGCCAAACCATCAAAATCCCTATAAAATAAACCAGTAAAATAATTTTTTGTTTGTTGCACTGTCTGAGTAGGCGATCCTTTCAGTCTTTTTCCCAATATTGTTTGCTAAGCTCCCCTTTAAAGGCCGATTGGATCAAGCTGGCTTTTCTCAGATGCATCATGCTTCGTCTGTGTTGGCTAAAGACGTTTGTTAGAGTTGAAAAGGAGTTGAAGATGCCTCAAAAATCAGTCCATGTTTCAGTGCAGCAAGTATGATTTGCATGTCGGTGAGAGCCCCAGTGTAGCACTGCAGAATGGCAGCGGGGATCCACTTGTGTCAGTAGAGTGGGCCATTTCAGACTGCTCCAGAAACACAGTTTCCACCAAAGCTGTTTCGTGAGCTCCAGCAGTGGTTTCACTGTCTGCACATCTAAAAAGTGAGGCCATGTCTAGATAAGGGACCCTGCCTCATTTCCTCTGTCCTGCTGGCCTGCCATGTACCGCCTCAGGTGTGTATGGACTTGGCCCATTCTCTTACTTGGCGGACCAGCTGCTGACCCACATACTCACTGTGTCTTCCTTCCTATAGTTGGCATACATACTGCATATTTGTCTTTTGTTTTGTCTTATGATTTGTGTAACGTTAATAAATTATTCTTGCCTGGACTCCTCACATTCCCTGAGCCAGTTTGTGACAGTTAAGTTCTTTATTGTCAGCAGCCGAGATGTTGTTGCCACAGCAGACCACTCCATACAAGATGGCTGGTGCCAACACAGTGTCAAATAAGGTAGTCAGTGGGGTCCCCTGCACTCCAAAAGACTTCAGTCTCCTCAGCAGACACAGTCTGCTCTGGTCTTTTTCATCCTGCATTTGTATTGTCAGTCAAATGTGGTATATTATTTAGGTGAGCACACAGGTACTTGTAGCACTCCACCATCTCAATGTCCGTCCAGTGGATGTTCACTGGTGAACGAGGAGAGTGGTTGGACCTGCAGAAGTCTATCACCAGCTCTTGGTTTTCCCTGCATTAATCTGGAGGCAGTTCCATTGGCACCAATCCACAAACTTCTGGGTTAGTTCTCTCTAGCCCTGTTAATGATTGCAGAGTCATCAGAGACCTTTTGCAAGTGAAAGTTAGCAGATTTGTGCATGAAATCTGCAGCGTAGAGGGTGAAGAAGAAGGGAGCTAGACTGTATGGGATTGAGGGAGCTGGAGAAATAACAAATCATGCTCCTGGCCTTTTCCAGGTTCACCCTGATGCCAGGTTGATAGATGAACTGTAGCGGGTGGAGATGGACAAGTACCAGCCACTCCAGAGTCTTCATCTCGTCTGATGTCAGTGTCGTTGGCCTGTTGCTGTTGAGGTCCTTGGAGTGCAAGGACTTTGGCACTGGTACCACACAGGATGTTTTCCATAGCTGTAGCACTCTTCCCAGCTTCATGCTTAGGTTGAAGATATCCTCAATTATCCTACACTGGTCCACACAGGAATGTTATAAGGAAAGGGGCTGTAGGTGCGGGTGGGTCGGTAGACAGGGGCTATAGACAGCAGTTCTTGCACCAGGAAGAATAATACCGGGAGAGGGGCAGATGGCTGATCAAATCTATTAAGGAAAAAGTTCAGATCATGCACTAATTTTCGGTCACCAAAAGGCTGGAGTTGTGTTCCTTGTAGCCAGAGATGGGTTGTAAGGCCTCCCTAGACTCCACTGATTCTGTTGGGCTCCAACTGAGCCTCCATCTGCCCTCCCTAGCATTTTTTTTCCGGTCCCTGATTCTCCCCCTCAGCACCCTCTGCACATTCTCGAGCTCTTCTTTGTTTCCACCCCATGAGGACTTTCCACATATTTGTATCAAAACAGGACTTCAAACAGTACCTCATCAACGTCTGTGGACCATCTTTTCACTGTGCGAGTGTCTGACGGTATACAAGAGGTTTGTACACAGGCAGGAGGTTCACCAGACTGTGATCACACAGCCAGCAAAATCTGTCTAAACAGTACAAAAGGAATTCATTGTAGGTTTAGACATCAGGGCTTGGTGGCAGGATGTTGTTCCACCAGTGTTGTTGGGTTGACATTTAATGTAATTGTAGGCCCTAATATTTTAATGCTGCTCATCTACAAAATGAACTGCAGTAAAGTTAACACATCCAGAAACATGAATGCAGCATCATTGGAATTTAAGATTAATCCTTGCAACCAAGAAATAGTTTATATATTCCAATGCAAAAGAGAGCTTTTCAAATGTGCTTTTACCATGATTTTGGTCTGAGTCATGTTGATACACTTCAGGTTTTGCCTGTGTTGAACACCATATTTTTCTTATTTGACATCCCTTAACACTGCATCTGCTAAATCTGTATTTTAGAGAAGAAGTTGCCAATATTATCAGCTTTACCACGTATACCTCCTGGATTCTTTATGCTTAATTGTGACACACATGTGTTCACACATGTTGCAGGTCGTAGTTTCCCATCCTTATAAATCACCACTAGGTTGCTGCAGAGAACACACATCATTACATAGACACACTGAAAGGTAAAGTACACATATAGAGGTAGACACCTAGACGAACAGGCACGCACTCTCCATTAAAACACTAACCTGCCTCCATAATTAAAGAGTCTGGTTGGCACAGTTGTCTGCAAGGTGCGGTGGGAGCGTGGGACGGGATGAAGCAGAATTGGAAGTGACAGTAACATTTTCTGCAACACATTCAAACACACTGCGGCTCTTTAAAAATGCATCTTGTTGTGTACCAACAGTGTGCCTTAACAACGCTCCTCATCAGGCCATTTAATGGAGACCATGGAAAATTACACAGACATACACCCAGGCAGCCCGTACACATTTACAGTGTACAAGAAATCCCAACCATATTCAGAGACAGACTGTACAGTGTATAAAGAGATGGGAACTGTAGAGTGTAATGGAACGATTCTGTGTTATGCTTGAACAAATAAATACACATTTTGAATCATTCAGCACAATTTTTTTTACGTAATAAACATTGAGTTGAATATGGTTATAAAACATGCTCTATATTGTTACGTTTTCTGTATTGTGTCATTCACTCTATCTCATGTTTGATTCATTTGTTGACAGAATGTACAAGAACTGTATTGTGTATCTGTGCTTATAGGATCTGGTGATATTCAATATTTTCTTAATGTCAGCAGATCTCACACAACAGCAATGAGTAAGTATTGTGAATCCAAAGGCTGATATATCCTCTTCCTCTGTGCCATGGAGCTCCATTTTTATCCAAAAAACAATTAAAAACACATCACTTAGTGACATGTTACTTCATTACCATGAACACACGCCATCCTGCTGCCAGGAAAAACTCATTATCGCACAAAATATGGATTATTCCACTGAAAATAATCTTCGACAAATGCACTGTTTCCTCCTACTTGAGTAAAACAATACAGTGTCCAGGTATTACATATTTCAAATAAGCTATTTGTATTTCTTAGCCATTTCTTAAGATTATTTCTTCTGTAGGAAACAATGGGCTTGGGGCTGAGAGTCACAGAGAGGGTAGGGATGTCAGAGAGTATTTGGAGACAGACATGTATTGTTGTTTGTGTATTGTTTTTTCTTTTTCTTTCTGTTCAGATTCAATGCGCATTCTCATTTTAGCTAATTATGCTTCCTTGCGTATCGCCGCTCCTCCGTCCTCCAGCCCGTGACCCATAAATCGCCCCCCGAGGTCCGCCATCATCAAGGATGTTCCAATCACTTAAATGCCTCTCTGAGGAGTTGAGGAGCGAGGAGAAACAAGACGTCCAGTGAAGACCGGGGAGAGGAAACATCCATGCAGAAATCCTACAGCAGGAATCTGGAAAACCTCACTGCAGATGATCTTTTGGGACAGTAAGAGGAGCGCTGCACTGTGGAAATAACATTACTGCAATATTAATATTATTGCATTACTGCGGTAATGCAGTGGGCAACTACCTGTGGAGACAGGAATAACATCACCAATTGCAGCTGTTGCATTAGTACTGTTTTTCACAAGGTAAAATATGATTAGATATATGTAGAATCTAAGTGATAAATCATATCTAAGAGACACTTCCGCCTGTTGTTTCTTTATTAGCCCAAAATATTCTATTTATATGTCTAGCGAATAAAGGGAAAATGAGAGTCACATTATTTTTCCTACGCAGCCACAGAATTAATATTAAACATGTGCAGGCTGTATATGACCTAGCCTGAAGAGGACAGATTTACTATGCCTGCAGCTTTACAGTATAGATTTTATTCAGAGCATTTATAGCTGCTTTTATGGCCGCCTTCTGTCTGTTCTGTTCAGTGACAAACAGATTTTATTCATCCATTGGTGTTATTCCTTTTCAGTGTAGCATCAATCTACAGTGCTGGCAATAGATGTATAATTGGTATTAGTACAGCAAACAGAAAAACAGAACAGAGTAAATTATTTGTGGGATATACTCAAAATACTATCAATTCATAAAAAAACATAATTTACACGTGGCAGAGATACAGCCCGTTCTCTCCAGAAAAAGAGCCATGTATTACAATCCATACTGATGTTTATTGTTAGGTAGCAACCTCTAGCAGCCACAGCAATTATGTTGGGAACAAATGAGGAAGTATAAAGAGCAGGAAAGTTTGCATATATAGGCTGGGAGGGTGGATGGATGGGTCATGCCAATGTGAAACCAAAAGTTATTGTTGACCCATGATAAGCTACTTATGTTACAATGCACATGTAAAAATGTAAAATGATCTTTTCCTAAACCTAAAGTAGGTTTGTTGGCTAAACCTAATCAAGTAGTTTTGGGGCCTAAACCTGAGCAAACTGCAATGTTTAATGACATGAGGACTAAGGTCAGGGACGGCAAAGATCTGCCTTTGTCATGCCGGCTCATCATGCTCTCTAACAGTGAGTATGCTGTTTTGGGAGTCATTGAAAATGGATCTGTTCAGTAGTTGATTATTATTTGACAAAATATACATTTTACAAGCCTGCATGAAAGCACAAGGTGAAAATGTGAGGAATTATTTTTTATTATCACTGCAGCAATACTGTCAGATCTCCTCAATACAATGGAGGTGAATACAAGTTTGTTTGTGTTGCTCACAGGCTGGAAAAATGTCATTTCTAAACTTTAACAGCCTTCCAGAAACAGTGTTCCCTCTGCTATGCATAATCCACAGACCTCACCAGCAACAGCCTTCTTTGGAATTAGTTTCTAATTCAGAGCTTTTTCATGGGAACTGCAAATCCTCAAAATCACATGACCAAATATATCACGTGTACCTTAGAGCGACACATAGAAGAACATCTTCTGTCATGTCTCAGCTACCCAAAACTGTTAATGTTCTGTACTGTTAATAAATCTGTTTCAAGATGTGACTACATTAAGGTTTGTTTAGATTTGGGGAAAGGTCATAGTTAAGGTTGGTAACAACTTTGTTAAGGTTAGAGTAATAAACATGTGGTGAAGGTTACAGAGTGATCTTGGTCAGGGATGAAAGAAAGCCATGCTTCATGGTAACAAACAGTGCTCTCCTGGGTTAAAGTCCCATGGTTTGTTGACACATCCATCCACCCTGACTTCCTCTCAACTAAGACTTTCTAATGTTTGTGCAGGTAGGGGAACAGGCATACAGGGTATAAGACCCAAAAGCAGTCTTATGGGATGATGAGGCAGGCAAGGGTCAAAACCAGGGAAGGCAGTCCAAAACAGACAAACAAATCAGACAGGGCAAGAATCAAAAGTCCAATTAGTGAAACCAGCTAGGGTGGGCCAGACAATCAAACAATGTGGAAACACACAAAGGCAGGAAGAAAAGTCAGTGGGACATGAGGAGAGGTGACTATTACAAAAAAGAACAAGAAACAATGAGAGACTGACAGCAAACAAAGAGAAACGTAACCTAGGGAACAGACTGGGATATGACATTGCAACTCTATAACATCACCAGACTTCCTCCTTTGTTCCCGGTGGACAAAAGTGATCATTTCTTCAGCCTCTAGAGGAGGACGGCCTTCCTTGTTCTCATGCTGCAGCCAATGCTTGCAGAGACAACGTGTTTTTTATATCAAGCGTGCTTTATTAAAGGTGGGTTTCAAAATGTACGACATGAGAACACATTTTCACATCTGTCTACATTTTCATTTAACAAAAAAAGCAAGAGAATAACAGATACTTTTCTCTCTCTCTCTCTCTCTCTCACACACACACGCACACACACACACACACACACACACACACACACACACACACACACAGACACACACTAAACTCCTACCACAGAGACCTTCCTTCCCTTCCTGCTTCTTACATTGTGTATGACAATAAATGTTGCAATAGAAAATGACAAAAACAAAAAGGTGAAAAGTAATAATGGACATTCTGCAATACAGGGGGTGTCCACTGTGGTGTTGTATGTTGTTTCTCAGGTAACAGACGAGGGCCAGCCACTTATTGAATTGAGAGCCTCGACTCTCCAGAGAGAACCTGGTATCAGCCATTTCATTGTGCCACAGCTGAAAAGTGGGAATCTCCTTCTTCTTCTCTGTTTTCTATACTGATTTGCTGGATTGTAAAATTTTACTTAATTATGATTCCAAAAATTTTGAAATGTTGTGTAAAACATAAAAACAGAATGCAATCATGAGGAAATGAACTGCTGACTGACAACACTTTTACAAAATCATCCATACAGTAATACCCCCGAATGCAATCATGTGATCAGAAAGTGGTGAACCTCGCTCCATCCTCGCTGTGAACGACTGAGCCTTTCCAGGATGATTCATACCCAATCATGATACTATCACCTGTTACCAATCAACCCGTTCACCTGTGGAATGATCCAAACAGGTGTTTTTGGAGCGTTTCACAGCTTTCCCAGTCTTTTGTTGCTCCTGTCCTAATGTGTAGGAAACGTATTGCTGCCTCAGATTTAGAATAAGCAGATATTTACAAAAGTCAATGAAGCTGATGAGGTCAAACATTAAATATATTGACTTTGTGCTGTTTTCAATTGAGCACTTTTTTGAAATCAGGGTTGTAGATAAGAAATACATCTGTGGCGGTCACAAATACAAATAGCAAACTAGCTTATCCTGCTGTTGTGCCTCATCCTTAGGCAGCCCTATGGGACAAACAACACTCCACCACTGACCCAACTTGATCACAAAAAGACACCTCTAACACCGCCAAATCCATGGGAGTTTTTAACATAAAGCTATACAAACGACCAAGACACTAAATCAAGGCTAACGACACAAACACAAGAAAACATCCCAGGCTGAGAGGCAGCCAGACGAGCATTTCCCACGCCAGATGCCTCTCTCTTCTGACGTTGGCACAGAGGCCTTTAAACACTTCAGTCCCAGGTCAGGTGCACCTCACTGAGCAATTAGATGTAGCACAGAGGGGGCAGAGGAGGAAAAGGGACAACACAAACAGCTGTAACACGAACACCTCAGCAAGAATCAGGGTGGTTACGACTGATCTTAATCACATTACCACCAAAAGCATTGCTTCCAGCATTCAGTGGTATTAGACAGTACTGTACAGAAAACTACTACAGAGCCTTTCAGTTACTGTGGTTTTTCATGTATGGGTTACCGATGATAGCCACTAATATATATCACAACGAATCAAGACACAGGATGTCAGTGCCAACAAGCCTCCACACTTCAAACCCACTCCATGGAATACAGTCATCTACCTCGCGCTGTGCACTGCGCTGATCCTCCTGCATAACTGGCTGCCTGCAGGGTTGCCTGAGCCAGTGATTGGTTGCTCAGTTCCTCGCCCCAAACAACATGAAGCTGGACAGTTGAATTTCCCTAAACTAGCTCCCTTTGCTTTTTCAGTTCAGCAGATCATGAGCCAGTCTGCTCAAACTGTCACGCCTTTTCCTTGACGATTATTCGTGTTTTTCCCTGGAATTTTACAAATCTAAGAAAGCACAGTCACAGTATATTTTACTATCCAACGTGACAAACAGCATTTTGAGTTATCCATCACTGTCTTTAAAATGTGGTGAAAAAATCTGTTAACCCCTGACTATGCATTCATTTGAAGGTGGTAAAGCTAGTGAGAAAATAAAGATTTGAAACGGTCCACCAGCAGATGGTGATGCAGTGATGCTAAGAGCCGTCACAGCGGTCAACAGAGAGTGGCCTTTAAATTCCACTTTAGTTACTTGGGAACTGGTTGAAATCAGTGAGGGGTGTTCCAGTCTTCACTCCCACTGTGCAGTGCGTTGTCTTTTAAGGACACTTCCTTGCTCAGTAGATGTTTGCCCTTTAATTGGGTTGGCAGTGCACATTTTGTATCAAAGTGTATTTCAAGGAAATGCAGTTTAGCATCATTAATGGTCATGGTTGTGAAAATGATGATTATAAAGCTTTAGAAAGTCTGCAGCTATGAGTTTAACTTAAAGCCTTTTCCCTGTCAAATGTGTCTGCCCAACCGAAACAATCTGAATTGTAGTGTCACTGTTTGCAAATCCAAACCCAATTATAACGATTGTTTGTCAGACTATTAAAGGGAGGACCACTGTCTGCTGTCCTCATCGTTCCCCTGAGCCGAGCCAAACAGCATCAACAGCCCACGGTGCAGAAGAGACCCTCAGTTTGCAGAATACCACGGTACAGTATGACCTAAATGTGTGTTTTGTGCAATCAGTTATGCTTGTCTGCAGAGTTTGTGGAGAGTGTACACGGTTGACTGGGGGAAGGAAGGAGAGATGTGTCTTTTCTCCTCTGTTAGGTGCTCATGAAGAAAGCTGCAGAGTCACTGAACGTACAGGACTCATGCAGTCACACAGAGGTAGCACACCCAGCACACAGAGGCTACAGCAGGACACCAATCATGGTGCAGCAAGCTTCTCAATGTGAAAATTAAAACTCATCTTCTTTCAGCTTTACATTTACAATTACTTGAAACTGCTTTCATTAAAGCAATTAAAGCTGCTTTGTGTTGAGATTGAAATATTCTAACTTCAGTACCCTTTATTGACAAAAAGACACTAACGTAGATATGCAATGTGTCCCGACCATCCCCTGAGCAGGGGATACTGAGGTTAAACAAAACCAACACACTGCACCATGATTGCGCAGCCAAACACATTCTATATCAGCCAAAAGCAACAGTGTTGGGCAGGTTACCTGTTATAAATAATAATTTGCTCATTACTCATTAAGAACGTGGTTGCCTTGTTATCATCAGCAAAAGTAATTACTTACATTACCTTTGTTAGGAGCACAACTCTGTCAAAGGAGCCTTTAAACAACTCCATAGCCTTAGTACCTATACCTAATGTGAAGTCTCACCGTGTTGAATTTTATATAAAATATATAAATTGTCAGTACAGTATAATGTACAAAGCAAAGCCACGACATTTATGTAAGCTGTGGTAGAGGGTGTCTGGTAAACTGAAGTGACAGCTGGTAATGGTAGTGAACTGGTAAACAAGTCCTGTTACCAAGATTAGTTTAAGGTTAGATGTGGTGGGTTGGTCTGGCAGACAGCATCCCTTGTTAGCAGCACCAGTGGTGATATGCTGGCCAGTATGCAGGAAACAGAGGTTACACAAACTTCATCTCAAATGTGTGCCTATGGAAACAGCTAACACAGCTCAATGACAACTCATTTATTCCTGTAATTATTGAAGAGGAAACTGATTACAGAGAACATTTGATTTTGAGTGTAACCTGTGGTGTGACATACCAAAACCAAAAAGAGGCATTTTATCTAACTTTTGTGGGTGTGACTGCACTCTGCACTTGCAGTTGAATGTAAATTAGCAGATATGGTTCTCTGCCACTACAAAACCATTCATTAGCGTCTAGAGATTTTTAACTTTTGAACTCACACAAAGTGTAAGCACTCAGGCCACAAATCTGTTTACGATGTCTGAGTATTTATTTAGCCTTTATTTAAAACATGCAAGGCCATTGAGAACAAGCACTCTTTTACAATAACACCCTGATGACAACACATATATAATACAACACATCTAAAAATGACAAAACAAGACAACAGTGTGAGAAATAACATCAATTTAACTAAAACACATATCTATCAAAAGAGATTTGAATTGATTGAAAGCCATCAGCTGGTCTGGTTTACAGAGTTTCTGGAGGTTGTTCTATTTATGTGGTGCAGAGCATTGTAGAGTTTAAGATTTTCCCAATCTCAGTACTGACATGTTGATCCTCAAGGACCAAACAGTCTTTAGACAAGTGCAGCGTGAACTTGATTTACAGATAAGAAGACAGGAGAGATACTCAGGTAATTTGCAAAGTGCTTTGTAGATAAACAGAATATAGCGCAGTTCTTTTCTGACTGCTAACCACTGTCACCCAAATTTCTCAAAGTAAACACTGGTGCAAAACACTGGTGCAAACAATCCCCAGTGATGCACCTACTGGTGGGATGATAGACTGCATGGAGGGGATGACTGGACAATTTTGACTCATGTAAGCCTTGTTTTTGTTAAATAAAATCCCAGTTTTCCTTTTCAGGAGTCACTTCATCAATATGTTTTTAAGGCACAGCTTGTCATTCAGCCAGAAACCACGGTATTTAAGAAAGGATACTCTTTCAGTTGGTGTCCCTTTAAGAGTAGTAACATTCATTTCAGTGAGTTTTCTAGAAAACAGTGTGCATTTTGTTTTATCTGCTTTCACAGTAATTTAAGAGTTTGCTGTACAGTACAGAAATCAAAATGCAAGTTTTTGAACCACCTGGGCAACAGAGGGAGTTGTTGCATATAGAACGGCGTCATCCGCATAAAGATGAATTAATAATAATTAATTAATTTGTGAAAATATGTGAATCAAGTTGCCCACTAATAGAACCTTGTTGCACACCTTTGTTAGCATCTCATAGAACAGGTTGTGGTCTGCTGATGAAATAATCTGCAAACCATTGACACGATTTTTCACCAAATCATCATCAATCATCAAATTTTCACAGATTTCAAGTGTTTCAAATGAATCTGATGATCAACAGTATCAAAAGCCTGAGATAAGACAATGAAAGAGCAACATTATCGGAGCAAGCACACCATTTGAGACGTTAGATGTTGCTCTCATAGTACTATGCCTTGGTCTAAAATGTTATTGATACAATTTGAAAATGCAGAGATAAAAATGTCTGTAAACAGTAAGTTAGGAAATTGGTCAATAATTCAGCTTACTTGACTGAACCCCTTTAGGCAAATGTTGGCCGCAGGCTGTCTTCCACAGGTCAGGGATGCTTTCTATCACCACAGTCAGATTAAAAAAACAAGAATAAGCATTAAACTAAAAATGGAGCCACTAACAATAATAACAAGCCCTGTGGACTTTTTAGGATCAGTAGAACTACGAGCATTAAAAACACTAAACACAGATTTGTAAACTGCTTCATTGACAAGATCTGAATGCCAAGTGTGTTTGCCCCGCAAGGTGCACGATCATTAGACCCAGGGGGAGGAGATCCAGCATTTTCACACATATAACCTGAAGGAATAAAGAGGGCACTGAATGCATCACAAATACTCTTTCCAGTTGAGATAGTAGTCTAACCTTGAGCAATTTAACTGGGTAAGGATGAAGTAGAAATATGTGTTATTGATTTAACCATTTTCCAAAACTTAGCGCAGTTTATTGTACTGTCAAATAGTTCAGAGACATAAAATGATTATTTAACATTTCAAATAACAGTAAGACAATATTGGATGATTTAATTTTCTGAATGTCAAAGTGAAGAAATTCAGTGAAGCACAGGTAAACGGCGGGGGCAACTGACTCTCTTAAGGTGCTGTAATTTGAGGTCCATAGCGTAAATAATTTGCTTCTTTGTTTCAGTCAACCAAAGACACAAAGTTGTGTGGCAGAAGACATCTGCTTTAGACACAGGGTTGTAAAATCTTGAGGGGACAAAGACTTGTGCCTTTACCAATACGTGTGCTAATTGTACAGCCCAGATACACACACACACACACACACACAAAGCTTGGCCTCCAGAGTATTTTAACAAAGGTCAAAAGCTGATGATCAAAACCTCAAACCACAATGGTGCCTCATCTAACCAAGAGGCTCACTCTCCTTCCAGAAACTCAGGCAATGTTGCATTGATGCAACATTGCAGACTGTCCTCCCTCTGTGGCAGGCTTCTGCAGTCGTAGTAAGTCAGTTTAATTGGCCGCCACAACCAGCGGAGCAAAAAAAAAAAAAAAGAGAGCAGTCAATCATATTGATCCAGTGTTTGTGGTTTTGTAATAGAGGTTTAAGAAAATGCAAGATGAATAAAATGATGAAGATCACCAGGGAAGACAAAAATAAGCACACCATGTTCACTTACATCATATTATATTATCTTGGCCTGGAGTCCAACAACAACAGTTTAGGTTGTAACAGTGTGTTATGGGTTTATGGGTCATGCTTAGATTACCGCCCCTGACAACTCTTTTAATGAGAAGGCCTCAAGGGAGCCTCATTAAAAAGTGAAACAATAATTAGCTACAGCCAGCATCCACTGGTACGTCTACAGTCCCACAGGCTCACCATGTTTTACCATCCAAATGAAACCATTAGTCAGATTGTGTTGGGGTGAATGGTTATGTAATGGACAATCCTTTATAATCTCTATCATCTTCAGTGCACTGAGGAGTGGGCCATCCTCAGCTTTAACCTAAGGTGGCACATTATGGTTTTGACTTTAATGAGTGGACGACTATTATAATCATCACTGAATTAATCAGGAATCCATGGAAGCCCACAGCAATTACCAAGGAAGACAAGAAAAAGCTTGTGTTTCTGTAATTATTATCTCATATTTCTGAATTTAGACTCTTGCACTTTTGGGGAAATTGTCACAGTTAAGAGAAATTTTTGTCTTGCATGTGGTATTTTTAGCTGTTTTAATTTTGACATGCAAGTATTTTGTAATGTGAAAATATCTGAATGTTTTGAAAAAGACTGTAGCCAGCCATTTGCAAAGTATGCTCCTGTCTTTTTCAATTTGGAATGTATAAATTATACCATTTCAGTCGTCAGCTGGTTACTATTCATTACATGAGCAGATTCCTGAAACTTGTCTGAATTACTGCACGCAATCGGTAATGGAGACCTCAATTCTGGATGCATTTGCCTGGAAAAATCTAAAATTGTTCATGATTTGTAGTTAAGGAGCTAAACGTTGCAAACACAGGGTCCTTTAACTGTAACATTTACAGCAGCTATGCGCACTATTCTTCAAGCCATCTGAGATAATAGAACGGCTAAAAATCTGTACATCACTGATCACTATTTGCAATAGCCAGTTCATTTTTTACAAAATATTATGCTGCTGAAAGGGAGTTTCTTGAAATTTACAAACCTCATTATTGAACCTTTCTGCACATCATCAGCTTATTTCATCTGTTTACCTTAAAACGTTCATCCCTGCTAACTAAAACATGACTTACTCATTTTTGTGAACACTGACGTGAAGAATAGGACAAGGTTACTTTTAAATTGAAATAGCTAAAAAACTAGTTCTCACTTATGTTGAACTACAACTGTTGCTGTTGAGCAAATCACATTCATTATTCAAAACAGGATTAAAACATTTTTGAACATATTTGTGGAGACAGCGTCTAAGCCTTAAGAGAGTGTCCACACCACAAGAAAGACAGCGTCAGTTGTTTCAGCAGCTGCCTCAAATGGCATGTTTATGTTCAAGTGACAAAACCTTCTAACATCTGTCGTAATAATGATGAGGCCAAAGGAGGATGTCATTGTTGCAGGTAGCGCTGTTATAGAGTGACAAAGTCTGCGTAGGGAGAAGTTCAGGGTGGATGGAGGGGACAACAAAACAGCAGATTTAACCTGAACAAAGAAGCAATTTTAAACCAAACCACAATGTTTCCCTAAACCTCACCACAACCAACATATTTGTTGTTCAACTTACAGGAGTGATGATAAAAATGGCAAAATTAAAATGACACAACTAGCTCGAGAGCCCATCAGCATCAGCTAAAAATACCATAAAAAGCAGAATCAAAGAGAAGAAACTAGATGTTGCATATAAAAGACAATCAGTGTTACAAAGGACGACCCACGCAAAACAGCTGTGGCAGATTCCTACAATATGACCAGAGACAATGTTATTTAAAGCCACATATGATCACGAGTCAGTTTACCTTATTACAGTGGATGTTGCTTCAGGCTCCAGCGGTCTTAAACCCTCCATCTAAGCAAATAAATGAGAAGGTTATTTTACAACTATTAAAGCCCAGCTGCCAGAACGAATTGTTGGCTTTGTACCAATCTGCAATCTACAGATACATGAAATTCGTTTTTATTATGTGTTCCATTTCAATATTTCTACAATCAGTATCAAAGTGATGTAGTTCCAGTGTAACCAGTGCATGTATATGAGATGAGTTTTTCCTCATCAGGACGAGGAGGGGGTGGTGGTGGTGGTGTGACAGCCATGTTTTAACAAGATGTCGGATAATCTCCCAGCAATGTTCGTGGCAACAAAACTGGGTTTTCCAACCCTAACCATGTGGTTAACCAGATATTAACCACAGCCTTGTAAATGTACTCATCAAAAACAACTTAACATCTTAAAATGATTCCAAAATCAAAAAGAACTGCCATCACACCTTTCAGTGGCTTTCCTCGTTTCTACAGTCCAACCTGACCAACCAGGCAAAGGCACTGTCTTCCATCTGGTCATTTCATTTGTTTTTTCAAAAAACATGAGACTAAAAGCAACACCATGTGATGTCTTAGCAAAAAAAAAAAATTTTTTTTGGTTCAGTTTGACTTACACCAAAACCACCAATCAACAATGTAATGTTAATTTTGAACACAATCCAAACAGCAATGAGCCTCTTGTTTGCTTCCTCCACAACATACCGAGGGCAAACTAGTAGCACTAGTAGCCCCTGGTACTAGAATTTAACCCTGACCATAATTATAATGGTGCAAATGATGAGAATTGTACAGAGGTGTTAAAACTCTTGAAGAAAGAGCTTCGAATCACTTTGAATAACTTGTCACTTACTTGATTTTTTTTCAAAAATTGTGAAATATTTTTTCTCAGAATTAGAGATAGTGAGGTTAGAAATAGGCTATAAACAGTAGCCTTATGCTAATACCTCTCCACTTCTTTGACAGAAGATCAGTGTAATGTCAGACTGAATTATGAGGCACTAAAATCCTCCTCTGTCTGTTGCCCTTGTCCAGCAGCATTCGTCTTGCCAGTTCTGCAGCATTATACAAAGAAGCCTCCTCAGTTTGTGTTGAGCCACAAATGAACAAAAGCCATTAATCAGAGTCAAAGTTTCCTCAAAGATTAAACTGTCGTTGAGAACACTCCTGCATCCCCACTCCTCACAGCCTCGCCATTATAAAACATTTATTTGCAGAGATACTGAACAAGTGCAAGTGTATAAAAATAATTACTGGGAGGGAGCAGTCGCAGTGAAGAGTGCAGGCCCTCACAGAGGACTTTTCCAATTAATTGACTTTAATGCACCATAATGTGGTGTCTTCCTCTCCCACTCTTCATAATGGCTGCCACCTGACTGCTGTACAGTCAATTAAAACATAATACAAATTGACTTAAGCAGTCAGCACTCAGTGATTAGGTTTCCTCAAGACAATTAAATTTGAGAAAGAAAGCAGAGAATGGTAATTCATAATCATTTTTTTCTTCATTTCCTGCTGTCACATTAATTTTGTTATATTTAATGACATGTCGCTTGTTCCAACGAATAACTTACAGATGTTGATAATCATCTAGGTGTCTTGGATGTCGTACATGTGTGCACCAGGGAGGCTACTCTGTGTGCAGTGCAAATGTGTTTGTTGGCGTTTTGGCTGCATTATCTGTTTGGCAGTGATTGAGTGCGGCAGTAAAAAGGCACTGAGAAAGACACAGGGATGTGGAATGATTGCCGGGTGGCGTCGCGGAAAGCCGAGGTAATTTCCCTCGCCGCCAACCCAACTCCGTCGTTTGTCAGCCACCACTTGTGCCGCTGGCAGCTATTGTGCCAACAGCAGTCAATCACGCAGCTTATGAATCCGAGCCACAGTCAATCGGCCTGCTTATGAATCCGAACAGCAGTCACCCGCTCAGTGTGGGAATCCACTGACACATCTGGTGATTCCAGCTGGTCACATGAATACCTAGCGACAGGACATCCTGGAGGCAGGCAGAGATTAATCGCGACAAATGCCTCAAAGGAAAAAGATGGATCTGGAAATAAGGGACGGAAAAACTAATTCTCAAGTACAGAACTTACAAAACTACTAACAAGCCTTAAATAATATATCTGATGTTATGGCATACATTTACATTGAGTTGCTGATGAAAGCTCTTATCCCTTGCACCTATACATTGAAATAAATTACACATGTGCATTCTTTTGTTTGAAACAAGCACACTTGGCCACCAGCTCAGGAAATAATTTCACTCAGTGAGATTTATAGAAACACATCAGGATGTCCAGCTGCCAGAGTCTTCAGTCATTACAGCTTGGAATATGTGTTAGAGCACGCTGGAGAGAACAGATCAAACATGCCCCTCGCTGTAAAACTCCTAATTGAGACAAGGCAAGTGACACTGACTTAATGAAACCAAAGAGTCTTACATAGTCACCACTCGATAACCCAATCAATACTCGGAACAAGTTGGACCAGATTCTGAACGTAAATAAAAGATCTCACTTTGAAATACAGTTAGAGCTATCTGTTGCACCAGACAGGCGTTGGATTATTGTGAAGGTGTTGTTTTGTCGTTGCTGTGTGAATGGATGTCAGATGTTTTGTTGTTCTTATAATTTTTTTCATTGATATATTGTAAATATGCTATGTGGAGCCAAGGAAAAGCAGCTTCTGTTTTGGTTATAGTAGCTAACTAAATAAAACCAAACAAGGTAGAACTTCAGCACAGCCTGAGCTAACACGATGCTGCATATGGGAAATACTTTTTGTCAGTTAAACGGACTAAATGCACATTTCCATTTGTGTTGTGGTATTTTTACATTTGTCTTGACAAACCCAGCCACATTCACTGAAAGAGTAGAGTCAGAAAAGCTGGACAGGTTGTCATAAGTGGACTTCATAACTCTTAAAATTATATATTTCTTCGTTGTGAAATCCGTTAATTGCCATTAGTAACTATTACTCCAGCTTTCATGCCAACTTGCTCCTAAGCAAAAAACGGCAAACATGAATACAAAATAAAATAATGCAAAATAATGGCGTTCAAGCTCATGAGCACCAGATACACAGAAAAAATACACTTACATGCACTCAGGAAACAATCTGATTTAAATGGATGGATGTACACCCTTCCTGCGTGCACGATGCCTCTTGTGCTTCTATCCGCCCTGCAGTTGTTGAGTGAGGTTAATGATGTAGAAATTGGGGTGATGAGTTGGAGAGTGGTGCGTTCCCTGGCCTGGGAAAACTCGCCTCCGCAACCTGTTAGCTCTGCCTCGGCCTCCTCTCCCGCAGCCTGCCTTTGGAGGATAACAGTGGTCTGGTCGGCATCCCGCTGCAGTGGTTGGAGGTTAAATGGATTCCACCCTGCCGCTCTCTTATCATAACTGTCTGCCATTCTGTCAGAGCAGACCGCAAATGCAATTCCCTAACCTTGGGGTAGACCGACCAAGGCATCTGTTACACTTAATAAAGTGCTGACCTAAATTTAACTCTACACTCTGCTACTTATGTGGTCCAGGGGGAGCAGGGAACCAGGCAGAGGGTCTTCCTATTGTCTAGTGTTTGTGCTTAAAGTGCTGTAAGTGATGTAAATTCATCTAAAAGGACATAAATTAGAATAAATGTGGTTTCATCTATACGTTGTGTAGCAGTGTCACACAGATGCTGAGTTAAAGGCAAACACGAGCTCCCGAGCTTTTAACCACAGCAAAAAACAAATCATTGGAAAATGGAGTTATAATATTTTTCCACTTTACTTGACAATTCTGTTAGAGCGGATCCACCCGAACCCAGTGGCCTTTCTGCTGTTAATGGCTGAGAAAGACTCACTTTTTATCTTTCAGAACGTGTTTTTTTCAAAAACAAACAAACGGAGGATGTGCCAGTGGGGTGCAATTATTCCACTTGCTCCTGTGAAAACTGGAATGTTTCCACAAATGAGAGTCACTGCCTCGAAACAAAACAGTCTGCGCTCGAAACTAGAAAATCATGCAAATAAGGTGTTTTGTATTGGGAACAGGTTTGAGTGTCTGGACCTTCAGCCCTGCTGGTTCACCTCACAGCTTTGACTGTAACACTCCTGATCACCTCACCTTTAGTCTAGCGCCACCGGCACATAAACATGTTCGCTTCCCCGTAAAATAAATCAACGTGCACAGAATGGATTGGCACACAATTGAATCGAAACATTCATGGTACAATTCCCAGATGATGCATCTTAATGACTGACAAGTTCTCCAAGCTAAATCACAAAATGCATCGTTTCTTATTGCTTTTCACAATGACCCTTGTTAGCTTTTTCTGATCCGACCCTCCCATCAGCAGGTGCAGTGCCTTTCAAAACTGTCACAGAAATGACTGGTGTGACTGTGTCATCATCTCCTGTATCGCCACTTAATGTTTGATTAGTTTAGCCCAAGGTTAGGTAAAGCTCATGCTTGGGTTTTGGGTTCAAATAACTACTTAATTAGCAAGCAGAACCGCTTGGTTAATGTTCAGGAAACCCATCATCATGGCTGACAGAAAAGGTCGACATGATTTGCCAACCCGTCCAGCCACTGCCACCACCAATGCAAGGGTGTTTAAGGCTCACATAATGTCAGCCTTTGTTTCCAGAGAGATAAGAGTCGTAATTCATGTGGGCGCCAGAGGTCCTTGTCAGAAAATCACATCAGGAATGGCTTTGGTGGGTCCCCGGCTTTTCATATAGTGGTCAATATGTTCGGTTCAAAGAGGAACTCCATTGATTTTCCACGTTGAACTGTGTTTTCTGGTGTTACGACTGTGTGTGTGAAGTCTGATTAATGTCCTCAAGTGATGTCACTTGAGTCAGCGTTGGTTGGGGCTGAGGACTACAAGTTTGAAAATCCAGAAAAATCTGGTGGTGTGGAGTTAGAAAGAAGAGCTTCCAGACCTTTGGAGCTGCTCCTCTGCTGGTGACAGAGGCTCAAGGCTTCACTCTCCTCTCCTACCATAACACGCCCCTGCTGGAGATGGAGTTGCATTGTGGGTAATGTAGGTGCCAGGTTTTGACAAGGAGAAGCTGATATATCTGGCTATGCATCAATGTGGATCCTTAAAAAATCAAAACAAAAAGATCTAACAAAAAAAAACTACATTTCATGAGTCTGACAATGACTGTCCCACAACTATTCGATCGATTGCCATGAACTTTGGCACCTTCACTTTGAGACGTAGTCCTCACATGAATGATTGTATTAATAATGACTGTGGTCTCAGAAAATCTCAAACAGGTTAACACACTAACCTTTCAGTTTGCACCATCCTCATCCAAAACACTATGTCACAGTGCTAAAAACATCTCAACACTTTCATCCACGAAACATGATAAACCCATTTGGTTGATGATACCAAAAGCCAATTTTCACACATGCTTCACCACGGGTGCTAAGAACTCACTGGCTTCTTGGTTTTTGAGAATAACATTTTAGTACTCAACAACAGACGAAATGACTTAAGGTGGATTTTTTTTTTTTTTTTTTTTTTGTAGTTCAGAAAGACAATAATTGGATGATCCATGGTGTGTATTCTACACATTTCTGGTTATGTCATCGCTGAAATGGCCAGAGATGTGCTTTGCGACCATTTGCTTCTTTGCTATTTGCTGATCTTTTTGAGGCATGTACCCTTCATGTGCTCTTGACTGCAAAGAGAGGAGAAAGTGGAGAGAAACCTGCGGAGGAGAAAGAGCGGGGGCAAAGAGCTTCCACTCTCCTGTGTAGATTTACTGATCTGTCACGACTTTATGTGGTTGAAATGGAAAAGAGAATTGGGCTATGTTTACAGCACTATAAACCTTTCTTTTAAACCCAAGGACTTGGCCACCCTGAAACTGTTGCGCAGCACCCATAAAACTGAGGCTAACGCCGTCTTTTAAATCTGATGAAACATTTATCGATTCTTTTTAGATCTTGTTTTATTTGCTCCCCCTCTCCCACCTCTGGGTTAATAGAAACGAATCAAAGGACAGCAGAGGTACTGAGGATGGTGAAGGTTTGCATGCAAACAGCATGGAAGACAGACAAAAAATACACAGAGGGGGCTGCTGGGAAGAAAGAAAGCTCAGTTTGATGGCTTAACGCTGGCTAATATATCTCTGCAGTCCGGCCTGCGTTAGCTGTGCTGTAACTTGCTGAAACTTTTAGATTTTTACACTGAGTGATGTATTTGAAACCCTTAGAAGATTACCCTGGTGTTCCTTTCTATTTTTTTACTGTCTGACTGTCCAGAACATTCCTTAGATGTCAATTAAAAGATTATAAAGCTATAAAGCTTTATTATTATTCTAAAAGCTCAGTCATTTCACTGTAGTTTTTCTCAAATGTTACTCAAACAGGAGGAATTGTGCATTTGTTGAGCACTATTATATACCTGGCTGTAATAAACAGAGTAGTAGCTGTTTGCCAACCATTAATACACCTCAAAGAAGAAGAAGCAGAAGAAATAAAACCAGTCGCCATGGCGATCTACGAGGGAAAAATGGAGCCAGGCCTGACGGCCACCTCAACCCGAGCGCGAACATGTTAAGCAAAATCGAGGAAGTGTTTTGCAGACGTGTAAGATGTATAAAGCTCTGTGTAGCAAACAATGTGTATGCACACAAACATGCATCTCCATTTTTCTGTCAGATTGATGTGGTGTGAATTCATTCTATTTTATTCATTGCAACTACTGTGAAGCCTCGTACGGGCCAGTTATTAAACAAGACGGCAATTTTCTCTTCCCTTCCCAACCCTGCTTATGGACACATTATGATGATGATTTGATCGTCAATCAAATCATCATCATAATGTGTCCATAAGCACGGAGGACTCCACGTTGTCTCGAGACCATGTCCCCTGAACTTCCGAACACACCTTGTGCCAGTAAAATGTTTGTCTTTCACTTGAACTTTTTTATGTAATCATACGTCCATATTTTTTTTATTTTTTTTTAGCTTGGACACCCCTTTTGGCATTCACGGTGTTTGTTGCTGTATGGTGCTGAGCAGGTAGTGCAGAGTAGGTTTTTCGAGCCTTTTCGCTGAAAACAGCTGCTTGACCAGGCTGAACGCGATGCGGGTGAACGCCATGAGACTGAATGAAAACAGTGACACTGTGGGCTGGACAATGAAAGCGATGAGTTGAAAGGCACTAAAACGCTCCACAGAGCTGAGGAGAGCTGCGTAACCGGGTGTTAATTTTCTGCGGATTTGTGACCCCTTTCCAATTACGTGTGGTAATGTGATCCCTTGTGAATATTTAAATAGTGATTAAAGCTGCATTAATTAAATGAAGTGTGCATATTATACTTTGCACATAAAACGTGCTCACAACCTAAACTTCTTATGTTATTGTTAGATGCTGTGCCTCACATAGCGAGCGTGTACTTTCACCACACAAAACGTGGGTGCACCTGCTCTGAAGTATGCGTGAGATATGCATAATGTCTCTGCGTGTTTTTCTTTTTACCAGTTTATGTTTTCCTGCAGGTCTGCTGCAGATTTATCAGATTTATGTGGAGCTGACTGAAAATAATGACGCCAATGAACATCAACGGAGCTCTGTGGCACAAATGACATACGTACATTGATCATTTATTGCTGGTATTGGTATTTAAAATGGATTAGTTGACTATAATGTGAACATAATATAAATATATGATATATAATATAATATAAAAGTTTGTCATTGGTCAGTGGTATTATCCGATTATTGTATTGTTTTCCCCTCTGTTTGTGTTATTAAGAGCACTATCGCAGCTCTCTCATGCTCTGCCTTCTCTTGTAGATTTTACATGCACTGCACACTGCCTCTAATTCTTCTCCTCTCATTCTGCCTGAATAGGAGAGGAGACAAAATAGAGCCGTCTGAGGAGGTTTGTCATGAGAAAGACAGAGGCAGGATCGGGCTGTTAATTTCAAGAATTTCAGAATGAGCTTTACTGCTTCGGACAATTTACATCCCCAGGTCTTTTTACCCTCATTCTCATTTATTGTTACATCTTCAGCAACATATATTTCATGTTGCAGACACTAATAGCAGAGCTGTGGCTGGAGTCCGTACAACGAGCTGATGGGTGGCTGTTGTTTTCTTCTAATAGCCTGCTTGATTCAATTTCAAAAAGTTGAGACATTTTATGGCTGAGTGTTCTGCGTAGATTGTATATTCTATACTCTATATCATTAGGTACATTGTAAATCATTCTCTTACATTATACAACTGTATGATTATTTACCTCTGGCTGCTCTTGGTTGATAGGAAATAAAACAAGGTGCCCATTTCTCCCTGCCACCTTTTGTTTAATACGTCACTCTTCAGTAGGCCACTGTCCAACAATGAATATTCAGTTCTTCAATAGACTGATAGCCTCTTTCATTACGTCTCAGTCATGCCATTTCGATTAGTGCTCGAGCACCTCAGAGATGTCAGCAATGCTTGACTTCCTTTGTTGATCCCCTCAGAAAGGATATAAGAGCGGGGCTGTGGAGCCGTCTGTCCATCACGCGCTGTATCTCACATGCTACTTTCAGGATTTCGACCAAACTTCAGAGAGTTATGAGCATCATCGTCTCATTCCAGCAGCTTCAAAACAATGACTGGTCCTCGAGGGGTGTGACAACATTTGTGCAGCATGTCTCTGAGTCACGTCCAATATCTTACAAACACTTCTGAGCCTTTCATGAAACAAGAGGGAGTGGTGTGTCTCTTTGTTGCACTTGGCGCAGCGAAATGGCCCATTGTGGGACTGAGTCATCCGAGGGTGACTTGGGTGACATTTTGCTGTGTTGATATTGAATCTCCATCTTTATTGGTAAGTGTAAGTGTAATTGCTGTGGTACTATCTTCCTGCATTTTCTGGAGATCATTAAATGTTGATGAAAAAGAACAAACACATTTGTCTTTTATGTTAAGTTTCGATGAGGCTGTACATAAGTTCAGCTGCTGTAAGTGTACAAGCTTACTTTCCCTCAAATATTGAAAAGCATTATTTTAACTTGTGTCGTGCTTCTAATCAGATGGCGGTTTATATTACTGAGGGTATAATAAATATTAGAAACGCCTTTCAGTGCATTGCAATACATCGACTACAGCATGAAAGTCTGAGCACTGCTGATGCAATATTTAATGGGGGGGGGGGGCATGTTTAGATTTTAACTCGTGCAGACACAGGAGAGCACATGTGCGCACATGTGATGCACATTCCAACAAACAGTATCACACTAATTTGTTGGTGGCAATCACATGCTAAGAAATGTAGTAATGTACCAGCATACAGGCAGAGAAGAAGACTGCCGTTAACGTAGCCTTAGGGGCATTACAGAAAGCTGGATAGGATGTTGTAGGATGGTGTCTCATTCATTCCTTGCTAACTGGGTAAAAGGTTTTTCAGCGTTCCTTGTTTTGGGGCCTCGGCGCATTACAGTCCTTATGCCACCAAGCCATCGGACTTCCTGTTGGCTCCCTACACACATGAATGGGATAAAATGATTCAATGATGGGGCTTGTAGTATTTCCATTTTTTATTGCAATGAATGGATCAAATTCTGATAATACAAAAAGCCATTACAAGGTGTTTGCCTCCTGTGATGATTGTTATACCCATTGTGGCCTTCTGAAGTTTCCATGTCGAGTTCAACTTTAATAAGCAAATGTAATTTTTTGCAGTGGGATTGCTGAGAGGGCAGCCACGTGGCAGAACCAAACAAAGACTCAAGATTTAGAGATTAATGAGCTAAAATGCGGCAAAGCTCCAGATGGGAACACAAGGGCCAGCTGGGTATCAGGCCAAAAGATTTTATCCTGCTGGTCAGCTCTGTTCCTTTGATCCTTTTGAGAACAGTGACAGCACTGTTGACACTGATCGCACCACTGGCCACAACCTTTCCCTTTAAGTTTATAAGTTCACGCTAAAGTCTCTTTCCTTGGGTCTTTGTGTGAGTGCAATGCCTCGTCCATACTGTCATGAAGCCACTGGTCTTGCAGCAAAAGCTTTTCTTTTTTTTTTTTTCACTTTTTAATGATATTTTGGTTTAAAATATTGTGTTTGTGTGTGTTCTGCTTCCTCCAGCACCGCCATGATGTTGATTCATGATAATTAACGTCTCATGAACACATAATCCATCTGCAAGTGTTTGGAATGAATTAATGATCTGAATGCTGCGTGGCGAGCGAAAGCTTATGCCAAAACTCACTGGGCGTAAGGCACGGTGCACCACGGGCAGGTCACCAGTCTATCACAGGGCTAGTTAAGAGAATACAAATGAAGGATTCCACACTTTTCTAGACATTTGAGACACTTAATAATGTCAGTTATACTTCCTGAATGACACTAATTTATTGTACATAACTATAGCAGTGTTTCATATTGAGTTACTTCTTGTATTTTACAGAACTCTAAGATGCTTCCTGTGATTACAGGCACAATGTGCAGTAATGAGAGTGAGGAGCCTGTGTTTTGAATGAGTGTTTCTATGTCTTGATCTAAGCATTACCAGAGAGGATTGATGGAAATGATTTTGGTGACTGTGATGCACAGGCTAATGGATTTATCTTATTCAACACATGATTTAAATGTTTTTAAGTGGTGTTGTTTAGCAGGACAAACGGTTGGCCTGCATTTATATTTCGACTGAGAGAAGTGCAACAGTGTTTCAGAAAATATTCTTCAGTGATAACACCTGTTGCTGTTCTATATTTTCTTACCATCATCACCCTGTCTGTGGCATTCAACCCTAAGCTCATTAGTTCTTCATGAAAAAGTGAATCTTTAAAAATGTGTGTCGAATATATAATTAGATTTTTAGAATCGCTAAAGTCATTTAATAAAGCTGGGCACTGTAGCTTTTAGCAAAATGTGTTTTAATGGTTTTTGGCATTTGAAAAGCCAGCGAAAATAAACTTTTTTTTAAAAGTAGACATTCTGACTTGAACAGCGCAGGTTACCGATAACACTGATGATCGCTCCATTCCACTTCTGTCCTAATAAGCCATGCACGATAACGGGACTCTTAAACTGCAATACCTTAACAGAATGCAGCAACTTATGTTACCAATTACTCCTGTGCTTTTTGTGCAGTGACAAGTCAAAATGTCTGCTGTGAGGAAGACCTAAATGAAGGTACGTGCTGCGTATTTGCCATGAAATTGAAGTTGAACACATATAATAATTTTCCAGGGGTAAAAAGTTCTAGTAACTGTTGATTATAAATGTTAATTGTTACTGTTATGATTATACTGATTTGAACATATATGATGACAGAGCTGGATTGTTTTACAAAATCTGACATGCAGACTATGACAATTTGAACAATGCAACCAAAAAGATGCCTACATTACATTTGCTGAATACAGACCTGTAACTAATCCGTCATAAAATAATAGTCCTAAATAGTATTACAATGCTTTTGTTTGTAATTATTTCCTTCTGTAATTTTGCTAACAAGTATTCTTTCGCTGTAATCGGTATGCAAATGTGACATCAATTCAGAATAAAGTAATATGATTTGTTTTCCAAAAGGTTGATTGGGACATTAATTACTGTGCGCTGTACAAAACAGAGCAGTCTAAATTAGAATGTAATTATGAGCAGTCCCATAATAGACTGTTTTAATGACACAGAGTATATTTTTGCAAGGAGCTGTGAATGTACAGCATAATTACACCATGAGAATATCAAGTCAGGCCTGTTTGCACTAAACACAAACTGAAGTTAACTTTTATTGAAGGCCCATGTCTGTTTGTTAAGTATGAACCTGCAGAACATGAACTTCATGTTCATGCTCTGCAGGTTGTAAGCTAGTTGTAAAACCAAACGGTTTTATGCTAAAAGCACATGACTGTCAGTCCACCACTGGACTCAAATATCTCATCTCATGGTGCCCAGAGGATGAATTTGTCTTTATTGCTAATTAGTATAATCATATGCTAAACATAATTGTGAACATGGTAATCATTATTACTTGTTAACACCAGCATGTTAGCATTGCTACAACAAGCATGTTAGCATTCCTGTTACATTTAGCCCAAAGCACCACTGTGCCCACAGGAAGTACATCCTCAGAGCAGCATGAGCATGGCTGTAGATCCTTCGCCTTGTTATGTGCCTGTGTATTTCAAAGAACTCTTCCTCTGGGACCATCATCAGCTCAGAGTCTCAACCTGAATACAAGAAATATGAAAATGCATCTGGCAGATGACCAACATGTTCTCAGTAAGTCTGATTAACTTTTTCCATTTGGGACCTTTCCACCACAGAATCATGTTTTGTTGTACTGTTTAGTTTTATCCAATGTCATGAACATTTCAGCCTTTACACCCCACTTGAAGGCTTTGACTGCTATGGTAATGTTCTGTATCATGTGCCTTCCCGTGTCCAGTTTTGAAATAGCGAGAAAATGAGTTATACGCGTTTTGCAGAAGTTGGCAGTAACATAACAGGGAAGCAAATCATAAACACAACTTACAAGCCTTTGTCCAGAGCTTTCAGAAACCATTCCCCACAGCATACAAGTCTTATTGCGACGACAGAAATTTGCTCATGTGATAACAAGTGGCTGGGCACGGGAGATGGAAACTCCTGTCTCCTTTCAAAGATGGCTTCTGGCATCAGCTGTGAATGTCTCTGATCCGTCTCTGGTAGTCTGTTGACTCCTGTTCGATGACCTTTGACCTCTTCCCAGTGGACGCTATGACTGGTTTTGGTCTGGCGTTAACAGGCAGAGGATGCTGTCTGTTTCTGGTGTTTATTCAGTCCCGTGTCCAGGCTGTTTGCTCTTTCACTGATGCAGTGGTGTCTACAGCTGTCACATGTAATGTCACTACTCCAAACTTCCTCTGAAGACCCTTCCTCTGTGATTATAATGCATTAACCTACAGAATGCAGCACATTGCAGTCTAGTACAGTAATTCAGTCACAGTTTTTAAAGGTAAATTCGACCTGTCCAGAATTTGAATTGAATTTATTTTTTTGGATCAGCATTTGGAAAATTGATTGTAGATACACAGAATTTTGGTGAAGGTTGAGTTTGAGTGATAAAACAATTACATTTGAAAGATGTGGTAACCGAATGTGAAAGAAATGCACATTGACTGCTGTTGTGTTGAAGGTCGGCATCTATCTTTTCCAGTCTGTGAAGTGGTGTTGTGTACACTTGAAACAAAAATTAAAGTTAAAAATAGATAAAATGATGTCACATCAGATATTTTGCAACACTGTCTGACAATGTAGGTGAGTATGAAACAATAAAGGCTTCTTTACAGCCCAGACATATTTGCTCTGATGTTCAACAATAATGTGAGGAAAAATACATCGATCACCCACCCACAGTGGCACCAAATGTCAGCTCAGTGATGCAGTGGTAAGTGGTGCATCATATTTTTCCTCAGCAGGGGAAAAAAAAAAAAACATTTTCTTTTTTTTTTTTTGCATTTTCTTTTCTGATGAAACAATACAATCTTTCTTCTTTGGAAATTATCAAAAGGCATTTTAAGGATTGAAGAAGTCACTGCAGAGGAGGTAAAAAGCTCAGACTGAGTACAGTTTTATACAAGACTTAACAGTCAAAACTAATACTGGAGAGAAGCACCTGATTAGCAGTGTTGTATAAGTTGCTTCCAAAATATAATATATCACATATTAGCTTTTGCTGTTGTTTTAAAGTAATAAGTTACTTTGCAGCGTGTCTGTCTGGGTGGAGTAATGTGTTACCCATTACAATACTTTTGCATTTCATTCAGCAAAATAAGCAGAGTAGAGTTAAACAGGACCGACTCACGAGAAAAGTGGTCACTATGTGGATTCACAGATATTTATGAACTAATTATTACCTAAAGCTTTGTTAATAAAGCATGTCCCAGTCTGTTCTCCAGTAACTCCTCATTGTCTACTACATAGTTCATGAATCACAGCTGTTCAGGAATAACTCTTTAAAGATTCATTAATTATCAGGACATTCCTGATTCATGCCTCACTTGCCCCTGAGTAACTACTGTTAATGACTATGAGCCAGTAACAGTGTATATGTATGAAGAATAAAGTTTTTTTTTTAATCCGCTGTTGGATTTGATTTAAGAAAACCACAAAAGCAAACAACTGCAGAAAACACCCACCACAGCAGCAGCAGCAGCAGCAAGGCAAAATGTAGGAATTGTAATCAAGGGAAAGCATGGAAATCAGAGCATATCCATTCCTGGTTTGTGGCATAATGAAATATGACAAATGATTTATGTCTGGCATTATTATACTATGGGAGGTAATTTGTTAGGCTCCAAACGCACAGACGTCCCCTTTTGTAATTGAATCACACAAAATAATGAACATCCTACTTTGTTTAGTCTGGCTGTTTGTCTTTGTTCCCCATTGTTTTGTTTGCTCCTAGAAATTAATTATGCCATACATTATGCAAGTGCGTTTGATTAAACCTGGGTGATAATTTCACCAGACGTTTCACTCAAGAACTTTTTGAATTGTAAAACTCCAGAGAAACCTTTTTGGCCTAAAGTTCAAATATTTATAGTTCTGCCCATCACACAAACTCATCATGCTGTGCCATGTGAACTGCTTTTATAAGTGTAGCCTGATACGTCAATGGAAATTATTCTGCATGAAAAAAGTTCCATTTGCTGATGAAGGTCATTTGACTCAAAAGATCTGAAAAAAAAAATAGGAACTTAGCTTAGAGTTTAGATTCATTAACCACAGATCAGATCAGATTTAGATGCAATTAAATTGAACTTTAAAACATATAGCTTAAGGGATAGCTTTCGTTTTTTACAACCTGGACCTTATTTGTAGCATTAAATACGCCCATTTACTCACCCAGACAACTTTGGTGGCATTTGGAGTCGTTTTGAAGAAATTAGCCCCAGAGGAGCAGCGCGTATATCCGTATAATGCGAGTACTCGGGGCATCCATGCGCAGCCTCTATATAACGCATAATCTGCAGCAAAACTTGTTCATATTCCAATATTTTGTTATGATATGCTGGTGCTATTCCCCTCTGAGCCCGTGGTGGCATGTTATCAACATCTGGCGTCTCGAGGCAAAACAGCTAAACTAGCCGACCGCCGCAGAGTTAGCCATGTTGTGGCTGGCTGCTTTGGAAATGACATCATCCACGACAGAGGTAGTTGCCGCAGGAGTTTTGCCGCAGATTATGCGTTATATAGAGGCTGTGCATGGATGCCCCGAGTACTTGCATTATACAGATATACGCGCCGCTCCTCTGGGGCTAATTTCTTCAAAACGACTCCAAATGCCACCAAAGTTGTCTGGGTGAGTAAATGGTCTTATTTAATGCTACAAATAAGGTCCAGGTTGTAAAAAAACGAAAGTTATCCTTTAAAGAATGGCCTCAGATCAAGTTCAGCATTTATGCCACAGGAGATAGGAGCAACAGTGATTGTCCATTTCTCCCCATCCATCAAAACATGGACGCTTTTTAAAAAAGATAGCAGCTAACAGGTGGTTATTGCATTTTTTTGTTCTTCCTTCTCCAAACACTTCAAGGTACGCAGCATCTGTGACTGAGCTGTCCTGTCATACGATAAACCACATTTGCCATGACTAAATCCCACTGTTGCTCATGATAAGCAATTAATTTAACTGTGAGCTTACGTGAAAGAATCCGCGCTGACATTTTTTTGACATTCCCACTTCCTAGTGGTGAACGGAACATGTAAAAGAAGGCATTGTCGGCCCTATATCGTTTATCGGAGGCCAATTACTGTACCTAATCCAACATTTCAGGCTGGTTCATTTTAAATGATCACATTTCCACATTTAAAATCTCACTTTGCACATACCGTGACGGGAAGATGTCACTGTGCGTCAGCACACTGAGCAGCATTGTAAAAGCTTTACATGCAGTCGTCACTCTGTAACCGATTTACCAGAATTGGATTAGATGGAGAAACTCCTCTGTGGATAGTTTGAGATGATATCAGCATTCAGCTGCTGTACAACATCACTGTGAGCCCTTCTGTGATTACTTTAATGCTATCAAAGCCCTGCTCCTTTTCAACACAGTCTTAATTAGTACGACTTTAATTAAGGACTGATTCATCCTGCACTGACTGACTGTTCAGTGCAGGGACGTCCACTTTCCGTCATGCCTGTAAATTTCACCAGCCGTGAGAGACCCCCGCAGAGGATGGCTGACTGTATGTTGGTAATGATTATATCCACTGATGATTGACAGCATGTGTGGCGGCTTTAGCCATTTTTTTGGTCATATGGCTGTACTCGTGAGTCGGAATTGGCTGTCAGGATCCCAGAAAGGCCTGTGATGGCTGTATCATGTATCTGCTGTGGGGGGAAAAAAAATCTCATTAAAAATGACATAGAGATTATTAAAGGTTTTTTTCAACATACATTGTAATACCAAACGTCATTAATCTGCAGCCATCTCCTTCCCATCAACAGTCGGGATGAACAAACGCTGCGTTTATAAATGCATTGCTGGAGATTACAGAGCAGGAGCTTCCCATAGCGAGTCTGAATGTGTCACTCATTAAATGTGCAGAAAGACTGAATATCTTCTTCACTCCTCACTTCTTTTCAGGATTGTGATAGGTGCTGATGGCTTGTATTGTGCAAACACTGTGGACAGGTCTACTTCATGACAAGACATACAGAGGGAGGCCTCTAACATTTATAGAATTTAAAGTCTGTTATTGTCACTGCAGGAACTTTTCCAGAAGCACTTTGAGGAACTCTGGGATTTTACCTGATGGGAGAAAACAAGGTCTCAGTTTGGTCCCATTCTTTCCTGCTCTGGGGAAGCACATTCTGAGGGCCCACAAGCATCATGGTGGGGTTTGCTGCACTGAATTCTGCTGTCGCTAACGCACAAGTCTCAAAGGCTGTGACAGCCTTTGTACATTATTCACTCAGCAATTTGTTTATTTAAAGCTTTCAGTCTCCCTTTCAAGCCTCATTTGCAACACCCACTTAAACATCACAGTCACATAACACTTAACCAGAAAGAACAATACAATGACTGTGTTGCTGCATGGAAAAATTGCACCAAAATAATACTTTGTGTTCAGCTACGCGAGCTGCAGGGATTGCAGTGTCCATAGTTAGTTAGTCCACGATTCTGGCCCAGACGGAAATATCTCAGCAGCTGTTGAATGGATTGCCACTGCCACAGTAAAATGTCTCCTAATGACTGTGGTGAGTGTCACACTTTTCTTTACCAGCACTAGCAGGATGACAGATTTGGTTTTGAGGGACATATCTCAACAAGTATTGGATGGATTATCTTGAAACTGTGATGTTCCCATTAGGATAAATTGCACTAACTTTGTGCATCTGTTATCTTTTCATTGTGCACCACCATTAGATCAAAATCTAATTTGTCCGATCATTTTTGCGTTGGGTTTGGGTTTGGTACCGAATATTAGCAAAAGTAATGACTGGACGTTGTGTTCATGATGTTGCTAATCAGCAAGTGTAAACTAACATGTTAATTGGATAAACATCACTATATTAAGATGTCATTTTGAGTATGTTGGCCTCACATACTCCTCACAACAGCATGTGCAAAAGGCACCTTTATTTTCTTAGCTCTGCTCCTGAGGAGCCCTCAATTCCAGGTATGTTTTGGTTAAAAATAGTTTTTTTTTTTTTTTTATTGATGACTGCGTCAAGCAAGACTTTGTGCTTCAGCTGCAATCATTTACACTTAACTCGTGACTCAGACCAGGAGTTGGGGCTTGTGCTGTTGAATGATGTGCACACTCCTGCAATTTAAAAGTAGTCTCAGTGGTTTCTGCCACTGATCTGAATAGTGCGTCCCTCGACTCAAACAGAACTCACTGTGTCCTTCCCAGACACAGAAATGCTGATAATGCAGTTTACAAGATTACAGGCATATAGAGACCAAAAAAGGCAACAGCTTTGTCAACGCAGTCTGGCTGCTAGTTGCCAATACCATGCAATATGTATCCATGTGGACATGACTATTGACTAACTGCCTAACTGCACAGAATTTTGTGGGATGGAACTGAACACTAATCATGGAACCATAATCTGACATTTTATTTCAGGGAAGGGGATCGGTTATCATATTTTAAGGTCTGGGATTAATCAAAAATCTGTTTTCATTTTACTTTGTCAAGCAATATCTGTCATGAGTGTTATGTTTTAATGGCAGGGTGATTTTCTCATAGATGACAGCATCACTCTCGGGATGGCAGCGTGGGTCTGTTGGTCCACCTCTTTGGACCAGAATTAACTATCACGACAACTATTGGGTGGTTGCCGTTCGGGTAGAGACATTTATTATATTACTGAAACAAAGGGACTTATGCATACATTGATGCTCTCTGTCCACGTTTCAGATCACTTGTCCTCATCGGCCATTTTTTTCCTATCATCTACCGCTCGTTTCCAGAGGGGGGCATCTTTATTAAAATGGATGGCAGAGTTTGCTCAGGGGTGGGAGGGACTCTCTGTCTTGTAGAGCTGAATGGTTATTCCCAGCCTCTGTTGACTTATAGCTGGCTGCCCAGTAATTAGGCTGGGTAATAGCTTGCTGTGAGCGACCAGGGTGCTATCAAAGCCAGATTCTGTGGTGTCTCGAAGTGTACAGGCTTCAAATGCAAGGGCTGTAGCTGGGGTCAGCGAGAACAGGTCGACAGCAGGGTGTGATGGCTGCTGCTTTAAGCAATGGCTGCAGGCTAGTGGAGTACAACAAAGTAGCGCAGGGCTGAGTAAAGTGTGTGCCTGTGTGTGGGAGCTTGTGATTGAAAGGTGAGCAGGTAGCATGACTATTTGACCAGCCACATCGTGAGCCACCTGCTGTATATGGTGGTGACCTGTGTTAAACTGCACCATGTGTCAGGTGAACATGGTTGCATCGTACATTAAATTGAGAAAATGATGCTATGAGATACCATCATTCATCTTGAATCTATCGTGAAATATAGGAGCTCAGGGAAGCTGTATGCTTGACTTAATTACTCAGGCTGACTCACTTGGCTGTGTGTCAGAAGGTACGAAATTATCCTAAATAGAGACACGAGTGCTATGATTCCTCGAGATGAATCATGTATCTTCTAATTTTAATTATTTTCTGTAGAATACCCAACCAAAACCCATTAACAACTTGGCAAGTCTGCCCATGCCAAGTCCAAAACATGGTGTTTTCATTAAATCAGAAACACTCTCTCGGCAGCCAAAAAAAGGGCTAAACCTGCTGCTATTTGTGAATTTAACTGTGAGGCTTTTGTCTCCAGCATGCTTACAACAGGACTAGCTGTAAGAGTTATTATTTATTGAAGTTGCTGAGCACTAATATTCAGTGCCAGTAGTGAAGAGCTTTAAATTTGACCACTTTCATGTCTGAAAATTGGAAAATTGGACTCAGTGAGAGTCATTTTTTTTTGGTTTCTCCCACACCAGCATGCTAAAACAACAGGAACAGGCTTAAATCTCACCTTCTTTCTCTTCTTTACGTTAGCAAACAACAGGATGAAATTACAGTCATCATTATTTATTAAGTAGTGGGACAGAGACGGGGAGGGTTAAACCTCTGTTCTGTCCTCTCTGTGAACATTCCTGTTGTGTTTCAGTACAGCCAAACCTGCAGTATAACTGTTATTATTTGTCTTGTCTCTGTGATTTAAGTGATTTGACCGCATATCATAAATGTCAGCTTTAATATTTAACTTTTAGGTAATTACTTTGGACCAAAAAGTAGAACTCAGATTCAGAGACCCTGTGAAAGTTCAACCAAGAGCAATTTATTAGAGGATTAGTTAGTGGTGGGAATCCACAGCAATGGAGCGGGGCTGTCTGGACTGTGTATTGTGAATCAGAAGCAAACAGTGGAGCAGGGCAGGCAGGGGCTGGAACACTGAAGACCAAGGAGGATCAGGATGTAGCGGGCAAATCAGGAAGGCAGGAGGACCTGAAGCACAGGTAAAACAGGATGAGGCAGGTTCAAAGACAAACACAGTTCCACTGTGACACACAGAAACATCTGGCTAAGAGTAAAGTGAAGGACCGGAGCTCATAAACTGCAGGACACAGGTGTAGCTGATGAGTGGAGTGGCAGCAGGTGTGCAGGTGAGAGGAGGAAAGTCACCACACCCTGATTGAAAGAGAGAACATGGGGGGCAGCAGAAACACACGAGATGAGCGAGGAACCCTGCTAGTCCCTAACAAATGACAAGTAATCATACATGCAGATCAATCAGGAAGCCTGTGTGATCAGCTGTATCGACAATAACAAGTGATGATGCTAGTGAGTCTAAGACGCTGTATTTAAAGGTGGAATATATAAGAACCATAGGCTAAAATGTTCTAAAATAACTAAAATCACAGACAGAATGTGAAAAAATAACAGTTTTGATAATCAGTCAAGGAAGTCTTTTGTGTTGCAGCCATATTGACTGAAGTTAGGACGTTCACCAGCCCATCCTGTCTCATAATACCATTTTGTAACTTAATAAGTGGTGATAGCATGTCGTATCACCCCCAGACGCTTAGCTGTTCAGCTAAAGCTGGCGTTTTAGATGTGTTAACTATTCTTACACCTTTTTTCTTTATTAAACAGACACACACAACGCCTTCTGAATTCAAGTTTTTTTTCTCTTTTACCAAACTTAGACAAACTTAGTTGCCTTCTTTAGTCAAAGAAAAACACTTTTCATTCAAACTTGACAGAAACGAGCTAAAACTCACCAAAACTGCCTTGGTTGGTCTTTCGTCTGTTCTATGACCATAGCGGTGATGGCCCGACCTCCCTCTCGCTGCACTCTCTTCAGGCCTCACCTCTCCCCGCCTGCCGTGTCTTCATCGCCACCCGAGTCAGAGAGGTGGTCCGGCCACTGACCACCTCTGTACTGTATCATCAAACTGGCCTCCGCCACTCAGCCAGACTTGAGTCAGCTGATAGCTCCAGGGTTAACTGAGCTAACAACAGCAACACATTTTTATCTTGAATCACGTGAGGCGTAGGATTAATTCTCCGGCGACAATGGATGTCTGTACCAAATTCCAGGCCAATCCATCAGAGTTATTGAGATATTTCAGTGTGGAGAAAAGGGCCTTTCTTTATGACAGTTGAAGCAAGGATCTGTGAATACTAGGATACCTTATGACAACTAATAATGCAGTATTACTCCAGTACATGTTTTACAATACACTGTACCTCACTGAAACCATACCGTTTAACTGCAATGAACTTAATATTTGAAGTCTTTCTGTGTGGCTGAAAGCAGCCCTCATCAGCAGCCTGACAGCTGGGTATTAATACCTAATTGGTTTACTGTGGGCTTTAGGTCACAATAATTGACCTCACACCACGTCTCGCTCACAAAGCAGTGACTTTTGGCTTCATTAGTTCTCCCTTTGAAGCACAAAGAGGACAACTTTCATGACCCCAAGAGAATTGGCTGCTTGATTCATACAAATTGATGTTTGGCTCGCTGTCTGTTCATGGCCCTCACTAGCTCGCGGCACTTTGATCATTTTTCAAAGCAGTAGGCAACACAGAGAAGTGAATCAAAGCTTTCACACAGCCTCTGGGATTCGGTAAAGGGGGAACACTCAGGGGAGACCGCGGTAGTAAAAGGCCGGTGACTCCACCTGTTCACTGCAGCAGTGTTGCACTCATCAGAGGACAGATGCTAACTGTGCAGCAGGGAGCTGCACTCCAGCAGAGGCACACTGATGTCCTTAGAATGAGACACTGTTAGAGTGACAAATGCATTGCTGCCATAAATTACTGACCGAACAGTAAAGGATGGCATGATTATGGCAGTGAAGATACATGTTTTTGTACATGTAATAGTTGACAATTTGCAGAAATTCTCAGGATATCAAAATTCCAGGAGGAATATGCATCCTATGAGCACAATTGTTAACAGTCTTTCCATTTTAATCTTGGGGATAATTGCTCAGTGTCAAACCTGCTGGGGAGCAATGGCTCTTGCAAGACATAACCAGCAGAATGGCAAAATGTGTCGTGAATTTGGGTGACACGGTGTGGAATCCAAACAACTGTGCCAAGGTTTTTTTTTACGTGTGAAGGTGTTGAAATTTGATGTAAAAGACAAAAAGAACCAAAACAATGATAATAATAACAGCAACAAAAAGAGAAAGAGGAGGAAGAAGAATCAGAACACGGTGCTTGGACCTCCCAGTAATTACTTGGCCACTCTCTGAGATTTTATGGATATCAAAGCTGAGTTTCATTGCCAGTAGAGACTGCAGATTATTCCACAGTCACAGATAATTACTTGATAACTTGGTACTATTCAAAAGATATGCTGTTCTAAGAACATATGATGCTATAAATGCTCTTTAACGTAATTAAGATTTACTTACGTAATTCTAAAGAAATCTATCAACAAGATTGGACATCCGTGACATTTCTTATTGCTTCACTATAATGACGGTATTATAAGAATTACGACACTAATGTAGAAATGCAAGTGAACACTTTTCCTAATTATGGCTATTGATTTTCAAATGTATTAATAGCTATCTGTATTTTTCCAGTTCCTTTCAATAAATCTTTCCAAAGACATGCACTAACTTCACTGATACTCATGAAGCTTACTTCCACTCTGCTGACAGTTAGCAGGCCTGTCAGCCAATCACAGAGTCCAGTCTCCAGCAGCATTCTGCTGGAAATCACTTTGACTTCTCTTTTGCAATGGAAATAAGAGCGGAGTAGAACTTCAAGTCACCTGGCTCCTTCAATAAATGCATTCAGGGGGGAAAAGGGAGCTATCGTCAAATCAGTGTTTGCTTTATCCCTTCAGGGTTTTTATAAGTAGTGTGAAAATGTTGATGACAAATCCTGTTTCTTTGTGTGGAGGTAAGAAAGGCTTGCTCTTTGCAGTCCCACTTCTGCAGTTAGTGGGGGCAAAGAGCTGGGAGGGGCAGCCGGGGAAGAGGTGCTAGCCAAAGGATTTACAGTTCAGAAAAGACAGGCTGCTCCAAAAGCAAAGCAGTGCCATTGTCAGAGAGTAATTTCATTTCATGAATAAGCGCTTGACTGCTTACAGTGACAGCCTAGTCCTCATCCTGTCTGCCCTGGCATCGCTCCCCTTCACCAACCAATGACAGAATGTCATTCCTGCTTCCAAAACGCACAGACCAGGAGGATGGGGCTTATGTGCAACAACCAAAATCTGTGCCACCCTGACGGATGTTCAAAATAAAATGTGAAAGGAAGAGGACTGCGTCGACTTCGCCTCCTCTCAGTGGGAACCGTTTTGACACTTGCTCCGGCTGGGAGTAAATTTGCGGAGGTTAGATCTCTCTGGTGAATATCACTGTCAGGTAGCAAATGGCATCGAGCAGGAAAAAAAGCACATGAGCCAGGTTCTGCAAGAGCTCAGCTCACATGCAGATACGAAGAAAACAAATCACAGTGCCTTCCAAAAAAGTCCAACATAATGCCAGTATTCATGTTCAGGCTTACCAACCATTTATTCAGTGCATACAATAGAGACTGTCCCTCAAAGAATCATCAATGGGCCAAGTCTGTACAATGAAGTGGTGCAAAGTCCATTTACTCAAGTACAAGTACAAATTTCAAGTACTTCTACTCCACAGTTTTACAATGGCACAGATAGTCTAGAACCAGGACTGAGGTCTTAGTTGATTTAACTCTTGATGATTTTACCCAGAACCATTACTCCTCTAAACCACACATAGCAACTCCAAAGACTTGTCTGCACCATTAACAGTGGAGACTCTGCTGTGTGTATTCTATGAGTTCTACAGCTACTGCTTTGCCTTTGTGTCCGTGATTAGACTTGCTCTGTGTGCTGCTGTCCCAACATATTAAACAGAGTTATTTCTCCCAGACTGTCCTGAGCAGAGGCCAAGTGGTGCGGCGTTGTGATGAAAACAGACGTGTTAATGTGCAGATAGGCTGGGCAGGGGCTGCCTGGGACACAGTTTAATATGGTTCAGGCCTGGGTCTAACCGGGAGTGACAGTTCCCTGTTTTAAAGAGGCGGTAGGACTGATGCATTATGTATGAGCGACCTGTGTTGCACGAGTCATGCTGCTTCGCTTTGCACCGTGTACTACTATTACTGCTCTACTACACACAGCTAGTGACACACGACACATACTTCCCCATGTCCCTCTGCTGTGCTGCCAGAATGCCAATGGAAGTAGAGTTAGTGAGCGGTACACACAGCTGTGCTTTAAGTCAGCAGGCTTTAAAAAATATGTAGATATGTAGTAAAGAAATACTCATTATTTACAGTTCAATGCATTTACTGAGGCTGCATAATAAATTCTTAAGTTATTTGACAATTTAAAACTCATAAAATGATCATCTTTATCTACAGAACGGCTTGTAAGGCTAATGCTGTGAGTAATTCCGATGTGCTGAAATGAATGAGATGGGAGTACATAAAAAGATACACAGAAGAAACCATTCAAGCCCACCCCTCTGTAAATGTCAGAGTGCAATCACCAGTGTGTAATAATGCTGATTAGTGAATGTCAAGTTCAGGTTTAATGAAGAAACAGAAACAACTGTGCTGACTCTTTATTTGGTGCTATTAAACTGTCTGTTATTGTGTTCATTTTTAATTACTGCTGGGTTCTTCCCTGAAGGCTGTTCATTTCAGTAGTCGAGCTACAGTCAGACATTGAGACACTGAACATTTAAACTTAATTTTCAACTGTTTTTTGGCCACTTTGGGGCAAAACAAGTTGAAAACATAACATTGACGTATCGTCGCATTTAGGCTGATAAGAAACAACCAGCAAACACAGAACAACAATAACATTCCCCAAATTTTCACTTTTTAACTCTGCTCTGGTCTCCTCCAACACCTGAGGGAAATATGTGGCTGCCTGCTGTGGCTGAAAAAAGCACCAATTAGAAAGGTAAGAGTGAACCAGAACAGTAAACCAAAGCCAAACCAAACCAACGAGTTAACAGATGTTCAGAAGCTCTGTCGAGCTGAGGCGAACTGCAGAGTTGGAGGATGATAAAATAATAACGTAGCCTTTTCCAGTAGTCATGGGACATATTGCTGATATGAAAAAGAGACGCTTCAATAACTTAGGAGAGCTTGAGTTTGACTAATGTTTAATGGCTCGAGACTGAATGTTTACACTTCTTTCTAATGACTCAGGACTTGACTGGGATTTGCCCATAATTGTGACCTGATTTTAATTAACAACTGAAGACTTGACCCTGGATTGTTTCTGATGACTCGAGGTTGCCTTGGGCTTCTCCTCTGAAGACTTGAGGCTTTATGTATGCATGTGTTTAATGAATTAATGAGACTTAACTCAGATTTGTGCTCAGTGAACCTGGACTTATCTCAAACTTGCCTCTTATTACTAGAGACTGCATATCAGATCAGTGTGTTTTTCTGAGGTGTGTCATCTGTATCTGAGCCCTGACTCGCTCTCGCAGTGTCAGAGGCCACTGACAGAGAGCATTTGCTGACGTCACAATTATCATTTCACATAGAATTAAAGGATGAAATAGTCCTGGGAACCAGCAATCTTTTCCACCAATTAAGCACGACATGGCTGCTTGTTCCCGGCGTGGCTCTCCAAGATGGCAATTCAAAGCTAATCAAGTGCAAAGCCCTATCATTCTTCACATTCTCCTCCCGCTGTTCCTTAACAACATCTCATTTCCACCGATACTCTTATTTAGCATCCAGGGAGACACAACTGAGCAGCACTTTGCATCCTGGGAGAAGCCGGAGCATCAGTGGACAGGGTGACAACATGACAGAGTACCGGGGTTCCAAAGTGTGTCTATTGCCAGTTAGATAATGGGTTATTTTGGGCGTCGAGATGAATCTTCCACATCATTAAGTTGTGTGATGGGGGTTTCTGTGGAGCGGCTAGCAGGGGGGAGGCACCGAAGCCGAGATAAGGAATGTGACGAGAGCCCATGCAGTGACATTTTAGTACAGAGTGCAAAATGTGACCGCTGACTACACGTATAAAATACCATCAACATGCATGCAAAAAAATAACATGTTATGCTGGCAGCAATAAGTTTTACATGTGCGGCGCTATGGTTTTGCAATTGTGCGAGACAATGTTTTTATCTCCTTGAAGAGAGAGGGAGGAGGGATGCTGATGACTCCCTGTGGCTTTAATTAGAGTTTAAGAGGTTTCATTGCACATTTCTAAGGTCCCCCATTGCTTCTTAATTTGATTGTATCGCACATAACTGTACATAGATAATGTAGAAAAAAAGAAGAAAAAAAAAAACATATAGAGCCACAAGCAAACGCACCAGGGTATGACAAATATAGATTTCTGTAAAAGATTTAATAAGTTAATCAATTTAAAATCTCCATTTTCTATGTGGTCTGCAGTTCTCTAACAAAGGCTGAGCCAAATGTTTAGTGGTGGGAGCACCTGGAATATACTCCTGTTTGTAAATGATTTCCAATCAACCAAGAAACAACTGCACTAAAAAAAGAAACTGTTACATATCTGATATCTGATGTTACTGAGCTTTCTGATTCATGTTTTACTCTGATATCATTAAAGTAGAGAAGGCATGCATTGGTCAGTGAATGTTTTTTAACGCTGTAAATATTGACACATACTAAAAAGTGGCTTCAAAAGTCGATTGTCCTGGACAGAGAAAATTCAATAACTTTTACAAGAATGTGTCAAATTTAATGTTAATCAAGAGCATAATTTCCACCGGGGACAGGGGCTATGCCCCCCTCACTTTTCAGAATCCTACTTTAACCCCCCTTTTATTGTTTCAGGCTGATTTTGGAACTGAAGCATCATTCTCTGACTGCTCAGCTGCCGTCATCCAAGAGAGAACAAACTTTAATGCACTCATCTGAGCTGACTTCGGTTACTACCATGATCTTAACTATTAGCAGCCAGAAGCGTGGCCAGTGGAAGTTGGACCTTTTGCCTTGAGGGTCTCTGGGTTTACTTATATAGTCTGAAAAGAATGCCTGTGCCTATTGTCTACCACAGCCATGTCAAATCTATTCCATAAAGGGTCGTGTGGCTGCAAACTTTCGTTCCAACCAATCAAGGGATCACTTAATTATCAGCTGGAGACTGAGATCAGCTGATTAAATGAGTCCAGCCTGGTGTGCTCTTCCTTAGTTGGAACGAAAACCTGCAGCCACATTAAGGTAGCGGTTTGACATGCCTGCTTTAGTATATAGTAAAGGTCATAGCTATAATTTCATCATTATCTATTTGCTGAAATTCTTTTTTTTTTTTATTATAAAATTTAGTTTTTACTGAGGCCAAACACATGTCCTTATTCTAAACTGTTAGTGATCTTAAGGAAACAATACCTTTCCGAGCTGAATTTCTGCAGCTCATCAACTATTTCTTGCCTTCAAACTTCATTGTTTTTCTAGGAATTGTAATAATGGACCATTGCTAACATGCTAAACTAAGATGGTAACAATGATCAACATTATACCTGCTAAACATTAGCATATTGCTTTGTCATCCTGAGGGTGTTAGCATGCTGATATTAGCATTTAGCTCAATGCACACTCTTACAGAGCCTCCATGTGGCTGCTGAGTCTTAGTCTTGTTTTGCAGCTGCTGTATATCATTCGTTTGTCTTCCATTCTTGCTTTCTTGCTAAATTTTGATCATTCATGAATTTTTTCTTGTCGTGTAGCCAAAAGAAACATATCTCGCGTCTACTCAAAGAAACACTGGATTCCTGCAACTACAGTGGATCAGCCCTGGAATATCCCGACTGTAGCATGGACTGACATCAATGTCTACGCCTTGTATTGATATAACAAAAAACAACAAGAACAAGAACATTATTATCATGCATAAAAGCACCCACCCCAAAAAAAACATGTTTGCGTGGCCTTGCTGCATAAAGAGGACACAAACCCCAGTCTCATGACACTCACTGGGTGTACATGTTCATTTGGCTTAACAGCCTCTAGTCAGCTGCAGTTGGTGAGTCCATAAATCAGTGTTTGTGTATTTGGATACGTGACATTTTGATGCTCTTTAGGAGGCGGTGGGTGGGCTGAGAGGAGCAGGGGAATGCAGCCTGAGAGGAGTCGAGGAGCTCTGAGAGGCATTTATCCAGATGTCGACTACAAGAGGCATCTTGTCAGTGTAACTCCCGCGCTGGCTCACACGCTCTCACTCACGAACATCTCTGTCAACACTACGGAAACACTTCACACAAACGATCAATGCCGTCAGCATTCAGGGGATCATCAATAAGAGGCGGCCCCTCTGTGTTCAGATGAGATTTGGCGTGTCAGGTGTTTGATTAGCCGGGCTGCTCTTCTGAGCTGTGTGACACGCAGCGCTGCCAAAGCAAAGGCTTCCTGTTAATAACGACCGCTCTGCTCTTTGTTACAACAAGATCCCTGCAATGTGACGACCTGAACTGAGCCCTGTGCAGCTGGCCTCTGTCAGAGCACACATGTTCACACATATGCAAGTGTAGAACTTTTCAAATGACTAAACGTTGTCAAAGGGATTAGGTATTTAGCAGCAAGTCATGCAATATAACTGTTTAAATTGTCAGTACATAATTACGCTTTTGTGAAGTTAGGCCTCAATAACCGTATAAGTGAGTGCAAGAATTCCTTTATTACAATATAAAATGTCAATTTGCTGGCATTTGAATCACTTGAACAAATACATTTGAATGCCATACGCAGTTGCTGAAAATCTAGTCCACACGTACACAGGCATTTTTCAAAAGATTGCTTTGTCTATGTGTTTTATTTGTTCAGGTCACTGAAAATGATGCTGTAGCACATACAGAGGAGTAGGTGGTCGGAGCTGCAGCAAACAGTGTGGCGTCAGGGCATCAACAAATGTACAGATTAAGCCAGATTTTAGGCCAGAATTTGTACACCAGAATAATTTTAGAAGTGAACCAAATATAAATCAGATTGGTTGTCATGTGATGCGCTGTTTGAGGTCACAATTCCAGATTAATTACCTGAATAAGCAACGATCTGCCTGTCTGGCAAACAGTTGGTTTGTGGTCATTAAGGATCCAACAGCACTTACTGCAAAGAGTAAGGGGTTCCCTGGTGTCCTGACTAAATTCCCAACCTGGCTCTCTCCATCTGGCCACCTAATCACCCCCCTGTGTAACTGGCTCAATGTTTCCCTCCCTCTCCACCTCAAGATGATGTGTGGGGAGCGTTCTGCCGCAAAATGCCTGCCATATATCACCCAGGTGGGTGCTACACGTTGGCAGTGGTTGAACTGAACCCTTTACTGAAGAGTTTTGAGAATCATGATAAACCATCTATCTCTGTCATCTACTTCTATCAGACATTTACCTCAAATGCATCTATGTCAGTTGATCAGTCACTCCAGATAATGATGGTGTATTGCAAATGGTACCGTCTGTACCAAACTATACTGGTTGAAATCATATGGACTGCTTCATTTTTTGTTCACAAAATATGCAAATGTTTCTATATTATACAACGTATGACCCCAACTCCAAAAACAGAACTGTGTTTCTGACACACTGTGTGTACCATTGTTACATTTGGTTTACTGGCCAATGGTTTAACAAAGTGTTGCTGAGCCCATGGAGTAATATCCTTCATGTGTTTTGCAAAGTGGTGAACCTCGCTCCATCCTCACTTGTGAATGACTGAGCCTTTCCAGGATGCTCTGACGCTGTGAGTTGAGAGAGACCCAGGAGCAAAAACGGAGAAGGTTTAAACAAGGTTTATTGCACAACACAGGAAGCAAAAACAGGGAAATGGTGAATGTGATCCAAACAACAAAAGGAGGCTTCAGAGAGTGCTGGGCTGTGTGGGCACGGGAGGCCTGGAAGAAAAAACACGAGACACAAACAATTACTCCACACGAAAAAGTCACGAGTAGGTAGTCTATATATATGTTACCACAAGAGAGATGTGAAGCCACTGGTACCACGGTACGTGGTAGTATACTCTGGCGTCGAGAGGCTTCTCTGTGGAGTGTCAATAGCGTCCTTGATTAGGAAGTGAATCCAGGTGCGCCCAATCACTCCTCGGCGCCGCTGGGGGAAGGGAGCCTCAGTAAACAAAAGTAAAGTTAAGGAAAAACACAACAAAACAGGAAGTGGGTTTTCAAAATAAACAAAAGGAAGTACCAACCGCCACAGATGCTCCTTTTATACCCAGTCATGATGCTATCACCTGTTTCCAATCAACCTGTTCACCTGTGGAATGATCCAAACAGGTGTTTCTGGAGCGTTCCACATCTTTCCCAGTCTTTAGTTGCTCCTGTCCAAACTTATTTGAAACGTGTTGCTGCATCAAATTCAGGATGAGCAGATATTTATAAAAAACAATGAAGTCAATGAGGATATATGTAAAAGAAGGGATTAGTAAATGAATACATCTGTTGTATTTATGTTTTACGTAAATGATCCTGTACTTGACCCCCAGATGAACATAAAGATGAATTTAAGATGTTCTTTTGAAGAGTTAGATAGATGAAAGAAAAATAAAACACAGCTAAAAACTACAAAAATGTAAGAAGCTCCCTTGTTCCATGAGCGTGCACTTTGGAGACGGTCCCTAACTTCAGCTCCTCAGTTTCTGTCTTCTGTCAAGTCACAGCGAAATCGTCAGAATCTGAACTGACACCTGAAGTAACACCTGTGGAACATCAGCAAAGCTTTTCGCTGCACAACAAACCTGGTGAAAACTGAAGTTGATTTTTTAAATCTTTCATATCTCTAATAGATTTTATTTTCTTTCACACACACACTCAGGAAAAGACATGGCAGAGACAGGGCACCCTGTTAGCTGGAGTCATACAGAGGGTCGCTGAGACAAACCCAGTGAAACCAGCAGCAGATGAAAAGAGTTCCAAATGAAAAATGAATGACATGCACACAGGGCAATTTTTCCCTTGAGAGAAAGCAGAGCCCTGTAAGTATGGCATTAAACTGGAACGGCACATCTTTTATGTTGTGAGTAACAGTAATATCTTTGTTTGGAACCAATTCCATTCCCTTTAAAAATCTGACCCCGTTGCTCCGTAGCTGGGAGCTCCATCGTAATGATGTAGCCTTGTGCGGAGGAACCTGATGGAAGAAAAGACCTGGACAGCCCATTAATGCTGACCGGTGAACCACAGAGACCTTTAATGTGCTGTTGCCAACTATCTACACAGCTTTGTCTTGCCAGCAGTTTCTATGGAAAGATATCAGTCTGATTTGTAAAACTGATCGATGTGCAATGATATGGCTGAATTAAGTGGCAATCCATCATATGTTTGTACATGGGGGCAGGTCTCCCACAGTTATGCTTCCTGCTTTGTTAGGTTTTGTTTTGCCTCCATAATCACTTCTGTAATGCCGTGTTAGTGCGTCGATAAAGTTTGAGTTTCTGCAACGCCACTCCTTTCTGGTCTCTGCTCATGCTGTACATTGTTCTTTTACTTTTCATGCTCATTCAAAACTAACTGGACACACACAACTGATCAGTTCCTTTACAGTAAAGTGCTGTTTGCTTCAAAAAGGCAACTCTTCTTTGCTGTTGTTTGTTTGTTTTGCAAACTGCTGAATGCAGTTCTGTGTGTTCTCCGAACGATGGTGGTGATGGTTTCAATATTTTGGTTTAATGGTGTGGGTTTTCCTGACTTCAGACACGAGCAAACATATGTTGTAAAAGGATATGCACTGTTGAGAGGAAACATATTGTTCAGCCAGAGAAATGTTGCTGCATGAGCAAAGGGAAAACCTAATCAAGAAATGCCTATCGGTCTGGATCACAATCGTTTCATATCACTGACAGAGATCAAATGAATAATTAAATCAAAATGAAGTATGTAATCAAAAACATCATGGATTAATTGGAGTGCATTTGCTGCACAGACATTAAAGATATTAAAGCAATAATCATTATACCGACACAAGGAAGTTAAGGTTTCTCATTTGCTTGTCATTTCATACCAGTCAGCCCGAGACGTTCAGTGTTCAAGGTTAACTGACTTGCATGCTAATTTGCTAGCTAACCACAGTTAAAATCTGCCAGAAACAGTCAGAGCTAACTTACTAGAAATGAGAAGCCTATTTTGTCCACCTCTGTCTGAAATCACTGACTTTAAATAAATAATATTTATTTTGAGTAGTTCATCTGCATACAGTCATTGCTAAGCAGCAAAGTTTGACAGTTGTAGCAGCAGTATGTAAAGGGGTCAGGGCTGAGTGAAGGGTCCATCTCATCTCAGGCTGAGCACTAAATACAAGTAGATTGTAAATGACTTTCAGGAAAATCTGCAAAATAAAATGCAACCGTTCCATCCACTGCTGTTTTGTGAATATTAGGAGTTGGTGCAAAGAGATAAAGAGATGGTGGAGCCAATTCTGCAGTCGATGCCATTATTAATTAAAGTCAGTAGCTGTGTTTCCATCAAGGCACATTTTGAAAAATATTATAAAATATTCAAAAAGCTTGATGGCAAAATTCGAAAAAAAATCCTCAATTTCCCAAAGAAGCTTTTACCCTCGCTTGAGATGGTTTTTGCCTTTTTAAAAATTTTAATTGGCTAAATGGAAATTGAAAAACACCTTTGCCGAATAAGTTCTGTACCATGAGTTACAAGACTGGTCAAAGAAGAAGAAGAAACTGTTTCTGCTGTCATCGTCTTCCCGGATATTCCCATAATACACAAAAACATGGTTGATAGTACTAACAGCAGGTACGTAAAAACATGACAGTAGTACCTGATATGAAAGAATAATTATGTTGTTGACAGTATGAACTGTCAACATGCTGAGTTTATTTGCTCCAAACCAATTTATGGAAATGCAGCTAATTTGCACTTGTTTTTTTCATTTTTTTGTACATGTGAAAATTTCACTTCTAATTCGCTTGACAAAGTGAGAATACACAGGTGTGTCTTGCAGTCTGTTGTCACTCCCAGCTCATCACAGAAGGATGCTTGGTCTGACCCCTTGGCGTCACTTAATTAGGAACTGGGTACCCCTTTTTTACCACATTTTTCAATGTGCAGGATAGTCTGACAGACTTTTATGGACAGCCCGTTCTGACTCCCAACAAGTCAAAGAACTATAAAGAGGTTGGTTTCATTTCTAAGTTAAGTGATGTATGTCCCATGAGCAACTGCCTTCTCGTCCCAGGTAACATGCTCGGACCCACACCTGTTGCATATCATGCACACATTCTCACTGATGGAAGGAACACACACATCTTCAACAAAATATGACCCCAGTTGCAACACACATGCTTCATGCATCATTGTCATCGTTTTTCCTCTAAGTCTGTTTCCCTTGCACTTTGTCGCATTTTGCTTTCATGGATACACCTTTCAACTTTTCCAGCTCAGCCAAGCACATATTTTTTTAAAGCTGCCTCTTCCCACTGCACTGGGTCACACATTCTCACTCAGTCAGGAAATTCAGCGTTGAAGTGACTGGTCTGGGAGAGAAATTATAATTGCCACCCACACTGACCTTCCCTTTTGCCTATATTCAGGCCAAGAAATTGCCTCGTGAAAAAACAATCCTCTGCTCCCCGGAGAATTATCCCTTTTCACCCAGTGGATGAAACTTTAAACACAAGATCTACCATCATCTCACACAGTAAGCCACTGACAGCCTTACGACACAGTAAGTCGTAAGGCTGCAAACAAATGAAAAAGCAAAAGCAAGTCGCTAGTAAATTGGTCATTCCGTCATTTACTTTAGCTTTGTGAGGTGTAATGAACATTGCAGCCTCTTGGGTGTGCTATTGGCACTTCAGAGTTTGAGTCCTGTTACCTCAACTATGGTATCTGAGACGCCAGTGGAATGACTGTGATGGAACTTTGAAAGATGACTAAAGAGTATGGTCAAGACCTGAAAGTGCTGAATAGTTTTATGAAACAACCTCTGGCGATTTGGCTCGATAGACACAAAACTGAACTGAAGTGAGAAATTGAATAGATGTTAGAGGTTTATTTGCCATAAACATCTCTGTTTTGGAGATGTTGGCAACCTTATATTTGTGTCTGTGGCTCAGGGAAGCAGCACTGTGTTGTTATGACAACAAAACTCAAGCCTCTGTTCGTCCATATGAGGATATAAGAAGATGGCATTGTGTTCTCAGATACAGCAATATGTTTCAGCTGTGCGGCCCATTAGGAAGCCTTTAATTTCTCACTGCAGAGCTCAGTCTGATACACGGAGCCCCTAGGAGCTATAAAATGCTGATTTATTTCCCTCTCCTACAGCTCAGCACATAGAGCCGGGAGAGGAGCTAATGATGTACTACTGCAGCTATTTAAACCACTGTTTGAACACTGGTTTAAATATGGAAGGGGAAGTGAGAAATTAGCATCAGTTTTTTCCCAGTGTGATTCCAGCCTGGCAGCCTTGTCCCGGACACACTGACTTGCACATTCTCCAGAGCAATGGCACATACAAGGAGAAGTTAACTTTAGGGGGAATATTCCATTTAAAATAATGAGTTCATCTGCAAAACATGTGAAATCAGGTTTTAGAAGCACTTCATGTTTATCAGTGTAAGAAAAGAAAGAAAAAAAACACATGCAGTTGACTTGTGGGGGAACAAATCCTATTAAGATTAAATATTATCTTTTGCAGGCAATTATTTTACTCAAAATTTAAAGTAACACTTATTTCTCCACTGTAGATGTTTCCAGCATTTAAATTGTAACACATCATCACATCATGTGTTTCTTAGACCCCATCTACACCTGGTATTAAAACACGATCTGTATGTGTTTAAATCTTAGAAAGATGCAAACACAATGTGTACAATGTGCTGGCATCCATGCACGACATAACTGGCACGGATACTTGTTTGAAAAGTATAGGTTGAAGCTCAAATTCAGAGAGTGAGCAAATGAGAAGGCTGAAAGAAACAATTACTGGTTATATGTCTGTTCTGTTGGATGGAAGCAACAAAAGATGTGTCATTCAACAGGAATATGTGAACAATTAAAATACATAAGTGTGGAAAATGAATGGCTTACAATAAGAAATAACTGTGTGTGCGTTGCACACATTTGTGCAGCTGTTCTGCTGTTACTGCGGCAAATAAATTCTGATGTAATATTACGGATAAAATGATCCCCAAGCCGCCGAGCACTATAGTTAAAAAAAACATAGCTCCACATGTGAAATGGTTTATGTATTAATACATCAACATGCACAACAAGTGCATATCAATGAATGGCAGCAGCTGTTCAATTTAAGCTAAGAAAGAAGTTCAGTCAATAGTGCAAAATAAACATGGTTACCAGCTGCATTCAACAAAACATTTAATTATGTAATATATGCAGGTAGAGGGTACATACGTTTTTCCTTGAATACACAGTCTTCGAAGAAACTTATTCAACCTACAAGAAGAGAAAAGTGGCAGAAAGCAGGCCAAGAAAGGCATACCTTCAAAATAGCCATTACATTCTCCCACTGTAACAGCAGGAAGGACGTAGACACCTGGCTGTGAGCACTCAGTAAACTCCACTGGATAATCATTGGTCCAAACATCTCCAGACACACACACGTTTGTTCATGCAACAACAACAGAAACGTTCAATCTCCATGCCACAAGTCATGCTACAGTTACTTGATTTTTTTGGTGAGGGCATTCCACTGCCAGAATCAGACCATGTCACAGGAGACCCAGTCTGCTTTGGGACTGGTCAAATGGAACCTGTCGCTGCTGGAGAGAACTAGTAAACTGGAGTGGTAAAGAAAGATGAAACAGTGGTTGTCAGGCCGGGACTCAGAAGAGGACTCAGACGCAGAGATCAGTACACACAGAAGTTTATTGAACACTCTGGAACCGATTCGCGAAGTGTTAAACAAACAGGCTATAAAATTAATTTAGGCAAAAAGCAATATCTAATAAATATCTATTATAAGAAAAATAATAAAGAACAGAAAACGCTCACTAAGAGGAATAACTAAGGAACTCTACGACTATGAATACTAGAAACAAAAAACGCTCCCGAAGGAGGAAACTCAAACAGCCATGACTAAACAAGACTAGGTAGGGAAAACAAAGAACTCAAAATCTACTCCGAAAATAATGGAGGAACAGGAAACAAAAAGACAAAACTATCACAACAGAAATCACTCTACAAAAAAGGTAAATAATTCGGCTAAGTAGAATCTTACATAAATAAATCAAAAAACCTAAGTTATCAAAGTTACAACACAAAACACTCACGAAGAGGAAACAAGAGCTTACAACAATATCTGTGGCTGTGGTACGGGCAAGGGAGATGACAGGCTCGGGTGAATTGCTCGACGGACAAAGACACACTGGCACAAGACAAGGGAGACGCAGACTATTTAACACGTGGAGGGTAATCAGGAACAGGTGGAGACAACAGGTAATCAGGGCGGACACACGGGACACATGAGGAAGGGCAAGTGCTCTGAAACGAGAGGAGAGTTAGGCCTTCAAAATAAAACAGGAAATAACAAGACAAAAAACCCATGACAAGACAAACCTCACTGCGGTGTGACAGTGGTAATCTTAACACACTGAAGGACATAGATACACATCAAAAGCCTGTGTTTCTGAAACATTTTCATGTGTGTGAGATTATAGAAGTGAGAGCGCACACCTTGAGTTAGGGCCATACGTTTTTTGGACATTAGCAGGAGTCATGTAATTTTCACTCTGTTATCCAGAGCAGAATCAGAAGTTAAATAATCACGAAGGACTTCAAGTGCAAATTCCTCTTAAATTTGTTGGTTTTTTCCAACATAGCAAGTGAAGCATGTGGTAATTATCACTGTTACATCTGTCGTAACCACCACTAGACAACACCATGTGGACAGGTCTGGTGACAAGCGATCTCCTTAATAACAAAAGTAACAACACAGACACAATCCATTCTGCAATTAGTGGGTCCATCACTGATGAGATTTGCTGTTATTTAGGTGGTAGATTAGCCCAGTGGCTAGGGCCACACTCTCAACCACACATCCCAGGGGGGCATATGGGGCAATCTTGGACATCAGTCTGCAGGGATATGCACTCAGTTGCCACTTTATGAGGTACACCTATTATTTATTATTTATTAATTTGGCTGGCTGAATAACCCTTCCTTTGTGGCACGGAGTCTAATCAACCAGGAAATAAACCACACTTATTTCTTGTCATGGACCTGAAGGATGGATCCTTAATCTCAGGGAAAGGTCTCTGATACTCTTCCTGCAGGGCAGAGTGCTTGATGTTGCTGAGGATCAATAATAAGAACCACTTGACTGACTGTCATGTCTTTCTCATCCTTCTTCCACTTCTTTTGCAGCTGCAGGTCAAGTAAGTAATTCCTGACAAAGTTGATCCAGAAATGATCCATGATTTGGATTACCTCCATGTTTTGTAGTGCATCACTTGCAGCATATGTGGTCTGCTGAAGTGATGTATCACAATGGCACATCAGTAGGATATAAGGTGTGATTGTGTCCAGATCTGCCAGGTTGGATGACACTTAGCCCAACTGCTTTGATTTGGGCACACCTTGCACCTCAAATAGGACTGTGCATAAAACGGCAAACAAAACTACTCGCAGAACAACTTTCTGATGCTTTACCTCTCGTTCCCCCACTTCTCTGAAATGCAGTAAGTTAGGCAAAATGGAAGGCTCTGCCAGCTGCTTTTGAAGAGAATCACCATTACCTCAAATGCCACATTCAAGTGGTTTCTCGTGTGGTGAGATGAAAAGTCTAAGGGACAAGAGAAATCCATCAGTATCCATGCCTTCCAGGGGGTTCAAATGAACACACACCCAGTGTTGTGAGACAGTTGTATACAATTTCCCAGCATTTCTCATCCAGTTCTGATGGTATTGGAGCGATGAGCACTCTTCCCCTGAGGATCCAGCAGCTGTGTTTCATCTTAGAAAATATGCAGTTTGCACCAGAGTAGAATAGGTTATTGTCATATTCCTTCAAGAGAAGCTTTGTGATTGCATAGTGGGAGTCCAACACAATGGGATGAATTGCTCAGGTTCCAGGTCTACAGACTTGGATTTCTAATAGTGAAAGGCAGGACAGGTGAGTGGAGGCAGTTAGTAGTTTGTCTGAGGTAAGTGCCTTAAATGCCCTAGTCTCACCTGGAAAGGAATCAGCTTGAGCTTTCCTGAGAAGGTGCACCCTACATCCTTATATTTTGAGACTAGAATTCCCCCTGCAAGTCTGTCAGCTGCTCTGTGGGGTGACTTAAGAGCTGTTTGCAGCAAATCTTTTCATGTGGAGAACTGATCTAGATCACAGAACTTTGGACTTTGACTAACATTCACTTTAAAACCAGTTCCCTGCACTCAGCTCGAGATGGGGCATGGAGAGTTGACTTCTGTGTGGTCCTTTGGGTACCACACAAGAGCCGGGCTTGACAAAGGTAGTGTGGACATGACCTTGTTCATCAATAGACCGCAAGCATGCAACTGCCCCACAAGCTCTCTTCAATGTGTCATAGAATACATGGAATTCCCTAGTCACTGCAGCACAGTCTGCACATGTTGGGTCAAAGCACAAAGGAATCTCCATGTTGTTCAGGTCACTTAGCTCTAGTATCTTCCCAGTAGGTCTTGCTGCTGAACTGAGTCATCCTTTCCATTCTCAAATATTGTCGAACAAAACCTTGGCATGGGAAATGTACATAAGTTAAGTCTATGGATCATATTGGAATGCAAGCACCTTATATATGTATCTCAAGTCAGTAGGGGAGATTCCAGGGTTCAACTCTTGTACTCTAAGGGTGTCTTGTAAACAGTCCCAGTGCAAGCCAAAGGTGGGTTCCTGGGGGTTGGGGCATTTATGAAAAAGCCACAGCTTGCCACTGCTGCTAGCATCACCGGGCAGGTGGTCTGTGCCAGCGATGTCACTGCTTCTCTCCGCTATTATTGCACATCTGCCCACAGACAACACTTCCCTCATCTTGTTCTCTGGGTCCTGGGCTTCAGTCACTGTCCCAAGACTTCCCAAGACTTTGCAATTGCTAACATGGAATACCTGTTGGATGGACTCCAAGATGTTGTAATTTCCTTCCTTGTTGTCAAGCATGTCACTGCAGTACATAGGTGGCTTAGCAGGGACTGCCTGTGGGTTCCTCCGTCCTCACCAAATCACCAATGAGCACTTGAAATCGTACATCAGCTAAGAATGGGAAAACATTCCACTTGCAAAATTACAGCAAATGGTCTCCTGTCCCAACTTTTTGAAATGTGTTGTTGACATCAAATTCTAAATGAGGATAAAATTTTCAACAACAATGACATTTCTCAATTTCAACATTTGATGCTGTCTTTGTACTGTTTTCGATTAAATAGGGCATTTCAGTGGAGAGTATTTTTATATGTCTTGAAACATGTCATCATCATTGTTTTACAGAAAAAGAGGGATTTGATGCAAAGATCCTTAAAATGACCTGACAAGTGCTTGGCATAAACCAGGAATAGCATAATGATATAGAACAGAACTTACACCACAGTGTCTGAAAGGTGCTTTTGACATAACGACTTTGGCTAGAAGCCCTGACAGGCTAGCCACGTGAGGGGGTCCTACTAGGAGAGAAGTTGGTCTGCAGTGTCATCCAAGCAAGTTTCTCAAAGATTTTAGAAAGGCCTATAATGTTCATTTTGACCTTTGATTAGTCTAAGGCAAGATGGACAGTTGCACAAAAATAAAGATTGACTTGTTTTAAGTCTAAAAATTTAACAAGCCTATCCACAGGCTAACTCTGAACCACAAGTCATGTTTCTGACAAGCCCGGAGGCACGAGGTTTCTGGACTCAAGGATGCAGACCCACACAGCAGCGAAATTTTCAAAATAAGAATAATTTATTTAACAGAAATCGCTCAGGATGTAATACAAATAAACTAAAAGAAATCAAAGTACAACAAAAAGTGCTAACGGTAATAAAGACTGGTAATTAATAAACTAACTATGATACAAAAGACTAGGAGGAAAAGTAACAAACAAAAGGCTTAAGGCAAAACTTGGCACTAAGGCTGGTTAACAAAGTATAAACAAAAGACGCAAGGCTAGACTAATCACTATGGCAAAGTTCAAACAAAAGATATAACACTATGCTAAAGACAGACAGACTTCCAAGGGAATCAGGAGACAAGGATCATGAAAGCTAGATAGCAAGGCAGTACAAGACATGGCACGAGACAATCTGGCACAGGACAAAGGGAGACGCAGACTATATATACACAAGGTAACAATGAACAGGTGGAGACAATTAGGGCGGGGTAGACAATCAGACAGGCGGGAAACACACCAGGAAGTCAAGGGCCTGAAACGAGAGGAGAGTTTCACAATAAAACAGGAAGTGCAAGACAAGACATGACGCTCTTGAACAAAAGACATTAACAAATCTGACGAGACGTGACAGTTTCCATGGCAACAATGAGTGACACCAACTGACAACGAAGTAGCCTGTGGATGCCTCGTACTTTGAGGTCCGTAAATGATGTTATGAGGTGACAATAAGAAAGAAACAAGTTTTAAAAAGAATGCGATGACCTGTTGGCCATTTCTTCATACCAAAATTCATAGCAAATTAATCCCACTTGAGATCGTTAAGAACTAAACAGCTTTGTGTCAGGAATGAATTTAGACATCTATTTGAAGTCTGAGTTGGAGTGAGACTTAAACGACGGTCAAAGTCTATCTTCGTTCTCTAAGTCAGGGTGGAAATCTCAGCAACAGCAGTTATTTGACACTGTTGACACCTGATGCAGCTCCATGACATCCACTGATGAAGACCCTGGATTACCATCGAAAGCTCTGGAAAAACTAGTGGACTTGACTTTAAATTGTCAAACTGTGGAAAACATGTTAAACCAAAAGACTTTTAGCTTTACAAAGACAACCAGTATAGTATGGATCATTTAGGAAATATGTAATGAACAGAATAATAATACTAATATACACATACATGGATTGTAATTGACCACTCCACTTTCTACAAATGAGGGCCTGTCTTTTAACAAGTCCTTCTTTTGACAGCAGCAGCATAGTCCAGTGATGGTGCTGGAGACGAGCCTGTCCTCTGTTATAATTGCACATTCTTCCTCTGGGATTTTCTACTGAAATAAACCTTCGTTAACATTCCAGACATTGACCAGAGGTGATAACCCCTCCGCCTGCCATTGAAATTCCCCTCAGCCCACATTTCCTGGGAGATTTATCCCCTTGTTCGTGCTGTATTTACAGAGGCAGCAGACTAGAAGACAGTAAACCACTGTGAGCAATCAAGACCATGGTTAAGTTTGTCCAACAACCTGCACAGAATGAAATCAGAATGAAGATACAGGGCCACAAGGTTAGGAAAACCTGACTTTGATTGCTTTTCAAATGTTTGAAAAGCTTTTTCCAAGCAAGTTTCCTATTATATCTACACATTAAATTCTTTGAAAAATGCAAGGACATATAAACTTGTCAAGAACATTTTCTATAACGTTTCTCAACAATAACAGACGCATAAAGAGAATGACTGAAACAAATTTATGTTACATAAATGCCTCAGTCAAAAGGACGGCTACAAGCCTTTTGTTTCATGTCTTTTTTCATCTCCTTTTCCATTAAAACTCTTGAATGAAAAGCAGTCACTTTGGTTTGAGGAAAATATTGCTGATTGAAGTGTGTTGGCAGCGTCATAACCTAATAATTCCAAAATGTCAAGAAAGAGATGAGCGATGATGGACAAATCTGAGCAAAAAAGCAAACAGTTTCACCAGCACTGGTAGAAAGTAAAGGATGATGGGTTGTGGGACTTGACCCTGTGGCTACACAGCATGACATCATACTTATCGCTGTATGGCCCTGGGAAACAACACGCAGCATAATCACCCCTCTTAAAGATCAAATTAAGCCTATTACTATCTCTAAATAAGACCTCCTGCTAGAAATGTGAGGCAATGAGGAAAAGAGCAAAACTGTGTGTCTGCTGTTGATTAAGTGATGCTCCGAGCCACTAAAAGCCTGTAACATATGGGTCACATGTTCCAAATTTTGGTGGCTGTAAATGTATGAATGTGCATTTACATAAACAGGTTTTTCACTTCAAGAATTTAACAAGCCTTACTACTCCTCTTTGGGGGCGAGGTCCTGAAACCAAATTTCAGCACTGCTCAGAAGGTGGTACTGAACCAAGTCCCAGGTACTCTCTTCTGAATGTTGAAGAAGCATGTGGAGATGAGGGTACACATGAGAAACACAATAAATGTTTTGTTTGGACCCTACAAGGTCCTCTCCCAGAGCCCCCATCCACAGAACACCAGATTATGGAGTGACATGTCAGTGCTCTCTCCACCATCACCAAAACCTAATAAGGGTGTTGGTGGAGTAGTGATCATCTCTTCAGTAGAGTTTCTGCACTCAATTGATGAATCAACTAATCTTTCATCATTAACTTAATGTACATAATGTTTAATTAATTAGAAACTCATTTTTAGTTTCCATTTTTAGATCAATTTAAGAACTTATGAACGTGAGTTATTTTGATTTGAAATGATAATTCAAATGGATGCATATTAACAGACAGGACTTGAGGGCTAAACTCTCCACAGACCCCTCTTTCTTGTAGTTTGGAGAAAACATTAATGGAAACGTGTTATGTGTCTTTTAAAACGTGATCAGTCATAGTTGTTCATTCTGGTAATAATGAAAACAGTGCTAATCATGATGAGGATTTGTTATCAGTTCTGTTTCTGAATCTACACTTCTGGTTTCACAAGGTCACAGGGAGCACACTCACATTTAATCTTTGTATGAGCTCCTGCTCAGCAGTGGCTCCAACAGGAGCAGCAGCTATAAAGACCTTTGTGGCAAAGGCAGAAGTGACGATAAACTGTGAAGCTGGATTTATGTTTGACACAGGGGTTAACAGCAGTCCTGTCGTTGGTACCTCTGCTGTAGGTTTTAAATTTATAGTTCAGTATCGGATTTCACCTGTTGTAAGCCCCATCAAAGCACAAGATGTATGTGTACGATCAGGCCGACTTGAGGTTTAATCCTATTCCTCACAGTAAATGTGTTTTTGTCTTTTCATCTGCTTGGTGATATCTGAAACGTTGTTTGTCTCTGTGTCTTTGTTGCATGTGTGCTACTGAAAAGGAGGATGATACTGACCTGCTTCATGTTGTCTTCACTCTCAGAAATCTCCACCGGCATGAGGAGAAAACCCAGGCAACCAAAATGACCAATCACAATCCTTGTTGTCTCCATGTGATGTCTCTATAAACACTGTAGTTCCAATGTGTTTTTAGATTTTTGAGGAGGCACTTATGAGGTACAGCGTAGCTGAGGCTATGTGTATACTTCTTAGCTACACAGTTTCCTTAATACACAACTGGAAACCTGTGTTCAGTCTCTGCTGGATCCCTAATGCCCTTTTTTATGTTTCCATACAGAAATCCAATTCTACTACTGATTTCTCAGTAAACTATATTCCCTGTGTTGCATATGGCTTAATACAGATAAAGTAACTTGAATTGTAATGCATGAAAGGAACACTCAGCATTTTGGGAGATGCACCTCTTTGTCCACAGCCACATCATGCTTAAGGTAAAAACATCCCAGAGCTTTCTCTGCACAAAAATGAAATTGATATTGATCTTCTCATCTGACACCAGTTTTGACAGCTACTGAGCTTATTTCTCAGTGTTGTGACTTTGCCGTTAAAGTTTCTAATAGGCTATTGACTGTTGGCCTGAACTCAAGAAGAGGGGTCTTGGTAAAACTTGACCAATGCTATAAAATCCCATGAGGGGCCTCTACAGTCTGCTATAGGATTTGCCATGTATGAAAAAAAGTTAGCAATGTGAAAAGGTTTAAATGTAAGCTTTTGTAAGAAATAATGAAGCTTAGTGAAAGTTCAATCAAGTAGACTGTCTTCATGCTACTCATGTATTTACTCTCTGTCTCTTTTCCCTGCTTCCCACTCAGTCAGTTGAGGGTGTTCAGTTAAACCAATAAGATATTGCCAACTTCTCTGAGCCAACTTAAACTGTTCCTCACTCTGCTGCTGTCAGATGTCATTTCAGTATCAGATCATGCAACCCTTGTCAGGTGTTGCCGGTAGTGAACCCACAGGAGAACGCACAGAACAGGCACAGGCAGATCAGGGTTTACGTGAGTTTATTGAAAAAAACTTAACTCTCCGTGTGGCAGGTGGAATGCTGGAGAGGAATGAGTGTTCAGTTCACTGAGGAGTCCGCCGGGCAGCTGTAAGTCCACAGCGGCTGCTTGTGGAGCAGCGGAGAGACGGAGCTGTCCAAGGTCCAAGGCTGGATGCGCCGGAGCGCACAGACAGACGGGGAAGGTATCGGCAAGTGGCCGAGCAGAGGGAAGGCGGCGGAGTCGAGGGCTGCCGAGCACAGAGGCAGTGGAATACTCAGCTGGTGTTGTTGGCAGAATGCAGGTGAATGCAGGATCTCGACGGAACGGTCAAAGGACTGCAGACAGAGAGGAAAACACAACGTTAAACAACGTTCAGAAAAATCTTGACACTAAAACGTGCAAGCGGGTCAATCACTAACAGTCGGAAACTGAGTTTACGATCTTGCAGGGAGTGGAGTGTTGAGCCCGGTTATATGGAGGTGGTGATAATCAGTGAGATGACACGCAGCCGTCGGGAACCCTATGGCGCTGATTGCAGATGGGAACCGCTGCTTGAGAGCTGCAATGACAGGAGCTGAGACAGGTGAGTGAGAGAATGTGGAAGGAATGACACAGGATCAGAGAGGGCCTAAGCAGACACAGGGTGAGCCCTGACAACCCTCCTCCACCCCATGCATCTCCAGTTTTCATCACAACCAGCACTCAAGGCTCCTTCCACTGAGCTCATCAGAAGGCTTTTTTTTTTTTAACATAGGACATTACCTTTAGAGAGTGAGGATGATTGAGGAGCAACCTGTGGACTTCTTTCTTCCTGGGGACCCAGCCTATCTAATGATGGAATGGCTGATGAAGGGATACATCCAGTCTCTCCAGCCATAACACCAGAGCAGGAGCCATTCAACATCTACCGTAGCTCAGCCAGAACTGCAGTGGAGAGGGCGTTTGGGAGATTAAAGTAAAGATGGAGGGTGCAAACGTAACAAAGTGATTTCCACTTCACATTTATTCCTCTTGTGGTTGACCTGTTTTGCCCTCCAGAACTTTTGGGAAAGAGAAAAGGGACATGTCCATCATGCTTGGGTGGAAAAAGCTGCAGTCTTGGAGAGAGCCTTCCCACAACCCTTTGCAGCCCCAATACACAACAGAGCCACTGCTGATGAAGCTGCATATACAGTACATACACAGTCTGCAAAATTCCCTCAAAGGAGACATGAGACTGCACAGATTTCGATTCTGATGAGCTTTTTTTGTTTTGATCTGCTACTGTCAAATTATGTTTGACAGTAACAGCAACTGTATAATAGATTTTGCTTGGATGAAAACAAATTTTAATGTAGTTTAGAGATGGGCTCTACGAACAGAAAATGAATCCACAACAGTAACAATATAACACTTTCATATGAAAGAAATGTCAGTAAGCATTCATTTGGTGATTCTGGAGGTCAAGCGACATCAAAACTCGGCCAAATGTGCTTGTAAAGTGTAATGTATTAGACGTCTAGGTTATACACATCTGTTGTTTCAACAGCTTTTCAATGAGGACATTTCACTTTTAAGATGCATTCCCTTAAAAACCCTGATTCTCGGTCAAAGCTGTTAAATGAGTACATTAAATATTGTGTCTGTCATGTAGCCCTCTATTCAACTTTCACTTCCACATATTGCCCATTGATTGATTGATTGAGAGCGTTTTTGATCTCATTGATTGTATCTTTGACTAAAGTGATGACATCATTATCTGTGAGCAACAATAACAGGGTATGCATCAGCCTGTTGTTTTACCTCACATGTGATGCCACAGCTCAGATATTATTGTGGGCTACTGAGACTGGTTTGTGACCTCACAGATATTGCCACAGTCTGCATTTCATTACAGGTTATCCCCATTAATGATGTCACTGGTTCAGGTAAACGAGTTGGGCCGCTGACGACCTCCAGAGTGCCCTGCTCTAACCGAGTATTGCCATGGGAAAGCTGTCCTCAAACTTGTTTCATCCACCAGAGACCACCATCTAATTCCTTTGTTGCTATGCCTCTTACACTGTTGAGTCTTACTTGGATGTAAAAAAACATGAAACGTAGTTTAGAAATGGGCTTTACAAGCAGAAGATGAATCCCCAACAGTCATACTACAGCACATTCAGATAAACTAAATGTCAGTAAGCATTCATTTGGTGATTTGGAGGTCAAAAGACATCAGACCCAGCTAAATGTGCTTTGGATCTCTTCAAAGAGCACTTGGTAGGGAAATCAGACACACTAGACTTTGTGTTGTATTCATTTTTAAATAAGAGGACTTAAGACACTGACATTGATTCTGACCTACTTATGTCAGGATGGTGGCAAGAAAATGATCAATGAAGTGATGAAGATTGTTGGAACTGGAGGTGCCATAATTTCTGATCCAGCCAGCGCAGGGATACCTGAGCACAAAACACAGGTCAGTTTACTGAGCACAAGCAGATACGAGACAGACTTGGATACTGGGCCTAGTTGTTAACTTGTTGTTCACTGGTAGGCGTACAATTTGATGAGTACTGGTTGTTTGTCCGGGGTTTTATACTGTGTGGCCATGTGGCCCTGAGTGTATGATTGAGCACAGGTGTGCTCAATCATACATTGTGGTGCGTCTGAGGCGCTGGGGGATGGGGAGGGACAAACATAGGCGGTGGCTGGTGCTGGATGCTTCACAAACCTTCCACACGGAGTGATGCCATGCGCTCAGTGGAACAGCTGCTCATCTTGACAATCATTGACAGAGGCCTCTCCTCCCCTTCCAGGGCCTCTTGGATCTGGGATTCTAGCCACTCATTTTACTGGTGCTGCGTTGTGCTGTGCAGACCAAGTGCTCATGGCAGAGCTCTTAAGCTTTACATTCCCAGATATAACACAGAGTGAATATGAGCTAGCTACGACTATGAGGCAATGCATTTACATATTGTTAGTCCTCCTGAATCATGCTGATCTGGAGTCCTGGATGGAGGGCTCTCCTCATCTTGGACAATGCGCTAGTTCCAATAATATCAATATATTCCCTTTCCCCAGAAATCATGTAAACACTGAGGTACCTGAGTTAAACCTGTAGTCCACCTAGTCAAGCTGAGGTATACACTGTATGTAGAGGTTAGTATTAGGACAGGACGGTTTAGCTGGAGTTACAGCTCAACATGTGCTTATTGTAACAAAGCAGTCAGGTTCAGCTGTGTTTAAACCCCTTAAAGTTCTGGTTGAGCTGAACCATTTAAAGCATGGCTAATCTACTCAGATGCCAGGGGTCACAGCAGTGGTTATTAATAGTTTGTATTATTTCCTATTTAGCCAACAAACAAACAAACAAACAAATAAACAAACACAGCCAAAACTTTCTGTTGCTTTGAACTTAGACTTTTATTTGGGAAGATATATTTGGTCAAACAATATTTACCAATATCAACAAATGCTACAGTATAATACTGATGAAATTACACTACAAGCTGATAAATAAGTTAATTTAAGTAAAAATCCATAAAAGACACAGAGCGTACAGTACAGCAGTGAAGACAGTAGAGCTCAAGCTGCCTGGTCCCACCCTGAAACTCTAAGACAGGAAACACCCCAGCTCATGCCTCTGAGCTAATCACTCGATTCACTATTGTGGCTTCAGCTTTGATGATGACATTTGAGTCACAGAAAACATCCACAGCAAACCCCCCCCCCCAAAAAAAAACAAACAAACAAACAAACAAACAAAACAGTAAACAGTAACAAAAAAAGGAGAAGAAGGACACTGATTACATGAGAGGCTCTGACTGGGGACTCCTTCCCCACACTGATGCACATGTAAACAGAGGCAGGGATGATGGAGTAGAGATGTTGTTGCAGGGCAGCCCCCTCCCACTGGAAACCAGCTGCTCGGGTCAGGGATCGGACTGGGCAGGAGCACCGCTGTGTCACTGTAATGACAGCAGCTACCTGTAAAACACAAGCAGAGCAGACAACAGGCATCAATCACCCAGCAGACACCGCCGCCTCATGCTTAGCGATGGCGCTGTCAGCCTTCACAAAGCACACGGAGGATGCAGAACTCCAACCAGAGCCCTGCCTCGGGCCTGTTATTCTCTTTCATTTGTGAATTATTAATTGGTGAGAAACCAATTTGTTCTTTTTATTCTAAAAGTGTCACAGGTTGTGGGAAGTAATTTATGATTCGTGGTCAACGGCTGAGTTTTAATTAAGTCCGGGCCAGAGTTCACAGTGCTGGAGATGGAAGTGGTTCATTAATCACCAACTAGCAGACTAGCCTGGTACATGAAAGGCCAAAGCGCATCACTTTTATCTGAATTACAGTTAATAGTTGGCCAACAGGAAACACGTAAATGAATTAAGCCCTGCGAGTAAAGAGGATTCTGAGGATCGTGTTGGCTTCTGATGACGAGGCATAGGAAGAATCTGATCAAATCAATGCAGGAGCTTCTCAATCGGTGTATTTAATAATATGTGATAAACAACCAGAGATTTAAAACACTCAGTGATTCAAGGCTTTTCACAATGAGGGGAAACATCTAAATTCCCACTGGCATTGAGTGTAATGCATTACTGTCAGATAATAGGACAAACTATCATGGGATGGATGCAATTGATGGATAAACAATGGGATGGGACTTGAATAGGACTGAAAGCGTTAGACATGGCAATATTTGGCACCTGAGAGTTTTCCAATCCATCAGCTTAGCTGTAGAATGTTTTGCTGAGTCACTGGAATCATGTCAAAAGTCGGAAAAAGACAACTTGCACCATTCCTAAAACAAAAGGGTGGCGTATAGTAGCTTTGTGTAGGAAACATTGGGAAACATCAAAAATATTTCCCAGATAAACACATTTCTTCACCTGCAGTAGTCCATCAAACTCAGCAGAATTCACCAAACATTTCCATGTCTTCATCAGGGTTTTGTCACCTTACAATGTCCATCCATGCAATATATTAGACTGGATTTTATTTATTTATTCATTCGTACTCTCTGAATGGTGTTTTAATGCGACAGGCCAGTAAACACAAAGAACCTTTGGTGAATCCAATGTTTGCTTGTGTGCTGTCCTTTTAAGTAGCTTGAAGGTGAAACCGACCACCGAAAGCTGCTGGTCTTACCAGAGCACGCAGGGCTGTAAGACAAAACCCCTGAGTGTGTGATGTGTGAACGAGGCTGCTCATGAAGTTTTCTTTTCATTCATATGGAGCATGTTTTTGTTGTCCCCTCATTCAAAAGTTGGAAAAATCACCTTCCTTCACGCTGTATGTCTGGGTTTGTGTGACAGCTTGTTCCAACTGTTCATTGACGGGATATGATATTTTCACTGAGTGACATGTTCAAACACAAGTCACGAGACTCCACGTTCTTTTTTTTTTTTACTGCATTATGCACAGCGCTTTTGACAGGAACTCTTTAAGCGGGGTGTATGTCAAAGTCACTTAAGGCACATAACTGTGATTTAGTTGTCGCAGTCCAGTCAAAAACCACTATTGTGGTTTGAAAAATAAATATATAGAATAAAAAGAGAGGACGGCACGAATCAATGAGCAGTTAAACACCGAACATAATCAGCACCATGGTGCAGCAGCGCCGCACAACACAATCGGATGACCAAAGGTAAATATGACGTCCTCTGCTCCGCTGACCAAACATCACTGGTGGCTCTGAGCCACAGTAAATATTTTCCTAGGATTAACAATAGCAATAAGTGGATGATTATGGGTGTAACTGTGGGAAACATGAATGAACCATTGACAGAAGAGTGGTGTCATAATTCTGACATCTGAGATGGGCAATTACCCTAACATCTCCTGTGTCATTTCATGCACAGCTCTGACACGTTTGGCATCCTTGTAAGCTTTGGGACAGTTCAGGTGTGCAGTCACTCAGTGAAACAATTAAGCAGCGGCTGACAGTCTACCAAAGACACGTGAACGATTATGTCGCTACAAGGTTCATCATTAGACAGCGACAGAGATCTGTATCGTACAATCAACCTAAAACTTTCTCCTTCCTTCTCCAGCCAATCAGATGCTTCCAGATAATCACTAAATGAGCTGCCTGCAGCTACGTCTCATCTTTTATCACTGCTCCTGAGGGCTGCAAGTGACAGACCACACACACACACACACACACACACACACACACACACACAGAATTAAAAAGAGAGAGAGACGGGTGCAGCAAAAACAGACACCCAGACAAATTCAGGAACAAATTGTATTTCTCTTCACATAATATATTTTTTATGTAGCAGTTATGCTCTGGCAATACTAATAAAGAAGATTAAATTGAATAGAACTAAGCGAGTAAGGCAAATAAATTTGTGTTTCCCTAAGTTTTCTGATGGGCTCGAGAGTTTCCAGACCTTGAGTGAGAGATTGAACCTGTATTAGGTGAGCAGAGCCTGAGATCAAACAGTGGCTCATTGCACGTATTTCTGCCAAAAATGTGAACAAAAAGCAATAAAAGTTAAAATATTAAAAACGACAGATACCGCTGACAACTGCCCTCATGCAAACAGATGTATGATGACAAAGCAGGCAGATCATATCAGAAATTTCAAATGTCATTCACTCCATCGGCAGCTATCATCGACAGGGACGTTTGGGGAAATTTGGAAAACGGAAACCCGCCATCAGAGTGAGAGGGGATCACTGGGACTGACGCGGGAAGGACGAGCACGAGGAGGGGAGAGAATAGAGAGAGCACGGAGAGAGAAAGAGTGATGAGGGGGCTATGAAGTTTGACAGGAGAATGAACATGACTATACTGCAGAGCTCGTCCATGAAAAGACCTAAGGCGTCCGTCAGATTGGTGATTTTGTGCCCATCTGCACAATGTTCCAATCCAGACCAACTGGAAGGATGCCAGTTTAGGGGGAAAGGAGGTGGATTTATATGAAGGTAGATCTCTCTGTGTGTGTGTGTGTGTGTGTGCAGAGAGGGGTAAAGATATCTCTTTGTACAGATCAGACTGTGTCTGCTTGGCTCACACAGTCAGAGAGTGTTGCCAGTCATGGCCACATCAAAGGTCTGCCTGCCTGCCACCACAGAGAGCACCCCCCTCTACTTCCGCACAACACACACACACACACACACACACACACACATGCACAGACACACATTTGTATGACCACATTCATTCCTCAGCCCATAATCCTGCTGGCAACCTTCACCACTTTGTCTTAACCTTTCCCCCAGTCTGGAATGGGAATCCTGGTTTCCCACAGCATTTCCTTCAGTTATGATATTCACCCGAGTACCTGAAACACGAGCAGTCGGATGGGACAAGATGTGACCAAGCCAACAGCTTCTCCAGATTATAACTAACTTCATGTGAACGCGAAACCAGCACTAGCACTAGCTGGCTAATCTCCTAGCATAATGCACATGATCTGCTCAGCACCAAACAGCAAACACACACACACACACACGCACACACACACGTAGCGACTCGCTGGTGACCACAGCATTTGTTGGAGACTAAAAAAATAAATCAAAAAATAAAAGAGCTACATTTATCATGTGGAGCATAGTGTCATAATTTGGATGGAGGCTGGTTAGCAACAAGTCTTCACTTTCATTTTTATTTATATATTTTTTTGCATTGATTATAGTGGAATCTGAATGAATGTTTCTTTTCCTTTGACATTTTCCTCTTTTCAGATATGTCTTCCCTGATCACCATCTTACCGGTGGCCTTGCTAGTGTGGACAAGTAGGCAGGGTGTGTGGGGTGGGGCTGCTTCCCACAAACCCTGCTGACACAATCTGGAGTTACCCAGCGTTCACTCGGTTGAACCACAACTATACTAGAAAGACTTTGACCATAATGCTGTTCATCTCTGTTTGTGGTGCAGCGTTTCACTCTTCTACCTTTATAAAAGAACCAGTGCTTGTGTGAGAAGGAAGGAGGAAAAGCCCATTTTAAACAACCTGCACACATTGCAGGTCCTAAATTGCCATATAAGACTGCAGGTTGTGCTCTGTTTGTGGGCAAGTTGTATTCACAAAAATGTTACTGAAGAGTAAAAAGAAGAATTTCACACCAATTTCACATGAAACTTCAAATCCTGCTGTTGGAGACAGCAAACAAAAACATAATAAATGTAGCAGTGTCAGCAGTGGTACAAGAGGACCTAAAACCATTGGAAATATTAATACAGCTGTCAGCAATGTGTCATCAAAGCAGAGCACTGTGACAGAAAAGAGTGAATTTTCCTAACTACTCAACTGTAGCCTATAAGTTTCCATGCCAAAATAGGCCAATGCCAATAAAAGCATTCAATCACACAAACAAAAAGCTGCATCAAGCTTATTTTAGTTGTGCATTTTCATCTTTGTTGATTTCTGTTATATTAATTTGTTGTTTTGTTCTTGTTCATGTGTGACACCTAATGGCCTACATTTCTGCATGTCACAAATTCTCTTCAATTCTCTGAACAAATCTGTTCATGCGCGTGGTTCTTGTATGAGGTCCATTTTTTTCCTACAAAATACAGTTCCCTACAGAATACTGATGCAAATTAGCAAACATTTGCAAAACATTGAAGCTCAACGATGCGGGGAATCACAACATCATCCAAACACTGTCCCTATTTAACCAAGTTCAAATAAGTCCTCAAGACCTACCAAAGGCTACATCGACAAACATCAGAAAGTCCAATACTAAACAACGCTGTGATCTAAATCTGAGGTGACTGAGGCAGTTATAGAGGTTTATCCAGAGTGATGGGAGATTTAGAGGTTTCAATCTACTATAGATCGATACAGACTCATTGGGTCGGTCTGCACTGTCCTGCCGCATTTCCAGAACATAGTGTCCAGATGCAGGAAGCTAATAGCTCAGATCAATCACAGCCAAAACTGGTTCCATGGCACCGCCATTGATTGTCAGTCAGCAGCAGGATGAATGGCATCTGTGTAATGTTGTGGAGACCAAGCCAGCAGGGTCTATGTGTTAGAGGAGTGAGATGTCCAGAGGTCCTCACAAGACTGAAAGCTTTACTGGTGAATGTGTAGCCTCAATCAAGAACTGGAAGAGCTATTATAGCAAGGTGTACAATAAACAAGCCCCCTCCCAAACAACTTTAACTTTGTGACTAATTCATGGTTATACAAGCCACGACTTTGAATGTTTTATGCTAGTTACTACAGTCATGGTGTATTAATTCTAAACTGTCTTCTGATCACCCAATCACTGATGTAAAAACCAAGATTGGTCCATTTGTGATGACAAAAAGGTCATCAACTCCAAAATAATCTCTTCCCCTACATCCCTTTTCACAGTATATCACCTCAAAAATGCATCTTATTAGAGTGGCCTCGCACACAGCATTTAAAAGCAACACGGCCAAGGATTCTTTTTCTGCTCTTCCACAAAAGATTCAGAATTTGTCTCCATCATATCATAGCCAGCACCTTGCTTTGTCAAAAACAGTCTGAAGGACTAAACTGTAATCACTAACTGTCATCAGTTTTACCACCCACATGCCCCTGTCTCATGTCTCTGTCTGCTGTCTATTGTGCTCTTTCTGTATCGATCTCACTCTGTATTCTCTTGTTTTTGTCACTTGGTTTGTTGTCCATGGTGGTAGTTAAAGAACAAAAAGGCTTTTAACTAAACCAGCCCTGGAACATGTTGTTTTTGCTTTTTCTTTTCTAAATAATCAAAGTGAAATTGAAACTCAACTGAAACAAATGGAAACTACTGGAGAATTCAAACTGTGGAAACTGCTTTCACGCTCATTCTTGGGAACACAGGCAGCACACTGTTCATCAGGTCAGAGGTTCAGAAATCTGACGTTTTTTAAAGGGCCAGTTTGTTTGATATTCCCCTGAGTGCACAATACAAAAACATGATTTATGAAAACTCAAACATTTTAAGATGTCTATCAAACCAACCGAAAACTGGTTTGATTGGTATTCCCTGGAGTGTGTGCAAAAAGAGAAAACTCAGATGTGGAAAATGGGAATGGTTCATTCTCTGGGGAACATGAATATTCTCAGCAAAGAGTACATTTGAAAGAGGATAGGTCAACGAGCTGTTGTTACTTTGTGATTGTGAAGCATGGCATACTTGTGAAAGACCCTTCATAACCTATACGTCTACAACAACCTGTTTTACTTGAATATCACTGTCTCTGTTGCATTGCTTTGGATCTCATCATAGTTTTGGGCAGAGCTGCATTCTAACCGCAACCACACCAAACCATTAGCTGCTCCCAAATGTCTGTATGTATAAGAACTGATGACATTCCCATCAGCTTAATTTAATGGTAACTGGCGAATGTTAGGATGCTAACATAAGATCGTCGCTGTGGTACTGCTGAACAAACTGCTGACCGACCAACTAATATAACTGGTGCAATTGTAATTTCAACTTCTTTGTGAGACACACAACTTCCCTTCTGTCTCTTCATCAATTCTCAAATCCATTTGTCGACCACTTGAGACTTCCTACTTCCCTTTTGCTCCTTCAACAATATCCAAATCTTTTGTATTTAAAACTGTGATGTCTAGACCATTTAACACACACCTCAGGGGGTCGGTACCGATACCCACAAGAGACAAAGGTACGAATTACACCTTTGGGTAAGGGGCCGACCCTGCAGCAAACAAAGGATGGAAAGCACACTCCAGGGGTGGGTTTCTCCACAAGTATAAAATGTCCAGTTTTCCCCATGCTCGGGGTCTTTCTTCATCCTGACCACTCACATGTTGATTGACCTTTTCTTTGCAAGGGAAATAAAAACTTCTCTATTCTCTCTATAACGTCTCTATTTCATTCTTCACCAGTGGAAGCAGCAACAGGGAATTTCCACCACAGTGGTGTCCTCTCGTTGCCAGGTCAGTCAGTTTGTATGGCAGGAAAAAGCATTCAAACACCTCCGATACATCACTCGAAGACGTCCCAGTCCCGTGGCAGTCCTCATATGATGTGATCCAGTATTAAGCTCTCCACTGGGGGATGACACTCATTTCACCTGTTAAGGTAATCAGTCAGCTTTAGGTAATCTCAGATCTTCTGGAAAGCTGTTAGCAGTGCATGCTGGGAGCTGAGCAGACAAACAGGCAGTGGAGTGTTTGCTTGTGTTCCGCAGTGGAGGGAAGGGTGGCATTTTGATTTGATTGGGGATTAAAGGTCATGAAGAAGTATTTAAATGCTCCCGCTCAACTTTGGGCTAATCATCCCTCCACAGCTGTGAGTTGGAGGAGTCGGCAGCACTCTCAGATCACCGTTGTCACAGTGTGTTGTCTCCCACTTTGCGGTGACAGAGCCTTACCCACCCAGCCAGTAATCCCCTGCAGGAAAGTTTGGAGTAAGCTGACGGCATGGAAAAAGATAAATAAGGATTTTCATTTTTTACCCTGTAATGAAAAATTGCATAGCACTCTCTCCTCGCTGCATTTATCTCTAATACAGTTTCAGATATTCCCATGCTGTAATTTACCACAATGAACAAAAACTTTCCACCTGGGGTTTTTCACAGTCCAAACAACGGAAACTTACTTAAAATAATTATTTCTTACTTCCAGACTAAGCGTTCAGGCATTTAGCATCTGCTAAACTTCCCAGCTTAGCGTACTCAGTGCCAGACTGAGTAAGTAACACATCCATACGCACAAGAAACTTCTCCCACTTAGAGAAGAGAGATTGAGGACGTCAGTGACAAATGTCTTGCATTAACTTTGTTGTTTATTTTTCCCCGGAAGATGTGAAATAACCCTATTAAATCAAGTAGTCACTTGGCCATTAATCTCAATGCAGCTGACTAGTCCCTCAAAGCTAATGGGGTTTAGAATTTGCATGAGGCGAGTTTACCCACAAAGCTTCGCCTAAGAGGATTGCTGTTCAGACAGAGAGCTTATTGTCACACTTGTTCATAGACATGGATTAACGATACTAGGCCCAAAGAACTCCACTAACTGTGGCAGCAACTCACAAGTTCCCCTTCAGTGGCTCAGATCTCTGTTTCAGAGGGACAGACATTCAGACAGTCTGCAGCACGCACTGGCAAAATACCTCGAATCTGTTTAATTTCTACAAATACAGTCCCACTCTGTTCAGCACCCATCGACATCATGACACATCATGCTTCTTTAAACTGGAAAGGTGAAGAGAAAGCCGAATGTGACGACTGTCCCCAGTTTGAAAACATTCCTCAAAACTTACCTCCTGCCTCCCAAATATCAGTTCTCTTTCAATATTTATTTTCTGTCATATCATTGCAGCATTGCAGCACTCCTGAATTCCCGCTCTGTGTTGTCAACTTAGCTTTTTACATCATTTGAATAAGCCTCTTTCAGTGCAAGCGTGTGCGCTGTGTTTCATAGTGACTAAAGCAGCTTTGGAGTCTAAATATAACATGTATCCACTGCATTAATTCTTTAATATTTATCAGCAGGGAAAAGGTACTTGAAATGTGGCATATATCCACGTTTAAAATTCAGTAGGAAAACAGCAAAAAAGGAAATAAAAAATACACAAGTTCTGCTCAAGTTGCGACACAGTTTGATCAACACACACACACACACACACACACACCTGCATCTCCAGGACAGCACAAATCCTTCAATATCCTCAATATCCTTTGGAAAAAAGAAACTCTATCTTGTCTATCACTGCCCACACTGTGTTACTGATCCACAGTGTGAATTCTAATAGCAATCTGAACACTGACTCTCACTTGTGTGATAGCTGCTCAAGGTTGACAACAGGCTGTTGTGATACAACTGCAGTTTATTCCCTCGAGTAAAGTGGTGTGTTACGGATGTGTAGCACATCACAGCGTAATCCGACTCTATTGTGGAGCAAAATGACAAAGCAATGCGAGCAGAAGTTTTAAAGGGTGCTAAATGATTCTTTTGTTTTCCCCGTCCATCTATCTGCTCCCAGCACTTGCCGATTTCTTTTCAGGGCCACAGGGGGACTGGAGATGATGCACAGTTAGACTTGTGAGGGGACAACATTCGGAGGCAGACAGCATTAGTGAGGACTGAGCTACTGGTTTTGAGTTGGAGAGCACCGAGAGAAGGAGACGCCTTCTCTGCCAGGCCTGCCCAGAAACCCAAACATCTCCTTACAGAAACCATGGAACAACATTTGTCTCAGCAGAAGTCGGGTCACTTAGAAATACCGTTAAATGACATGTAAGTGGTACCGGACATGTTCGGCCACAGAGCGAGTGTTCAACAGCGGTCTCCTCCAACATCATCAAAACACTAATTGAGGGAATATGTTTTAGAAGAATTCTGTTCATCCATCCAAACACTGGTGGAACTACACCATACAGTGACTCTTTTGCCCTACAGACTGCAGACTATCAAGTTTGATGCTGAAAATCAAGCTTCCCAAATGAAGATTTCTTAGAATTATGGCCAAAAAAATGACCATGAAACAGGCATCATTCAATACGTTTCTAAGTGCTTCCAAAGACAACGGGACTTCCGCCTCTCATCCAAGAGGCCTCTTCAGTTCTGAGCTATAGCTGCCACTAGCTCAGAACTGAAGACCCTTGAACCACAAGCAAGTCCAGTTGCCTTTGGAAGCACTTAGAAGTACCATGACCTGGATGAATGAGAATCTTCACAGACATCATTTAATATGCAGATTACCGTAAAAATACGTGAACACATTTACACTGCTGTGGAAATAACTCATAACTCACTCGATTTTAGTTACCCTATATGCTTTCCCCTAATGCCACCCTCAGGCCAAACTTATCATATATGATATTTTTACCCCACTGCTGGACAGGCACTGTGAGTAACACAGTTTTCAACATGTTGCTCATTATAACAATCTAACATTATGGGCTGTAACATGAATATTAAAACCTCTTGTAGTCACTAAGTTTAGCCTATTTAAACATAAATGTATTATCATCAAATGAATTGTGATGCCTTTGTATGTTCACTGTTAGACAATGTTTTCCTGAGATGTGGGGAATCAATTTAAAAGTGCAAATAGAACTAATCACTCTTTTGTCTTCACTAGCTAGGCGCTAACCTTGTCTGCTGTTTGGGCAGGAGCAGAAACAGTTTCCTGCTGCTATGGCAGCAAGGTAGAGGAGTGCTAACAGTTGCATGGCAACAACGATGTTAACACACCGATGTTTAGCAAGTAGTGTTCACCATTTTTTCCATCTTAGTTTGGTGTCTGGCATGCTAAGACTGCCAATCTGCACTACACATGAAGAACCTCTGAGGCTGATGAAAATGTCATTCATTTTACAGGTATGTGATCATAAGCTAAAGTATGAGATCAAAGGTTATGACACGTATCTGGCAATATTTCATAAACTCACAGCAACAAAAAAATGCAATAATTTAGAGATAGCAGATAATCACTCTTGGTTGCCAAGCAACACACAGACGCAGTGGAAAGCATGCTTAAAGACGGTGGTGATTCCTAACATTTATCTGGATACTTATATTAATTGTGGGATTGTTCTAGTAGTGTTCAGTTAGCATGTCCTGTTGGCATCCCTCTTTGCTGGGTCGTTGACTCTGGTTCCACAAGCAAGGATTTTGCTCCACGATCTTGTCTCACTGCAGTTTGGGCAGTAAGTCAACCACAGGGTTCACCTTCTCTGTTTTGCACAGTGGCACAAATCTGACAGAAAGCCTGGTTTAGCTCCATTTTGCTGATTGTTTTAAAATCAATAGCCGTATCTTTCTTGGCACACCACTTCTGAAAACAGTGTGTTCAATGGTCTTTCTTAATAATTTCAGCATATCTCCTTTCTCTCCATATGTCCTGACATTTTGAAACAATTTATTGGCTGCAGTAATATTGATGTAGAACATCACAGCTATTTTGTATTTTAGAACAGCTCCACACACAGCTTAGCCTATCATTAGCAAGGAACTCTCAATTTCCTATGTGCTAAATGAAAAGCCATTAGATTTATTTATTTATAGCAGTTCATCTAGTTGGAGACATGAATGTGTGTGCCAGATTTCATGGGAAACACATCCAACAGTACGCAGAGACATGTTAACTGAACTCAAATCAGTCAAACTGCACCACATGTACAGACCCCAGGAAGATAAGTGACCACTTTATCGAGGCTAACAGGGTCCAATTAAAGAATAAATAATTAAAGATAAAATAATAAACCTGCTTGTAGCGCTAGATGAAAACTTAGGGTATCACCCAGGTCTTGTTCTCTAGTGACTATAATTGTCTGTTCTAAGTATCATGGCAATGCATCCAATGGTTGTTGAGATATTTTAGGCAGGAATACATTTACATTTTGTGCAATATTACATATCATTTACTGTTTTGTATACTTTATTCTTCTGTGCAATAGTAGTAACACTTTTTATTATTATTTTTACTCTGAAGGCATATTTTTTATATATTTTTTTATACATATTTTATTTGTCTTTTATATAGTCAAATTCCATTTTTAAAAATGTTTGTATAATATATATATATATATATATATATATATATATATATATATATATAGATAGATAGATAGATAGTCTACTTTTTATTTTGTTTTATCTTATTGGTGGACTGACTGACCATCACTGTCACCCTCAGAGCCATACCACTGGTGTAGCTAAAATTCCGATTAATGCATGTTTCCATCCACTACCATTATGATAATATTAGGAGTTAGTTCATTGATGTAAACAGTCAACAGTGCTAAGTCTCCAGTTACGTTTCTTCAGATCCATTCATCATTGTGGATGACTGCAGAAAACAAATGTACATTCCTACTGTAACCGTCCTCCCTCCCTCGTGTTGCCCCTACTGCGAGCTACATCACACATATTGGGGTACACAGGCACACTCTCTTTGGCTGGGGAGGCATGTGTATGTTCACTGGCTGAGTGTCAGGGGGATATGAGGGGTTGGGCCGGGCCCGACGGTTAGTGAACAGTAGAACAATACACAATAATGCACTAAGATTAAGGATGACACAGGCAGAATTAAAAAGGTTGCATCCACCCTAATAAATCACTGATTTAATGCACCACCTGGCCAGCGCACTAAGTGACACAAAGCGAACAGCATCCAGGATGGTTTTGGCTGAAGGCTGAAATGCTCCTGGTGGATCCTCCAGCTGTGACATTTGCTACATTGCTAGCTTCTTCCTTCAGTGACTGTGTGAGGGCTTTTTACTGTTTCTGACAAGTTCTGTCACAGTAACTGCAGAGCCTCATTCAGCAGAAAGTGCCTGAAAACTTTGAGGATCCCAGTGGGACACAGAGATGGACTGATTATAGTGGGACAGACAGGCTGAGGGGACAGTTTGTAATGTGAACTGACACTGGTGGTGAAGCAAAAAGGCTGAATCAAGAGAAGACTGTTGAGGACTTTGAGATGCACAAGGCTCAGAGAATGACGTTCAGACAGGTGAGCAGCCTACAACAACTACAGAGACAACAACTGTGTTGCTTAGCAACATAGCGTCGTGTGAGTGTATGCATGCTAGGTGGTATGTGAATGCTGTGCAGCTCTCTTTGCTTTAATAAGTGCGTTTGTCACTGCAGCCACTGTGGAGTTTGGATTGTTTATACGTCTCTTTACGATGTAATTTCACTTCTGTAGCCTAATACTACTTGTTGTACCTGCTGTTGTGTCCACAGCTCTTCATTATTGGTCATTTGTGTTGAATTGTCTGAGTACTGCCCTCTTTTCTGATAAATTCTAGCGCGGCTGTACATTTAGAACTTATAATCTGTCGTGCACAAGCTGCAAAAATGTTGTTCCATTAGTGTTGTTGGGCTGACATTTGATGCAGTTGTAGTCTAAAGGTGTTCTTTAATTTAACAGTAGTATCATATATCACCAGAGTACATTTTAATTGATTCACTTTTTATTTTTACCTAAGTACATTTACAGTATTTTACACAAGTACCTTCTTTTCCTTGTAGTTGAGTAAATGTTGTTTTATTTGATTATCACATTCCAGGATTCTTTTCATCCCTGCACACAAACTGCAGTGATGTTAACACATCCAAAAACACAAACACAACAGTACTAGACTTTAAGATTATTCTCTTTAATTGAAGGGTTATGTTCTATATATCTTTACTAAACAATAGGATCTGTCCCCAATGCAAAACAGAGTCTTTCAATCTGTAAAATTTTTTTTTTTTTTTTTACATTATCTGATGTCCCCCAGTTAAAGTGTGTGTGTGGGGGGGGGGGGTTCAAAACATAGTTTAGTTAAAAATAAAATAAAAAAAAGACAGAGAGATGAGAAATACAGTATGAGGATAATGAAACATATTTCATAACTAAGAATGAGAATAGGGTCTTTAAATGCATCATATACCAACATTAAATCAATCAGATGCTTTAAAGGCACAACAGTTCCATTGCCAACGAGTATTAAGTTACATCTGCCTGATTTAACTGTCAGTCAGTATAAACCACACTCTCTTCTGGTCTTCTATCCAAAGACAGAGACAGAGACGGATATTTTGTTGGTTTAACAGAACGCCAAGACAATAAAAAGTGTGTCACTGTCCTTTTGTCCTTTCAGACAGGCAACAGGGCATGTGTGCGCCTTATTTGAAGGTGTAGTTCCCTTTTACATGGCTTTAGGAACTCTCCCATTATCCTCTTATCCTCCAATACGCGTGTGAAGCCAGGTATGTACTCAGTCTAATCTGTGGCCTTGTTTAACTGTGAAGTCCATTCACAGAACATTCTGAGGTCTGTCATTAATGGATGTTTGCACCTGATGAAAATTCATCACTGCTCAGAAGAGCCTTTTCTAGTCTGTTAATGTCTGAACGACTGTCCAGTCAAACAGGCCGTTTCGATGGAAACTGTGGAAACAGCTATCCAACTCATGAACAAAGGTTGTTTTAAGGTTTTGAAAGCACAACAATCCGAAACTAACAGCAATTCTCATCACTCAAACACTGAGATTTTTTTATAAACTATATTATATATATATATATATATATTTCTATATTTCTAAACTCATTTTCTAAAATTTATCCTGAAATTTGAATCTACTCTTCCTTTGTTCCATACTGACCATCTCATTATTTGTCTGTTAATACCAAACTGTATCTGTGACAAGTCATAAAACCCTCAAAAGATTTTTAAGGTCCATTGTCAGGAAGGTGGGATTTACCGGGAAACTAAGGGGAACTATGGGAGCTATGGGTAGAACTCAGATGCAGACTCGAGGGGCGCTTGGTTTAAAATAATAAATTTATTAAACACAACGAAAGACACAACTATGGGAACTATGGTTTAACACACACACTAGGGATAAGGGCTATACATGCAACAAGGGCAACACAGGGAAAAACTGAACAATTACAACACACTAACACAACTCACAACGGGGCGTGGATGAGACAAAGACGGCACAGGAAACACAGAATGCAACAGGGGTTTGAACAAGACGAGACTAGGAACATACAGGCCGTGGCGTGGGTAAAAAATAAACACAAGATTTGACTAAACACTACGGCTACAAAAAATAGAAAACCAAAAACGCTCTCGAAGGAGGAAGAAACAAACGGCCACAAAAGATCAAAGAACTACACTGACAAAATAACAGAAACAAAATTCACTCCTGAAAACTGGGAGGAAAATAACACTACTATTAAATAAAACAAAACCAAGAAACAATCTAACAAAGAACTGAAATTCGGCAATAACTAGCAAAAACAAAACAAAGCTTGACTATACAAATTATAATAAAAGTAAAACTCACAAGGAACACGGCACGGACATGAACACAGACAAACCAAGGGACAACTCAGACATGAACTGAAACACAGACCTGAACAGAGACAAAGTAACAAAAAACACTCACTGAAGGACTATGGCAATGACTATGGAAAGGGAATGCAGACAGCAAGGAAACACAGACACGGACATGAACAAAGGTAACGCAACAAGAGACACTTACATGAAACACGACAAACACTCACTAGGGGGGCTACGGCTAGGACTATGACTATGACTGTGACTGTGGCTGTGGCTGTGGTTGTGGCTGTGGCAGACGGCAAGGGGATTTACAGACAAGGTAACGCAGACAACGACCCAACAAGGACCGGGGGAAGACACGGACTTAAATACACAAGGAGGGATCACTAATGACACACAGGTGGAAACAATCAGACAATCACACGGGAGGGAAAACACAGGAGGAAAGAAAACCAAAGACACATAACATGAACCGGAACAGGATGTGACAAAACCCAGACAAAGACAACACACAATGGCAAAAACATAAACACAACGGGGCAATGGTTGAGACTAAGACAAAATAAAAACTCTTAAATAAAACGTGGCATGACTATAGACTAAGACAAGACTCGAAACTCGAGCACATAAAACACGGCATGACTTAGAAGACATAGGGGAAACACTTACAAGAAACAAGGCATGGCTGAGACAACACTAGGGATACACTAACATGAAACGTGACCTGGAGGTGAACAAAGACAGCACATGGACAAACACTTAATAACTGAATGGGGCAACGGCAGAGATCAATAAGAGAAAACTAAACAAAAAAACGGCATGGCACGGGTCATGACAACCATAAAGCAAAGGGGAAAAAGTTCCATGTTATTCTTGTTAAAGTTCAAGAAAGTTTTCTGAAAACTTTAAGCCACAATTTCTAACAAACATGAAAAATGTCTCTTCTTCTCTTGCTTCTAACCACCTACTCTAATAACCAACAAATCAAATCAGCATCAGAATATTCTTGGAAAGAGCTCTTGTAAATTCATTCATGGGAATCATACATGACATTATGGTGCCCTCTTGGTTATCCTATTGTAAACTGTGCAACTTTGAAAGGCACAAAAGTACATTTTTCCTCATAAAAACAAAGGTTGGATTTCTAAGCAATAAAATTAATGTACCACACCCACCCTAACTTCTGTTTTATGCCTTGCTGCTGGCAAAGGCATATTTTCTAACACTTTCATTGTTTCAATGCGATGTCTTCACTAAAATCTTTGTAAACAGTGTCTTCTGACTGCCCAGCTGACAAAGTCCACAGCAGAGAAGACAGAAGCTCTCGACACGCTGAGATGTCCGTCTAGCACTCAATGATGAGGGTGCATTTACAACGATAAAGCCTGAGGAGCAGCAGCAAATTTGGTTTGCAGGCTTTTGTGCACCAGTTTTTGTCTCTCAGGCCACATCTGTCTCTCATCTGTCCCGCCAACCAAAGTGGCTGGGTGCAAACACTTCCCAGATATTTAATATCCATGTTCCCAAGGTTCTTAGGAAACACAAAGACACCCTCCACCGTGGGCAGCGGTGAGCCACCTCATTGTTTGCTGCCACCATAAAGTATAAAAAGAGCAAGAGGGAAGTTGATCACAACTAACATGTCAGTGGAAATGTAACTACCATCCACTGGAGTGTTCAACATGACAAGTAAGATCAGCAGAGGGCCAGCAGGCCTCGGAGAAAGTGACAAAAGGTGGAGTAATACACGAACAGCCTGGTGCAACAATGAAATGATGGAAGAAGCAAAGCAACAGCTGAGTGTCTGAACAGACTCAGAGACAGCGTCTGTTTGACTCGACCGCTAACTTCTAACATTGACCTCTGCTCTGCACTGGTGACCGCGCTTCTTGTGGGGATTACGTTTGGACGGCTGCTGCACAGTAAACAAGCGGTGAGACCGACGATTGCAGTTGAGTAGTTGAGAAGTAGAGTAGTAGAGAATGTAGCCAGTGATACAACAAGAGGAATGCAGACAGGTGATGCAGACCTTTCTGTGTCGATTAGGTGTTCGTCCATCTGTTGTTAATGCTCGGGGCTCCAGTAGGGGGATCACGCTCCTCTTCCTCACTCAATACAGACGAGTCAAACCGTTTCATCATCTTTCTCCCATTACTGTCCAAAAAAAAAAAAAAATCTATTATCTTGTTAAAAATCTTAGAATTACATCTATTGCTCCATCATCAAGAAATGCTGAAATGCTCTATGATTGTTCAAATATGTGTCACTTCAAATGTTGAACTACTTCACAGGAAATGTCACATATTTCACTATTTCGGTTCATTCTCAGTGTTTGTGCATTGGTGGCTTCAGGTTCCCACATCACACTTGTGTAAATTGAGTATTGGACCAGGATTAGCATTGGATTGTAAGGTTTGTGCTCTTATTTTAGATCTGTAAGAGCTGAGTTCATATGGCAGCAAAAACAAGCTAAAAATGAAAAATGTACCTGCTAATTCAGCAGAAGCAGCTGATACTGCTGCTCACCAAAAGTTACATAGGCACACTTTTAAGCTCCTACTCATGTTTCAAACTTCAGCCTTAATCGATTGAAAGGCCCCCATGGCTAAATTCTATCTTGATTAATGACAGCAATTTTTAGACCTTTGATCCACTGGCCAATTTTAGCCTTAATATATGCTGTAAATATATTAATAGGCTTTTATAACTCTTTAACTTTGCCCCAGTCATGTCTGTAATAGCTGTGGTTTGAGCTGGAGAGACGCGGGATGAGTACAATTCAAATGCACTTCTTGTAAAATGTGATGGGCTCTTACTTTAACCCTTTCAGTGGAGAAGATCATGTTTTCTCTGCTGTAGCTTATACAACGCACAGCAAGTGTATTTTTAGCACATGGCGCTGACATGCGTATAGAGAAATCTCACTTCCCAAATGACTTTGTAAACAAGATGTGAGGGCAGTGCCAGTAACATAATTCGTATAGGAATAAGTGTCAGGGTGCAGTTATTGCATTATTTAGAGTGCCATAAAGAGCCAGGCTATTGATTTGAGAGCAGAAGCAGCTCCGCAGTTATTTCTGTCAACGTCACCCTCATTAAACTGATGTATGGCTCTTGCTATTCTCCTTTCTGCCTCTCCTGCTTCTGTTCTCTGTCGCTCTTTCACTCACTTTTTTATGCACTCTGTCTGGCTGGATGTCTGCTCAGGCAAAAAAAAAAAAAAAAGAGAGCAAGGACCACGTTTGTTGCAATTTAAACTGTGATTGTTGGATCATTGGTAAAAGATGTGCGATCACCTTTCACAGTTCTTCTCATGCCCTCTTAAGCATGCAGTGTATGGATGCCTCTACCAGTGAACAGCAGTGGATAAACATCATCATATAGATACATCATCCAGGAATATCAATGTCTGTATCTGTATATTTTATGCCAGTATGCTGTATTTAGTATACGTTGCACCACCAGCTCGTGGTGCTAGATGAAATGTCAGGGGATCACAAAGGCCAGTAAGGATCAAGCTCAGGCCAAAGAATATCTGTGAGACATACCCTGGCAATTCCTCCACCTGTTTCACTCTGGACAGACCAACCAATTGACTGACTGATCAATCGACTCCCAAAAGCCCAGCCACTATCATGACTAAAACATTTTGAAGGGTAATAATTGCTCGATATCATAAAGGTTTAGGCCGGGGGTAATCTTTTTCTTATGAGGGCCATTTTAGCTTTCCTTCGAGGCCCATACTCAGTGGTGCCCACTTTTCACAGGGGTGGCACACACAGGGAGATGATTGGGTTGCACCTGAGAAGCTTATAGTGTATATGCGACAGGGTGGAGGGCAGTGCTCACTTGAGGGGCCAGCAAGTGCGTCACATTGTAGAGCATCACAATTTTGCCTGTCAAAGTGCAATTTAATTGAAGTCTGTACAAAAGTGAAAGAGGTCAATCTGCAAAAGGGGAGCAAACCCGTCTGATCCAGTCTGAGCTCACGTGACACCTGCAATAATGGATTTCTTTTGTCTGCTTGGAGGCTGCAGAAAGAAGTTATGAACACAGCATCGACCTGCCATCACATTTTCAGTTGATATGGTGAACTTGTTCATGAATAATTGTGTTTTTGTGTGCATCTGATGAATGTAAGCCAAATATTTACTCTCTCTTACCTCTGAATCTGTCTGTGCCTTTGGCTGCTAAATGCTCCACTAAGTTCACCAGCCACTCTCTAACTGCGTCTGCTGGTTGGTGCTGAGTAGGTAGTGTACACTGGGTTTTTGGAGCTTTTTCTCTGAAAACAGCTGCCTGCTGCTGCTGTGAAAGACACTATTAGAGCAGTGAGAGTGAACCAATACAGTAAAGTTACAGCTAGACAGCTAAACAATGAACTGAAACACACCATAAAGCTCTAAGGGGAGCTGCAGATTTAGCTGATTATTCTCTGCATGTTCATCAGTACAATAGTCACATTGTTTTCATGAAATAATGGAAACTATCCATTATAACTGCTTTAAGATAACTGCTTTAAGGTGCCAGTAAAGCCAGGTCTCCAGTCACTGCACTATTGGTCGGATTCTGCATATGGCACCCGCTCAACCAATCCATGGTCAATCAAAGACTGCAGAGGAGGCATCATCTGAAGCACAGGCAGATGGCCATTTTGACTCATGATCAACTTCCTTACAGCTCCAGTCTGAAGATTTAAGGGGATCTATTGGTGGAATATAGCAGAATGTGAATATGATATTCATAAGTTAGCAGTAAGTCTGCTACTTTCCACCGTCATGTTTCTACAGTAGCCTAGAATGGACAAACTGAACACTGGCTTTTGGAAGTGCCTGTTGCACTTCCATTTTTCATGTTTTCAGTGGTCACTCTAGGTTCCCCCACGGTTGGTTGCAATCTGCAACCTCACCACTAGATGTTGCTAATGTCAGGATCAGACGATTTTGGCTAGGTGGACCAATTACTAGCATTCGTGGCCGATGGTGAATGACAATCGTGCTCTATACCTGTGTAGTGTGGCATGCTCAATGATCTGTTGTGCAGCGTTTGGGACCCTCCACAACACCCCGACAAAAAGACTAGCATGTCAGAATTCTTTTTGTCTTGACACGCCTTGTGTGACATCACAACATGTTCCTGAGTGACCAATCAGATTCTCTCCACAGTGTAGTCTGGACATGGCAAAGAGGAAGAGGAGGAGGGATGCTGAGCTTGCTGCTGTCAGGTGGGACAATGAAAGAGAGGAAAAGGTCATTGAGCTGCGGCAACAGTATCCCTGCCTATCTGATGTTTCCCTGTGGGAGAACCATGACCGAGTCAAAAAAGACAAACGTGGGAGAGAATTAGTGGAAGCACTTCATCAGCCAGGCGAGTAGCTGCTGTCTATGCTGTCATAACATTATCCCCAGTCCTAATTGCGGGAATATTCTTATCATTACTCTGGTAGCATGTGATTAGCTAGCTGCTAATGCCAGATCTAACATTAAAGTAGCGTGTTTGATGCGGCCAACCCAGCCAAGCCTGCTCTTTGTGGAATATATATGGAAATGAATGGCTATATGGGAAACTTGTTGTACCTGTCCTGATTGTCATCCGGATGCTATCAGGACAGGTACATGGATGCATGAATAAAGACAGAACTGGCTGAAGTTTACACCACCTCCTGCATTTTTTTAATGTCAAAGCGCATCCACAGCTGTTTTTTCTTTCTTTTCTTTTGTTTTTTGGGGGGGTACACAAAGACCACCAGCATCACACACAACGCTTCTGTCAGTTTGACTGACAGTTGCTTCTCCCGCCTCCTCAATGACATCTGAACTCGCGCATGATCATGAAATAAGACGTGCCGCGATTGGTCGGGGTCATAAATGTTGTCCTGCTATTCACCCCACCGAGAGGCGGCAGGGGTTTATGGCGCTGTGACACGGTGACCATCGTCAAAGATGAAAACATTGTGTAGTCTGATCCCAGCGTAAATCCTACACACTGGTCCTTTAAAGCAACGAACATGAGTATTCGATGTTCATTGTACGTATACACAGATACATTCTATTTAACGACGACCCTTACTTTATGAGCTCTACATCAGAGCCTGTCACTGGTAGCGGTGGGTAAGGTAGACCAAAGGTGCCAGCTGAAGAAGACTTGTCCTGTTTCGCCTCCCTGTGCTTCACATTGTTGGACCCTGTTACAACTTTATTTTCTTCGGTGACTGTCGACTCATTAGATTTTCACGAGCCCTTCTTCAGTTAACTTCTTTGAGTTTTGCTAATAATAAAGCGCTTTACAGCTAAAAGAAGCTGGCCTTGTCTCTCTCACTTTGATATGTGGGTTTTGAAAAAGCTTGTTTAGAGACACATGAACTCTATAGGATGCTTTACAACCATATAAAAGATCTGTTAAGGAACAGTCATTGTGTATTGTGTAATTTCCATTTCATTTAAGCTTTCACTGATAAATATTTTGAGCTTTAGTTTTAACATCACTCCTTTTCTCCAGTTTTCAGTGATCCTTTTGTGTACTGCCTCGCAGGTTGCATATTTGCTCTCTCTTTTCAATCTCTTTGATTTTCTTTAACCCTGTTTTTATCTGCACCTTTTGAAGCACACTGGGGAAACTCACTTTGGTTTTAAACTACCATATCAATAATTTGACACTGATATGGACACTGACAGACAGCCACGAGAAAAAAGGCTGAGAGGATAAGAGTGTGCACTGAGCCATGAAGAGGTCAGCAGCAGATTCTGTGCCGGGGTTATAGATGTTATGATCATCCATCATCTCAGTAAAGAGCAGGAGAGAGAACGTCAGGTCAGTTATTTTCTCTGGCAGCCACCAAAAGGTTGTTTATATGAGGACCTGCTCAGCAGAGCCAAGACATCATAATTCCACAAATGTACAATTAGTGAAGCAATATTCTGGGCTCTGGAAGACTTCATGTGTGCCGACTGCATTTAAAAAAAATTGAGTTAGAGCTCAGCAAATCACATTTAAATAGTCTGAACATCCCTAACAAACTTTTCTTTTTTTTTAACAAAATGCTATGCAAAATAAAACATGCAAAATAAGGTTGTACTAATAAGGAGGATTATCATCCAACTCTGTGATTCCTCTCAGAACAGCTGATGATCTGATCTATCAGATCATCAGCTGATAGACACTCTAAAACCCCACCATACACGACCTGCTCAGCAGCAAGCAGCAGGCAGAGTGAAGCATTTAGAAGCTAAAGAGCCAGATATTTCCCTCAGCAGTTGGTGGAGACTAGAACAGAGCTAAAAGAGAGTGAATATTATGGATGATATTGTTGCGCCATAACTACTAGATATGGAATTTTTTACCTTGCTTAACATTTCTAAGATGATGAAATGTCCAAAATCGTCCATTAACTTGACTCTAAAGTTGATCCATCAGTGCTTTTTAAAGCTTGAAAAAACTAAACTAAAACTAAAAAAAATATGTGCTTTGTGTTAGAAGGCTTGTGAACCAAAGTTACAGTATACACCAGCTGTTTGGAAACATATTGCTCAAAGGTCTGCACCTGATTTTTATTCAAGGTCAGAGGTCCGAAACGATGGCTGATGACAAAATAACATGCAATCAATCATTTAACGTCAGATCAGTTGTGATTTGGCCAGCATGAACCCGAGGCAGACAAGTCTCATTCTGTCACCATATTTATTTCAGACTCAGACATTTTCTCACCACTACATTTACTGTAGTTGGAGGAATCGTGCTCAGGCGAAAGGAGACAGATTCTGTTTCTGTGATTTCGGAGCTGATAGCAAATTCTGTGGTGAACTCGGCAGCAGCTCTTGGTGGAGCATTTTCCAGAGCTCCACCAAGGAGGCAGTCAGAGCTCAGTACAAAACCCACAGTTCAACTAGCGATGAGTGAGTCCTGACCTCAACTAAAAACTCCTGTTCAGGATCCCAGGAAGCAAAAACAAATCAAAAATCCCCCATAATACTCATTTTGAGACTCAATACAATAGTTGGCCGACAAAAACAAACACAGTGACATGTTGGAGATGATGGAGTCGGACAATGATTTGTTTCTGTAGGACTCTTTGGCTCGTTGCCCATTGGCTGGCAGGTTAATCAATGATCACTGTCAGGACAGACTGGACCTCTCCAACCAGAGAGTAACGTTAGATGTGCACATGTTCTGAATTCATTAATATTCTGAGGGACGGATGTGGCCCATGGGCTGCCAGCTCACGATCACTGAGTTAAGGGCTGGGTCCACACTGACCTGCCATTTGTTCCTGATGCAGACTGAGGTCCATGCACGTAAATGTGTAGTATTTCATGCACATAAGGTGCATGCCAGACAAACTAAGAACACTTTTCAATACATCTGACTACACTGTTTGGAGGCTGTGCTTTCTGCCACACACTGACTGACAGGGAGCCTGAACATTTGGACCCATTTGCTGGTCTATTTATTCATTTTTCCAATCTGTTTAGCAAATAGAAACTACCTGTAGACATAAATTTGCACATTCTTGTTCAAGCCTCTTCCTTGAACAGGAACAGGTGTGTGCTGACTGAGAATATCTCCAGACTATCTGACCGCCTATTAAGATAATTCCTTTCATGGACGCCTCAACTGAAAGCAGAGAGAGTTGCTGAGAGTTACGTGAGCAAGTGAAACAGGGAGCTGCTTCTCTTCAGATTTCCGCAATATACCTTCCAACACCTTTAAAGCTCACTAATAAATGCAAATGCATACAACGTACATATGTGTACAACACATCAATTAACAACTATTAGAGGTGTTGGTAGGTGTATTTTAATCTTTTAGTCGGACTAGTTATGTCCTCCTGCGTCCAGTTAAACTATTAACCTGACTCCAGCTGTGTATCAAGAACAGACATGAGTCAATTTTCTCATCTATCAGACAGGGAGGGAAGAAGTGCTCTCATTGCTACCTCAATACAGTAAATAGCTTCCAGTTGAGCTCTTATTAAAATGAAGCTAAAAGTCATCTGTCTGTGTTCACTGCATGGCTTATGTCATTCCTCCTGTTTTTCATCTCCATCTGTCCATCCACAGTCTTGCTACTGTGGATTGGGACATCCTCCCTTAAAGGAAACTGTCTGAACAACGACAGTCTATAACATACTAAACATATGAAAATATTCATCTGTGCAAATATGTTTTACAGAAGAGGGTTTGTCTACATGTGTATTCCTGGTGTGAAAATTACTTGAATAATGGTAAAACAGTTGGGCAGCTACTGCAGTAGAAATTAAGATGTTTAAGACACCAAAATGTTAGATGGAGCTGAAAGCAGGTGTGTTCATCTGGATCTTTAGAACAAGAACTTGTTGACTTTGTCAGGCTTATGACTGTTCTCCTGTGGCAATAAACCCAGTTTATTCTGCGAAACTCAAATAGAGATATAATACTTTACCCTTCAGTGCGAATGAGGATAGTTATTCTCTCTCTCTCTCTCTCTCATACACACACACACACAGAACAGTAGTAATCCTGCCTCATCTGCTAAAACAAAGACTTTGGTCTATTTCCGTAAACATAAAGAGCTAATCTGAGATCTGAGTAAATATAGTAGAAGGCGATTTCTGCTAGAAATGTATGCATGCACCACAAAGAAATCTCCAACAAAGATTTTAAATATTTATAACTGATGTTTTTTTTTCTCACTAGTATACTAAAATGTAAAAATTCAGAGCATATAACAGGTGAAAACACAAGGAAAAAGTCATAGCTGACAAACAAATATGTAGCAGAGCCAAAGAGTCTTATCATGTGGCTTCCCTTCAGTTTCAGAGGCTAAACGATTAAAACAACAGTCATGCTGAAGTAGGTTCAAAAGAACAAGACAGTCATGCTCGGTTATGTTTTGAGCTAAATGTTAACATCAACATGCTAATATACGCTCATAATGACAATGCTAGCATGACAGTGAAAATACATCAATATCTTAGTTCAGAGTGTTAGCATGCTAACATGCAGTAATTAACACTAAGCGCAAAGAACAGCTGAGGCTGATGGGAATGTCATTCGTTTTTCAAGTGTTTGATCATAAACCTCAAATATTGGACAAATCCAAATTTTGCCTCAATGAAAATCAGGGGATCAGCCAAAGGGATTACAGTTCATCCTGGGGGGAACATGACTGTCGTAACCACATTTAATGGGCAATTCATCCAAAGACATTTCTGAATCTGAAGCAAAAAATGTCAAGCTGCCAATATACACAGAATCCGGCTGTGTCGTGTTCCAGCTCTGCCACAGCCTCTGAAGATGATCCTCTGCCTTTCTATCTGCTGTGTGAGTGTTTGTTTGTGTGTGTGTGTCCAGAGCTCTGTGTCCAGAGTGTCTTGCACCTTTTCGCACTGGTCAGCTTGCATGTATTGATCGTATAGTAAATGCCTGTGTATATCAACAGCCGACTTCACAATATAACTGTTCTCATGTACATGTTTTTCTGTTTCTGTTATCAGATACTGGAGCGAGTATAAAATTTGATTGCAGCTCATAAATTCCATGTTGTCATTACATTACAAAGCTGCTGAACTGCAGATAAAAATATTATTTCACAATCATGGCATCGTCAGAAGAAATAAACAAAAACAGAGGTTAATGACAGCAGCTGTGCTATAGTGACATTTAAAATGAGTGATGATGGAGAAGCTTAGAGGTTGTCATATTGAACTAAAGAGACAAAGCATCTGCTAGCATCTCAATGACCTGCAAATGTGTGTGCGTATGTGTGAAATGTGAAAAAATGTCAGCAAAACAGTTCTAGACGACAAAACAAAGGTGGGTGCTGAAGGACAGATGCTCTCCTCCTGAGATGGAACGGTGATGAATAAGAAAGCGATGCACCAGGATGCTGTGAACGTTAGCTGATAACCAGAGTTATCCTGATGATTCATCCTCCTCTGGCATTTCATGGCATGCCATTAAATATTTGTCAAGATATTCCAGTATGAGGTGGACAGATCAACAATGTATGGCTAACATGTCTCTGGCAATCAAGACATTTTTTTAACATTTAAAAAAAAAAAGGCTGGGCTAAAGTTTTCAGAATGAGACCTCAGTAAGATCTAAATTGGGCATTTTTTTGTATTTTAGATTTCTTAAAATATGGCGTCTACTTGACCCTTTTAGATATTGTGATCATTTATGTGAAATGTATAAACAGTACAGTAGTTAATGGTGGACCTCTCAGTGGCTCGTCTCTTTTTTTAGCTCTGAGACTGTCTTGCTGTGGTAACTGATAGTGTCTAGCCACTTGAGCCTCGGCCACCAACCGCTGAGCCTCAACATGGGCCGGTCACCATGGGAGCATCGATTCAGCCCGCTGTTTTATGAATAGAACACTTTGTTGCACAGGATTTCCATTTTCTTCCCCTCAGAGGAAAATAGGTGACGATCAATACTTTATGCAAGCAGAGACATCTTGTATTGACCATCAAGTAACAGTGAAGGTAAAAAACAGTGATTGTCAAAGGAGCTTTTGCAGCTATGAGTCATATGAAGCTAAAATCAGTTCTTTTAGTGTCACATGGCAGCTTGGTTAAACTTGGAGGACAGTTGGAGCACATCATTTATCTGATCGCCAACTTCAGGCCAGAGGTTAGCTATCTCTCAGCTTATCTTCCTTACTGGTTCTAATTATGCTTGAGAAATCCATCCAGGTAACCAGAGGAGATAACAGACAACGTTAGTTTTCACCACCACTATCTTATAATATGTGGGAATATAAAGCAACAAGTGAGTCTCATGAATACACTGAGCCGGTGGCTGCGAGTAGGGCCAAGGAAAAGCTCAAAGTGTAATAGACTGAAAAACCAGACGTGAGCCCAAAGACACCTTTGTGTCTTTTTAAAAGTTGCTGATACAAACTCCCCAAGCTTGGTATTAAATATGTTGAAAAATGTTTTCAACAAAATACGGTTAGCTAAGCAATGGCATGCTACACAGAAGATGCTATAGATATATTCAGGAATCAGGCTTTAGCAGAAGGCACAAATCAGGGGCATTTTTTATATGTCTTATATGTCAAATGACAGCGATGGAGGAGAGTCACCATTCAGCACGCTGACTAAGGCTTTAACACTTCTCAAACCGATTCCATGAAGGTTTTCATTCCAACCCAGGAGGAGCACTGATCTCAGTCTTCAGCTGATAACTAATGATCCCTTGATGTTGATTGGTTGGCCTGGTGTGCTCCTCCTGGGTTGGAATGATAACCTGCAGCCCTTTATGGAATCGGTTTGAGATTCCTGCTTTAACACAAATGGACACTGCTATTTGAATGCACAGAAGTAATGCTGTGACAGCAAAACAGAACCAATACGGCTGGAATGTGCAAAAGAGAGCAGACCCACAATCCTCTGAACTTATCAAGTGTCCAGTTGACTATTTTTTCTTTAAATGTCCTGTCTTATTCCCATGTTTTTCTCTAAATCTGCGTGGTACTGGTGAGTGATGTCTTCAAACCTGGACAGAGGGATGTGATACGCAGTCTTGATCAGACAACAGCGGGCCAACACAGGGCACATGTGGCAGTGAGTGTGTGAGCAGAGGGCTGAACCTGACACAGAGTCAGTCAAACAGCATTTTCATAAAGTCGGCGAACATTTTCAGAAAGCTGAGCTGGACTGACCAACGCAAACTATCATATTTCTCTTTCACACAATTTATGTTTATGGCCTCGACGGCACGACGGCAGTGAGTGTGAATCTCAGTCTTAAAACAAGCAACTGCCTTCAAAATGAGATTCAGACTGTGGACTAAGTGTTCTCTAAATAACCACTCAGTCACTAAGACACCTAAAATATATCCAGGACTATCGCTGTGTGCATTCTCCATACAGCATGTATGCAGTATACATGCTGTACCTTTGAATATATTTCCTAAAAACATCTCAAAATGTTAGCCTATGGAGTTAGAATTAGCTGACCCTTGCTGGCCTTGCTCTCTCTCATATTGAATTGAAAATGCCTTCTGACTGGGTTGTTTTTACATCATGTGTCCATAAGGCACATGGAATTATGGGATGTTTTTCATTCATTTTGTGTGAAAATTCATATTTAATGTTTTCCGGTAAACAATGCACATCCAATTTTCAAACTATTTGCACACAGTAGGAAGAATTTCTTTAATAATAATTAATTAAAGTTGATGGCCACTGTCCATTGTGCTGAATGTGCTTTAATTTCATTTTCCACCTACATTGTCAAATTTACATTACAGCTGGGGTTTGAGAGCATTTGAATTTGGGGTTCAGCATCAAATTCAAATCCTGTCAAATCCCTGAGCACATCTAACAAGGTTTAGCTTTCAAAAAGCAGGTAACTTCAATTAGTAAGTGTAAGTGGAAGGTTCATACCCATTATATTTACATGATGCCTTTATATAGATAACTTCTCCACAAAAACACCCAGTCCACTCATGGTTGGGGGCTTCTTCTCTATCACAAATCATCTTGGCTGAGCCACCAGCTTGCACACACCACTTTTAAAAAACAACTGCCGAAAGTTTCCTGTTAGCGGTCACAGCCTCATTGTCTACGAATATATAAGTGGTCTGCTCCACCACAGCTGTCTGTCGTTTGAACCAGCAAAGTGGTGGTCAGTCACAGCTACAAATGACAAACCTGCTACTTAAAGCGGCAGCAATATAGAAAAGAAAGAGTGAGAAAATATAAAGAGCTTCAGATAATTGTGACATTATCTGCAAAGATTAGCGAGTCCTTTGGGTATCAACATGAAACAGAATCAAAATTGGAAAAGTAATCAACAGCAATCGAACACCTGTAATAATAATAATGCTTGTGAAGTGATGTTGCTGTGCTATGGCCTGCTTTTAGGTTTGGTTTCTCCCGTCATGGACTGCATTTGGCCAATAATCTGTGCAGAACACGAGGCATGACAGCAGTTTGTTTGGCAGAGCGTTGCTGTAAGATGAAATTTGGTCTGCGTTCTGAGAAACTGCAGCATTATACAGTCAAGATGTTAAGGTGAGAGCAGAATTTAAGACTGCTGAAACCTGCAGGACAGGACAGCACAGACATAATGATTCTGTCCAGCAACAAGCACAGATTTGTTTTTAGTGGTGGCAGAACAGGCTGATGAACAACTGAGTAAATACAGCAGACAACACACTGGGCAATCGTTAGAGTCGCATTGCCAGGCAACCGCTGAAATCCTGTGAGAACACAAACTCTCACGGGCTGAGGCCCGAACACAGAGTGGACATTCAATAGTTACTCCTGCACTCAGGATAGATAACACGAGTTCACCTCCAACTGCCAGCTTTGGCCAGTTTTTTGTCTTCAGTGTTTTTTCGATTCAAAATAGTAGATCAACTGTCCTGATTCCTGCTGTAAATATCAAACACGTTTAATCTACTGAATATAAAGATTACCAATTACAATCCTACAACAGACAAACACACGGGTACTGACAAAATGACAAACAATTACTTGACTGACAGCAAATTATTTGCCAACATCAACTAATTATTTAGTTGATTATAAAGCAAAAAGGTGACTGTTCCAGTCGGTGTTTTTGGAGCAGTCCAGAACAGAACCAGTCTTTTGTTGTTCCTGTCCCAACTTGTTTGAAACATGTTGCTGCATCAGATTCAGAATGAACATGAAATGAGTATCTGTCGAAAAGGACGAGCAAATGATCACATTTTGTTTTATGTTTTATACAGTGTTGCGACTTTTTAGAAATTGTAAAGTAAAGTGAATATTTTTCCAGTTTTGGAGGGAAAAAAAAGGATTCAACAAAACAATAAATTGATTAATCAATCATCTCCTGACTGTACACACCAACTGACCACTCATCACACCCAAATTACATTTTATATAAGTTCAACAGTCAGAAGTTGTGTCGCATCAAATTAGATAACTTGGATCAAATGTGTAAGACAGTGTCTGTGTGTGTGTGTGTGTGTGTGTGTGTGTGTGTGTGTGTGTGTTCTTTTGTGTGCAGTTAATTCAGGGAAAAATGGAAACATGTCAGTAACCTCACCATCACTTTATTAAAAGGCAAATATCAGCTCTAATTGAAGCAGGAGCATCATTTCAACCAGTCTGGAGCCGACAGGACGGGGGTTACAGTGTTGTGTTTGGATGATCTTACCACAGTGGCCGGTCTCATTTTCTCGCTGAAGCGGCAATGATGATGATGAGGATGGTGAGGACGACGGCTCCGGCCACCAGGAGGTAGCACTTCCTCTTCCTCAGTTGCCTCTGTGGGAAGACAGAATTCAGCTGGTCGGTGGAGATGAAAAATAAAAATAATGAAGGCGCTTTAAAACTTTGCAGAACTTTGCATACGTGTAAGTGATCGCCATAGCACGTTAGCAGCCTGGTAAATGTCAAGTTCCTGTTTAATAGCCACATAACCACAACACACCAACTGCCGTATTTTGTGTTTTTTTAACCAATCCAATGCAGCCACCTGTCACACATTTGAGTGCACTCGCAATGTGAAAGAAGGAAAAGGCAGTCATAGTGAAAGTGAGCACAGAAGAACACACAAAGTGACAGAAGATTAACGCAAAGTTGTGAAGGAATGAGAGGATTCAAGGTCATGCAGACAAATACAGATAAAAAGCAGGAAAGGCTGAATGGGTTGGCTATAAAAAGGCCAGTGGTGGCCTACACTTCTATCCATTAAAGCCCTGTGCAGTCATCACTGCGATGGCTCTGCTGTACATTACTCTCGACTATGTGATGGCAGCCTTACGTGAGCTGAGAGGAGGAAGAGGAGGAGGGAGGCAACACACAATGTAACATACATTACCCAGATAAAATATTTTTTTTCTCCCGAATGTCTTTATTCAGCTTGTGCACGGCTATCAGTTCATTAGCTTGTTGCATATTTGTGTCACTGCTTGAGTTGAGAAAAAAGCAACAAATAAAACCTGAGATAAACTGGTGATTCCTGCAGGTTTATCACCTTATTACAAAGCTTCTGAGCCTCTGTCAGCGGGTAAACGGCACTCATCAATCTGCCATCTTTTCAAAGAGCATCTTTAGCTCGATGATGTTCAAACATACACCACAGATGTTAGAATATGCACAAGTATGCAACAAATGGGTTATTAGTCTTCAAATGCTTTTAGCAAATGGCACTGAGAACTGTTACTACATAATCCATGAGTGTGTCTCCCATGATCGCATTTCTCAAGACCGATGGAGGCTGTTAGGACTGTTGCAATTACAATGCATTCACTTTCATGTTGTACATGGCACTTGTTTTTTTTTTAATATTATACACATACTACATGTATATGTACATGTTTTTGGCTCATGTGATCATTTACAGACAAACAGGTTGGACATTGCACTGTGTGTATATGAATATGTGTATATGTTTGTATATATGTGCATGTTGTTTCTATACTTTTTAAGCTGTATGTTGTCCATTTCTTATGATTTATTATTTATTCTGAATAAAAAAAAAACAATTTATGTCTTTTTGGTCCTTTCTCGTTTTTTTTGTAAGTTTTTTTCAGAACTAATTTAATTTGTTTTCATTTAAGTATTATTTTTTGGCTGATTTTTCTGGGTGAAACGTGTAAGCAAGATGGAAGTCAAGCGTTACTCAAACAGTCAGTCTGTACAGAAGACCGAAGCGTACACTCACAACTGCCTGATCACAGAACACACAACTCAGAAACATGTTAAAGCACACAATTTCACAGCCGCTTGCTCTCAGTCAGTTCTTCCGATCTCAAGTGCTTACAGCCCTTAAATGGCTTTAAACACTACTTTCTGTTTCACTTCTAGTATTGCCTGTGCTATAATTTAGATTTCCAATACTTCAAACATTTCCTCCACACAGCACATGAGCTTCATTCATCCATGTCAATTACTTGCCATGTCTGTAAAAAAAAAAGGGGGGGGGGGTATTGACTGTGTTAAGCAAAAATATTAAAGTAAATAGAGTGAAGAGTAGGGGTTAGGAAATATTTATATTTCCTAGTTTCCTCAGGCGGTGACGATGTGTTGAAGCACAGAATCTATGTTGTTTCGAAATGCTTTTTCTCCCATTTTTTTCCAGCCTGTTTTCTGCTACAAAGGCAGCAAGAGCAGCGGCGTTAGACCAGAGCCGAGGCTGGAGTCTTTAAATCCTGACGCGCTTCAAAGCAGGGAGAGAGCAATTCATCTTCTTATCTGAGACTCAAAACAGGCTTTCTGTGTGGAAGAGAGAGGCAGAGCGGGAGAGGGGGAGAGGGGGAGAGGGAGAAAAAAAATGCTGTCGAGTAATTTTCCGTTTAAACGTTCCACTCCACAACAATTTGCATAAGCAGCCCTGCGTCTGTGATAAGAAGATTGGTAATTTTCAAAGGCTCTGTGGGGATTGAGAATTAAAAGCCTTTCTCCGCTATCTCCCCTCTTGCAGCTGGCCACCACAGATTCCCCAGCTTCTCTCACGCGTTTCCTCCTAAACTACGCCTTATAAACTTTCTCTGCTGTCCTCTCCTTCTCTCTGCTCGCTCTGACAGTGCCGAGGCGCTCCCTCTGTCTATATACTGTATTCCCTCCCTCCCTCCCTCTTCCATACACTCTTTCCCTTCCTTTTTATTTCTCCCGCTCACTCGTCCCAGCACTGCTGTTATTTGGGGAGAACAAGAAAATAAATAAGGTAGAGGGGGAACAAAAAAGGGCTTAGTATAACAAAGGAAGTGTTGCAGTATTTTTAAACCAGAATTTTCCAGATTGCAGGGCAGGCTGAGAGGCGGGACAGAGAGACTCACAGAGGGAGACATGGGGAAGGATAGAGGAGGAATGCTCTTATCACCAGTAGACTTAATCTGCCGGAGAATGTGTCCTTAGTAGCAGCACTTCAGGTCCTCGGGGTGCTGCAAGCCCTCAGGGAGAAGACAGTGTCTTCCTGACACCTGTTCTATTCACTTTTAATGTCTAATACGAGGGGAATAGTTCATATTTAAGCTGGGATATAATCAGTATGGGGTTTTAAAGATTGATATCCACACTGACAATTTACAAATCAGGCTTCCAAAAGCTATAGCCAGTATCTCAAATCATGATGTTGATGCTAAAAAGAAGGTTTTATTGGGAATTTTGTTCTTGTCAATGTGCAAAATCCTCTTAAACAGTACTTTTTTCTCAGTAATATTTATTTTATCGCTAACTGTGACATGAACTCTTAGCTGAAACCCAACACTAAGCGTGTTTCTATTCACTGATTTTTATGCACATTTTCAATTTATGCACAGTGGAAATACCAGGAAAACAAACGTCTACAACAAGAATGAAATCTTGCAAGAAAGTTTTCAAGTGGAAGAGTCGGCGTATCGATAAAAAGGTGTGACAGGGTGCCATGGTAGCAGACTTAGCTAATAAGTCATGACATACAGAACATTAAGCACGTGACTTAAGTGTCAGTCAAGCCTCCACTGAGGAAATGAAAAATTACAGTAGCATGGAAGATGTGTGGTGCAATAAGGAGACTGTAACCTTTCTCAAATTAATTCATTATTAATAGGCAGCATTAATGCCATACGTCCGTCAAGTTCTCCACATAGTTTTCCACTACTTGAGGTTTGGCTGGTGCTCTGTTAATTACTTCATCGAGCTCGTTGAATTGTTGTCTTCCTCTGTGGTGGTTTAAGGGAACTGGACTGGAGAATCACTACCTGTTTGTTTAATGAACCAACTCCTAATATTCTCATAGTGGGTGCTTTAAATTAATTTAAAATTTGCGCTACATGTTGATGGAAAACTGGCTAATGACAACAACAAATTCATGCATACTTGCGCTCTAAAGCTATTCCTTCATACATCCAGTGCAGGGTAAGATATACTCCATATACAGTGATCCCTCGCTATAACGCGGTTTACTTTTCACGGTTTCGCTACTTCACGGATTTGCATCGTGCATTGTGTTCTGCATTCTGATTGGCTAAAAAGTCACTCCGCTTCTTCTCTACCTGTGCGTCAATAACGTTGCAGTTTAATATGTACACGTACGTAAAACAGCTCGCCAAATTTACATTACGTACGTGCAAATTCTCTTGCAATTTCGAGTTTTGCCTATCACTATGTTCTTCTCCCGAACAAACACACCTGCACCGCGGGCTTCAAAAGAAGAAAACACTGCAGAGCAGAGTCAGGATGCAGCGGCTCAGTCTGAAGAGCAGTGAAATACCCCTGAGTCACTATTTGTCCGACTGTACTTTGTATTTTTTTCATAATCATTTTTAATTTTCTCCCATTTAATCCAATTACTCGGGTCGCGGTGGGCGGTGCTAATCTCCGCAATTTGAAGCCTTCTGTTCACATTGATGATTAAAATTATTATTTGACAGTACAGTACAGAAGTTATTTGTTTAAAAAAAACATTTCTAAAGTACTTTTATTTGTGAAACAAATGCTTGAGCCTGTAAAATGGTTTGTTCTTTCTTTTCAATGTATAATAGAGTATTTAATTGTATAATAATTGTAAAAAAAAAAAAAAAAAAAGGTTTCTACTTCACGGATTTTGCCTATCACGGGTTCTTTTTGGAATGTAACCCCCGCAAAAAACAAGGGTATACTGTACAGTAATCGTTTAAGGATTATATGTGAGGTAGGTAAACAAAGTTCAAAATAGCCAGTATTCAATATTTAAGACAAGGCTAATAGCAGGTACTACTGGAGGTAGCACTTCCTAACACTTCTAGAAGTTAACACTGGTCAACCTTTGCTAGAATTCACTATTTTGGATATTAACCAACACACCCCTGCATGTTTGGCTCTGTTTCCAGGTCCAGGTAGCAGTGGGAGCAAATTCAACAGGCCCTTCTTTTCCCTAGTCACATCCTCCAGCTACTCCTGGGGCCTTCCCAGATCAGCAGACATATTGAATCTCTCCAGTGTGTTCTGGGCCTGCTCCAAGGTTGCCTCCATGTTTGGATGGAAGGTGCCCAGGAACACATCCTAATCAGGTGCTCGAATCTCCTCACCTGGCTCCTTTCAACAGGAATGAGCTGATCCATGGCAAGCTCAGAGAGAGTTCAGCAATCACGTCAAAGGAACGCACTGAGTACAGTGTACTACACTTAACTGTCATAACGTCTACATTGTAATATTACATGAGAACTACATTTTCTTCAGCAGAAATGCAAATATATAAATATTAACTAACTGTGTGGGAAGGAGTGACACTGTTTGACACTATTCACTGCAGATACACCTAAACTTACAAAGTGAATTTCAAGCTTAAAGTGTAGCGTATTTGAATACGTACATCTACCTTTGGACAAGCTGACAAACTCGTGTTTTTAGCTTGACTGGATCAGAGATGGTTGGATTGTCACAGAGCTGTTCTATGGCTGGGTTATCTTGGGCATAACATATATACCATATATGGGTCAGCGTGAATGTTTATAGTTGAAATCTTGTTTGCTTGGTGCAATATGTTGTTCATAATTACCTGAATCACATGAACTAAGTGCGTTTAGTCAGGGTGAATTAGTAAGGGGTTAGTCTACAGTCATGTAATGTTAACCCCTTGACGCCTGAATTTATTTAGAATTATATTAAAAATAATAATTATTTGTGTTTTTGCTTTCAAATTGATCCTAAATTAAGAGGAGTTTGTTAAGTTTTCTGTAGCACATACAATAGATATAAATTTAGGTATGATGCAAATTAGTGACAACAGGCGTTAATGCTTGCATTTAAGCATTAACGCCTGTTGTCGCTAATTTGCCTAAAGATACTTTTTTTTTTCAAAATTCATAAATGTGCATCATAAAAGCCACAAAACTGTCTTACAACCATTACATTGTAACAACAACACAACAGCTGTAATTTTCACTTTGACCGGTCCGACGAGAAACCAGTGCTTGCAAAAGGTTCCTAGGTGTGTGTTGAATATGCACAAACCGGCATTAGAGGAATGCATGTGCGATTCAGCTGCAATGTGGATTAAAGCGGTATGATGTGAATTTGCGACAATCGGCATTAAGGGGTTAATGTTTTAACTGTTCAGCAAACGTATCAAATTAAAAAACAAAAGCAATGACATCCACATGTAACTATGCAGGAAAGGTCAGCTATTTATTTCAGTTCTTTAAAACTAAAGGCTTAAAAGTTGCCAAAGAGAGGGAGCTTAGTCGACAGAGGAGGAGAGGAAATGCAGCTGATGTTAGCTGCTTTCCAGCAGAAAAAGTCATCAGGCTTGTTTGAAATGAGCTGCGACTTGCCTCGAAAGTAGCCGACTGCAGTCGGGGGAGATATCAAATAGTGTGCCTGAAGTCGAACAGCTTGGAGTTGACTTGACTTATTTTGCAATGACTGGAGAAGCATTTGTGTTCTTCGTTCCTGATGACGTGGTTGCAATAGAAATCCCACTGATATTGGATGGGGATGGACATGATTAAAACAATCTGTCAGTATCAATATGCATTTAAAAGTATGATAGTATTTACTGAACTTATGAATTTACTGAATTTCTTCATTTCAGAAATCATCTAAATTGTTAAAGAAACATTTGAAGTCAAAAGCTGATTAAAGATATAGAAATCAAAGCAAGATTTAAGACATAGACTAAATAAAAGCATAGAAATGCAACTAATCCTGCATGTGAAAGGAACAACAACTCATTCCTTTTACAAGTACAACTTCCGTCAGTGGTTTTGACCTCTTTGCATTTATGGAGAATGAACAAATGTGCTAAATTGCTAATGTCACAAATGCACTCACGAAATACATTTGTTAGTGCTTAAGTTCACGCGGATCAATGCTGTGGAATAATCATGAAAAATGATAATGAAAGAGTCATTTAATTGTGTGGTGATATAAAACTTTTGCACAGCCAAGTGGAGCGTTTCATCCATAGCACAGGGTAAGAACTCCAAATGAGCGCTCAGCTTGATCTATGGGCAAGTTGTTTCCCATGAAACAATTTGCTTCTGCAGCTCGTAAAGAGCAACTGCGGCGCCCAGCTCTCACAGTGTGTGTGTTGGCCTGCAACAGTTCCATGTCTCACACAGTAGAGCATCCAGAGCAGGTTGGACAAAATGACAAACCATCATGCAATGCATTCCGAACGATGGTGATTGAAATTGTGCAGGTCTGCATCAGTCGGCTCATCTCAAACAAGCCTACCCTGTGAGGTTGACATTAGAGTAATTTAGCTGGTGATGACTACGCTCAAGCTACCTATTTCAGTGGGTGAGTCATTTAAATGTACCAAAATTAATTTAAATCATGCTGGCTAGGCCAGTGTGTATGCCATTACTGTATTGAACATTGCGCAGCAAGTCATTTATCGTAGTGGTTACTGGATGTAACTCCAGTTCTATGAGTGCATGCTACACCTCCTATCAGTCTTCACCAGTGGTGTATCAGGTTTTGTTTAGAGAGACAAAATTTTGAACATATTTTTGAATAGCATTTGCCAGTCCAATCCTCTTAGTGCAGCCTTAAGTGAAAAAGGTCCTCTTGGCACAGCATACCAGAGAAACACATGGTATTTAAAGGAACATTTCTCTACTGTTGAATGGGAAAGGCATTCCAATATCTTCCAATTTTACAATCCGTATCACAAATTCTGAAAAACAGTGACATTCAGGAGGTGTTGAAGAGTGCAATACATTGTGGTTCTTCAGTACACTAGTTTCCAGTATGATTCCCACTTCAAGGAAAACAAATTTCTACCTGGGGTGAAATTTAGGCAGTCACTTCTACTCTACTTTGATGATTTTGAAAAATGTGAACCTTTAGGAACGTCTCAAAGAAGCACAAGGTAACAGGTGTCTACTGGTGCAGATATTCCATTTGTTGAAGGTCTACAATAACATCAGTTTACTTAGATGTTTGGTGCAAGGCAAATGATGTGAAGAAATATGGCTATCCTTGAGTGCTAGAGCCATTACTAAATGATATGAAAGGTCTGAAGAGGATGGTCTTTTTGTATTCTGTTTGGGAAAAAGGCAATACAAGGAATACAAGGCACTGTATTCATAACCTTGGTGCCCACTCGACCCACTTGCAGATTTTGTGTTGGAGAGTGGTCCCAGTTTCAGAAACTGGAGCATTCCCTGTTTGAACAAAACAGCAACACCAGCTGGACACTGAAACAGCATTGGCTAGTAACAACCACTGCCATGGAGTTTAAAGGAATTGTGCAATTACTCAAAGTTTATTAAATAATTTTCATGTGACAACAGGTTACCCACCTGATTTACTTCATTATTTCCTTGAGGGTATTGCACGTGTATAATTGGCATTGTGTTAGATATCTTGACAAGGAAAAAAAGAGCTCAAACAGCTCAGCAGAATCGTCAAACAGTTCCCATAAGTGGAAAGACAGGACAAATTGTCCCAGAGGTATACAACCAACCTTTGCCTTCTGGTGGTAAAGCACATGAAAATTGGTGCTGACCGAGGCTGCTTCCACTTATGATGGGAAACAAAGTACAGGAAGAGGAACAGAATTGGCAGTTGTTGATGTCACTCAAAGAGTTGGTTATGTCACCTACCCACACAAAGTATTACCCAGATATCCTGATTGCTGTGCATAGAAAAAGATGTAGCGCTGTAGCACATCTAGCACTGTTTTGTTACGAGAAATCAATTCCTAAACATCATTTTGAAGAGCATTACCCACAGCTTATTAAATAATTTAGGCCACGAGTGTCCTTATGGATGATGAATTTGAAGCTAAGCACCACTTCTTTAAGAGGAAAGTCAGACAGACTGCTTGTGTAACATTTAGTAGCATTTAGGAGTCTATAGCAAACATAGAAGATATATAGAGCATGCATTAATCATAGGCTCTCGTGAGGATATATATTATTTGCTCGTCTTATCCAGTTCTTCTTTGCTTTCTCTTGCAGCTCTGCTTGCCAAAGTGGTGATGATGTTTGCCCCCAGTCCCAACTACGTGTTATTATTTCAGAGACTAAAGTTCACAAGTTAACCCTTCCAGAAGGAGTTTCGAGCACTGAGGACATTTTGGCAGCTGCACAGGATTGTTTTCAACTCCAAGAAAGAAGACTTCCTCCTCTGCAGTGCCACTGGATCGGTCTTTCCAGGATGACAGTTCCTCAGTTAGTTCATCCAACACCATCATTTTACCACAGCCCCCAGAGTATCAATCAGAACCGTGGCCAACTAATTTTGTGATACCTACCTTTTCATATAATCTTGAAATGTTCCTTCAAACAGGAAATAAGGCTTATGAAAGTGATGGATCATTCCTCCAGAATCCAGCCTGAACTCTGACATACTTGAGAAACTTGCTGAAGCAATATTCCAATACATTCCTATCCCACTGGTCTTCAAATACCGCAGTTGTGGAACATCCAAAAAAGCATTCATGCCTAAGGGAGCCTGGAATCTCATTTTCAGGCATGTATAGGTTGCAGCACCATCTTAAATTTAAAATGGCTAATTACTGTTCTAAATGAGGAGACATGTTGTCCTGAGCTTGATATCAACTTCTTGAAAAAGAAATCTGCCGGCCTGCTTCATTTTGTGAAGCTGAGGTAGGTGAATCTATAAGCCCTTAAAATGTTACCTGCTCCATTGAGCAGTAACAATAATTTGTTTTAATTATATATGTCATGGAGTGCTGTTCAGGGTTGAAGACGTGAAGATAAATAAACCTGAAATTCACTTCTCTCAGAGTTAAAATTGGAAACCAAATTAGTGCTCCTCTTTTTGTGTTGATCGTTGTTTAATGCAAAAGCTCACGCACAGCTCAAGTTTCATGTAGACAGGTGCGTAGGAGGAAATATCCATGCACAAGAGAACAGAAAAAAAAAACAAATTTATTTAACAACATTTTGGTTCTCAGAGCCTGATGGAGGTTTGAAATGTTTTTGTGTCAGCTAAGGTGCTGTTACCCTCACTAGCTGTTGATCAAAATGTTTTAATGCATTAAAGTCCTGATGGTATACTTAAAGCGCCCTCGTCCAGAGTGAAGTTTGAATGTTGAGATTTGTTTTAGAGGGCTGTAAGGTTAATTGAAGATTTGAAAAGCACCGTTCTATGTCTGTGTTGGATGCTGCACAAACAAACCTTTGCAATATTTACTGACAAATCAATGCCTGTTTTAACTTTGATACTGTATAATACTTGGAGTGGGTAAGGTACTGTTATGGATTTAAACAAACTGTTACTGATTGTTATTGTTGATTATTCTAAAACTAAAGTAATCAAAATTTGGTTATGTCAATATTACCTTGCTTTGTCATGTTAAAACTCATCCCTGTTCTTTTTGTCGTGATATGCCTCTATATTTTATTGACTTTTATTAGTTTAAATAAACATAACTTAAATATAATTAACATTTTCTTCAGTTAAGTGGTCAGTACATTTTATTTGATACTGGCAAATGAGTTGCACTTGATATTACAGCAGTAAATGTACTTAAAAAGTACTTGTGCAAATTGTTACGAGGATTTTATCAAGTATATCCCACCAGTTCTTCTTGTATCTATGATCTTGGTCAGGCGAGGTTGGAATTGTGCATCTGGCTCTTCACAATGACAAGCCAAGACAAAGGTAAAATAATTGCATTTGCTGCTTCACTCTCATTTTTCTCCTTTGTGAGCAAAGCCCTGAGATACTTAAAATCCAGCAACAGGGCCACTGGCTCCCGTCCACCCTGTAGGGAACAATTCATCTTTTTCTGACAGAGAATACTGGCCTCAGACTTGGAGGTGCTAACCCTCATCCCGACCGTTTCACACTTGGCTGCCAAGTGAAGTCAATGCACAGTGGAGGTCACGGGCTGACAAAGCCAGCAGAACCACATCACTGGCAAAAAGCAGAGATGCAAGCCTGGGGTCATCAAAGTAGACACTCCAGTCCTTTGCTGCACCTCAAAATTCTCTTCAAACCACATATAGAAAAGGGCAAAGTCCAACCACCCACAAAAAAATGACCTAGAAATAATACAATCTTTGCAACAGGCCCAGCACTTTGCAATGGAAGCACACCTGACAAGACATCTCTGGGGAAATGGTAATAAGTCTACAACTTTCTCTGAACAGAAGGAAATCAACAGCTCCATGATGGGACAGATTGTAGTGCACCAGCTGAATCTGAGATTTGGTAACGTGGAGTACAAGAGTGTGGTAGAAATTCATGGACATAAAGGAATGTATGATTTGTGCATTTTGTGAACCTGAAAGGCCTCAGAGTCACACTTGGTATGCTTTATGTCAGGAGGCTTTGGGTGTCCTCAGGTTGAGATAAGACACAGAGCTTGTAGATGTTCCAGGCTCCCTGATAGTGTTGGATGACAAATGACATTGGCGGAGAGTTAGCCACATTGGTGTTCATTGTACAGGACTGCAGGTGCCCTATAAAGCTGTGTGATGTATAATGAAGTTTAAGCTTTTGGTATTTGCCTTTGTACATGTTAACATGCTGTACCAGGATCTTCTCTGATGTGACATTTGCACTGTAATAAACATACATATTCAAGTCAGGACAACTGAGGCTCATCAGATTTTTCTTGTATCCATCAAAGTGAAGACCAGAAGCCCATTTTTCCACATCAGCCAGCATGTCCCCTGCTTCCCTCGGTGAGCACAACTACCAAACGTCTGTCTGTACATGAGGACCGGCGCAAACTTCTTGAAATATGTTAGCCACAACAGGTTGACAAAATTCAGAGCCTTCAGCAGCATAGGGTGAACCTCACCCACCTGGGTCACCTTGTTTTTTTTAACTACATCAGTGATCTCTGTCAGGGAGGTGGGAAAGGATCCCTCATAGTCCTCTATCAATACGTTGTACAACCTGCAACACACAAAACTACCAAAGCCACATTCATACTGGTACTTAAAGAAAAAGAAGCTAAAGAAAAAAAGGCACTGAGCTTTGTCCTTGTGGTTCAGTTTAAAGTTATTAATGTCTGCAGTGAGATGAATGCTAATGACCAGACCCAAATGTTTTGACAAATAGCATGTAGGCATCCCAGTTTAGAAGGACAGCACACACACATGCATGCATGCACGTTTGTGTATATATACAGCATGTAATTATCAATATCATTTTATTTTATTTCATTATTATAAATATTATTATAGCCGTTTCCTGTTCACAGTTTTAAGACTCATTACTGTTTTGCATCCCTTCCAGCCAAATCATGAACTGTCTTCAATAAATCCCACCTGTAGATACATAAGGTACACGAGGGTCAGCAGCGCTGGCCTTGGAGAAAAGAGGACATAGAGGAGAGCGTAAATGGCTTGTTTACCTTTCAATTTTTCAATATATCTGAGCCCGTAAGAGACTTTCAACAACCATAAACCATTTGAAAAACATCTTTTTACCTGAGCGAGAATGCAGAAAAACTGAATTATAACCATTAGAGCTGATGGGACTGCCACACAAGCCATCTCTCTCATCTCCACCTCCCTTCCATGGAAGACAAACGTGCTATGTCTCTGGGAGAAAAACTACTTACCTTGTGTGACATGAGAAATATCCTCATAATACAACAATAATGCAATGCAATGCAATGATAATGGCCATAATATTATTTTCCATTTATCGCATCTGGTTGTGAAAATTGGAAGTCCATAAAATAAATAATGTTTACAGCGGAACTGCCTCACTTGTAATCGGCTTATATGCAATTTACATAAAACTCAGAGTCCCATGCAGTCACCCTGATTATGATATTTAAGAGGAGCAGCAAATAAACACAGACTTCACGGCCAATCCTGGCATCCTGGGAAGAAGCCCTGTGACAGCTATTGTCAACAATGGAATAAAAACACTCAGCAGCATCAGCATATTTGGCCTTTTATTAAAGATTGGTTGACCTTTTGTTAAAAATATCCTCTGACTTGGTGGAAGCTCCTCTCTGACCACAGTAACTGAGTGACAGAAAACTGGCCAGCTCAGACTGAGGAGGCTCGTCCTGCTAACTTACACACAAATGCGACATTAGCCATGATTCTAATCGTGGCAACACAAGTGAGGAAAGATTAGTACGAAGAGAAGCTTAAAGGACCTATCATAACCTGCACATGTTTGAAAGCATGCAGCATCAAAAGAAATAGCTAAGTCTGGTTTGCAGTTTCAGCATTGTGTTTCAAAGCTAATGTCTATGCCTCACCTCCTCTGTGGACTCATGCAAACTATCCGTGACCACAGCTGTGTACAAACCGCTGCCCTCTCTTTCTTACTGGAACTGCCACCGCACATCGACACTGCTGTTTGCTTCCTGGAGAAATGTACAGTAAACACAGTGCAAATCCTACCAGGAACTCTAGATAAACCAGGAAACGAACAGATTACTGTGTATGATGCTATTTAAATATAGAATCCTCAATTAACTACACAGTGTCTTTATTCCCAAATGTAGGCAACACATAACTTGACAAACCGTGTTCAGAAAAGGTCTGTGTGATCCTCAAACAGTTAATTAAGTGCTGGTTATACAAGAGCCAATCATCATTAAGGAGGCGTTCACTGACCGCAATGTTGCCAACCTGAAGAGACACCCACGAGGCAAACTGCAATGATGTAATTGTGTAGCCTGGCACTGGCAGGCACTAGAGCGCATCAGCTGGCAAAGAGACATACAGTGGGCCTAGGACCATGTTCAAACACGCTGTAGACTTCAGCCAAAGAAATGATTGTGGTCACTTTGGCACAGATCAGTTAAAGGCTGGTTAGCCAAAGTGAATTGCCATTTTGCTTCACCTAATTAATTCAGCCCGGCTCTGTGTTAATGTTACCAGATTTCTTGTTTTGCCCGAAACAATCACTAGCAAGTGACATTACATATTATTATTATATTCCTCAGTTATTTCTCCAACCAGTGGAAACAGACTACAAAGCTGTACATATTTGAATATGTGAGCAGCGAATCAGGTGTGTGGAACCAAACTACTGGTAAAAGTATCTGCCGCAATGCAAACATAATGTCACCAGACAAAGACAAAGATACTGTTCAGAACCCTCAGCTCCAACCATGAGCAGTTCAAGTAAAAGCTTGACTCCTGCTTGCCCTGTGTAAATTGTGACATGTTTTTGGGTGCACTAGTAGTCAATTTGAAATTTTGGGTCACATTAATGGTCAGATATTGCCAAATTGTAATTTCTTTAAAGAACATTAACCTACTCCCCCACAGAAAACAAGCTTTTATAAAATCAGACGAGGGTGGAAAGTAACTACTGAACATAACTACTTCACCTTTGACCGACCACTTCAGATCTCATTGTTTGAAGTGACAGCAGAGCTATTTACTGTGATGTGATTCACTCATCCAGGCTCTTAGATACTACACTGAAGGCAGATTAAACCTTTTTTGACTCACAAAGGCATCCTCATTGAGGCCATGGAGGGTTAACCTTGAGCAAGAAAGCTGAACTAATCTTAGAGTGCTGTGCGTACAATCACGCTAGATTCCATAGGAGAGCCTTTCACATCACATCTGTGTGTGTGTGTGTGCGTGTGTGTGTGTGTGCATGTGTGTGTTTATGTGTGTGTGTGTGTGTGTGTGGGAGCGAGTGTTAACTTCATTAATGAAACAAAACCATCAATGCAAACCAGCATTTTTTTCCATGTCTAAGGTGAGAAGATGTTCCCTGTACTGTGCAGGGACCCCACCCCCCCCTACTGATACTGTAAAACTACAATGGCAAAACTTTTATTCAACTAAATATAATAATAAAAAAAACTAACAGGGGCATTTGACCTAAGACTAAGAGTAAGACTAAATAATGGCTGACAAACTAGTGGGGGTCAAACAGAGTGACTGCGGAGTCGTTCTCTGGGCTCAGATTCAGGCTGTGAGGTAGAATTAAGCTTTCTTGGGGGAATGCAGTGTGAGTGTTAGATGTATGCATGTAACAGAAATACGACATGAATCCATCCCAGCATTAACATGGTGCTGTAAAGCATGTGCACCTCATAGAGGATGCCAAGCACAACCTTTCACATGCATTTGTCCTCTTCTGGACTACCTGAAAGGTTTGCTGTTGAGTAATCATTGTTGCTGTGTTTTTTCAGCTCCTTCCTCAGTCTTCGCTGCTCAGACCTCATTTCTGCTCTCGCGCTGCACCTTCCACAGATCACTTGTCAATCAAACAGCATGCCTGCTTTTGTGATTACTTTTTCGCCTGGGCTGATTTGGGATTCTCCGTTAATCAAGTTTCTGTAGGTGGCGACCTGTCAACAGTGCTCAGTCTAAACACCCAGTTTTTGTTCTATTCTGAATTTAAAACTGGAAGCAAGGTGAATAACTGTGTATTCAATGATGGGTTTTCCAGACCTGCCAGACATATTTAAAACACAACAACAACAAAAGCACTGATGACCTGACAACATAACCACTGCTCTGCTACAGCAATCACTGACAGAAAGTAGACACACAGCTGAGTGACAATGTCAGAAGTTATTAATAAGACTTTTGTTCTCTCACGCCAAAAAGACAATAATATACAGTGTTGGTGGGGAGTAATACCAACAACCTGTTCTGACATTCAGTTTAACTTGCAGGGCAACAACAGTCACAACTGTAACTGTAACTGTAATGCTTGTTTTAAAGCTGATCATTAAACAGCAACACCGGCCACAAATGATGAGCAGTAAGTTTGCAGTGTTCTGCTCACTGAAATAGCATGATGAAGTTAGAGCAACTGACCCATCAAGACCTTACCACAGCCAAAAAGCTTGGAATCAACTCACTGCCACGCATTTTTCTCTAGGTATACACTCGTGGTCTCCAGAGGATGATATTCAATCTTTTTGGCGACCTCCTGGCCTCTATAACTGCATCATCCGGCAAACATGGCAGCGCACACATTTCAGTTTCATTCAACTTCACATGAACATGCTCAAAAGGGGATAAACACAGGTCATTTTAATAACCCCATGAGCTTTTACAGTTTTTAGGGCCTCAGGATACATTTGCAGTTTTCTTCCCTCTAATTGTGATGCTCTTAATTACCGAAATTGTTGTTCATACATTGACTGTATTATTGGGCGTATTGACGCCGCAGTGGCTATGGGTCTCGTTTTTGATCAAACTAAAGCACGTCTAAGAAATGCATCCATGTTTTATCTAAAGTGAGTTTTTCTCTTTCCTCCAACACGCTCAGGCCAGCTGTGGCTGTGGAGTGTCACTGACATCAACTTGGGGAACTTCAAATATTGTTATTTCCACTCCATATCCTTCAAAGTAGCATAAAGAGTCCAGAGGGACTGGGGGAAGAGTGATTGAACAGTAAGCCAGTTTCCCTGCAATCTGTCAGCGTTAGCCCCCCAGCCCAAGTGCAGTGATCAGTCAGAGCTTTAACACTGTGATTAGGTTATTCTTTTTCATTATCTTCTTCGTCAAAAGGCCAACAATTTGTATGTGTCTACGTGTGGATGAGTCCATTCATCCACCCATTCATTTACGAGCCATCTTCCTTTCTTGTCTTTGTTTCCTTCCCCTCCCTCTTTCTTTGTTGCTTTCGCGATCACAATACCCAGCACTCTATATTATTCTCAATTAAGCCAGAGGAAAACTGTGTTACATTGATTTTTTTTTAGATCCAGAAGGATGTAGTCGCTCGCGAGGAGATCAATTTCAGTTCTGAAGATGGATGGACTTTTAAGTCTTAACAATTACATCAGATCAGATCAATAATAACTCAAGTTATTTCATAGTTTTTTTTTTTTCTGCCTGAAATGGCAACAACAGCTTTTGTTCACTGAATTGCTGGAACATCTGTGTTTTATTGGTAATTATATCCCATCTTGTGCAGCAATCAACAATCAGTTCATTGTGGTCCACTGAACACAGATGAGGTGATAAAACATCACCGCAACTAGAGAAACTTGCAGCGCGGAGAGTAATCTGCCTCCGGATAATGGATTATAGATTCAATTTATTTTCAATGTAAAGTGAGTAGACAAGGCGGGGCACGCGAAGAAAATGACATCCGCTCTTAATTGACCATTGGTGGAGATGTGCAGTGGTGCATGTAGAGCAGCATCAAGGGGTATTCAAGACTACATCAGCGCTGAGGCTTGCTGCAAAGTGTTCAGTCTCTTTCTTTCAAGCGTTGCCTCCCCCCTGTTCACCCTCCCTTGTCTGTTGAATTTTTATGTGGTCACAATAGTGCCATTAACTTCACGCTACATTCACTTCATATTGGGTAAATACAAGCTACCAACTGGTAAAACTGTTCACACCAGCCCGTAGGGGCAAATAAAGTAGATTTAGAGGATTTAGGGCAGATTCAACACCCAGACAACCAACACCTGGCTAATGCTGAAACAGGTCGACACATGTAGTCTACCTTAGCTCCAGATGGACCCTGACTTTAAATCAATGCGGCCCTCAGTCTGCATCATTTTGTGTGGACATCAGAGAGAGTCTGCATCTCTGATCTGTCTGAAAAAAACAAAAAAGTGGGAATATTGTTCTGACCCTCATCATTTAAAGAAGATTAAAATTCTAGTGGAAATAACAAATGTGTCAGGCTGAATTCTGGGACACAAATATCGTACAGTCTGATCCTGGCACACGACTCAAACTGTCTGATAGAATTCAAGTGCGCTCTCTTGTGCTCAAAAAGTTGGTCCAGGCCTTAATGTTTATTTGCTCATGAAATTTTGTACAAGAATTAAAGTTAAATCTAAAGCTAGCTGAAATGTAATCACAGTGTCATCACAGGAAAATGGCAATTGAAAATTTAGCAGTCAGTGGACCGTCCGCTCCAGCTTGTGTGATAAAAGCTCAATAAAAGCTGAAGCGGAGGGCCGAACTGCCAGCTGAAGTGTAAATTGAATTTATAATTTCAGCTGAAGGGATAGCAACAGCTGTGTACAATGTGTGTGTGGTCAGTGCACTGCTGTACTGTAAGCAGTTGAAGTGAACTGTCGTTCATCTGTAACAGCTGAAGTTTCATTTGAAGAGTAAAAATCTACTGAGGTCTCAGCTGATGCGCAGACCCTGAAAGCAGGTGAAAACATCGCTTTAATTGGAAGCGCTAAAAGCAGTTCAGCTGTCCGTTAAGAAAGTGTGAAAAGTAAAAGAGGGATACAGCGAGTTGAAGTTTAGGTTGAAGTGCAACGATGGAAACAGTGAAGTGTTCGCTGAAAAGTAAACAGAACGCCGTTGAAATGTCAAAGAGTAACAGCCGAAAGCGACTGAATTTACAGTTAACGGATATGTAACTGCTAAAAGCAGTCAAAATGGAGGTTGAAGCAGATGCACCGGAGAATGTGTGCACTGCAAACAATTGAAGTGTCAGTTGGCATGAAAGCACTGACAGCAGGTGGAATGTCTGCTGAACACACAGCACTCCCCTTTCACACACTGTAGCTTTAATAAAGTGTTGGAACAGGCAGATGCACTCTATATATGGCAGTCATATGGTTTGGACACAGTTTTATAATTTTATTGGACTGCAGCCTTGCACAGAAAGATATAGTTTATGATCTATGACAGACATTGCATCTGATGAGAAATCTCACTGCATTTGTTATCACCAGTTATTCTATGTATTGTAAGCAGCAGCTATAAAGTCTAGAACTTTTACATTGTTCTGCACAGAAAAGATTGATCAGGTTTGTTGTCAGCTGTATAGAATCGAGACTTGCCTGTCTCCAGGTCCACCACGCTGTCTGTCTGACTGACTTTGTGCCTGTCTGTCTGTCCTCTTTGTTGTTTTTGTTCCATTCAGCTGCTCAGCTTCTGTAAAGACAGCGGCTGTCTGGATTGGCGGAGAAGTAAATTGCTCAGTGTGAGCTCGGTCACGGCTGAGCTCTCCTTGAGATAATGAAATGACAATTAATGGGAAAGCTGTTGCCAGTCGCTCATTTGTTCGCTCACTAGTAGTGCAGTGGCATGGGGGGACAGGCAGAAACCACTGCATTCATGACAGACTCTGGAAACTGCTCAGCAATCGTTTTCATATTGAATAGCTGCTGATGTGATGTTGAAAATCCAGGCAAATATAGAAAAATGAAAGTTGAGTGTATGGCTCCCTGGCTAAAATAAGATTCAAAGAAAATATCGTTTTGGTACCAGATTCAAATAGTTACCAGAACTGGACAAATATGAATTTTTACCTTTCACTGGCACTTTATTTTAAAGACACATATCACTGATAAATGTCTCTATAAATTACAAAAAAATACTTTCCATAGCTGTCCAAAGTGGTTGCAGGTAGAGAGTTCAGATGCAGCTCTGAAGCTGTGTAACCCATGTATAAAGGTATATCCTTTATTAACCCAGTGACACTTAAGTCAATACATTATTTACCATAGCCAGGGGCCTACACAGCACAGAGCCACTCTGTGCTCTGGCCTACTGAGATAGTCCCTGACAGAATGGCAGAAGACACATATATTTCCTTGAAAAGAAAGAGCGAAAGCAGACCCTTGGGCATCTCATAAAACGTCTCTCCAATATGTGCTGTGAAGTGGAAATTCTAGCCACCCCAAAAACCACAGAAAGAGAGAGAGAGAGAGAGAAAAAAAACATTTTCTGTTTAATTTCTGGCTGCAGTTGTTTCCTATTAATGCATTTTCCTCTTTAAGTCAATACACTTGTAGGATAAAATTGCAAATTTATAAGCATTATCTCAGTAGAAGTAAGACGTGCTCGTGGAATTGGAATTATATACATACAGTATGCAGTTTTGTGTTCTTATAGGACTCCAGGCAAGAACTTTATGTTTTCTGTCTCTAACTACAATTAATTTAACTGAAGGCAAAAGCTAGTAAAGTATGACATGAAATTACATCATCTTTGTTACTATGCTAGTGGGGGATGTGATAAAGCTGTGTAATCTAGTTAGCAAAGTCCCTGTTTGCATGGCTGATCAAGCTAAGCTTCTTGTGACTGCATTACAATGCAAAAACTCCACAAAATTAAAACTGAACAAAGCGTGAAGCACACTGCAATGCAGGGCGGGTCACTCTACCTGGTATTGGTTGGCCTTCGCGAGCTCCTGATTGGCTGATTCCACATTGGATGATGCAGTCTGGATGTAATCTTCAATGCTGTCTGAGGAAACAAAGAGCAGATTGATTGTTAATGGGTCACCTCCATTCCAAAAATTACAATGTGGTCGGGGGTCTAACCACAGCACAGCCAAGTCTGTCTATAATGCTTTATATCACACCTTACAAAACACACAGGCTTGAAGGAACCAAAACAACTTTCTTTTTCCACCAGACCTATTTTTGTGTGTGTCAGCTTTGTTTGTTGGGTTAATATCATTATTGTAGCTAAGGCAAGTGCAGCTGTGTAAAAAAAATGGTAGAATCCAAGCAGTACATGCTGAGATGTCACATTCTGCCTCTCCGTCCCTCCCTCCAGCCACATTTCCACTTCCCCATGCCTCTTCATTATCATTCTCTACTTGTCCACCAGATGCCCTCAGACTTTTCCACGTCGTACTCCCTAACTGTCACATCCACCTGCTCACCTGCTTCCACTTTCCCTCACCACTCATTCCCTGCTGGATTGTCAGTGTTGTTAGGTTACTCATAGCCTTTGGATCCAGCCACATGTACTGTATCTGTACCTAATCCTTGCTACCTGTCACCTGTGACCTCTGGATTTGTTTGACTGTTTGGACTGCCACCCTTTTGCCTATTGTAAGCCTGTTCCAAAGCCTTAAATTTCCCTTCATTCTACTGGCTTGACGAGTGTGTGTTGTCTGCATGTGAGTCCTCTTCCCTTTGTTGCTGGAATTCACCAGTCATGACAGAAATCCTGAGTTTTACTCCGTAATATTAGGCTTCAATCCAAAAAAAACCCCTCCAACATGGAAAAGTGCAATGGAATGCTCATTGGAGTTGGAGACTTGGCCCAGATCCATCCGGTTTGAGTTTGAAGATATTGACACACCTGACGTCACAGCAATATGGCAGCGCACACAGTGAACACTAAGCAGAATTATCTTTTTGGAAGTTTTTATTTTGTGTAGTCTGAGTGTTGGGAAATGTGCTGTAAGAGCACTGTAGCTGTATTTCCGTTCAGTTAATTTGTGCTTGATAGAAGTCTTTGCGAGCGTGTGGTACTAGCCTACTCCTCCCGTCTCCTTTAAAGTGTGCTACTTCACAGACTTGCCATACACACATCAGTTTGTTGTGGACGTCCATCTGTTCCCCAGTAGAACTAGTGACTTCCGACTTGTAATGGATTGCAGCAATAGTCAAACACCAAAAACACGCTCCTACACTTCCCATAATGCAACTCAATTTTGTCTTTAATTAGACGCTTCAAACTCTTTGCCCCCGGGTTGTAACACAGATTTTCAGTTATAAATTTGCTGGCACCAAACCCAAGCCAATAACTGCTGTTACCATAGCCTGACAAGTTATCTGCCCAGCACGTCCGTGCAGCATCTACGGCTACAGTGTGAGTTGCCAGACACGGTTGGTGTGCACAGGTGGTATAAGTCTTGCTCCAGACACAATGGAACCTGGCAACCTTAGAGTCACAGAATCCAGCTATTGCTTGCTAAGAAACTGTCCCAGCACTTAGCTCTGTTAGTCTGTTAGGTGATGGTAGGCATATTGTTGAAATTTGCTCTGTGCTTAACACACAACTATGTGTTTGATATTGATCTTCTCATCTCTTGGACAGAACAAAGAACGTAAGCATATATCCCAAAATGTTTAACAGCAAGCCGCTTTGATATCTGATCACTCTCCACAGTTGGCCTATTTCATGTCAGATGCATCAGCTTTGGGTAAGTCTATTTTCAGTGGATGGTCTCCAGACTATAGTTCATATCTGTTCATATCAACACTGGGATTTGAAAATAAGATTTTTCACAGCCCCAACCTGGGCTGTCCCACCGCCCTCCCCACTGTCCACATGAATCCCAACATCACCAAGCAACCACTTGCATTAAAAAAGCAGAGCAACAAGGACTGAGTTAACTAGTTCCTACATTAAGTGACGACAGGTGGTCAGAATCAGATACCTGGTTGAAAGTGACATGCTGTGAACTTGAAGGATGTGTACCCATCACTTACACATTATGCTTCACTTGTGATTTTGAGAGAGGCTACTGGCAAGAGAGACAATAGGAGAGGGTGGTTATGGAAACGGATGGCAGAGCTGGTACAGTACATTCATTGGTGGAGCAGTCTCTGCTCCTCTTAGATGTGCTCATGTCTGGCAGATTTGTCACATTTCCCTCTGTGTGATACACTAAAATGTGTGTTTCATATTTTACAAAAAAATCATGATTTTGACTGACGTCTCTCTTTATTGGGTTGTCATTAAGTTCATTAAGCCTCTTCCCATTTGGTGAGATACTTGAGCAAACTTTCAGCCTCCTCATTCTTGTAACCAAAACTGAGCTTGCCAGCTGTAGCCTGGCCTTATTTGGCTGAAATGTTGTTGATGTGGTATAAACTTAAAAAAAAAAAAAAATACACATGCAATGCATATTTAAAAGCTTTAATGACCAAGCATTCGAAATTATTTATCGCATCTTTTTTTCGGTGCAACCCCATGACAGTACCGAGTAAAATAGGATGGCTGCAAAACTCTTATCATCAGTTAAATTCCCCACAAAATACCAATTTCTGTTTTAAGCCATTAGACAAAAATCAAAGGCCATTTTCTGGTGTTTTTGTAGTATCATATTTTTTGTATCATTAGTCCTCTTATAACGCATTAAAAGAGGGTGCAGGCTGGCTCTCACTCTCCAAATATCACTTGATATTTGCACTCAGGAATTAACCTCACACCTGAACATACTTTAACTTGCTTCACATGAATAATTGTAATAACATCCAGTCAAGAAGCAATTTGAAGAAGGATTTTGGCAAAAAGCTGACCTTAATAGAAGGACTGACTTCATATTGTGAGTTGTTCGGCACACACATGACAGCCCCCAGTGTTACTGAGGACGACTGGTCTAATAGTTAACACTGTTAAAGCATTAGGGCCTCCTTTAAAGTCTGCCAATACACAGAAGTTAATGGGACGAGACAGAACAAGTTTAATGAACCGGATGGTCGAAAATATTCGGTATTACCACATAATTACCCGCATATATTTACAACTGGCCGATAACAGTGACAGTGCCATTGATTGTTTTGGCGTTGTGAGAGTGAAAAGGCTACAGCCAGTTTGAGATGTGGGTAAAGACTTCTCACTGTTTCATGTTGTGACTGCCTCTGATAATTACTGCACCACCTAAGCTTGTAGAGAATTAACATTTGAACCTAAGAGCAGGAGGTTGGGAGAATGAATTGTGCTGATTGGCAAAGTGCACTAACTCTGTTGCTGAGTTGGAGAAAGCAGAGGAATATATGTTTAGACTCACCAGATAGAGAACAAGGCTGACACCTGGACCGACTCATTCTATCCATTCTTTCTTTTTCTGCCTCTCTCTGGCCGAGACCTTTTCTTTCTTCACTGACTTTAAGGTCAGGTACATATATATATATATATATATTGCCCCTTAAACAAATATAATTGTTTCTATAATGTGGACCATGATTTAATAAATCTCTCCCATAACAACATCTAACATTTTGGAGGACCCAATGTGCTAAATTTGGAGTAAAACCATGACAGGTCACTGCAAGTTGCTCTAAGGATGGCAATATTGGTCTGTCACCAGCTGGTTAGTCCAGCACTTTAGCCCTGACTTAAACATCTAAAGAGCTAGGGACTGGATAGCTATGAAATTTTGCACAGAACATTTTTTACACATTCCCCAAGGGATGCTATCCCTGAAACTGTTATGTAGTGCCACCAGTAGGTTGACCTTTTTGACTCAGAGTTAACTAAACGATCGAACGAATGAAACAATCTCATGGATTAACCTAAAATTTGGTACAGACATTCATGTTCACCCTCAGAATAATTTTGGTGAACCCTTACTGCATCACCACAATAATTTAGCAGTCAAGATACCAGCAGAGTAACCTAACATGGTGAACATGGCAGCGTTATACCTGGCTAGCATTACAATGGCAGCATTGCTGACAACATTTGCTTAAAGCACAGCTGTGCCTAAGTAGAGCTTCACAAACCCTCAAACATGGGAAGACTCTTAGAACAACTAACAGCTATTAAACATCCTCATGTGGCAATCTAAGTTTATATCTCTGCCATCAGGAAAAAATTGCATTTGAACGCACTCATCTAAATCTAACATACAGACTTCTATGAAACTGATGGAGAGCGTTCATGCTCTCAGGAAGATGAACCCTTTCACTCCATGAACTTCTCTCGAGCTTAATTCCACCTTCAGGCAAAATTAACAATATTGGATCAAAGGTTTCTCATAGTCATTATTCTACGAATGTCTGATTTTAATTCATTAAAACCCGAAACAATTGTAGGACCATGCAATGTTTTCAGCGCCACCTTCAGGTAAAACTCATTCAAACATTACAAATACCAAAATACGAAATAAACACACATCTGTAGTACATTTTACTATCCAATAGAAACAAGCACCTTGCATGTCCTATGCTAGAATATTTCAATCACCTTGAAAAACAAAAAGAACGTACTCTTTTGATGTGTACAAATGAGTCTGTTTTTAACACCTCTTTTGTGTGGCGTGCCAGAGTTTGTGTCTGCCTGCAGAACCAACCTTGTGATTGTGTATCTTGACTCACAGGTTTTAATATAGTGTGTCCTTCGGCAGCATGAATAGGCCATAAAAGCACTAATCCTTCCTTCTTTAGCCTATTCATTTCTTTGTATTACCCACTGCTTTTGCTACAAACGCCTCCACAGCACAATCACATATTATTCATATCCACCACTACACCAAGAAAGCCTTGTTCAAAAAAGGCCAAAGGCAATTTCAGTGCATCTCTTTTTAATGGGGAGAGGATCGGATGTAATGATCAGATTGGACTTCTGCTGTGGAATAATGTCATGAATGCCTTCATGGAGTCTTCCACAGAGACCTCTTCTATATTTCTGTTTGCCCATTTGGGTGGGAGCACACTGTGTTCCTCTGACTTCTATGTCCAAAACACCATATCAGCAGTCTTTCACATGCAAATGACAAAATAGCTGGAAAGAACTCAGTGCAGTTCATGCACGTGTGATTATGCTGAACAAGCACGGGGTGCAGCAGAATTCACAAACAGAAGAAAGAGCCAAGATGTCTAAATGTGATGGAGGGAAGTGTTCAGTTTATTCTATATCTGACTGAAGAATGGCATGAGGAATGTGTTGAAGTGCAAAACATAGATAATAGGTTACCTCATTTTTGGCTTTTAGAGCATTTAGAAAAAAATCCCTGTCAAAACACCAAACAAAAAACAAAATACACAACCAAAAATGTACCATCCAACAGAAATGTTGCAAAACCTTTTAATTCACTTGATGGAAATGAGTTAATACGTATTCTGATTGCATGATTTGGAGAATATGTATGATTATTTGGATTTATATACCAGTAATCAGCAACAGCCATCACTCAATATCTGCAATAATATCTAAATAATGCAATCACAATGTTTAACAAACTTGTCTGCTCATTTTCAAGCATCACTGACAGATAGTCGACTTCACTAACCTCATGGGTCATGGCAGGAAACAGGAGTGTCGGGGAGTTCCCTGGAAACTGTTGCTATGTAGCTCATTTCCATTGTCTTCTGTACGACCTGCAGCCTTTCTGCATTTGGTTGTGCTTTCTGTCTTTTGTTGTCCGTCTTGTTTTTGCAATTGCAATTAAGTTAATGTGGGTTACAAAAAAAGCTACTCAGAAAAACAAAAAAAAGTTCAACTGTGTTTTCCTACTCTGCAAGAACAAAAGCCTGCTATGACGTCTGAAGACGCTTGTGTGCAAAACTCCATCAGGCTTCAGAAATGTAAACAAATCAGCTGATGCGCCTGACAAACTAAACACAAAAGCATTGAGCTGCAAAGCAACAACCTGCTACTGAGAGCAGTTCTCTTCAAATATTCAGTTCTGCTCAAGACTGACTGACACACACCTGATTTTCTCACAAAATGTAAAACTGTAAAACTAATCTACGCCTACATTTTGTCAAATGACAGAAAACTCCTTCCACTGCATCTTCAGACTCAATCAGTCATCATCATCATTACCAAAACTGACCCCACAGAGCATCACAAATTTTACTGTAAACACTCGTAAACAAATAATGCAAATAATGGCTTAAAGGTCTCAAGTGTTCATGAAAGTAAATGACAAAATTTTCATTCATGGTCGACATAATGTAGTAAAAAACATTTTGACAGTATTCTATCCTTATGTTAATTATCGTAGTAAACGAAGAATTTTTAGATCGTAAGAGCATCGTAAAAATAAACAGATATCTCTATGTTGCCTTGACGAAGCACACAAATTCATACATTTTTGTCTTGATTATTGACATTTGGACACCAGTTTGAAATCCGCGTTCACGTGAAGTCCTGCTACTTGCCTCGGTCATTGTGTGAAGCCATGTTTAGCTTCTCACCTGGCAGGTATGTCTACAAGAAGATGCCTTACCCTGGGTGTCTAAGGTTGTGATGTCGAGCTCTTGGTAATGCAGAACAAACGTGCAGGCATTGTGCTGTGTGGATTAAAGACGCATCATTTCTAAATCTTTTTAATTTGACAAGTTTGAAATAATTATTGCCCAGGCGGTTCTGCTGACAGACGCTCATGCACTCACCATTTGTTTCCTCCTCTCCTCTTCTTCTTCCTCATCTCCCCCTTTCGTCTTCCTCTTGCTGCTCAAAATGCCCTTTCAGCACACTTGTCCAAAGGTTTATTTAGCTTATCCATGACTGTTTGTGCACAGTTTGTCCTCAGGGAATACTGTAGCCCAGTAGTTTTACTAACATGTTGCAGTTTCTGTCACCCTCTAACAGTTGGAAAATCCTGAGTGCAGCTTTAAACTAACTCAGGGCAGCCTGTTAGTTACTGTTAGCAGTTATTACGTACTCTTTCTTGATCTTATTCTTTATTTTTCTTTATCTTTGTGATTATTTGAATCTCTGATCGCATTCATCTGTTAATTGAAGTGCATTCCATCGTCGTGTCTGATGCAACTCTCAAGTCCTCTTTTCCTTTGTTTTAGAGTGTATGTATGTCTTCTGACATAAATCTTATCACGTATGCAACTTTCTTCACGAAGCTCAACGTGGTCACACTGTGCCATCGGTGGCAAAGCTTGTGGGTTTAAGTTCCAGTTGGTAAACCTACTCACTCAGGCTTTGTGCTGTGTGAATTGGAAACAGGTGACTTCAAGGTTTAATGATCGTTTTAATCTAGGCAGTTCTACTGGTAGACCCTCCTGTATTTTTCATCTTCCTCCTCTTCTTGCTTCTCTTTCCTCAATGCCTGGACCTGGCTCACTGCTGCTCAACAGCAGCTTTATTTTTATATATTTTTTGACCATCATTTTATTTAAAAATGTTATGATCACAGTGATCTCATAGCTGAGGCCAGATGCATAAACTGTGGAAATTCTATGGCACAGAGGCAGAAATATGCATACGCATTCTTTCAGTCAGATTTATAAATCTGTGCTTATGCCTGATTCTGTTTTATGGATCTCACCCCCACAATAAGCCATAAACGGGTGGAGAAACGCCCTTAAAACCCCATTTGCATATGATTATTCTTCTACCTGCTCCACCACTCATTTGAGATGTCAATGAGAAGCGCAGCAAAAAAGAAAAAAAAAAGTACAATTTAGCCAAATGTGTTCCATCAGTGCTCTCCAACAGCATCAGAACAGCTGTCGTAACGTGCGGCCATAGCTATTTATAGCACCTGTACCACTAATACATCACGTATGCCTGTAAACCATCATACTGGTGATATCTCAGTCATCATTATGAAAGTTAGAACGATGATCAATCTACAGGGCTCATGTTGAAACAGACTCTACAAAGTGATTTGCAATTCAGGATCATTAACTGGAAAGCAAGTTAAAATATTTTTTTCTAAACGTGCCTATGAGTGACGTGTCACAGAAGGTTGTGTAGACTACAGAATAATACCACAGTGGAAGTTCAGTGAAAATTGCCACGCAGGCTAAACAATGTTTTACACTATGGTTTCATCACTCACCTTATATTTCATGTCCATCTTATCATTTCACTCGCAGCTATCTCTCAAAAACCGTGCGTGTCCCTTTACTGAAGTGTGAGCAAGGTGCGCACAGTCTCATCGAACATGCCTGTTTTATAAACGCCAGTTTACGTGTGGGAACAGGCTTACGCTTGCTTTTCGTGCGGACATATCATTTATACACCTGGCCCCAGGTGTTTTCCACATAACGGCTCATGAAAAACTGCTGCTATAGAGTGACATCATTGATGAGGGCATGACTAGAGGCACTGCGTACTGAGAGCAGTACAACATAATGTTTTTTTTGGACGTGATTTTGTTTGTTCCTGCTCTTTAAAACAGGATTCAATTTGCATTTAATGCACGTGAAGCCTGCTTACTGGTGCTTTCCATTTCAGCCTTTAATTCAGCACACACAAAATGACACACCACCACTCGGCTTCTTTGTTTCAGGGCATTGGCTGAAGACTTTCTGACTGGGATGGGTGCTGTGGTTTTCATATGGTCCGGGGACACAAAATAACACCAGTTAAAGAAAAAACTAATTAAATAAAAAGTGCTAGGAAAAATACAAATGCAGCTTCTCAATTATATGCATCATCCATTGATCTAAATGTTAGCCATCCTCATTCAGAATGGTGCATTGAAGAAAGAAGAAAAGGTAAAGAAAACAGGTATTCCATTCTTGTAGAACTGGGCCAGTCTGAGTCAGCCTGACTCTAAAGGGTATTTAAAGGGCGTCTACATTAGCCTGATTGAAGGCTGCAGACAAAAGGACACTCTACAACAAAAAGGCAGCAATTAGCAAAAGCTATTGCTCATTCCTCATCGCACACACACACACACACACACACACACCTTCACACAGTCTTCACACAGTTTTGCACCATAAAGCTGGAATGTGCAAAAAACATTTGGAAGTACACTGTTAACGTACAGTATTTATTGCACGCAGCTCTTTGCTATTGTCTTCCTGTTCTATCTATTCACACACACACACACACACACACACACACACACACACAGTGTGATGCATGCCAGTCTGAGGCCATCACCTTGATGGTGTGCCAAATGACTGAGACTCATATGCTGCCAATCAGAAGAGGGGGAGGGATTCAAGGAAGCCAGAGTATGCTAAGCCACGGAGAGCCACTCTGTCTGAACACGCTGCAAAACCCTTTGAGGAGAAGAAGGATGAGCTACAAGCCAAGCTAGCCAGGGCAGACAAGCTAGCTCTGACCACCGACCGCTGCACAGCTCACACGTACAACAGCTACGTCACAGCTACCTGTGCTGAAGGGTGACATATCTCCATCTCACCTGTCATAATGTCCAGTGGAATTAATTACTGAGCTAGATGTGACAGTATTCTGGCTCTTCTCTCTCACTCCTCTCCTGATTTGGTGGATTAAGGGTTAATTTCAAACAAACCATAGTTGGTGATGGTTGGAACCATGAAGGTTTTGGTGAATTTATTCTGTCTGATAAAATGATTGTTTCTGTGACTGGAGTCTGGTGGATTTGGCACCAGACGGCTGTAGGATCCTTTCCATAATTCTGTCAGACACATACAATAATAATCTGAGCCTGTCAGTGGCAAAAACACTCTTCGTGGACGTACATTGACGGTGTGCAAACGCCCAGAGGCATTACATTGCAGCCCGTTTTACAGCTGCGGGCTGCAGCGCTCTCACTCACTAATTGCTAGCTATTACATGTTAAAATAGGTGCTTTGCTAACCTCCTGTGTCCTACACTAGTTGATAAAGTTTGGTATCAACAAAGGCATGTTGAATGTTAGACACTGTAATGTAATCAGTGAATAACAGAGAACAGACACACAAAAACATTTTATTCTAGCTTCAGTACAGTCTCTGTTTGTCAATACTTGAATGTTGGTCTAAACAAATTAGACATTCTGGACCAAATGCTGAGAAAATATTTTGAAAGTATTTTCATTATTTCTTATAATAATAATAATATTCTGTCTAAGTGGGAGTGTAACATGTTCAGGGTCACCACAGCTTACTTACAGACCTACACTTACATATTATTCTGCTTGTTGTATCATTCAGATATCAGTTCCTGCCTTTTCTTTTGTTGAAACAAACACTTGAATATTGATCATTTTTAACAAAAAAAAAAAAAAAAAGCAAGGCTGGGTCCATGGGCTATCTGTTTGCCTCTGGCACATCTGCGACTCCCTCACCTCTGTGATTGTCATGTCTGTGTGTGTCACTGTCACCAGCATGGCGATCCTGATCCAACCCACCACAGTTTGCTGCTCCACCCAGACCAGATTCAGGGGTCTTGCACAGTCGGATGCCTGTTTGTGGGTGCTGGAATTTGTCAGTGTTAGGCTGGTGTGGATCGCATGCTGCTGTGTCTTTGACACTCATTTTACTTGTGCGTAGAGATGCTTTGCCTGGACTCTGATTTGCTGTATGGTTTCACAAGACCCGTAACAGCGCCCCCTACTGTACGACAGCGAAAAACACAAGTTGCCGGCATATTTGTTTAAATAAGTCAAACGACTGTAAATGAACCGACTCTACTCCACCCACAGCTCCGGGTGTTTTGCAGCACGACTCCAGCTAAAGACAGTCACCTCAATTTGGAAAGTCATCAGCCTTATCAGACCTTTCACGTATTCTCAGAATTGATCTGCAACCCCATCACAACAACATTTTTCAGGTCTCTTTGACTGCGTGGTCGTTTGACATTATTAACGAACAGCCAATTCTCTAGTGAATGTTCACGCTGGAGCCAGACGCCGCTGATGGCAGATTTCTGACCCAGCGGCAAAGCCTCTCTATCTGCCCTATATCTGTGTCCTAAGTTTCATTCTGTTTCGCCAAGTTTAAATCACTGCAGGGTGTGGAGAGCCGTTCACAGATATCAGGGCGGCTAAATGGATTTTCTCTAACAGGCCGCTGCTTGTAAACTCAGAGCGTTTTGCTTCTCATCAAAGAATCTTAACAGCGAGGCAACAAGGCAGAGGTTAAAAAGTTTGTTTGGCCCAGCAGAATTTTCCCGCTCGTGTTATTAATCAAGCACATCAAATTAAAACAGGACCGCGGAGGTTATCTTTGCTAATTGGGACAACAATGTAAACAATAGTCAGCACACACATACACACACATGCACACACAAGTCTTACCTATGGTGTCTCCTTGTTCGTGGACCATACTGGCCAGATCCTTCATGATCTGACTGACGTCCAGCATGTTTCTCTGTGGAGAAAAGACATAATATGTACTGATGTTACACCACTGTTCAGTTCTGTAGACACTGACTGGCTAAGAACACAAGTGTCAAATTTGTAATACTCCTCTTCTCTTGGTGAGGCCTTTGATATGTGATTAGGCTAGTTAGCTAATTAAAAGTACTCCATTTAGCATTGCACTCCTAAAACATTGTTGGAATCACAAAATTGATGCAGCAGAAATAGAGATATCTTTTTTAATCCTCACATTCTTTACACTGACACCTGCCGCCTACATTACCCACAATGCAACCTGAACACTGACAGTTCTCTCCTGAGAGTTGGGTGTGTTATGCTAGGAGTGACTAAGAAAGCCTCAAGTCTCCAGCATCAAGCCGCTGTGCACGTGCAGGTCACCTCCACCGGCGCCGTAATGGGAGACACGGCACTGAAATAAATGATTTTAGCGTTCCTGAGTGTTGAGTAATAGAAAACATTCACTTTGAAGCACTGCGAGTTAACAGTTTGCCTCAAATATAGCAAATATAAATGTGCTGAATCAGCACCGCACCACTGCCTGTTTTTCTTGCGGCACAGCCAGAGGCACACATTATACAGCTTCTATACTTTCCTCAAACGTTTCCCATTACGGCTTTAGAGGGGGAGTGACCTGTGTGATCACGGTTTCCATGGGAACATAGCCACTGAGGCTTTCGTCACATAGGAGCAGTGTGGTTTCATCTAAACTTGGTTGAGAGATCGAGCAACGAGCTCAGCTCCACAGATCAAAGGTCACAGACATTCAGTGTTGCTTCTCAGCCTCGCCTCTCATGTGCAGCGATTTCTCCTGATTCTCTGAATCTTTTAATGATATTATGGATTATGGGTGGAGAAATCCCTAAAGTCCTTGCAGTCGCATGTAGAGAAACGTTGATCTTAAGCTGTTGGACCATTTTTGGTTTTCACGCAGTGGTTAACCTCGCTCCATCCTTGCTTGTGAGAGATTGAGCCCTTCGAACCTGTTCACCTGTGGAATGATCCAAACAGGTGTTTTTGGAGTGTTCCACATCTTTCCCAGTCTTTAGTTGCTCCTGTCCAACTTGCTTGAAACGTGTTGCTGCATCAAATTCAGAATAAGCAGATATTTACAAAAATCAATGAAGCTAATGAAATAAAACATTAGTAAATTGTCTGTGTGCTGTTGAGTGTACGTATATCAAAAGGATTAGCAAATGAACACATTCCGTTTTATTTAGGTTTTACACAACATCCTGAGTGTTATGAATGTGAGGTTTGGTGACTGCGGGGTTGCTTCAGTTTGCCATGTGTGAAGTGACTGGGATGAGAATATGCACCTACAAGTCTGAGGCAGTGGAACTTGATGGAATATGATGCACTGCCTCTTAGAGTCTGGAACTGTTTTCTTTCTGTTGATTGTTTTCTTGATCAATCAGTTCATTGTTTTGCCCATTAAAAAATCAGCAAAATGCCTAACACAGTTTCCCAGAATGCACGGTAATGTCTTGTCTTGTCAATACTCTAATATTGTTGCTTTTACTATCATAGAATATTATAACCTGAGACAGAAGACATCCAAAAAAAATAAATTTAAAAAGGCAAAACTGCATTTGGTCTTGTGAACATTCGTGGCATGTCAGAGTTACCTGAGCAGTGTGTCATCTGATCACAAAATCCTGAAATTCTAAATCAACTTCCATGTCCCCTTAATTTAAAACATTTTTAAATCCTAAATATTGTGTGCTTGGCTTGACTGAAGGGAGAAAAAAAGAGGGGGCTCAGAGTTTTTGTTCAATTATTTCTCTGTCAGGGCACAGAGCAAAGTAGTGCAGCTCTGGCTGACCACAGCTAATTCTCCACAGTCTCTGAGCTTTGAATCTGCTCTCAATGTTTCAGCTCAAAGCAATATGAAAGCTTATAAAACCTCTGTCTATCTCCTGCTCACAGGTCCCCCCTCTCCTCCATTATGGCTCCGTGCAATCACAGCTGCGTTTGTGTAGCCTAACCCAGTGGGCCATCCATCACAGGTGGCGGAGATTGCTGTGGAAACTGGCAGCCATCCTGCCACTTGGCAAAAACCATTTGAATGGAGCCAAAATGGCCCCTGGCAAACCTTGCGATGCTAAATACTTTTTTTTTTTTTGCATTTATCTATGGGCAACCCTGTCTATCATGCTGTAATAGAATAACAAATTTATTTTACCTGGCAAACCATTGGGCAATCAGGGCTCATTTCATCATAATGACAGAGCAGTGTGTAACCAATTTAGCAAATAGTGTGTGGAGGTGAATAGGCAGAGGGAGACGAACACACACAGGGAGAAGGCAGAGATGTGATGGGTTGGGACCCCTGCCTAAGGGCTGAGTGGGTGGCCAGGCTTCAGGCCAACACTGTGCCCTTTTCCATATTTCATGGGCTTTAAATTCTGCTCATGGCCAATCCAGCAGCCACTGGATACTGGCACTGGGCTGGGAACCAGAACTGGAGATTTTTCTATTATGCTTCCAACAACAGGTTTACTACAGGAGGTTTTCTTATCACCGGGAGGCAAGTATATCAGTGTGCTCAGAGCTAGCTCCTGCTCCAGCTCCTCTGTGGTCCTGATCAGATGCAGGGGAATTAGTCAGAGTCTTGGGCTGTGTTGACACATTTAGTTTGGTTCAATTGTTCTGGACTAAAGCAAAAAAGACTATAAATTAGTTTTCAGTTCAGTCCGTTTGGGCTTCATTCATTGCATGTCTGAAATCCATACTGTGATGGCAGAAGTACTCTGACCTTTTATTTAGCAGCTATACCACAGTGTTTGAAGCATTAGTATCAAAACTAAAAGTATTCATCATGCAGAACTGTTAATTTCAGAAAAACATATATCACATTAGATTATCATCAGAGTCGAGAGTGGCCATGCTAATTTCTTTGAATGCACTTATCACGAGATCACAAGTCAGTTATTTCGTTATCGAGATAAAAAAGCTCTTTTTCTGGTGATAATGGGTTAAGTTACCTTTTTGTCTCATAAAAGCTAATTTCTTGAGATGAGATAATTTATCACAGGATAGTTACTTTTATGTGCTTCAGGCAGCAGCTGCTCAAATAAAGCCTCTAACACTGGCAGAGGTGCAGTTTGCATGACCTGCAAGCCCGTCCAGCTGTACATGGTGACCTCAGTATCTCCACCTGTTGACTGTCCCCTGAGACTCTGTCAACACATTCGTGGCATAGCTCATTTCACGGGAAATCACGTGTAGTCAAAATGAAATGGATCACACCCACATCTGCTGGAGAGGTGAAAGACAATAAGCAACAAGAGGAAACAACCTTTTGTTTCTTACATGGTTGATTATCACAGCCACTTCCAACTTCTGTCGATTCTAATTATTGATGCATGTCACTTTAATTATTCAGCTAATAAAGGTGCAGCCAACTTTAATGGCTTTATATACTGCTGTGTAGATTATTCCATAATAATGCATCATAAATTATGACATGATATTGGGTTTGAATAATCAGAATCTGCAATGTAAATAGTAACTGAAGTTTAAAATCTATGCAGTGGAGTAAAAAGTACAATATTTGTCACCAAAATGTAGTTGAGTGGAAGAGTAAAGTAGCAGAAAATTGAATTACTCAAGTAATGTACTTCAAAATTAGACTTAAGTACAGTACTTGAGCAAACAAGAGGTTTAGGTGTTCGTCCAAACACCATCATCAGTTATAAAAAGTGACAGGAAGCAACTATGGCAAGAAATACACACAAAGAAGTCACATGATCAGTGCGTGACCTGAGCTGTAAAAATCACATGACTGCTGAAAGGTCACTGAAGTGTTCTTGCCAGAGGAGATTGTGGCTGACATTTTTATGGAAGAAAAGGAGAGAAAAGTGTTGGACACCTATAAGCGCGGTGCCCCGAGCCATGCGGGTGACACCTGGGTGAAAATCAAGAGCCACGAACAAGGCTCTAGTACGGATCACGTTAACTCAGTGGATAAAAAACACCAGGTGCACGAGAGAGGACATGAGTGGAAACAAGCTACCATGTTTGGATTGTTCCATAAAGGTGGGGAAAGAGGGAACCCTTCAAGTGGAGGGACCAGAAGCCCACCCATACTGGCCAGTATCTCTTGTTTGACTCTCATCCTCCGCTGGAGCAGAGACTGGGAGTGATGCATGTCTTACAACATCAGGCTGAGACTGTGCCCACGCATTCTGAGGCTGGAGAGAAGGAACACAGTCACGTTAAATAAGCGCTGACATGTTGTGGCCATTCAGCAAAACGCACACAAAACACGAGAAGAGACGAAGCAATTAGGAAAAAGGGATTGCAGGTCTATCCCCCTTTTGTTTTTCACACATTTCAACACAGTCTTAATGACAGTCAGGTACATATCCTAGACAGGTGGAGCAAAGTGGAGCAGCCAGGGGAGGTTTGAGACACCGCCTGACCCCAGCTTACAATGCTGTATTGCAAACTGTGCCCCAGGGCTTTATGGATGAAATAGTTTGCTCCACCTCACAAGGGTGAGGTGAGGCGCTACCATAAGCTGCTGGAACACCGCCTCCTCTGGGAAGCACACTTCAGTGACATTTCAGACGTCATGTGACTTTTACATCTCCACTCACGTGCTGATCGAGTGACTTGAAATGGTGGGCGTTCATGCATCACCAAAGGTTCAGAAAATCTGAGAGGCAAACTTCCGGAGAGAAGCAGCCATTTTCCAGAGCAGCGTTTTGAACGTTTCACACGGATGGATTATGCCATGAAACTATCGAAGCCTGATGTTCCATCCATTTATCCCGGAGACACAGCGAGTGCGAGCCAACGTGTCGGTGAATTTATTTTCCTTGTGTTTGATTCGCCCACTGTGTCCAAACAAATCTGCAGCGTGCTGGATAATGTCAGCCAATGCTACCTGATGACTGATGTCAAATACTGACTTTGAGATGTCTTGGGGGGGGTTTGATGAAGAAACTTCAGGCAGATGTTACTGAAAACAGTTTGTCAGATAGCTAAGCTGCTGACTTGCATGATAGCTATATTCATTACGATAATTAAAAGAAAACTTCACATGACTTTGTGGTTGTTCTTCAGAACTGGTTTCCTTTTGGATCCTGGCTGAATTACTCCTATATAACCACTAGCCAGTGTGTAGCATACAGTAACTAACAAAACAGAAAACAAGCAGAGGTTTGTGTGTTTGATGAGTTGCAGGTGAGCGGTGAAGCAGTGCATGGAGATGGAGGTGGGGATTATTTAGATCCTCACATACAGAGTTACATCCAAACCATTTTAAAGCATGAAGGGATTTTTGCCATGGGAAAAAAAATCTAAATAAAACAGATTTTAGTTTTTATGGATGAAATTTTTCACTACGTTTTACTTTATCATATCAGAGAAAATCGTTCAGACGTCTCACCGTGGATCTTTCAGGATCATACGGGGCATTGCTTCCTTTCACCCACAATCCAATCCTTTCTGGTACAGCTGTTCAAATAACAGCCGTCACACCAGCCTAAATGAACCAAACCGAATGGGTGAACATACCAGAGTTTGAACTGTGCCAAACAGGTCAGGTCAGTGTCTGCCTCCATAATCTGGAGAAATAAGTTACAAGCCTTGTCTTTATCCTCGATTCAGATCCAAGCTTCGAGTCAGCAAGGTGACAAAAACTTCATTTTGCCACCTTAGAAAGACCGAACAACCATTTATAAATAAAAAAGATACTGAAAAACGATTCATGCTTTTATTCCCAACCACCTCGATTACTGTAAAACACCATTTACTGGCCTACTGAAAAAACCACTGGAAGCTCATTCAGTCCAGTTTTAGCTGCTCTGCACTGACAGAACTGATTTTATGGTTCTCCTCCTTGCATACAAAGCCCTACACGTGCTAGGAACAAGCTACATTGCTAAATCCCTTGTTCACTATTTGCCTTCAAGAACGCCGCGATCATCTGCTGCTGGTTTTGTGGAGGTTCACAGCAACAGCCGAAAGAAAATCGGAGATGCATCTTTTGTCAGTTACTCCCTAAAGCTTCGGATAAACAGCCTGTAGATTTCAGGGTAGCAGCTCGCTGAATATTTTTTAAAAGAAAGCCTTTAACCAGCTATGACCTCCTGGCACACACCTGAAACTTTTGTGTTTTGCCTCTTGCTTATGTACTGCTTCTTTTCAAACGTATGTATGCCTTCTATGTGCTCTATTTCCACCTTTATTTTACTACTTTTATCCAGTGGGTTTCACTTCCCATTTTATGTTGTGCATTCTCTTTTCATACGGATTTTCAGCTTATTTTTATTATTATTATGCAACCCAGTATCACGCCATAGTGTTTAATACACCCGCCGTGTAACATCCGGCTGCTGACAAACATTTCACCTGCCCGCAAAACTACTTAGTAAGGTGTCGGAAAACATCATGGTTTGACACAAACTTTATCTTCATTCTCTGTCCGTCTTATGTGAAGCACTTGGCACATGTGGTTTCTTTGTTGTAAAGCACCTTGAGCTACATTTCTTGTATGAAAAGTGCAGTACAAAAATGATTCTTCTTATTATTGTTCAAAGAACCAAGGGCATTGCTTCTTTGATAAGGAATGATTCTAACTATTGTAAGTGTGAGGTGAGGCCGTAGCCATTATACGAAAAAAGAAATGTTATTTACAAGTGTCTAGCCTGAAAAATAAGAAAATAGGACAATCCAGCACTTGTAATAAATACCTTGGAGTGTGTCTGACCAGCATCACATGATCTTGATCTTGATCACTAATGCCACATCACATTGTACACAGCAGTAGGGAAAACCATTCAAGTTACACTTTCATTCGGAGTTGGGACATCAGGGAAACCTGACACAGCAGTATCAGTTCAGTTCTGAATAAAATCCAATTCATTCAGCTAATTTAGAAAGAGCTGTTCACACTTTGTGTCTGGTTTCACTTCTAAACCAATCATTACAAATATGAAGCATCATATACAGATGTATTTTCAAGGCTAACAGCAAGAGGAAGTGTTAGCAGTTCAGAATAACAGATTTTCTCGTTCCCATTTCGCCAACATGGCATGAATTGAACATTAGTGCGAATTTTCTTTGCGCTTATCAGTTCTCTGTGACAGCTTTCCTTTTCCATCCATTAGCTTCCATCAAAGTCAAGGAATAATGGTGGTAAAAAAAAAAGTCAACACTATTTGTGACTGTGCTCTGCTGCTGGCCCTGACCTCACCTCCCTGTGAGGGATGCATGCAAACAACGAAGCTCACGTGCACGTGCAGGGATCAATAGTGTCAGAACTTCTTCCACAAATTGTTGCGATGGTAGCCAGTGATTCAGACTGGTCCTCAGTGCTGACGCTCGCCTCCACTGGTACTCTGAGCCTCCTGTCAGTCCTGCAGCTGTTGTTATTGTGTATGACTGATGAAAAGAGCATACTTGAACAAATGGAAAGCTCCAAGGGTCTGTAGATTTTCATGAGCTTAAAATGTCAGACTCCGAATCAGACATCTGTTCCATCTGACACTGGGGCCACAGCAGAGACAGCAAAAACACAATTAAACTTGAGGCCAAGATAAAAAAAGTCACAAAACATGCCTGCTGGCAGCATCTGATTGACACCTCAGTCACCAGCGCTGCATGCCTCACATTTCTCCAGTCATAAGGATCTGTCTGATACTGGCTGATATGAGCACTTGTGGGAGATATTGCAGCTCACTCCAAAGCTTTACAACCTGCAGATTGTCTGATGGAGGGCGAGCGGTGGAAAAGTGACTCCTCTCTCCTCTTACTTTCATGTTTATGTTACTTAAAGGTTGTTCTGTTCATCCACACAGAAATCAGTTATAGCATCAGTGAGCGTCCTCTGTGTGATGACTTTATTCCTCTTGTGTCTTAGAAACCATACGTTCTTCATTAATGGTAAATTGCTAGGCACAGTTTGATACCTCACAAGCTATCAGCACAATGAGGATGATTTCCAACCCAACGTAAACAGTGAGCAGCGGGGATCAGAGGATTTGTCACATATATTGCAGTTTGCAGCTTTCATGTTAATGCGTCAGTCAGTCTTTCACTGCAGAGCGGTGAGGAGACAAATAGCTGTACATGGAGGTCTCCTCTTGTGCCTGCAGAGGGAAGTGTGGCACAGCAGTGCACTCCCATCAGCCTCTTTAAGGTGAACCGGCTTCAGTAATAACAGCTGATTAAGTATGCAAGTCAAGCAGGAGGAGGGAAAGCGCTGATAGACAGCACGACCCCTGAAGAGGCGTCTGGGAGATTTACGGCGTTTTCACACCTTGTTCGCTCGGAGAAGTTACTTGGAAACTCTAAAGTGCTCTCTCCCACTTAGTTTGCTTCTTTTGGCCAAATGAGAGCACAGCAATCAGAGCGAGACCTCGCTGAGAGAGAAGTGTCTCACTACATTCCCAAACTGAACTGACTTCTCCTCTGGACGCCGAACGTGATCCGACTGTGATCAAACTACAGCACTCGTCGCGCTGAGCTGTCTGTTCATGTGACTACGTTCATTCACGTAAAACAAGAGTGATGGGAGCTGTGTGACAGCCGTCTCTGGCCTCTGCAGTTAGAGGCTTTATTTCTCTTTTCTTTAAGTGTGAGATACATTTTAATGTGTCCAAGCAAATATCAGCATAACTACTAGAAGTCTCCTTCAAGTCTGTCCCCATGTTAAGTGACCCTGTGGGGGATCCTGGTTCTGTGGGTGAGACACTCCAAATGTATTGTGTGTATCCAGAAACAAAAACTTACACTGTTGTTGCTTTCAAATAAAAATGGATATAATAAATATCCAAGTAGTAACCCAACTGTGCTAACTGATACATACCCAAACATAATGTTCCTAAATTTGGAGATGGTATTATAAAGGCACATCCTACTGATTTTACACATAAAGGTCAGTCTACTAGTTTAGAGGAGTACCACTCAGAGTGTGACATCAGTTGCACATCGTCTTCTGCAGCACTCGAGGAGCTTTGTCAAGTCTGAGAGAATAATGCTGATCATGCTACTGCTTGCATTATGGGAACTAGGACCCAGTGTTTTGGATCTTGGATCATGCTACTGTCTAAAAGATGTTATATTTATTTTGTCCTCATGATTACTGATGATGATTTCCTGGAATTTTCTTTCCTGATATATTTTTTCTTGTGAACAATATGGAAAAAATACCCTTAATGAACTTATTATCTGTGCATTTCCATGTTATAACTTAACCATCTTCAGATAATAAACCCTATTACAAAGAAATTGTTGCTGTTATTACCAAGATACAACCTGGTTGTTACTTTCATATTACTGGGCTAATAAAGTGTTAGAATAACCTGACTTTAGAGAAGCTTTACATTGTAATGCCAGTGCCATGCAGTGGAACGGGCGCCGTACTGCCTTTCAGAGGGCAAGTTGTTGTGTATCTCAGGTGAAGACTAGTTTAGGGAGCACATCAACTGACTCTGTCACGTCAATTGCGGTTTGACGCATTCGGTGATGTATCCACTCTCCACAGGCGCATTAGTCATCATTCGCTGTCAGCGCTTGTCATTTCATGTCCCTTTTGTTCCCGCTGCGTACTGGCAAATCCACAGCCTGCAAGCAAGAAACTATCTTTACTATGTGCCGCACAGCACACTTCTACTCAACCCTGAATATAGATCACTCTGCAGCCTGAGATGAACTGAAATCGAACAAAGCAACATTTCTAAGTGAAAGTCCAGACATCTGATCACCTTAAATCATTGGACTAATTCATATGTAGATACATTATGAGCACACGCTACTCGGATTCAGATGGTTACCGACAAGAAAGCCTCTCAAGACAGGGAGGTGTTGAGTCAAAACAAAATACTCACTGTCTCCTTAACGACAGCGAGAGAGCAGCGAGCAGTAAGTGCTCCATCGTGAGCCAGATGGACCTCTTCATCACTTCCACCCCCCACCACATATGAAGCATCCATGTGGGCCTGCCATGGAGCTTACGTGGCAGGCCCATTGCATGCTATCTGTTATGACATCCCTCCAGCACAATTTAAACCTCAACTCAACTGCACCCATGGTATTTCTGTACTTCACTGAGAAGACAAACACCTGCTGGCTTTGCTATTTAGTTGAAAGAAAAGCATCAAAACATGACTTATTAACATGTTTCAATGTAAGTACACAAACTCAATTAACCTTCTATACTTGCAGGTGCTGGGTAATCACTGAGGGAAGACCTCTCCCCTCTATTTCTGTCCGGTAACATTTTCATGCAACAGATGTTTTCTTCTATCTGAATGAATTAGAAATCAATTCAACGTGTACACCTAACTAGTAAATGCCAGGAACCAACTCTGGCTCTGAAACAGCCTGAGGACTCCAGATTCAACAGGAATGGTGGAAACGTACTGCATTGAAAAGCATGAAAAGTTCTGAAGACTTCAGTTGCAATGTCGTAATCTGGCATTTTGACATGTTGGTTGTAATGTTGTATGTTTTGTACAGACACTATGGTCATCTATTTTTCTCTTATACATTCTGTATCCACTAAGAGTAAGCACTGTTTTGTGTAAAAACTGTTTCAAAAAGATAATGACTCATTTTGTGTCTATGGTGTTGTGTAAATCACATGACTGATCAATGGACTGTAAATAAGGAAACTGAAAACAGTCACCCTGATGAGGCCAAGATAGCCAAAACCATTTACTGGAGTCCTGAGACTTTGCGGTTTCTTTGCAGTATGTTAGCTGTTCCTTGGACTGCACTCTTCTGGACTCTTCTCTCCTGGAATCTGCTGGTCACAGCCCCTAATGCTCCAGTTACCACTCCGACCACCTTGGACTTCATCTTCCACATCTCTTCTTGTAGCTCCTTCAGCTCAGTTCTCATTCTTCTCGTACTCCTTCTTTCTGGGTTAATTTAAACACAAGATACTTGTGCTCAAAAAGAGGATTCATTCTCAGTGAAGAACCTTGGAGCTCTAATCTGCCTCTATACCTGCCAAAGAGCAGTGATTCCTAACACGTCTCTGGGGGTCATCAGGTGGAAACCTCACTTCAACAGTGTTTCGCCTACTTAGTCCCACTACACCTCCAGGAGGTTAGGCAGTGAACTCCGGCGTCCCAGAGTCACCCCCCTAGTGCCAGTTCACACTGCTCCTACACAATCCAAACAGCACCGCCACGTTCAACTGACCCAGAGATGCTCCAGGTAGTGGCCAGTACCGATGCTACCATTTAACTATTGCTAATGCTAATGCTAACCGCTAGGAAGAACAGAAGAAGACAATACAGTTCCGATGCTACCATTTAGCTAATGTTACGTGCTAACCGCTACCTGCTAAGAGGAACAGAAGAAGACAATAAAGCTAGATTCACCTATACAGTTAATGTTAATTGCTAGCTACCAATACTAACTGCTAAGATACTATCATACTCTCACCGCTTTAGCTATTGTTAGCTGCTACAATGCTACCACAGGCCTAGATGCCACATGTAACTGCCGATTGCCACACTACCATCATCTACACCTGCCTCTCACCACTGCACCAAAAAAAAGCGGGGTGGGAATACAAACCCTGGTTCGGGTAGGGGGTAGAAAATAAAGAGGTAGAGTCAAAAGATGAAAGTAGGGATTGGATACAGACCCTTGTTCGGGTAGGGGGTGGAAAATTTAGAGGGTGCTGAAGGTGGAGGCCTAAACCACAGACTAGATTTAACAGCCTCTTCTAACATTTCCTTCAAGAAGCAGCAAACCCTACCATTTCCTTCAAAAAGCAAACAAAGCAGGAAAACAAACCCTAACATTTCCTTCAAGAAGCAAACAAAACAGGAAAACAACCAAAAAGATCAAAAAACAAGCCAACTCTGTATCTCACCACGCAAACTCACCTGAACAGGCCGCATGATCCCAAAGAGAGACTCTAGCTGGCCACACCCCCACCTTATCTAAACTTCCTCTTCCTGGTTCTCTTCCTATTGGCAGAGCGAGAAGATGGGTCATCTGGACCACATCTATCACAACTGTCCTCTTCAGCTCCTTGCGAAACAGCAGCTGCTTCTCAGCCTGGAACTTCAAGTTCCACAGGGTCCCCATTGGGACTTGGGGGCTTCTGGTTCATACTTGGCACAGATGTTCCAGTATACCATCCCAGCCTCTCAGTGTACACTTTCCCAGCTTGCATCTCACACCCTGCTACTGTGCTGAACTGTCTCTGGGGCCTCTTTGCACAGCCTGCACCTTGGGTCCTGTCTGCTGTGGTAGACCCCGCCTCGATGGATCTGGTGCTTCGGGCCTGTTCTTGTGCTCATCAGAGCCTCTGAGCTGTCCTTCAGGCCGGCTGTTTCTAACCACTGATAGGATTACTTGATGTCAGACACCTCCTCTGACTGCTGATGATACATCCCATGGAGGGGCTTGGTCTTCCAAGATATTTTCTCTTCCTATTCATCACCCTCTTTCTTCTGCTGCCTGTGGCAGTATATATAAATATATACACAACATTTTTCATTTTGGTCAGTATCTTCTATTGTGAGGCAAATGGAGGCTAGACCAATCAATAACTGTGAGGTGTGTTTGGGTAATGGTAATGTTTGTTGATGGGTGTTCAATTACCAGGCTATACTGCTGTATCAAATAAAACATATTTCCATATTAAGGTTTAATTCATGGATAAAGTTGTAGATAGAAAATCAAAGACCAGTGACAGCCCAGTGAGTGGCATGTTGGTCCAGTCAAGTATAGTATCGTTCATGTTGACACCTGAGTAAAGAAGTCATACCAATGATACACTGTTTCTTATCGACTGCACCATGATAACATAGTTGGGGGAATGTAAAGCTATGGATGATCAAAGTGGCTTGAGCAAAGGACAAATAAGTTTATCTGCTGTTCTCTCTCATGCTCCGTCATTCCCCTCCCCCCATGGTGCTCTCACTCTTGATAAGTGTGCTTAATGCTGATATGAAATTCTTCCCACATCTACCCGAGCCCAAAGGCATCGGGCAACAGGACACAGTGTCACTGCCACAGCAGAAAAACCGTTAAGCAGATTTACTTGCACGCTTACTGGTGAAAAGGGGGAGGGGGGGGAGGGGAAAAAATGATGACATTTTTCCCACAACGACTGCATGAGACATCTCTTTTTTTTGCCCTTACTGAATAAACGGTTTATAAATGTAAAATCATGTTTCCTCTCTGGCAGCAGCCCAAGGACCGAACACCCCTGAATACGGAGCAGCAGGGCCTGAAGGGCAGCGAGGAGACAGAGCTGAAAATATTAGTGACAGAGGTTACAGTCTGCTGAGGCTCAACCTGCTTCCTCCTCTGTGACTTCAGCATAACAAGGACGGAGGCAACACATTCACTCTTGTTAGTATTCGTGAATGCCTTTGCGCATTTTTTCTTTTGGCCACGCAACTCACGGGCTTAATGCCAGGTTCAAACTTTAAGATATCAGTCAGATAACGGCCCAGCCCGAAAGATGTAGGGCATCGTGAAGGGACTGCGAAACAATTCATGATTTTATCTCATGGAGTGTATCATAGTGGAAGACAACCAACGTTGCATACGGGCAGTGTTGTGCATGAAGGCACTAAAAGAGTGCATTCATTGAACATGCTCATGCTTTTGGTGAACGGACTGTGATGGAATTTTCTGTCACTCGACTACACCTAGTGGGGGCCTCGAGGTCGTGGCCAGGTAAAGGGGTCGTCTTCAAGCCAGCTCATGCTCCAGGTGAAGGGAGGGGTCTGTTGTGCTTCTTTAGAGTACAACGCAGCTGTTGGATTGTTTAGGGAAACCGACAGCCTTTGGATAGGGAGAGAAGCTCCGTTGCAGAGGCGACCAAGGGCATATGTGATAAGCTGTGCTGTCCTCCAGACATGGCGGAGCAGACTATCTCCTGGTAGAGGAATGTGTTGATGGCGACCTGAAGACGCCTGCAATGTGAGCTGGGGAACATGGACGAGCATAGTTACTTGCTGTAGGTATGGAGAGCCAATATTCTTAGTGGATAAAGAACCAACACCTCCAACCATAATCCAGCATGAATCAGATCTAGTGATCCCAGCTAGGATAAAGGACTGATCATGAAGCATTCACCAGAACTGAGGTGGCATCAGGTAGAGTTCTCTCTGTTCTCCTCGGCCGAGCATCAATAAACTTTCCTGCATTAAGACGTCAAATTCTGTGGACAGCTTTCCTTGGGGGGGGGAGTAGACCAAATACAACATTTTTCCTGAAGGGTTCATTTGCAACTAATGCTAATGAGTGATGCTAAGATCCGTACAGTTTTCAATGGAAACAAATCTCACATGTTTTCACAAATTGTGCCTGCCAGGCCTGAAAAACAAGTCAAAACATCAGGAATTATTTTCACTGGAAATGATGACCAGTCTTGGGAAATATCTGCAGGTGATAGATGATCACAGAAATCATCAACAAAGGATAAGCGAAGGATCTTTTGGAGCCTTCAAGTTTAACCTTGAAGTTTGTCACTTGTTCAAGCACCACCAAAATCTTTAGACTGGACATCTTTCAAACGTTGTTTCATTACGTGACGATACAGTCATGCAGCCACCGCTTTTGTCCAAACCAACTCACAACGAATGCTGCCAGCCTCTGCTGAAACCTATTAATCAATCAGTTGATGCAATCAAATTGTATCATGTTTAATTCGTGTGAGAAATGAACATACAATTCCTAATGTAAAAACATAAACAGAAAGTGATATTAATTTTAAAAACCTTTTCCTATGCTCGCATCGTGGCTAAAACTCTAGCATCACACAGCTGCTAGTATGGCTGGAGACTGTTATATCATATTTGCCTACAAGCCTCTTATGTCTGATTAACTCTTTGCCTGAAGTGTTCAGTTTTTCTAAAACTTTAACTGCATCCAAGCAAGAGACACTGGACAAATGTGACTTGATTGTGGTGTATTTAGTAGTGGCAGTCTGTCAGGCAGAAAAAGAGAAAAGTCAATTTATTTAATTTCATTATTCACTTTGTTATATTTTAATTAAAAATGCAATTAAACCGGACTCCTCTCAGTGTTTTATGTTGCATGTGAAATAAAGGTAAGACCGTTCTTGAATTAAAAACTGTAACCTAGTTATCTTTTATTAAACAGGTTTTCACATCAACACTTTTACCTCAGCTTCAATTAAATTTCAGCAAAGGGTCAGAGCTCATTAGCAGGATATGTTAATACTGTTTGCATGATTGCACACACTGTACATCAGAAATACTTTAATTTACCTGCTGCGTCAATTATTTTCTTGTCTGTGTATTACTTTTGCGGTAATGACAAACTGTGGGAGAAATTTTGCGTGTGAACAGTGTCACTCATTAGGAACCTGAAGCCTGTATGCTTCAGTGTGAGCTGAGACGATAATCAAGTTTGAGTGGAATATCAGCATTTGTATTTCACAGACGGCTGGTTCTCGTTATCTTGAGGGAGCTGGCGAGCAGTACGTGATCTGCCATCATACTATTAGCTTCAGTGTGTAAAAAGACGAAAATCAATACAGTTCTGATTGCCAGGGTTAATAACAAATGTGCTTGCTAATAAACCACTTACTTTAGGATCTTTTCTGCTGAGGCATAAAAGCCTTGTTGTTTTTCTGCTGGAATTATTTTTCCTGGTGGTGTTTCCCACTGTACCTGTCTCCAGTCAAGGGTAAACTCTGTGGGCAGATCGTCCTGAGGGTGCATTGGTAGGACAGACACGCTTTGCTGTGGGCCTTTTTTTTTTCCTTTCTACTAGGCCAGGTGTTGTAGTCAGATTCCCCTTGAAAGCTGTCCTCTGTTATGCCCTGAGTTTTCTTTTTTTTTTTTTTATGAATTCATTTTTGATGAAATGATCTCCTGTGCCAAAGCATATAAAGTGCAGCTGGGAGGTGACAGTCAAACAGGGGATTGGAATGTGCAGAAAGTGCTGCAGAGGCTGGATACTAATACTCTGACTCATATTGCTTGTCAGAACATACAAAGTTGTACAACAATACTCAAGGACAATATGTCCAAAAATGTAATCACTGTGTCCGAGGGGAGCTCAAAAGCTGCCCTGTTTTTTTTTTTTTGTTTTTTTTTTTTAACATGGTTTAACTAATGCACCCTAACGCCAATTATCATGTTTATTCTAATCCAGCTAATGTAGTTCCTGAAACACAACTTCAGGACTGATTTGTTCATCGTGGACAAAGTTAGCAATCATACAATTAGCTTAGTTCTGATCATGTGGTTGTGGTATTGATTTGCTGGTCTGACCCAGTGACCGGATGCAGCTTCAGAGAATTTAACTTTAATCTGAGGGACCAAATTAGTGTTTTTATATGAAAACAATGTTTGTTGTGTTTTGTGTTGTGTTCAGGGTCATTGGTCTGATATCAATTTTAATTTTGTAGTTAAACTCAATTCATGCTTTGCTTAATATATTGTGGTCCACCATTTTCCAGCTCAGGGGGTTGATAGACTCCTTACAGTCAAAGCTGGTATTGCAGCTGGTCTGTCATTTTTTTTAAATTGTTTGCATGTATTTTCAAAATGAGACATGCAATCAGCTATTTTTGTATGGTGAAAATACTTCCTGATGTGTCAGATGTGAAAGTGTTCTGGTTCGACCCTCTCTCCTTCTCCTCTCCTGATATTTTCACATGAGAGGTTTTGGTTCATTTTGTTTCTGTCAAGGATAAATATAAAGCATAAGAATGAAGTGTTGTTATGATGATAAAATTATTGTTTCTGTAATTGGAGTCTGGTGGCTTTGGTGACAATGATGCAGCAGCTGTTTGTGGTTAAACAAAAAGGATCGTGCTCTTTAACAAAACGGCCTTTCTCTGTAGGGATCCTTTCCATAATGTTGTCAGACACTTAGAATAACAATCTGAGCCTGTCAGTGCCTGGACGGATGCATTGTAGCCCGTTTTGCAGCTGCCGGCTACAGCGCTCTCACTCAACACTTTTTGTTCCTGTTAGTCACTTCAAAACAAAAACATGGTCAGTAAAGACAGATAATATCTGGGTGGAATTTCACCCATTTGTCTGGGACATTATAATCTTGCAGGACACGTAGACTGGCATCAGTTTTTCTAACGCAAACACTCCACACAACGTCACTTTGACTGATTGAAAATGAAGTGGAGATCAAGCTGAAACAAGTGAATAATTTAACAACCAACAACCATGTGGTAATGATGGTAGAGAGTTCACAGCCCAGCTTCCTTGCAGAGAGATGGATTTGCACTACTTTGAAATACTTTGGATTGTGGTCGGCAGAAGCCACCTGTATGAATATTACCTAACCTGTATAAAAAATAAGCTACTGAATAATACATCAATTGCGAATCATTCATTTGATCTCGCTTGTATATTATTTTTTATTTTGCAATGTGTAGGTATGTTGACTTTTAAAAGATTTTGCAATAAATATACCCATATGAGTAGTTTGTCTCTCGTTGTATCGGTTTGTCCTCCTGTGGACTTAATGAGCAGCATATTTGAACCGTTCAAACCTGTGTGTGTTCTTTTTGGATGTCATTTTGACAGCTCTTATTCATTCGTCGGGACACAGGACAACAAGGGTTATGTAAATTACGTGAAAGGGGCTTCTAACTGAGTGTATTATTCTTATTATTGCAGCCTGGCACAGACCCCACACCTTGTCTACACCAGCCCTGTTGAGAAAGTCCCACAACGACACCAGCTGCAGTTCTTTGTCAGTATCAGGCCACAGGTGTATAAGTAAAGCATAAGACAACATGTGTGGACAACTGTAATGAAAAAAAAAAAAAACTGAAGCTCTGTCAGACACCAAAAAAAACAAAGCTCAAACCTATCCAGTGCCCACAGGATGGAGAAGGGAAGAACCACAAATGGTTGGCTGTGTAATTCACATTTCCCCCATATTCAACAGGATACTTGACTTGAATGCATCTCTGTACAGGTGTCCATGTTATAATTTCATGGTTCATGTTATGATTTCTTGGTTTCCTTGCTGCACACTTACGGTGCGTTTCTTTTTGTTTCAGGGTGGAGCAGGAGAGGGGCGGTGCTGATCACCGGCCCTTTATAATCAGCCCTCGCTCTGGCCTCGTTGCCAGACTATTCCTTGTGTCAGTGCCTCTCGCTAGTGATCTCTCGCCTCGCTCCTCCTGGTTGGAGGAGTTTTGCTCCACTTCTGACTTTTTGGTTTGTGAGTTTTTCATTATTGGCTTTTTCCAGTTTTTTCCTTTAATGGTGATTTTTAGCTCCTCATTTAATTTGTGACTTTGTTACCGCAAGAGCTTTCTGTTGATACTCGTGGTTATACTTTGTTTTTTGACCTTTTTCCCGAAAGGTGATTTTCAGTTTTGCTTGTCCTCAATAAACTGTGTTTCTGCATCTGGGTCCTGGCCTCTCTCATTGTGAATCACAACAGTCCAGCTCTCAAAAACATAAAATTGTGATACTTACACCAACATAGCTTGATGATTTTTCATTTAAAATCACAATTCCATCATCATTGCTGTATTGGAGCCTCTAAGAAAAGCAGTAATTCTTATCTAAGTGTTTGTTCATGCTTCAGAGAACTGAGAAATCCAGGTTCACTTAAAATCATCACGCCCACTCAGTTATTCGCATACATAGAACGAGGACTGGAAAACGTGACGGTGGTGCTGACGTGAGTGTGGAAGACTTTATAAACCCCAAAGAGACTAACATGCACTGCACTGACAGTCAGTGCACCATGTCTTGCCGCCCCACCTGCAGCCAGGAGGCCTTGGCAGAGTCCGCACATACATCCAGTCTCTGAGGCAAAATTAACCTCAGAATCACATCAAAAAATGTTCCTGCGAGAGAGGGGCTGATAACGATGACAGACACTAGGCTCTCTTGGTCCACTGGGATGAGAGAGAAGAAAAGCAAGGCATGTTGGTACCCAACAAACACTGTTGATTTAGTGGTATGAAGGGGCAGCATGAACGGAGGCGAGGAGGCTGGAATGGAGGTGAAAAAGCCCGTTGTCAGACACTATCACTCTCCCCACAGGAACAACGTCAAGCCCCTCAGCACCTGCCTGAGCGCTGACTATGACATTTATCCATGCTGCTATGACTAAAGCGCAGGCGAGACGACCCTGTCTGAACACCAATCCTCCGACTGGCCCGTCTCTCCGGCTGCGCTGAAATGAAGCTGTCATTCGTGCCGTGGCTCTTTGGCTGTGTGTCACTCTGCGGGGGGAGATTGATGCTCTTCCTTTTTTCACTCCCATTCAGCGCAGCTCCTGCAGTGGGATTAGCTGATTTGAAATGTTGATGAAGTTCAGACAGCTCCAACTGGGCACGGAGATACATCTTCATTATGCTGCGAAGTGCTCCTAAAACATTATCATTAGTCTTCAAACGGCTGGACGGCAAACTGCAGTCCAAAGCTGGACTGCCACGTGCAGGCTTGTCATTTTAAAAGCAGACTGCTGCACCATGTGTCACGTTTCTATCTGCTTTGATTCAGCCATATGGTTCTGAGATGGGTGATGAAGGTTTACAGTGCATCTCCAGGAGTTTTATTGTAGACTTTGCACAAGCAACATGTTCAATAAACCCCACACGTCAGGAGAGCTGTCGAGACCGTACACATCAAAACCAGTGTCCACAAGACGGGGGACGGATTACAATAGATTAGATAGAAAGATTTGGAGTACAGTAGAACATTTAAAACACCCCTGTTATCATGGCTACACAATAAAGATAAGAAGACAAAAACATGCCAAGAGCACACAGAATTTTCTCAGGGTCAAACAATCTCTCTCTCACACACACACACACACACACACACACACACACACAGAAATAAGGCAATGCTTTAGACACAAGCTCATGTGGACATGAGTCTAAATCTGTAATCATTAAATAAATGAAGAGTGATTTGCCGCCCTGTCTTTCAGAATTTAGGATTATTTTCCCAGTTATTTTTTTACTGAAACGTAATTGTCTGGATTATGTTCCTTAACAACGTTCTTTCTTGTACATTCCTGTACCACACATGTCATCAGGAGGTTGGGTCGATGGTGGGCATTCAAAGTGCGGGACATTGACTTTAGTGACTGAGGTTTGCATCCTTGGTCCCATGTGTGGTTACGTTGTGGCAACAAAAGCACTTTGGTTAAGACTGTGGTTTCAGTTAAATGCTAGTACTTTGTGTCTTGGGCTTCAAGTCACTGCATTCATTTTTCTGTATTACAACATGACCATGATCTTGGTTTTCCACTGAATCAACCAAAAATATGTATACCAATTGACAACAGGGCAAGGTGAAATTCCCACGACTATAGCTTGAAGAGGCTGTAATGGATATTTATATATTAGCAATGTATCAAAATGACAGTGTGACAATGCTGTGAGAATGAAACATGTCTTTCATAGCGATGATCCTACAGAGAATTATCAGCTGCATGTGCAGCTCGCCTCGACTTCACAGCTTTGCAGTGAGTTTCAGCTCATTGTTTATATGCTCGGTTGCAACTTTACTGCTTTGGTTCACTCTCACCATTGTCAATGAATTGTTTTCAGCCACAGCAGGCAGCGGTTTTCAGAGGAAAAACATACTGCGGCATTTAGCTGCTAAAGAGAGGACTGTGATTGAGAGTTGGTGGAGAACAAAACCAGAGCTAAAAGAGATTGAATATTGGACTGGCATTTATCAGATCCACAAACACAACTTAAAATGAATAATTGAATTAACATTGTACCGTTACTGCTGGATGTAAAAACTGTTCGCTACCAAGTTTACCATATCTGATGTTATGCAAGTTATTGCTCAGTTTTCAGCTCTCTCTCTCTGATCACGCTCACCAGGGTGGAACTTTTAAAAATCCAAAGGTAATTTTTTGTTCCCCGTTTTTCAAAGAGTTTCACCATGCTTTCAGTTGGAGGAGCGGCAGCTCTCCATGGGATTTACAAGAGACGGCGACAGGGGGAGCTTAGGTGCTTGTTCAACTGAGACAGCGGGACTTCAAACTGCGCTCCTATTAACCCACCTGTTGAATGTCTGTTGCCTGGTCAATGAAATGGATGAAATGCGGCTCCTCAACATAGGCAAACATGGACTTTTGGAGCTCTGCTGCCCTGTGCTTTACCAAAACCTGGCTTGGTAAGCACATATTACATACTGCACTACATCTGATTCCAACTCATCAAAGCAGACCACGAAACAGAACAACACAGCAAGACGGATTCTACTTCTACATAAACAAAGGTCGTTGTGCAGATATCACCGTTTCAACAAAATCATACAGTCCTCACTTAGAAACTACTTTCATACCCAATAAACAGTTTCATTCACAGTGGGAGTTTGCTTTGTTAATTCTTCTTTCTTTACATCCCATCTCTTCCCACCTGGCTGACAACATAACTAACATGGAGCATAATCGTCCAGAGGCTGTTGGACGTTTGTGGACTTGAGGCCCACCTGTCAGTGGATCCCAAACTTCCTGACATACAGGTGGCAGCAGGCCAGGTTGGGGACAGTCTTATCCAGCACCTGGACAATCAGCAGTGGTACCATTCAGATGTGTGCTTTTCCCTCTGCCCTTTGTTCCCTTCTCTCGCTAGACAAACAAGTGCACCTCAGGAGACTGGGGTGCCATCTATGAAGTGTTTAATGTGAATCTGTGAATCTCCTGAAATTTGGAGACAACACAATAGCCATCAGCCTCATCCAGGACGGTGAGGAGTCTGCATATAGACTGGCAGCTGACAGCTGGCACTTTGCTGTGGTAATAACAATCTGCAGCTGAACACCCTCAAAACTGTGGAGATGACAGTGGACCTCAAGAGGAGCCCCGCCCCCAACACTTGCCCCCATCACCATGCAAAACAGCACTGTGTCTGCTGTAGAAACCTTCAGGTTTCTAAGCTCCACAATCTCAAAGGACTTAAAGTGAGCATCCAATATAGACTCCATCATCAGAAAGCCTCAGCAGACTTCCTGCACCAGCTCTGCAAGTTCTCAACTTATTCTTTCTACATTTCTGACTGGCTTAACAATTCCGCTTTTTTCAAATATTCACATTTTGCTAATTAACATTTTAAGTCACACATTATGTACAAAAACATACAGTAAATCCAGTTAAAACAAATCTAAGGGATTGAAAGGCCTTCCACATGTTTTCTCTCCATTTTGAGATGGATCAGCGTAGCCAGACCCATGGCAGAGCTATGATAAAGTGTTTTATCAAGCAACACTCACACAATGATCCATGATTACTTTTGTTTTCAAGTCAACCTGCCAGAAACAGCAGATTTAGCTAACACGAATTAACTGAATTCAGGTCACCAGAGAGAGAGAGAGAGACACTATTTTATGGAATTTTAGGGGGGAATTTGGGAAGTGCTTCTTCACAGTTCACACTAGAGCGATATCTGATCAAAAACATTTTAATTGCATTTCCCTGTTATTGTCCATTGATTTAATCTATTTATCTATTTGTTTATTTTTATTGCAGTGGCAAAACTTCCCCTGCCCAGGGAAGGATTTGGGTGCATCCCTACGAAAAATGGCTTTACAGTACTTTTTTTTTTTTTCAAATAAATGTATAGGAACAGGACTCAGTCTGGTCTAACTGCAGGCAGATGCCATTAATAAAAAAAAAATCTCATCCATCTGAAATTTCATCTGTATCACAGAGACAGAGATATTTTTGATATTATTTTACAGTATTTCAAAGAATGGCATGGGCTGTCACGCCAGCTTCAAAAGTCAAGGCTGGAAACATTATGATTCCATACACACTTCACCCAGGTAAAGGAACAAACAAGTCCATATAAGCACCTTAGTAATTGGGTAGCATTCAATATCCTGCAGCAGCATGGGGGTACTGTGACAAATACTAATAAGCTTTTGGAGGTGGGAGAAAGACGGAGCCTGTCTGTTTCTAGTTACTAACCTGGCATGTGCTGGCCTCCTGGGAGGCAATATTTGATGAAAACAAACTACTTTGTTTTTTCTTTTTTCTTCTTCATTTTTTTTGAAGAGTGTTTTAAATTCAGGTGTTTTCTATCTCAGACACCCGACTGCATTAAAGGTAAATTGCCAGGATTTTTTGTTGTTGTGTAAAAGACTGTAATAGGCCAGATTTGTGCAAGTGGAAACAGAGTTTCTCATATCACATGTGATACATTGTGCAATTAGTTCAATAAATGTCACCCTGAAAAAATATCTGTGAGCAAACTTGTGATTTCTACAAGTTTGCTGGTTTGGATTTTGTTGGCTTTGCTAGAACTTCCTGATAGCTGAAACCATGAAAGGCATTTTTTTTTTTTTTTTTTGGCTTCTGTGACATTATGGAGCTTCTGTGGCATTAAATGTTGTCTCTTTGCAGATACATTTTAATAATAACAATTTGATTATTAGCAGCAAGAAAACACTGTTGTCTTACTTGAGAGCACAGAGCCAGGGACCCAGAGGGGTTGGGATGATCTAACTGCACTGCTTTTTGTGTGAACAGACTGTTGTAAAAGGAAAAGTTTTATAATATATATATATACATATAAAATCTTAAATTTAAAAGATCAAAACCAACAATGTGTTACTCCAGTTCCAAAGAGGTAAATATGTTGTTTGATTTTTCAGAATGGCCCTGTAATTCCCTAAAACAGCTGGATACTGCTAACAAACTTTACTTAAACAGGAAGAAGAGGTGCATTTGTTAGGGATAATCCTTTAGGAGTGGATTATCCACATTTGGTGCTCTAATGGCTATTTATGGCAGCAGGACAATGTACGTGGTGAGTGATCAATAATTTATACTAATATCTGCCAACACTACATAGTTTAGTGTGCAGTGTGTGTATTTTCAGAACATCTAATATACAGCATTCTAGGCATGTTGTGTCTCCTAGTTTCAAATCTGTGAGGAATGTTTTTCAGGAGAAAACCCGCTAGTGGGACTTCACTCAGTCTCTTCTCTTAAATGTCTTGCCTTGGTAATATTTTTATTGCAAAATCTGTCACAGAACAGAAAAGTCCAGTAAACTGTGTTTCAATTTTGAATCAACTAAAACTTAGATGGCGACCGCCTTGCTTGAATCATTATTGTTTCACTTCATTGTTTCAATATATAATCCACTGAACTGGATCTGCAGACTGACTTTGAAGATGACGGTTGAATCAATATTGGTTCAGTGTCAGTTATGGTTGAAAATCCAACGTTTGTTCAACATCAGTCATGACCAGAAAAGGCAATTTCTGAAGAAATTGTGGTGTGAATGCTTGATGTTGAAAAGCTGATGACAAACTGCACTGCCGGCTGTAAAACTTCAATAATACCAATAATGTGTGAAAGATGTAGGATATTTTAAGGTTTCAGTGAAGTTTTTGGGTTAAGGTATAAATGAGTGGATAATAGTTAAAAAGAGTACGAATAGAGATGGATGAAGAGGTGAAAGCTAAACTGCCATAGCTGTCGTACTGTTGTATGAAGCTGTAGCTGATAGCATCTGAAGAGTTAGAAAAGTGGGAAAATGCTTGATTCGTATGAATGGCACTGAAAAGTTGAATCAATCCCATTATGTCCAATGTCCATGTGGAACATTTTAAGGTTTGATTGGAGTTTATCAGAAATTATGAATGAGTAGATAGACCTGAAAAATGCACGGCAAGTAATTTTAAACACATCTCAGTCAACAGGTACCTTCATGGATTTTTCAAATGATGTAAAAAGATCGAGTAACATCATTGGTATGTCAGCTGACATTCTAAGATTTAGCTTTAATACCAGGGGGAAATGCTAGCATGGTTGTGTGACAACGTGCATGGACTCTAGTTAACTCCCATTTTATTTTGCAATAACTCTCCTTCGCACATCCCCTTACATTTAACTTCCTGCCATTGTTCAGTTTCCCGGCAGTTTTATTATTGCCTATTCTCGATTATCACTCTCCCAGTACTGACAGTCGTAGCTATCCACCACCTGTTTGCCAGGTTGTCTTGCCGGGACAGGTTAAGGTTGTGATGAGGTTAACAGACCGGAGTCTGGTTGTTCTTGTTTGAGATACCTCAGTCATTGTACTTGCTGCTTGCTTCTGTGTGTCTAACTGGTTCCTTTGATTGTGATATCTCAAGCTGTTGGTTTTTGCTTGTGCTAGTTTCTGTCAACGCACATAAAGCAATTAACACAACTAGAAGCACCAGTTGGATATTTTTGATCTTGCTCTGGGCTGTCTTTTTTGTTTGTTTGTTTGTTCTGACAGTAAAATTGAGTCATTAATGAGTCGAGTGTTTTGAACCATTTGACAGAGGGGGTGGAAAACAATTAATCTGTAAGGTAAGTTTTTCATTTTAACTGTATGAGAGTGAGTGGTAGCTTGGTCTAGCATTTGAAGTCATTTTATTTATTTATATTTAGCAAAGAGCTATAATTGAGGTTGAAGAGCTCTGACAGCCTGGTATTAATGCTTAAATATTTGATATTACCAATGTGAAGTGGGAGGGGAAATCTTGTGACAGTGGTGGTTTGGTCGATTTGTTCCAGTCTCTTGTACATAAGCTGTTGATGATATCTAAAGTTTCCCTTAGTGTCTGTAAAGTAGTCTGTAAGTATAATAATATATCATCTACGTAAAACAAAAATAATTTTATGTTCTGAAGTGGCATCCTCAGTTCCTTCAATTTTATTGTTTTGTCAAACTGCTGCTATAAGCAGTCCTTGTCTGGTTTCCAGATGGAGTGTGAAGCTCAGTGACCCCGTGTGTGATTACTGTGGCTTCAGGTGAGGTGTACAGTTTTCCTATCCAGTGGATGAACGACTATCCAAAACCAGACTTGCGTAGGATGCTAAATGGAAAGGTCCAGTTTACTTTGTCAAATGCTTTTTCATCATCTACTGACACAGTTTTGCCATTGTTTTGTTTTTGTTGTGATATATTGATTAAGTTAAAAGCTTACGGGTGTTTTCTGAAGCCTGTCAGAGTGAATTAGCACAGGGGTGACCGTCTCTATTCTGGTCGCTAGTGTTCATTTTAAAATCAGTGTTGATTAGTGCAAGGGTGGGTTGGGTCTTTACTGGGTTTTTACAGAAGCGTCACACATTAGTTGTCATGTGCACAGGTATGGTGGAGGTAGCTTTAAGTTCTGCAGTTAAAACTGTGGTGATAAAATAACCCAGAGGTGTTTCTAGAGTTCAGAAGTTGATCTGGTCCAGGTGATTTGTGATTTGACATTTTATTCAGGGCTTTACTGAGATCTTCACAGCATCTAAAATGTTTACTTGCTCTCTCTGTATTGTTCTGATTGGTTGGGTGTGTGATATGAGGAGTATTAGTTGCTCTAAATGTATTGAAAGCCTTTACTTATATCTCGTGGAATGTGAGTAATAGCCCTGTAGAATTAAGGATGGACAGGATGATTGTTTTCTCTCTGTGTTGTAGTAGATTTCTCCAGGTGCTCCCTTGATTTGTTAGTGTACTCAAAGTTGGATAAGGAACCATGTTTTTTTTTGTGTTTGATAGTTTCTAATTGGGTTTAAAGTTGACTCAGTTCATTCTCTTCACTGGCTCATGAGCTGTTTAATTATTTGTTTTAAGGAATTTTCCAGTTCTTGTCACTGTTGTTTCTTGTGCAATGAACATGATATGATTTGACCTCTCATTACTGCTTTGCCTGCTTCCCACAACTGCGATGGCGAGATTCCCTGAGAATCATTACTCTCCCGGAAGGACGTCCCTCTCTTTTGATCTGTGCATTGAAATCAGGATCTTAAAGCATCTTAAAGGATATTAAAGCACCATCTTGGAGGAGGCCTAGTGTGCTCGGGTGTTTATTGAAGGACATCGGAGAGTATTTGCTGGTCATGATTGAATTAATTGGGCTTTCTAGGATGCGTTGGGTGAGTGAGTTGCTTACTAGAAAAAAGTTTATTCTGGAGGAAGATTAATGGAGGGAGGCAAGTATGAATGTTCTCTCAATGACATAGTTCTCATTCTCCAACTATCGGCACATCGTCAAAAATTGTATTCTTTCAGTGGAGTGCTGGTTTCTTGAGGTACCAGAGGTACTTGAGTGGTCAATTGTGTGGTTGATAGCAGTACTGAAGCCTCCAGCTATTATGATATTTGTTGAGTCATGTAATAGGGAGAAAAAGTCGTGGAAAAAGGATTGTCGGGGTTGTAAACACAGGCGACTATAAATGTATATGCAATAATAAGGATAAACCTTCCGTCTGGATCAGTAATTGATGTGTTGTGGACAAGTGAAGTTTTTCTATTTGTGGATGATGTGGATGAAAATATTATTGTTTAAATTTGAGATTGTTTAAATCTGATTTGTGTTTCTTGTGTGAAACATGTACCAGCCTTTACTTTGATAAGATGACTGATGATTTGAAATCTTGTGGATTGAGTGTGGGTGTACATTCCATGTTACCAAATGGAGCGATTACATGAAGTTTGAGGATATCCTGTTCTGAATGAATATTTTTGGTGAAAGCGCTCAGATTTTGCAGTGATAGGTCAAGGTCCTTTGTCAGATCTTAAAACTGAAAACTCCCCATGCGGCTATGTAAAGCTCAACTGAATTTTCTTACCTCGATCTGCAGCAGGGCCTCCTCTCTTTGGCGAAGCACCTTGACGTCCTCCTCACTGATCTCGGACAGGAAAGCCTGAGCCCCTCCCTCCGAGCCAACTGCTTCTCCAAACAGCGGACCCTCCTCGATCTGTTCAGTGGATGGGGTCTGAGGACTCTGTAGGACACACACACAAGTAATGTCATGTCGAGACCTCATCACCTTAACAAACAGCAGATGCAAGACACGGGTTCATTTCTGGACAAGCAGCGTGAACAAGGAGGAGCTTTGCCCAAAAATAAAGCTGAATTACCGACAGACAGCTGAGCACCAGGGAACTCTGGAGGAATAAATATCTGGAGTAACACCAGATTCTGCTCTGATCCAGAGCCGTTTGCCGGTGGGACAGGAGTTTATTTTTTATACTTTTGGGATTAAAAAGTGGATTTATCTTCAAGTAGAGGGACTGGAGGGAAACAACAGAAAGAGCCAGAGTCTCTGCCGAGTTCAGCCAGAGGCTGAACACAAACGCAGACACACACATGCTCGGTCCCTAGCTTGTGGCTACCGCATTATGGTATTCTGGCTGTTTGTGGTGAATAAACACAAATGATCCCGAGGTCCAACTCGTGCAAGTAGAATGAATGAATACAAATGACCCCGCTGTTAAATTATCACAAGTAACATGAGGTGAAAATTCACTTTGCTTTCCGTGTGAACACACTGAAATGCAGAATTGCAAATGCAAATTTTGCTAACAAATATCCGAAATATTATTTATCGGCCTTGACTGGATAACCAACCTTGAGGCTGATCGTTGTTGCTAACTGATGATAAAGTGTATCAGTGATTTTGGCTTCTGCAGCACGTTCCTGGTTGTGGTTCTGTGGTTGCCATGGTCAGGGCAGGTGGCCAATGACAGTACGCTGCCATGAGAGCTGCAGCCACCCTCTTGCTCCTTGCTGATGTTGTATTGACATTGAAAACCCTGGAGCTGGCAGCAATCGCTCGCTGGCATACAGATCTGTCACCTGCAACAGTAGAACTGGACCATACCCATCGCAGCTGGACTAAATATAAGTCACTGGTTCAGACCGCAAGTACTGCTCTAGTTCTTACACTAGTAGGACTGAATTTGGTTACGATTACAGTTTTACAACATATATTGTATAACATTTATGTAGTAAACATTCTAGCGGCTAAATGGCTGGTGTTTTGCGTTCGGTTCTCATTTTAAAAATAAAATGTGGGTTATCTACAGAAAATACTCAGTATACACATATTCAAATTCAGTCAAAGTGCATGCATGTCACAGAGGTGGAAAGTAACCAACTACATTTACCAACTTCCTGTACTGAAATACAAACCTGAACTATGTATACAACCCTGATCGTTCGGGCATCAATTTCAGAATGTATTTATATGTACAACAAATAGTAAAGCTCATCAGTTTGAACATTAAATGTCTCGTCTTTGGACTGTATTCCGTTGAACAAAAGCCAGCATTGTGATGGTACGGGGGTGTGTCAGTGCCCATGGCATGGGATAGCCTGCACATTTGTGAAGGCACCATTAAGGTACACTCAGGTTTTGGAGCAACAGATGCCGCCATCCCAATCCATATGCATTCCCACAGCATCAAATATCGCCCTGTGGCATCTCATACAGACGCATAAGGTATCCTTCAGCACCTGTGGGAGACACATCGAGCTTTGAACTAACTCCAGTGTAAACCCATCCGCAGCAACATGCCCTTTTCCCATCGATGCACAAAGCTTTCCTGCCAGACAGCCTCTCTAACATGTGCCTAATGCTGTGAAACTTCAATAATTTGTGTCCTCAGCTTACTGAGTGTTGTCAAAAGAAAAAGTGATGCAACACAGTGGTAAACATGACCCTGCCTTAACTTTTTTGGCACATCGTTCAGGCATCAATTTCAGAATGTATTTATATGTACAACAAATAGTAAAGCTCATCAGTTTGAACATTAAATGTCTCGTCTTTGGACTGTATTCCGTTGAACAAAGAGGGTTTTTTTTCAACTTCGGCGTCAATCCCTTTAGAGTTCAAGGGATATATTGTTCTTTTTCCCTCACTACATTTATTTAACAGTTGTAGTTACTTGGTATTTGGTTGTTTCGCATTTTACACACGAAGCATTATTGATGCACTCTTATAGATTAAACTACTCAGCGGTGTATAGAGTATTTAGCTTTATGATGACAAGCTACATCATTAAAGTGGTGGCCGTACTTGTGAAGGATGCATGCATGTGAGAGCCCTCCAGGATGCATAAATTCATCTGCAGTTTGCATTCAACTAATATTTGTGAAACATCAGCTGCCACCATTTGCGACCTACATGTGCATGTGTCAGACAAGCCACTGAATACTTCCACCACCTCCAGGTCCTCAGAGAACACGACGGCCATTCCTCAACCGAGACCATCAACGTTCTTCTGCATCTTCCTTTTCTGTTCTATTTCTCGTCAAAGACAAACATAGCTGCAGCCACCACAGCAATGACAGAAATTTCAATGCTAAGCTTGTGTTTAAAACAATGGAAAGTTCAAATCAAACCCCTGTTTTTTTTTTTTTGTTTTTTTTTTCTTTTTTAATTAAAGAACAGGCATTTCAACGAAGCTGAGTGTCCATTTTGGTCTAGCCAGTTACTGATATTTGAACAGTGCATGTTAGTCTAGAGCAGAGAAATGTAGGAGTTGGCTGAGACTGAGGCAGTTAATCTATGAAAATCTGTACACTCTGAACATCCAACACACTTTGTTATATGTGCAAAGAGAAGCAGAGGAAAGGGGAGCAACATATAGTCAGAGAAAGGCCTGCTTGACTTTTTTTTGCATTGCTAATGCACTCCACCTTTGTGTGGCTGACTGCACAGCTAAATCATGATAGAGGGGCCAGTGTGGGTCAGAGCACAAGGACCAACCCAGGCTGAGTCACAGCGCTCTATCTACTGGCCACAATCTGACTCACCGCTCCTCAACAAACTCTGCAACATCGCGCTCACTCCTCCACATTCATGCACTCTGGAATATATTAGTACATCACACAGATGGGAAAGAGGCTGAAGACAATCATTCTGACACCTTTTTGTAGAAGTTCACATGCTGCTAAAAACTTCACACAGTTTTTCGAGTTTCCTGTTGTCAATTACAGATGACTCTGATGATGTGAATTTCGAGATGTGGGTGGAAAGCAGTCAATAGCATCGGCAGCGATCTGCAAAATGTTTGTCTAAATGCATATGTATGGCATCCCGAACGTCAGGCCGCCTCTCATCATTTGCTGTCCACAGACTGAAAAAGCCTTCCACTTCATCTCCAGCAGAAAATACACTCGTTCCTACTGCCACTGCTCACACGCGGTGCTGCAGTCGTTTCACCAATTTGTTCTTCCTCAGTGTACTCACTGATTAGTGAACTTGCTGCTATGCATTAAGGGCGGTTAGAGTTATATAATGTACCATCCAGCTTGACGCCTCCAAAGCCATTTACCTCTAACGCTAGCATTATAAAAGCTCGACAATATGCCTTCAGAGGGACATAAAACCATAATACATAGGATTCTCCGTTCCGTAAAAAAGATAGATTTTAGAGTGTTTGTGTGAGTAAAATGGTTCTTCACTCTCGCTGCTCTCTCATCCACACAGATCACACAGCGGCCAATTGGTCAAGGGTCGGATAAATGTTAAACCAAAACTTTGAATTCTGCCTTTTGTTTCTGAAGGCCATTATTACAGTGGCCAAGAGCGCTCAGAGTAGCCTCTTATAACTTCTTCATTCTCTCAATAAATGTTGAGCTTTTGCACTGACCAATACTATTACCCCTACAGATACTTAACATGGTCAGTTTGTGTTGCAAAACTGAAAGATATTTAGTTATTTTATGTTAACAGTTGGACATTACTGTAGTTGATATTGGCCTCCTTCAGTTTCCATTTGCTATCACATAACATAAGACTGTGTTGATGTTGTTTGCCATTAATCTGTTGTTTTTTCTTGTCCTTTATGCCAACATACACTCATATCCTTACATTTTGTGCAATATTACATATTTATTTTACATTTTGTGCTCTATTACATTTGTTTTCGACTGTTTTGTATATTTTATTCTACTGTGCAGAATGAACACTATTTGTCATTATTAATCTGAAGGAGCATACTTTTTTCTCCACAGTTATTGCGGCAATGCCATTATGTGTACATATATATAGTCAACTTTTTTATTATGCTATTTTTTATTATTTATTTTTTTTGAATTGCTTTTTTTTTTTTTTGCTGCTATCAGCGCTGCTGTAATACCCTGGCTAAAATTTCCCTGGCTGGGGATAAATAAAGTTTTATTTTATCTTATCTTATCACTGTCTGACTGCTAACATTTCTAATCCATATCAATATTAATATCAACATTAAGATTTCGAATAATGTGAATATACAGTCCAGTCCTATTGCAAAGCATATTTCAGATATGGTAATCGTGGACCTATACAGCAGGTGAGAAGAGAGCTTCTTCCACATTTATTAGTTCTGCTGCTGCAATCACCCCATATACAAACAGAGATCAATAAGTTTTATTTTATATTATCTTGTTTTAGTAATCAAAAATGAGGACTGACTCACATGAATTGACTTTCATTTGCAAAACACAATTACAGATTATCAGCCTCTCTTTTAGCTTTCACGGGGCTTCACGGTGAAAATCAACTCTTGCAGGTAACCAATTTCGATTCAGATAAAAAAAAAGGCATTTCAGCAGTGCGTAAGAGTTGGATGTGATGAATGGAGTCTACTGTAATATAACAGAGTGCTGGAGACTAGACAGAGCTTCAAAGGAGCCCTTGTGAGGATGCAATCGAGCAGAGAAATGCCATCTCATCATCCTGCTCTTTTATGAATGACAGTGAAACAAAGGGCGGATTTTCACCCTCCATATCAGCTCACCTTCCTCTTGTCTTTCTGTGCTGGAGGGAGCAAGGCCCTTGAGCGCTCTGCGATTTTCTGAAAGAGAGCGAATGAAGAGGCAAAGTCAAGAAGTCTTTTTATTCCTATAATAAAATAAGTCACACATTTTTTATTTTGCCCGTATGTACAAAGTAGCACTTCAGTTCATATGAACAACTGTCTGCCAAAGGAGCAGCTCCATCCATTTATCAGTAATTAAGAATTCATTGACCATACCAATGAAATCATAAAAGCAAACAGAGATATTCTACATGTGCATACCTTCTGCAGATCCCCATAGCGCTGCACAGACTCTGACAGTTCAGTCTTTAGTCTGGTCAGGCGCAGACGGTCTTGCTGTGCAACAAAACAAGATTAGCTTTAATTAGCTCAAATGTTGTTTAATCAACCGTTTATTCTTCAAAATGACAGTGAATGAGGGAGGAAGGGGAGCATAAAATACCCGTGAAGAGCCGCTGATTATATCAGAGAGCTGTTTGATGAGTTGGCTTGTGCTGGTGATGACTTTGTTGGTTTGCTGCTGCATGGAGTGTCTGGGAAAAAAGATTGGAAGAAAGACACACAGAGAGAGAGTATTTACTGAATTATGACAAGACTGGAAATTAAATAGAACTAGCCAGCATGCCAGTATTTTTATACAACAGTCGAGCTGATATTTTGAAGAAACACTTTAATAATATTTAATGCATTTTATGTGAAAGTAACCATTTTCTAGTCAAGAATGACAAACTGTCAGTGCTGGAGGACGACTGAAACACACCTGAAGATGAACAAAACAATTACGGACAGTAAAGTTTGGAAGAACCAGTCCAATTAAGGCTAAAATGCACTGTAAAAAGTCTTTTACACTCATATTAAACCTTCAAAACTTATAACATAAGTAACCTGCCAGCGGATGGGATAGTTTTGAGTGTTACCACTGCATGATCATCTGGGAGTTTCGAGTGATGAATGTCAGCCTTTGAAAAGTTCTTCAATGACCCTAAGTGTAGAATTTTAAAATATATGAAATTATTGGCACCCCTCACTACTAATACTAAAAAAGACACTGTGGCAGAAAGAAATACACATTGCTAACCCCCATCGTCCTCTCCACACACAGTGGCCAACAGAGGGTCCTGTGGACACAGGAGAAGATACTGATGTAACAGCCACCACACCAACAGCGGTTTGAAATGTAATTACATTTATATATCTGTGAATTGGAACAGCAAATGCATTTTAAAGTAACTATAATGCTGCACATTTGGGCAAAAGGTTTTGTGAAAATGTATTTTCAAAGTAAGCATGAATAGTATTTGTATGATTATATTTACAGCACTTGGTTAGAGTTTGGGAAAATTGATGGTTAGTGTTGGTTTAATTTATAAAAAATCAACAGGGAGTGTTTACTTTTACAATATCTAACCAAAACCATCTTTTACTCACCTTAACCATTTGAGTAGACTAAACACATGTGACAAAGTCGAAGTGCTGCAAACACTTGTTGAAAGAAAGGATCCAGTCTAAAAAGTGTCTTTCAAAAGTCTGGTGCTTTGTCAGTGTTGCCAGATTGGGTAGTTTTCTGCCCAGGTGGGATGTTCCTATTTGATTGGACAGGTAAAAATTGTTTTGTTTCCCTTTTTGTATATGTGGCAAAGCTGTTTGCATGCTGTCTTAAGAATCATCACACACACCCCTATATATACCCCTAAAGACTTTACAAAACAAGCATCCATTAATGTGAATAAGTAAATCTCTCAAATGGAATTCATAGAGATGGGCTTCATTCATTAGAATTGGGCAGGTTTGAAGATCTGATTGGGCGACTCAGCGTCAGTTAAATATAGCCACACATCACTTTGTATGGCTATAATCCATCCATACTGAGAAATCACGCTCCCTAAACTGCAGGCAAAACCATTTAGCTGTATATAAATAGGACTTTTAGTGGACAGGGTTGCTTAACAGTATGCAGTCTAGTTGCAGCAACATTATATTGTGAGAAAGCCCAAACATTTAAAGACCAGTACAGTCAGAACCTCACCACTAACTGTTAGTTAGGATTTGACACTGGGTATATGCAACATGTTGGTGTGGAGGTTTACAGTTGTTCAACCACACCTTTCCATAAAAAGTGTAAGGGAGGTGGGATATAAGGGGAATCTATGGAGGCTATGGGTAGAACCCAGACGCAGACACAAGGACGTAGATATAATTTGACGAATTTATTAAACACAAGGAACACCAAGGAAAACCAAAACCCAGGAAACTATGAATAAAGACACTAGGGTAACGGGGTTCACACAAAGAACCAAGACAACATAGACTATCACAAACACGCAACACAACAGAGCTAGAGACAAGACTAAGACAACATAAGAAACTCACTAACACAAAACGTGGCGGAACTATGACAAGACACGACTAGGAACAAACTATCAGGGAATAAAATAAAGAACAGAAAACGCTCCCGAAGGAGGAGAACACAAAAGCTATGAAAACGGTACTGAACAACTGAAAGAACTAGATAAGAAAAACTAACTCAAAATACACTCCTAAAAACGGAAAAAAACAAGAACAACAAAAGTAATCAAACAGAAAATCACTCTTTATCGAGGAAAACAAATCGGCAAGCTACAAAACTATGAAAAGAAAACAGAAACTAAGTTATTAACGTACAAACAAATAACACACATGACAGAACTATGGCATGGGAAACTCAAAAACAGCAAGGGAATAGCAGACAACACTAAGGACGGGGAACACTACATAAAACAAGACATGAACATGAACAAAGACAAGAACAAGACGATAAATTAACGAGAACCATGGCAAATAAAAGACAAAGACGAACCAAGGATACCATCACTTAAATCACGGCTGGACATGAACAAAGAAAACACACTTACATAGACTGTTAGAATGACAAGATACAATGACATGAAGCAAACTTACATGGAACGCGACACGGACATGACAAAGAAATCACACGACAAACACTCACTATGGGCGCTATGACTGTGGCTGTGGTCGACGGCAAGGGGACAAGACAAGGTAACGCAGACAATGACCCAACAAGGACAGGGGGGAAGACACGGACTTAAATACACAAGGAGGAAACACTAATGACACACAGGTAGAAACAATCAGACAATCACACGGGAGGGAAAACACAGGAAGTAAAGCAACACAAAGACACATAACGTGAACCTTCAAAATAAAACAGGAAGTAACCAAAACCAGGCAAAGACAAGACACAATGGGAAAAACAAAAAACCGACGTGCAGAGCACGGGTCATGACAAAAAGTGGATTTATATAGCTCTTTTTTTACTTAAATCAAAAAAAAAGAAGAAAAGCAACCCCTTTAACCAACCCCTGCAGGACTCTGGGCCTGCTCTCAGGTTTATATGGCCGAGATTTCATCTGACCAGCAGAGTGACTGAGTATTAACAGCTGTGTGATAGAGGTGAACAGTGCAACGCAGCTAAATCCTCTGTTTCTTCATGTTTTTACTGAGAAGCTTCACCGGGGGGAAAGGTTGAAGGTGCAGCCATATTCATACTCTCCAACACGTCCGCTGGAAGACTGGGTTAAGACAGACCCGCACACGCAAGGCAGCAGCCTCGCTTCCCCTATAGGCTAACCTCCAACTTGCCACGATACCGGGCTGCCCCACAGAGATAGGCAGCTGCTGCACAAACACACCCCTGCTGCTTCATATCCTACTCAAATATTGATCTACATGTAGCTGATGGCAGGAGAAGCAGACAGGCCATAGTGCACTGCAGCCAGAAGGAGGATGTCACTACAATTCTGTATCTGTTTTGAAAAAAGTCAAAGTGTCACAGTGGAAAAATACCTGAAAAACATCAGCCATCACATCTGTGCAGAGCAGGGTTAAAGAGAGTTGAAGAGCCAGGGAAGTAGACAGGGTAGAAGCTAATTTTGCTGCTAGAAATAAAAGTTTTATTGTAAGGAAATAATTAAATTGGATTGCAGCCAGTGTGTCTCCCTGGCCAAAGTCATGACAGACAGAAATAGTGTCTTCTATGTGAAGAACTTTTACACTGATAATCTAATCAGGATTTAAGTCTTTAAATAGCCAGAATGCTGTCTTATATTGCTTCTGTGAGGTGATTGTAAATCTGTATATGCTTGAGATCAGTTATTATGATAATATAAATTGAATAACTCAAAGAATGGAGTACTGTCTAGCATTATAGTGTATAATCAATAAAAGGAAAAAAAAAACTTTCACTTTACTTTGCTAAAATGTCTTGGGGTAAGCACTGTACATGCTGTACTATTGATCAGCCGTGGCAGTACATATGCTTTATGATTAGGAATGCATTCTGCTCACAGACACACCATTCTCATCCAGAATGTGGATGCGCACAGACACACAAAAAAAAAAACACCCACAACAGAAAGATTAACAAGTCCTAAACCTCAGCCTGATGCGTCATCGTTTAGCCGCATCACATGTCCTCGCAACAGACGTGAGGGATTATTCTGAAATCACGGCCAGCTAATGCTCCATCATGTTACCCACCAAAATTACAGACTGCAAGGCTGGCACTCTGCATTAGGGATCTGTTGGAATGGCGAATAACACTCAGCGTGAATGTGCAGCTGTGATTTACAACGTGAAGCATATGGACAGTTTCATTTTAGGAACACCTTTAATGCATCAAACAATCAACAACGTGACATTCAAATAGCTGCACTCACTAATAACAGAATCCCACTAACCAGTCAATCACCAATCAGTCATGACTATGTGAGCGTCTTTTGATTGTTATAAACCGCTCACAGAGGCACACAGACACACACACACACACACAGTGTCCAGCAGAACTTGCACGACCAAGCCCCAAAACTCTGGATCCATTTCCAATGATGCAACTCAGTAGCATTTTTCATTATCGCCCCCCTGCCTTGGTAAAGGCCATGTCTTTCCACTGCTGGTGTTTTCTAATTGGTAACACAGGTTTTCTGTTGGACATTTGTAGTCTCAAGCCCAAGCTGAGCTAACCTCCACAGCCACCGAAGGCATTATACAACAGTGTCCACAAGCTACAGAACATGACTACGGTTTGGATTTTTGATGCTTAGAATCCATGGAGTGCCACTTTAAGCCACGGTTTATTTTCTTTCTTTTTTTACATATCGTGATGAATGAGCATGGACTATTATCTCACATTAACAACATTGTGCTGTTGAGTTCTTGTGAACACAGTTCTGTTCATATTCACTGTTTCTCACCTGTATCACCTGTTTTGTCCTGTTTTAGCTTCCTGTCTTGTTCTTCCTTGCCATTATTGGGGTATTTGTATGACCGGTCTTGTTTTACCACCAGTGTTGACGACAAGGATGGGCCATGGCCACCGTGATACAATGACTGACACCCACTTTACTGTACGGTACAACATGTAGTTTTCTAGATGCCTTGTTATAAACCAAAGTGTCTGCGTATAGTTAAATGTGTGGTAGTCTGGCCCCTCTTTGAGATATCATGCACATAAGTACGACAGGCTGACCAGTGGACCAACCATCACTGCTTGTCCTCTAAGTTGGAAAATTGAGTGAAAAAGAAGCAGTTGTTAAATGAAGATGAGGTCAAATTCTGCTCACCGTCCAGACCGGAAGGATTTTAGCAAGTGGCTCAATCGACAGCAGCTTTGTACAAACAGATGGAAAAGTGTATTCATTTGACAGGTAGAAGTGGCAGCAAGCAAAGGGAATCCTTTAAAAGGGAGTCTAAAAATAAAATCTGAGCTATACCTCGGTGCTGATGAGCTCCGATGGATCATCCATGAGTCAGTGGAAGCCCCGCCCACCCCTGACACGTTGTTACCAAACAATCAGAGCTCGCCCACTATCGAGGACCCCTGAGAGGACCTCTGCTGTATCGCTGCACAGTGATACATCTGCTAGTCACACTCTTCCCCCACAACAAGCTCGAGAGCCAGACGGCCAGAAACAACATGCAAAAGATTGGAATTGCTCACACTGTGAATTTCAATCAGTCACCTCCGCTGTGCGATTCTCCTGCCTGCTTGGCGCTTGGTATTCCTTTGAGGCCTGGCTGGCCCTGGTGAAGGAGAACTGAGGAGTCTGGGAGCAGCTGACTGCAGGGGAGGTGTGAAGGATGGAGGAGGTAGAGTGTGGGGGAGACAGGGTGGTGGTGGTCATAGTTTCAGGGCTTCACAGGATAGAGCGGTGCTTATACTGGGCTCTGATAAGATTTAAACCCCTCAACTGGAGTTGCTTCCTACACACTGCTGACTTCTCAGTAGCTCAGATGACAATGCAGAACATTTGTAAAGCTCAGCACTGACTAAAGTCCACCGGTGCTGTATGGTGACACCTTGTCACACTGGCCACATAGTGAAGGCAGCGCATCAGCTGCTCCATCAGTGTCTACACATTATGTGTTAAACCACAGTACAGCGGTGGCATCAGGTGCGCTTTGGCAGAACTCACAGCCCGATCCACAATCACTGTAATGTGTTCAGTGCACAGACTGGTCTGGAGGTGTAAGGAGGAGGCTAGGACTGGGTTATGCCAGAAAAAAAAAAAAAAAAATTAGGACGTGTAGTCCGACTTTGTCAGAACGAAAAATGTGCTAAAAGCTATTCTGAGGGGTCAAACAGGAAAGCACAGTAAAAAGCCTGATGTCATATATCGAGGGGGGTTATCTGGGGACAACAGCACACATTTTTAGACCGTCTCCTCTGGAAGACATTCATAGCGAGTCCACAGTCATCATTTTGATGCTGTTCTTCCATCCTTGTTAGCTGCCACGAAGTTGCTGGAATATACAACATGTAGGCGTGGAGGTTTCGAGCTGCTGAAGGGCACCTTTATATAATAAGGTTTTTTAATATAAAACTTTTCTGTGATTAACAAGCACTTCAGATGAAAATGAGATTTATTAATTACTGAGCAATAGATACAGACTAGTATTTTAAAATAAAATAAAAGGACCAACAGTGGAGAAAAGCTCTTTTGAAAACTTATGGAATAACCTTTAAAACACAGGTGGAGGATTTCATCTGAGAAATGAATTTACCTAAAGCTCAGACATCAAAGATGTGTGTACAGGTGTTCAAAGAAGTGGTTGAGTGAATCGAATTGATATAATTTAGTGAAAAATATGTAATGAGTAACTGATTACACTTGGCCACCAGTGGTATATGCATGCATGAGCACAGCCAAAAAATGTTCAATGGGTTGTGGTTGCACATTTGACATGCCAGTCATGATGAAGCCTCTGTGGGCAGCTAGAATGAGTCAAATTCAGGCATATCTGTTCCATCAGACAACTGTTTATGTCAAAATCAGACGACGTGATATCAGCTCAATAATACTCCAATCAACACGGCATCGGGGACACCCCCTTGCAGTCCCATCAAAAAGACTAGCCAGCCTTTCCTTGCCTTCTCGTATCTACTTTGACAACTTCTACACAGTGTAGAGTGAAGCTGATCCACAGGAGCGCAGAGCATTCTCACTGAACAACTGTAAACATGGCAAAGCAAGACAAGAATAATGTTTTCTTTCATTTCAGTGAACTTGTGAGGAGCATTATATACATCAATCACATGTTTTGGTGTGATATCACCATGCTCGGTCATATGTATGATGCTCACATTCTCTCTACCCTGTAGGAAGGGTTAGGGTTAGGGTCACCGCCCAGTGACCATGAATGGCTCCGGCTTCGCATATGGACACATTCATTGTTGGTGCTGTTCGTTAAGTCTGTCTGTGGCGCCTCTTTCCCAGTCACCTACGCAAGCGAGTTGTGAAAGATAGCAAGGCATAATTGGCTCTAGACCAAGTCACGGAAGGAATTTGTTACCATAGAATCCCCTAATCTGACACAGTGATCGTCTAAAAGGACAAAACATTGTCTTAACATGCTTCCTGTGTACGCAGAAATAGTTTCAAGGCATGTGACAGTGTATAGGAAGTGGATGGTGCACACAGCAACTTCACGTCCTGTCTTTCTGTGGTCTTGACACTGTGTCAGTGGATGAGGAGAGTTAATATTATGGTTGGAAAATACCCCCAATCGAGCATAATTAAGATATATTAAAAATGACAGTGACTGGTGAACAATAGATGGGGAGATTGGCTCTTCGTATGAGGAGTCACGTAAAATAAGTCAGAGAAGACTATTGATTTCAAGGCAGCAGTCCACTTTATATTCTCAATACAGTACTGTGTGCACTGTGAGGCCTGTGTGCTGTGTGGAGCCATCGATGCGCTGTGTGGCAACACTTAAAGGATAACTTTCGTTTTTTACAACCTGGACCTTATTTCTAGCATTTTAAATACGACCGTTTACTCACCCAGACAACTTTGGTGGCATTTGGAGTCGTTTTGAAGAAATTAGCCCCAGAGGAGCGGCGCGTATATCTGCATAATGCGAGTACTCGGGGCATCCATGCGCAGCCTCTATATAACACATAATCTGCGGTGAAACCCGTTAATATTCCAATATTTTGTTGTGATATGCTGGTGCTATTCCCCTCTGTGCCTGTGGTGGCATGTTATCAATATCCGGCTTCTCTAGGCAACTACCTCTGACGTGGATGATGTCATTACTGAACGCCGGGCGCTGCGAGCGAAACATAGCTGTGCCAAACTACAGCTAAACTAGCCGACCGCCGGCTCAGAGGGGAATAGCACCAGCATATCAGAACAAAATATTGGAATATGAGTTTCGTTGCAGATTATGCGTTATATAGAGGCTGCGCATGGATGCCCCGAGTACTTGGGGGCTAATTTCTTCAAAACAACTCCAAATGCTACCAAAGTTGTCTGGGTGAGTAAATGGTCGTATTTAATGCTAGAAAAGGGGTCCAGGTTGTAAAAAACGAAAGTTATCCTTTAAGGCTGGAGCAATGCACGGCGTGCCACTGCATTTGTACCAGTGGTGTGTTTTCAGTGTGGGGAGCATCAACATGCTATTACATTGATATAAATCACGTGGACAAAATATTAGAATCATCTTTCAGTAAAACATAATACTGTTCAGATTCCTAAATGCAGACCGATGTCTTATTATGAAGTGAGAAACTCACCACCCTTCACTAATGACTTATGTACTTAATCAGTCACTTTCTAATAAGCCTGAGTCTGTAGTTATAAAGAAATGTCAGGAAGTCATTAAAAATCTTTCATTCTTAATGAATAAATATACAGACTATATTTGAGTATTTAATGATTGCACTGTTCAGAAATTGGTTGTTTTCAGCAACAATACAAATGTGTACTTTGAAACGGGTCATTTTTAACCTTGTAAACACTAATTTGACAAAATACATCTCAAGCAATCTACAATCTATATTTACTTTTACTCTTTTTGAATGCCTAAACTCTTTATATTCTGTCCACTACATTTTGCTAAAAGCCTACATCAAAATTCAGAAGTGTCTCATTTTAGTCTCATTTAAAGTGAAGGGAATAATACATAAACAAATGAAGGACTCACGTCTTATCAGTTGCTCACTGGGTCTCTACATCAAGTCATCCAGTGTGACGATAACTGAAAATGTCATCCAGTGTGACGATAACTGAAAATGGCATTTGCCTCAGTGACTGGCCAAATGAAAGGAAGTAAAGCTTTAATCATATAGCATTACTTAAAAAAAAGACAGTTACAAAGTGCTTCACACACACACAACAAATGAGGTAAACACATTACAATATAAAACACAGTACAACCGAAGACAGACTGGACAAAAAAACAAACCAAAACACAGCCGGGAGGGAGCTCTATAAGAAGGCCTGTCTATAAAGATGGGTTATAAGAAGCTGTTTGAAACAGATTCAGCAAGTCTGATCGAGGGTTGGGCTAAAACAGCAAAGACGCCGTCACCTTTGGTTTTGCAGTTGGAGCAGGGGATGGATAAAAAGCAGAGATTAGAGGATCAGAGTGGTCGAGAAGTGGAATACAGAACGTGGACATCAGAAATGCAAGTGAGGGCGAGGTCACAGATCAACAGGATCTTATAGTTTATTCTGAATTTACAGGAAGTCAGTGGAGGGAAGCAGAGATCAGGGTTAGTGTGGGACTGTTGGCTCGTGCTAGCTAATAGCCTGACAGCTGCATTCTGAACCAGCTGTAAATGCAGCTTGACTGAGACACGTGCAGAGGGAATTACAACAATCAAGGTGCAGAAAATGAAAGTTTGAATTAATTATTTGAGATCTGTGAAAGTGACATTTCTTAGCTGAAGAAAACAGCACTGAACAAGCTTAGAAACATGTTGGTCAAAAGTCACATACAGATCAAAGATGACTGTTGATACAGGCATTAAAATATCTCTTCATCAAATAGGAAGCTGTATCAGAAATGCCACCACAGTTATGCAACCTGTGAAGTAAGATGGCATGATCAATGGTGTCAAAGGCAGCAGTCAGATCTAGTAGGATGACAATGGAGCATTCACCTTTGACTGCATGCATAATAATATAATCGGCTCTTCTCAGTAAAGCAGTCTCAGGATGACAAAGTTCAATCCGGGTTTTGTCACAAGACTTCATGACCCTAAACCAACTTCAGGAGTTATTTAGTGAGAATTTTTTCAAGGAGACTGATCCATAATGCTCTAACTGGACTGCATCTAGAGAGGGTTTTTTTTAACAAGCGGCAAAGCGGCTGGGCCTGAGACAGGAAAGATGGATTTTAAAGAATTTTGTAGGAGTTCTCTCACATGGACCAGAGGAGGGACGCATATGAGCTACAGCATTTACGAGGGTCTGCAGGGAGATCCTGAGATACAAATTCAGAATTCAGACTGGAGGATGGCTGAATGGTGTGGATGCTAAAACAGACAGTGGAAAATAGGACATCAAACCATCGATCTTGACTACAACAGTAGATAAAAAAAATCCACAGCCAATCGAGGATTAGGTGGGAATGACAGGAGGAGGGAGGTGTACAGGCTGGCTAATAGTGTTGGGTTGTGTCACTATTAATAAGTCAGAAAAGTAGGCAGCTCGGGCCTCTTAATAGCCTGCTTCTATTTTAACAACAGCTCCTCGTTATGAGGTGATGAACTTCAAGTTTAGATTTTTTTCCATTAATTCAGAACTGACAAAAGAACCAAAACCAAAAAGGAACAGAAGAGAGAAGATTGTTTATACTCTACCTGGCAGGGCAGAGCTCCGCTAGAGGGGACTACTCCCCAGGTTTAACACAGGTCTCAGTAAGGAAGAGGAGGTCTAGGTTATAAAATGTGATTAGAACATTGAGAATGAAAGATTTCATTAGACACAGACTAAAAGTTTAAAAGAGCAAAGATAACTGGAATAAGGCTCTTATCTAAACTGGAATTACTACAGCAGACTGTAATCAGATTATCTGACCTCGCAGTTGAAAACACAGAATGTATAGGGTAGTGTGCATCTAGGCTTAATCCAAACAGGAATACTGGATGAGGCCAGGGAGATACAGCCAGGTGGACTCACTGCAGGCCAGGAGGACTATATAATGAAAGAGGAGTATATGAAAGGCAGGTGATGAAAAGCTGGCCACAAATTCCCAAAGGTCAAGAATCACATCCATTAACACATTCAAAGAATCAGCTGCGGAAGAACATTCGCTCACCCTCACTGTTAGGCTTCAAGGATCCACACAGAACATTCAGGTGAGAAAAACTGTGAACATAGCTGTGCTTGATGACAAGAAAACTCCACAGGATACCTTTTAGAGCACTTCTTCTTTCAGAATAAGTTCCAACGTGCCTGACATGATGGCTACACATACATGTGGCACCTGATCCACAGCAGACTTGATATTATATATTTGTATTTGCAGGGATGTGTTTTGGGTGCTTATCTAAAGAGAACTCCATTTCCTATTATTACCCATATGAACACACACACACACACACTCACACACACTGATGCTGCTGCTTGGAAATCCATCTGACATTTGCATGTGCATCTCCACCACCCACTGTTGGTTCACACACACGGCCGTATGAGAGCGGTGCATTATGTGGGCTTGAGAGGCATAATGATGCCTGCTTGTTGTGTAAGAGTGGAGGAGGACGAGGTGGAGAGGTGCATCCACACAGTCATGATCTGAGTGTGACATTCTACCTGTTTCCTGCACGTGCCCAGCCAAGTCTGTGACGAGCGTTGATTCCTCTGCTCTCCAGGAATTGCTCATACAGTCGTGATGTGATTACACCGTACAGTAACTACCAGTTGTATGACTCTGAGGCCTGTGAAATGTCTGGAAATGGCCAATTAGGTCGCTGCAGCTGCGTGTGTTCACTGTACTTCTCGTTACCGTTGAGTAGCCACAACAAAATGTATGCTATTTACATGACAGTGGTTCCATTAAGGTTTCTGAACTTCTTCATAAACATTTTTATGTGTATCAGAAAGCATGTTGCGTTACTGGGACAACCAGCGTCCATAACTGTCACGTGTCTTAATTATGACATAACAGTATATTTAACATGGCTTTTAATACAATACAGGTTTCATTGCTAAATTCTTCCATTTTGGTCGTTTGAAAACATAATTATAATAGCATTGTGGAATTCTATTTCATGTAAACGCTTCATCCTTTTAATGGTAAAACATTATTAAAAACACCCCTTTAAAGAGCCAGGCTAGCTGCTGACCCCCTCTTCAACGCTTTATGCTACGCTAGGCTAACCACATCCATACATGAGATTGATATTGTTCTTTTTGTGTCATTCTTGGAAATGAAGTGAAGAACACAGCTAATTATTTTCAATAAGTTTGTTTTAATGAGTTTAATTAATTAATTTGTTTTTAATTAAGGAGTAGGTACTACCATACCTGCTGTACTGCCACCAAGTCATTTATTCATTTAGGTCTAATTAGGCTATAGGAAAATGACTTGTTTACCTTAATTAATGAGTGTAAAACTACAGAAAACACACGAAAAGTGACAGGACAGAAAGAAATAGACAGGAAAATTACAACAGTAGAGAGAGAAAGTCGACAGAATAGAGAAATATTCTGTCGGCTTTCTCTCTTGTCCAAAATAAAGCCTAGCGTCATTAGCATTTTGGCTTTATGAAAGATAAACTTCACACTTCATCAAATTTGTGTTTTCTTTTTTTTAATAGGGATGTGAAATTAGCTGATATTTCTGGCAGCACAGAAAGCAAAGTGATCAGATTCTGAGTTTGTTTACTCACAATTTCATCAGTATGGTGACACAACATTTTGTCCCTCATCAGCGAAATACACAGGGAAATACAGTAGTAGTTCATGGGCTACTCCCTGGAACTGGCTGGCTACAGCATCAGTGCCCAGGCATCTTGGTCATATGCAGAGGATCAATACAGTACAGTCCAGGCTAAGTATTACTAAGCCATGTCCTGCGTGGTGCAAGATTACTAACAGTGCCTTAGAGCACGAGTACCGTACAGTGAGCAAGCTTACTACATTTTTTCAAATACTTCAATGAGTTTTTACTGTTTTAACAGTTTTGCACAGTAGAGTATGGAATTACCATGCAAAGTGGAAACCATGTATCAGTCATGTAACATGCAGAAATGCCACTGCCTTCTCTGGGCCATCTGCAACGGACTCATGTAAAGTGAAGGCGTGTCCTGTGGACGTCAAATCATGGACGTCGTATCCACTGGGCTAAAGAAGAAAAGGGCCATCAAGAATGTTACCAGCACAAAGTTCAAAATCCATCATCTGTGATGGTATGGCAGTGTGTCAGTGCCCATGGCATGGGCAGCCTGCACATCTGTGAAGGCACCATTAATACTGAAAATATTAAAGCTGCCATCCAGTCGACGACCTTTTCCGCGCTTAGTGCACAAAGAGAATGCCAAATCACATTGTGCCTGTTTTACAACAGCATGACTTCATAGTAGAGTGTGGGTACTGTCCCGTCCCCCAAAATCTGCGGCACATTATGAAGGGCAAAAGACGACAATGGAGACCCTGGACTGCTGAGCAGCTGAAGTCGGATATAGAGCAAGAATGAGAAAGAAATTTGCTTTCCAAACTTCAATAGATGGTGAAAGAAAAGGTGATGCAGCACAGTGGCAGACATGCCCCTGCTCCATCCTATCTGGAATGTGTTGCAGGCATCAAATTCAAATTCATCAAAGTGTATGTTTACAAAGAACTACAAAGTTGATCAGTTTGGACATTAAATATCTCATCTTTGGACCGCACTCAGTTGAATATAGGTCAAAGAGAAGTCTTTTTTGAATTCAGGGTTGCATATGATATTATCTAGATCACAGCAATTTGTTTTCCAATATAATTCATTCTGTTCAAGAACTTCAAAAACTCAGATAAGTGTAAAAATCTTGAAAGAAGAAAAAACAAGTGTCTGCTACTTTTGATCAATCAAGAAAAGTGTCGTCTTATTTGATAAAATTCACTTGACCTCTTTTAAGACGGGTTGAAATGATCTTAGTGCAACGGCAGATTTTGTCACTTTGTTTAAGAAAATAAGATTTTGAAGCCTTGAAAGGAATCCAGCAATAAGTGAAATGAGCAAGAAGTACAATATGTCTTCAGTGCAGAGAAGCAGAAGCAGAAAGTACCCCTCGCCTTTAAACTGTAGGTTTGTATTGTACTCGTTGTAGATACTTTTCACCACTGGTAATATGTGCAAAATGGGAATTCAATCAAAACCACAGCATTTATGTTTTCTTTGCTCTTATTAAATCAGTTCATCTCATCTGACATTCTGATGTACTGTATAACTTACTGTGCCTGCAAACAGTCAGTCAGTCAGTCGGGGGCGCTCTCTCCCAAACACAGCGCTGTGTCCTCTGGCGTGTTACAGCCAGAACACCAGTGAATGCCTAATGCGCTAACAAAGACAATGACACTCAGAGGGTGCCGGCCATTAATCCACTTAGACTTTTTGCCGTGTGCATTTCCACGATTACAGGGGCTGGTCAAATTCTATTAACTGTGAGATTCGAGCTTTTGCCTGAAGACAGGCAGGCAGATGGCGGGTTACCATTCTAACCACGGGCACAAACAAGACTTGCTTTTATTTCACAAAACTCAAGAGTCTTGCTTCTCGCAGAGGGACACGTGTGCGACGATCTGCTGTGTGAGATTAGCGCAGCATGTGTAGGGCTGTTTTCAGCGTGTCTGTATGGAGATCAGATCGCTGTAGTTCCCCAAATGTTACTGCAGTTAATCATGAAGGGGAGCAGGCTCAGGGACGGGGAGCGGAGAGTGTAGGCAGCGTCAGGAGGTGTTTGGATGAGTGAGGGTCAAGGTTTCCATCTCCACTGGTTGAAGACATTGTGTTTTCAAAACCATTTTAGACCTTGGCAACAGATGTCTGTGATAAAACACTGAAACTCAAGGTTCGCTTTTCGAGAGCTTTTGTTCACATCAAGGAATTCTTGAGCTGATGGAACTGGCTAAACACATACATTCATTTGCTGGACTCCATCACACACACATCCATATGCGGGACTCCATCACACACACATCCATATGCGGGACTCCATCACACACACATCCATATGCGGGACTCCATCACACACACATCCATATGTGGGACTCAAACCAACTATTGCACACTGTTACTTTGCACAACTGCACTATATATTTAACTGCTCGTATGTTTAGTTCAGATGTTTATCCTGTATACCTTAGTTCTTTATTTTTTACTTCACTATTTTTTCTTATATTGGTATCTTGTATTTTGTATTGGATTTTGCCTCTTACTTGAAATCTATCTATCTATCTATCTATCTAAAGTGCCATCACGTGACCTATGTACAGAACATTGGTCCTGTGATAACAAGTGGTCATATGCATCCATGCTATACAGTCAAAAGACAAATTATGTAGATTTTTTCTATACTTCATGTGCGCGAATGAAACAGACTGCAGGATATATTTTACTACAACGACAGTGCTCATTATCCAACAAAATGCAACAAAAGGGAGACAGTAACTTGCTGCCCTCCCTGCCCTCCCTATATCCACACTTTGTTTGTTTTACATACTTATACTTTCCGCTTAAGTGCTGAAAGTGAACCTATGTTTCCCCAAAAGCTGAGGAAATAGGTGACAAATCAGGTAACATGATGTCAATTATATGGAAGTGACTCTGATATCTTAAACGTGCCAATGAAACGCTGACATGTTCTGCAAAATCAGCCGTCACTCAGTGCCATCCAAGACATATGAGTCACCAGACGAGCTAACTTGTTTGGTGAGGGCAGATGAAGCATGTTTGCAAAGTGAAACGTGGATGTTATTTAATATATTCTCCTATCACAAAATATATTTGCAACCAAACGTTTACATGATGTTATTTTAGCTCTATGTTAGTGGACTTTATTCTAAAGCTGAACTCATGAGCCCTCTGCTTTCTTCAGGCTTCAGTCATTATCAGGTGACTTAGATAGACATGAAACTCTTCTTTTTGAACCACAAGTAAAAGATTTCTAATAATCGGTAAAATGATTGAAGATGAGGTAAAAGTGTTGACCTCAGAAGCAGCAGCTGAGAACACAGTCTCAGCATGAAGTCCATTTAGTTGCTGCTCTGGAGGTTTCAATCACGTCTTGATCTTAATTAGCAGGTGAAGTTTCAGCTTCCATGAAATTCCTGGAATCCTGAGAGTGCTCAGACCAACATCCAGAATCCCATGATGAGATTAATAAAAACTCCACAACATATAGTAAATGGACCTTGCTATGAGGCAGTTTTTTTTTTAATTAAAGATAACTTTATGAATGGGAAAAGGCTTCCAGAACCAGCATCTCCCCCCATGTCATTGCTTCGGTATGGTGTGATTTAAGTAGCAGATGTAGCCACTATTTTGTGCCAGCTTGCTTTCATCCTGAACACTTTCATGCTAACCCTACAGGTACACGCCTTATTCAAACAGCGTTTCAGTCTATAAACCCTCACAAGGAAAACAGCGGCGCAGTCAATAGACATTCACAAAGAAAACGACAGTTCAGTCAATAGCCCCTCTTCAAGAGAGCTGCAGGTTGGATTTTTCAATCTGCATGGTGCTTTCTGTTTGTCAGTACACGCCAGAGATTGACGGATTTCTGAGTGTCATTTGATCACTAAAATGATTTTTAGATCCTTGTATGTTTTTGCTCCTGGAATTTCACTCCTGTAGGGGTAAGCCTTGAAATCAGCACACATCACAGTGGTAAAAAAAACAAACTCATGTTTCAGCATCATCATTTTTGAATATGTGTCTCGAATGTCATCAATTTGTGTCATAAAAAGCATGTTGTTTTAAAGTTCATCACAGGAAACACGATAATACTGTTGAAAACAAAAGCCTCTACTATGTAGTTAATGAGCTCTAAAAGTCACCATTAGATTCTTGAATCGGACGGCATCCTGACTATTTCCTGGAACATTGTTTGAAAAACACTGAGAGCTGCTGCATAACACAAAGAATCATACTGGATGTAATTTGCATCAGTCGGAGGCACTGGATGTGTTGTTTGCGTCAAGCATCAATACTGCTGAAGGAAAATGGGCAGTTAAAAATAAAAGCAGCCAAGCATTGTCAGTAAGTTTCCAAGGCGATCATAAAAAATGTTCAATAGAATTGATGACATGCCAGCCAACACAGTGGGATGTAATGCATTTTAAACAGATGCAATCATCTTAGATTGGCCACTTTGTCATCAGCTTTGAATTTGGCAATTGCTGGCAGCTCAACTAAAAAAGAATAATCAATATGAAAGAGGGCAATGAAACAAAGAAAATAAGCAATTTTCTGGAAGGCAAATGTGCCCCATACAACGTGCTGGACCACCAAGTGAGTCCACCGAACATAAAGGGGTTACTGGAAGGCGTCAGTGATGCAGGAAGTATTCAGATCCTTTACTTAGTACTTAAATATAAAGACCCTCTATCGCAAATACAAATCCCCCATTTCCTGTAAGTTTATACAGTATATCGAATGATCTAATAATCATCGGCACTTTTTTTTTCTTGATTCATGTATTTGTTTGGTGAAAAAAGTGAGAGCTGCCCATCCCAACTTCTCTGGGTGACACCTTTTGTCCGACCAACAATCCAAACCTCAGCTGCATATTGTCACATTTGACATGCTGCAACCATGAAGCATTTACTTGGCTTCATATTTTTACATGAAAAATGTTTTAAATGATGAAGCAGTTATCAAAACACTAGCTGATATATAATATATATAATTAATTGATCAATTGACCAATCGCTTCATATCACCTTTAGTATACTATTTGGAAGGTAAAGTAACTGCCAGCAGCAATGCCTGCAAAAATTATGTAGTAATATTAAAACAATCTCTCTCTCTAAAATGTAGAGTATAAAATGTAATGAACAGGGATACTCAAAGTACAGATACCTCAAAGCTGGACTCCAGGACAGTGAGTAAATGTACTTGGTAACATTTCACCACAGGGGTGTGTGTTACTCACAGACTCTGTCGAAGCTCTGCTGTATCTCTGGATGTTCCCAGCGATTGAAGATTCTTCTCTAGTGTGACAACTGGTGGCACAAAAGAAGAATACAAGCATTAAGAGTGGACCGGAATCACAAACACACTCACACTCATCTACTTAAGTGCTAAACAGAATCTTCCAGTCAGTCTGAAATCCTGCACTGAAACTAATGCAAGTCTTCAATAAACCCGAAACTCTAACACACCTTAATCCTAATTCAAAAGTATGTTTTAATTATGGCCCTAAACCAAATCCATAATCTAGATGAGTGCTCTTGTCAAAATGGAATCTATTGTACTACATCAATCCTAAAGTCAAGCTTTGTTTAGAAACTATAATGCACATCAATCATGCATCTAAATTTAGTACAACCTCTACTCTGAACACTACACGAAAGATAGTAGTTTGAACTTTTGTAACCTATTCCTAAACCCTGCCTGCAAACCAGGCTCAACACTAAAATAAAGCTTTATTTGACTGCTCCCTAACTCAAATTTAACATGACTTTTAATCTCAATTTAAATCCACATTGTAATGCTGAACTAACCTTATGTCATGTCTAAACCTAAAACTGGATCTAATAATAATATAAAGCTTAAATCTTAAAAACCTTAAAAAATAAACCTGATACTACTTTCCTCAGACTAAACTAACATCATAATTCAGAACCCCAAGATCAAACTTCGGCTCCATAAACAAAAGTTTTAAAAAACCCAGACATGCTGCTAACTTTTCTCAAACTAAACCCTGGATTCATTGGCACTACTGCGACTGTAATTTGCCATAATTCTGAACAAATTTACCCCTAATTTAAAACTCTTCCCAACTCCACACTCAAGATTTGACCCTAAAACAATCAAACAAAAAAAGTCTACTTTAAACCAAAAACTAAATTTAGCCATCATTTAAAACTAGTACCAACACTAAAAATGCTAAACCCAAGACATAATCCTAGATTTACTAATCATATAATGAACCCTTACCTTGCAAACTAAATTTAATCCTAATTTAAAACCTAAACCAGTTTTAATCTTTATCTGAATCAGTTTCTCTTTCTAATATCATCCCTAAAATAAAGATTTAACCCCACAGTAATGTAAACCTTAATTTAATTGCAGCACTCCCTCTAACCTCATTACAAAATGCAAACTCTAATACACAAACTACCTTCAGCTCTAAACATAGCTCACAATCTTAGAATCCATTTAAAGGGAGGAAGGCTGGCCAAAGCGTCCTTGGTCAAAGGTCTAAAAGTATTTATTGTATGGACAAGGACAACACACACACACACACACACACACACAGTTTCACTGATGAATGGGCTCCTTACCGTTGGCGTTGATCTGGAAGATATTGGAGGAGGTCTCCTGAAACACATCTTGCAGTTCCGAGGGACTGACCTGTGTGGCTTTGGAGAAAACATGATATCAGCAAACACTCCTCAGCCCAGTGGAGCGTGACACTGTGAGAGCTGACCACACAGTGTACCGACGACTGTGATGAAACCAAAACAACATACATATCCAGGCAGAACATTTTCCAGTCTGTCTGTCTGGTTGCATGTGTTTTTCATGTTTGTCCACATATCTCAAGGGTTCATCATCTACTTTTTTCTTCCTTTTATCAAAACAGTGGATTTTCATAATTTCAACATATGTTAAAGCTGCATTAATCAGTATTGGTTTTACAACAATGGATCAAAACACCATGTGTAATGTGAAAGGGGTCACTCCTACTGAAAAAACTACTGAGAATAACCACCCAACTGTGCAGTTTCTCTGAGCTACACTGCACACATGCTCTCTCCATCAGTCTCATTTGTTTTAACTCATTGTGCTGCCCAAATGTGGCCAAAATATTTAATTAATTCAGGATTAATTTATGTATAATGTCCCTTAACCCACAACCCATGTGAGCCTGCACAGCGACTTGCAGAGATACACGCTTACACACTGTCACACACACGTTCAGTTCATTTGGCCTCAATCAAAGGACAAAAAATATATTGTTGCATTTTAGTTCAGCTCCAGTTCATGTTTAACCTGACATGAAGTCATACAGACTGACAGGTAACTCATTCATTGGACAGTGAAAATCAAATCATGGTGACTGACAGTAGTCCATGCAGCTCTTCAATGCTTCTAACTTATATATTTGTTTTCTCTGGTGTCACAAAAAACTCAAAGAAATGACCAGTTATAACCATTATCAGTATTATTAGACTGCAAATCGACTGCATGTTCAGAGTAATGGCGGGAGGTGGCGACAGATGGAAAAAAGAACAGTCATATTATGCTGGGGGCGTTACTGTGTCACACACTTATTCATGGACATAATGAACTGCAGTACACAGAGTAGGATACGAGCTAGATTTTTGACTGATGAATAAAAAATCCCTGCACATGTGCTGATACATAGACTGTACAGGTTACCATGGTTACCAAATGGTATGTACGTCACAAATCAATTCTAAGAGCGCTTCTTCAGCAGTTTACAACCAGCAGATGGATTAAATAGTAGTTTGTTTACCATGAAAAAAAAAAAAAACAGCAGAGTTTGATTGAGAGCTGTCACACCAGCCCAAATGAACCACACGGACAAACCAAACACACCAGGATTCATTTTAACTGCCCCAAACAAGCTGGGTGCGAAAGAGCCCAAAGAAGCCCCAATGATAGATTAAATAGTGGTCATAAGTTGGATGCATTATTTAAACCAGACATGTCTGGTACATGGATAAACACGAACACAAAGCCGGACGGAATCTGCATACTGATGCTTTGTTCACATTGTAATTCAACTGAAAAACTTTCAATCTAGTTTTTTGGCAGGTGATGTTTTGGTGCTGGCAGCTGGTAATTTGAGCACCACGGCTGGGCAGGAAAAACCTGTGCATGAACACCACCTTTTTATCTGACTTCTCAGCCATGGTGACTCTTTGCTGCTAATGCAATGTTCCCAAATCTGCTTTTGTAAATTCAAACAATCGGGAAATGTTAAACACATCAGGCCAAGCTGACAATGAAGTTCTAAAGAATAAATGTACAGACTTTAAAGAACTGACACATCAGTGTTACATTAATTAGTGACAGGAGGTAGACGGAAAAGTAACATTTACAGTAATTATATTGAAATACTCTGTATTGTTATTATAATGAATAGATGTGGAAATTGAATGGACATCAAAGGCTGCGGGAGCCTCTAATGTAGAATCTAGCTGCAGTGATGATGATAGAGTGGATGGGGAAAATGGAATGGCACTAAGCCACAGGCTGGCAGCAGGAGTGGTGAGTCTGCTGTATAAGTTATGTGGGCAGTGCCATTTTCCTTTTTCAAAAGCACATGTCATTGCAAATGACAGGGAGGGTTAATAGCCTGGAGCCATTACAGCGGGCTGAGATCAACATCACGACCTGTATAAGCTGCACGCACAAGCCATCTCACCCACCCTTTTGTCAAATATTGCACCCAGGAATGAATGCAGTTGGCTTTTTTTTTTTTTCTGACATGGTCAAAATTACAGGTGTGGAGATAAATGTAAAGGTGTGAAAATGCTCGAACGTCCCTGCATTTGAGGAGAGAGGGGCGAAATATTGGCATGAAATGAGGAGAGACAAAGCAGAACTGGACAGTGAAAAAGATATTCAAGGTGTGGGCTGGAGGAGGAGCCGCCAGACCTCTACTGCACATCACATGTCATTGACCCCTCTCACTGAGCTTTACCGACAAATCGTCCAGGTGATAACATGATTGCATGCAGTCCGTTGAGCAGCATTACAAGATTGTGATACAATTGGAAACGAGTAATTTCTCAACTGAAAGACTTTTAGTGCATATTTAATGTTATCTCTCTCTCTCTCACACACACACACACACACACATCTTTAACACATGCACCTTTCATTCACCATGACAGATAGATATATTGTGTGCATGCTACAGTGGCGCTTGCCTGGCCTATCAAAGGATGGGCTTGCAGGATGGGTGTATGACCGTGCGTATGTGTTTAGAGCTAGAGTCGCATATTCCTACCCAGCACAGGCTGAAATATAGATATACTGAATACTGAACCCATACCTTCAGCATGAAGTTACTCCCAGCGGCCATGTTATTTGTATAGCATGTCTCTGAATATAGTGCAGCAACCTTGCCTCAGAAATCCCATGAAAGACCATAATGTCTGAAATGCTAATATTACCATGTTATTATAAGTGAGACAGAAACGTTTCCTCACCAAAAATAATTCTGGGTAAAATGACTAGAAAGAGGTACACAGACTGTTAGATGAACATATTTACTGTACCTTCAAATGTGAGTATGTTATGTAAGTAGCATGTAAGTTAAATTAATGTTTCTGGAGGGATACTGAAGCAGACAGAGGTCACTGCTCAGCCGATGTTAGGGTTACATAATGCAACTGTGGTTGGAATTTGGGGTGACTGATGTCGTGTCTCGGCTTTAAAGTGTCCGAAAACCCAATTAGACATGGGGAGGGACAGAGGAGCGCCGGAGCAACAACAGAGCTGTGAGGGAGGTGGGAGTGTCGGTGGTTGCAGCTTACCAGGAGAGCAGGGGAGGAGGCCGTGGGGGTGGCGGTGGTGTGTGTCAACGCATTTTTTTAATTTGTCAGAGGAGGTGTGTTGAAGATAAAACAGGATGTAGAGATGCTCTGTAGAGACTACTCTTATTGTTACATTGTTATTCAGTCATGACCTGATGAACCTTGACCTTTACCATATTGTTTAGTTATAGACCCCTAAAGTCCCTTTTGAATTGAAGTGATATTTGCTAATGGACATGATTTAGGATGGTTATGCAAATCAACGTATATGCTGGCCAGTCCTTTTTTGAAAGACAGCAAATCATCCTGATAACTGCTGGCCAGATTGCCGTTACATTAGGATTGAGCTATTCATGGTCCCCAGAGGATGATTTTTAATGATTTGGTGAACCCCTGACCTTTTTCTAGTGCTACAACCAGGTCAGACTGTCCCCACAGAAACAAAAAGATGACAAAGAGCTGGATAAAAAGACCACAGTACTAGCGTGATGGATCACCACTGACATTCGTTGTAACTACTTGGAGGCCAAGCTGACTACAGCCAAAGTTCCCCAGGTGGAGTATCACCTTTGTGGTCTATGGCACTCCCTGCACACATGGAGACATGGAAACCTGCCAGCATCAGAGGCCAGATGACATGAACCCTCTACTTTCAGGGTGCAGCTAAGTGGTGAGGCCAACATAGAAATCATGGAGGAAAGAGGAGGAGAAAGAAGGGCTATCGAGTCAGCTGCAGTCTGTCATTGAGTGGGTTGTGGTGTGTAGTAGTCTCCTTGTTGAAGAGTGTGGCACAGTCCTCCTAATGGGCTTGATGGTCATTCTCCATCTCATATTTGTTCAGTGGGTTGCTCTTAACCTGTGCTGCCATTACCTCCATAACCAGTATGAAACTGGCTTGGAAGAGGCAGATGGGCTTGGTAAACTTGCAAACTTTGCTGCTTCCACTCCTTCTCCCCATGTGAAAGACAGTCTGCTGAATTCCACACAGTGGATTGACCATCCTGCAGCATGGCAGACAGCGTACCCATATCTGTTCCTGAGGGGTGCAGCGTCTTCAAGGGGGAGATATTTCAAAAACTGTCTAAAATTTTGAATCACTGTGTGACTGTTAAACCTTTGCTGCAGATTTAATGCCTGCTTTTAGATCTATTCATATATGTTTCCATTCCTTCCTCTTACACTTGCAGTATCTCTATATCTGTTTAGAGGTGCATGAGATCAAACATGCAATTTTCAGTGGATTGGCTTTTCTTTCATTTTACCTGTGTGAAAGCTTGGTGCAGTCCTTTTGTAAATAAGGACAAACACAACTTGAGCTCAGCTCCTATAAAAGGGCAGCAAATCCTTAGTAAATATTCCCCAACGGGAGCTGGTAAAAGGAGCAAAGCACCAGATTTGCCCCATATTTAAATGGTTGTGCTACTATTTGCACAGATGTTGAGTCCATTGGGTTGCTGAGGCCAACCAACAGAAAAATTCATTTAAGGCTGGAACAAATGCAAAATCAAACAACCACTGTGCGTAGGCACAGCCACAGTGGTGGTGGCACAATACTTCCTGATTCCTCCCACAGAACCAGAAAACGTGAACGAAAGTATGAAGCACAATCGCAAACAGTCTGTGGAATATCGATGGACAATGTACTGATAGCTGCCATGCTTGTTTCATAAGATTTTAGGATATTCTAGGCTGGAAATGCATCAGTTTGGTAAGAACAATCTCATTGTGTTATTTAGGCCACGTTAAAACAAAAACTTTAACACATTTACTTGCTTAATGACTATAAATTTAACATCAGCCAAAGATCCTCTGCTTTTGCTTACATTCTTTTGACAAATGGCTGAAAACAGTGGGCCCAGTTCATATTGTTGTCAAACAATCCTTTAACCAGGGAGTAACATACAGCAATTTCCACGTTAGAGCCCACAACACATCATCTGCACTTATGATTTCAAGCTCATTTTCACTCCACTCAGCTCCACTGATGCTGTTTTCCCTGGAAGGCTGACGGATCCACGCAGGGTTATTTCACAACCAGTGTTTGGTAAATGGTTTGGATCGCTTCAGCAGCTTTTTATCTTTTCACACTTGAAACTTTTCTCTCACATTAACATGTCGACACTTTAACATGCTCATATCAGCATGCCACTTCAAAGCTGTACTGATATGCAGTGCCTTCACAAAATCACTCAACTTTAGCCTCTCTGTGGTTTGAGCAGTCTGCCTGATATGGCCAGAACTTTGATGTTGTCCTATATTATATCCCTGAAGAGGCATTTTGGAAATGCTTATGAATATTATAGTATAAATGACTATAAAATATATCCTAAAATATTAACAGGGCTAAGACTCAGCAGCTCATTGAGCAGCTCATGTTAACATGTGTCATGACCCGTGCCATGCACGGCGGTTTTGTTTAGTTTTCCTCTCGATGTTTTGCCTTATTCAGTTTGTAAGTGTTCATTGTAGTGTTCTTTGTTCATGTTCGTTTCTCTGTTCGACTCTGTGTATTCATTATGTCTTCTAGTCATGCCAGGTGTTATGTGCTTGAGTCTTGTCTTAGTCCATAGTCATGCCATGTTTTATGTAAGAGTTTTTGTATTGTCTTAATCTGTACCCTTGCCCTGTCTTGTTTGTATTTTGTTAGGTTCCCCATTGTGTCTTGTCTTTGCCTGGTTTTGGTTACTTCCGGTTTTATTTTGAAGGTTCATGTTATGTGTCCTTTTGTTACTTTACTTCCTGTGTTTTCCCTCCCGTGTGATTTTCTGATCGTTTCCACCTGTGCGTCATTAGTGTTTGCCCCTAGTGTATTTAAGTCCGTGTCTTCCCTTTGTCCTCGTCGGGTCGTTGTCTGAGAAACCTTAGTCTAAGTCATAGTCTGTGTTCTTGCTATAACCCATGCCATAGTCCCATCGTGAGTGTTTGTTGTGTGGTTTCTTTGTCATGTCCGAGTCTGGTCTCACGTAAGTGTTTCTGTGCTGTGTTGTCTTTGTTCACGTCCGTGTCGTGTTTCATGTGTATGTCTCCTTGGTTTGCTCTTGTCCTTCGTTTCAGTCCATGTAAGTGAGTTTACCTTGTTCATGTCCAGGTCTTGATTTATGTAGTGTTCCCTGCCCTTAGTATTGTCCTGTCGTGCGTGTTATTTGCATAACTTAGTTTCTGTTTTCTTTTCATAGTTTTGTAGCTTGCCGATTTGTTTTCCTCGATAGAGATTTTGTGTTTGAGTACTTTTGTTATTAGATTCTTGTTTTATTCCGTTTTTAGGAGTGAACCTTGAATTGATAGTTTTCCTTATCCAGTTCTGTTTGTTGCATATCATAGCTTTTGTATTTTCCTCCTTCGGGAGCGTTTTCTGTTCTTTATTTCATTTATAGTTTATTCCTAGTCATGTCTATAGTTTTCCCACAGTTTATGTAATTGAGTTTCTTGTCTTGTCGTAGTTCCGCCAGGTTTTGTGTTAATGTTTTTTCAGTTGCTCAGTGTTTCCCTGTGTAGCCTTTGTGTGTTTAGCCCTTAGAATTTGTCTTAGTTCCCATAGTTGTGTCTTTAGTTGTGATTAATAAATTTGTTAATTTAAATCTAGTGTCTCCCTTGGTTGGTCTGTGTCCTGATTGTGTTTCCCTTTTATTGCATTGTCCATAGTCTTGCCCTGTGTGTTAGTGAGTTCCTTGTGTTGCCCTAGTCTTGTCTCGTTGTGTTGCGTGTTATTGTTTATCCATAGTCTACGTCCCCTTTGTTTGTCTGCATTTGGGTTCAACCCTTAGTTCCCCTCTTAAGTTTCCCCTTAAGTCCCCACCTTCCTGACAACATGCTAACATACGCTCTGGCGACCATGAAAATCCATCCAATAAAGAGCTCAAGATATTTGACTGTTGACCAAAGTCGTGGGCAGATCCCCTGGACTGTACAGCCCTGCTGCTTGCATTGATAAATTACCTGGATTTGTCTACAGGTCCTTGTTAAATGAAAATCTGCAAGAGATTTTCAGAATAGATGTCATTCTTTCTTCCTCATTGCTCCATCCATATAGAATTGTTTGCAATCTGCAGAGATCTCCTCCGACTAAGCAGTTATAACGTTCGGACAGCGAGTTTCAACTTGAAGAGTCACAGAGCTGGCCAGTCTCAGCGGATGGGGAGAAGCACACATCCACCAGATTATTCCTCCTCCTGACACGGACTCCGGAGACGAGGCTCATGTTTTACCACAAGTTGTATATTGCAGTAATAACGTATGGTCATCACAAAGTCCCATGGCACACCTGGACTTGTCTCACGGCGCACTCGTACAGGAAGCACAGTGTTAGGACAAAGTAGCTTCTAAGTCAGTCTCATTACAATAGAAGATGAAAACTAGACCTCTTTTAAATTCCTTGTATTCACTTTATATTATTCTGTTTGTATTTACTGTGACTAAAATTATATCTTACTGATCAGATTTTAGTCTATTAGGAATATTTGCGATTACTGAGACTTGTGAGAAATAAGTAAATTAAGAAAGAAGCCTTAAGTTTTTGATTTTCTTTTGTTTTTTTTTGACTCTTTTGATCTTCCCATGTCTATCTTTTATTGTTTGCTGCTTTTAAAAAGAAAATGTAAAGATGCTTCAAACAACTGACAAGACAATGTTTGCTTGATGTGTCCCTGACAGGATTTTGAATTTTGCAGCATTTGTTCAACAAGCAGCATCATAGCTGTCGATATAAGTGTGAAGTGTCTGAAGTGGAATTAGGAAAAAGAAAGCTGTAGGGCACAGTCTCACTTTGCATATTCCCAGTTGCCAACGATAAACCCCAGTGAACTGATTATAGATGATGATCAGTTTGGCAGTGTGGTTGATTTTCTTTTTCTCCTTTTTAAGCACTGAATAATCAATACAAAGTGCCCTGATTTCAGTAATGAGTGAGAGTCCTGAGCACGCCGGGGATGAATTACCATCATGCCCTCACAGAGTAGCTTGTCGATAGCACAAATGTGCTATCTGCAACATGTTCAATTATACTCTCAAATCAGAGAGGAACTTAATCAAGGGCTCCCATCTCATTATGCCTGAGGTCAGTGGCTGTCTCTCCTCAGTGAAGAGGGACAGATTTTACTCTTCCCAAAAATCTGTAATTTAGCCACTGAGCAGCTGACTGAGAGGATGAGAACCTGGCCTGATCCCAACAGCTGGCGCTGCAGGTGGAGCCGGAGAGGTTTGATTTTTGTCCTCGGTGGGATTTGATCGATATATGCACAAACCCCGTCTAAAACTAAACTCGTTTGGAGTAGATCAGAGAATACTGATAACGTCTTATACCTCTTTTATTGAAAGGATTTAAACCTTGTTTTCTGGTTTACAGTTCTTGCCAAAGGGACAAGAGCTAATAGCACGGTGTCATTAACCTCAGCTCCAAAACTACGGCCAAAACCCAGAGATCACTGCTGGCACTGCTTCACACACATCCTCAAAAAGGCATATAAGATTATCACTGATGCCAGAAATGTCTTTTATGACTAATGCATTTAAGATTGCCTGTATGCGAAATAAATAGAAGGACGCTTGATTCGACTTACGATGGTAAGTTTACTTTGTGTAGACATCAATACATACATGCACTTTTTACACTTGTGTGCCAGTTACAGATAAGAAACCACCATTAACCCTTCCAACTCTTTTAATCATTATCATATTCCAGTTGTTTCTATATGTGTGAATTGTTTGTATGTATTTGTGTTTGCAAACTTGCAAGCTACCCACAAATAATATTCATTATAACTGAATTCCTCAGAGAGGCGGGGCTTCCATGGTGGCGTAAAGTTACCGACGCTGCATGATAAGACGGAAGCAAAGCCGAAACCTCGTTTTATTAGACTATGTTAAAAACTCATGTAGGCTTTTATTTTGGAAAAAGAAGGAAGTGGCTCCTCGGCTCCGCGCATGAACTTGTGTAACTTCAAAAGTCACAGACTGCATCTACGTGATGCTCAAAGGTGCACCGAGCTAAGGTAAGAACAGAACACTACAGGTTCTTAAAAACAATGTTTTGCCAACTTCTGTTCCACTTGGGCCCAGTTTGGTTGAATTTGCATGGTAAATTGTTCACTGTGTTTTACTTTAGTTAGCTCTCCATCTGGATAAATGTAGGCTAAACATCTCTTCCCTGTTTCAGTAGCGTTAGCATCCTTTGTGTGTTGAGTGTTTTGCTACATGCTACATGAATTAATAGTCAACAACAGAGTATCATGTTGCCTAATGGACCGGCTTCCAGCTGTGCTACACGTCCTTCATGGTATTGATGAGGAGAATAGTGGAGACAGAAGTGTTGAGGCACGTGGTCTGCGAGCGAAGCTAAACCTAGATTTCATTGGCCTTCTAGCAACCTTTAGAAAAATACTTGGCGATACAAAGTTTCTGAGCGACATGCTGCAGTCCTCATCAGTGGACCTCGCCAGAGCAACTGACCTCATTGAGGCGCTGCAGGATTCAGTATTAAAATATAGAGATGATTTATCTTTTGACCAGTTATGGACTGAAGTGCTAAACACGGCTCAGCGGTGTAACATCAGCACAGAGAGGATGTGTAAAAGGCAACCTAAAACAAGCTCAACTCTTAACGACACTGTTGTCATGTCCACAGTTGGTCAGTGTTACAGTGACACCAGCAAGGATTATTTTTGTAAGACTGTTTACTATCCGATCCTAGACCGTGTAAACGCTGAGCTAGAGAGGTGGTTTTCAAAAACCAACTGTGATATCATGCGAATGATTCAGGCATTAAATCCTAAAAGCAACATATTTTTGGAGGAGGCTCCTTTGTTTTTGTTTGGAACCATTTATGACACAAACCTGGAGGATCTGAAGCATGAGCTCCACCAAGCTAAGCGGATCTTGAAGAGAAAGGAGGCAGCTGGAATGAAGACTCTAACCAGTTTGCTTAAGTTTACAGGGTTCCTGGAACCTTTTAAAGAGGTCTTCTATGAACTGTTCAGGTTGTGCAAAACTGCTTTGGCCCTACCTGTAAGCCGAGCTGCCTGTGAGCGCAGTTTTTCTGCATTGAAACTGATCAAAAATCACTTGCGCACCACCATGAACAATGAAAGACTGAGTGATCTTGGTGTGTTAAGTGTGGAGTCTAAGAGAGCCAAGGCCTTGGATATGGACGAGATTGTAAGGTTGTTCAGCAGCAATGCTGTCCAATGGACATAAGACATGTCTGGACTGAAAGTGTGGAATCCTCTGTTTCTAACTGTGCCGTACTGAACAGATACCGTTTGGACCGTTTGAGTTGTTCTTTTCTTTTTCTTTTTTTTTTTTTCTATTTTGGCACCCCACCTGGGTAACATTAAAAAAGACACTGTGAAGATTTTCAATCATCGAGGTCATGGTTGTCCACTAATGCTGAATCAAGGGCAAATGGCCTTGGTTGGACAAACATCTCGCCTCTCATCCAAGGAGCTCCTTCAGTCCCAGCTGACTAGTGGGGACTCCTGGGTATATAACCTCTGTGGGGTCGTTATGAGGGTCATTGAAACCGCTGGGTCAATACATTTAGACGCCCTTGGATGAAAGGGGAAAATTTTCAAGTTTCCACAGCCAAGTCCAGTTGCCCTTGAGTCACCCCTCCTTGGGTAAAAAAGACACGGCTGTGAATGAACTGAAAGCAGCACTAAGGAGGAGATTAAGTATACTCAAACTGCACTGGTCCTTTTTTACAGACGGACCACACAAAGGTTTTGTGGAACATGTTTGGCAAAATAACTTTCTAAGACAATAATGTGACAAGACCATAGTTATAGCTTGTTCCACTGACCCCCAGTGACCCAAAAACATTAGTATCATTGTAAAGAACACTGAAACTAATGACTTGAATCAACATTTGTCAGTATTGCTGTGATCGTAGCAAGAGAATATTTTATATAGCATTATCAATCATAATCGCTTGTATAATAGGTACATATATATATAGTCTATTTATTTTGTATTTTGTTTTTTTTTTCAAATGTTCTACGTCTGCTGCTATTATTTTCTTCTCATTGCTTTCAATGCTGCTGTAATGTACAAATTTTCCCGACTGGGGATAAATAAAGTTTTATCTTATCTTATCAAGTAATAATTGCTCGTAATTACATCTAAAAGCATAATCAACACAACAGCTCAATAGTAAAAATAAGTACCACAAACAGGTTTTTAGGTTGTTCCACATTCCATCTCAGGTCCCAGAATACAGCTTCAAGAAGGCTGTTACACTGTTGACATGCTACGACTCCAGCTGAGCTCGAACTCAGATGTGAATATGCATCAAGCTCCTGAGCTCATACATGAGTGATGCTACAGTAGAGACTGGTGCAGCAGCTTCATTACGGACAAACAGGGTTATTTTAAGCATATGACTGAATCAGGCTTGAGAACCTGGAGAGAGTGAACAAGACACAGGAATTCATAAAAGATTCACCTTGACTTCTTTGGGAGGAGGTGTTTGTACCCCCCAAACACAAACACACACACACACACACAGCATCACCCCCCCCATGTGCTGTGGTTGATGTGCCGTCATGTTGCTCACAGCCAGAGAGGGCAGAAAACGCGGCCCAGCATTAAATCATTACCATGAAAAGCTTTGTTCCGGTCTGACTGAACACCATGCTGTTCAAATGCTGCAATTTGGCCAGATATTTTGGTTCCTTTGATGAAAGCTTCCTCAGAATTTTGCCTCAGTCCTGGACTCAGTAGGAGACAGACCATTTGTGAACAGTGTGAGGAAAGATTTGCAAAGATAGCGCATATTAAGTCACCAAATTGATCTTGCTTAAATATTTAGAAAAATAGCCGTCAATTATGTGATTCCAATTTTATAAAATCTAAGTTTGTTGATAAAACTTTTTTTTTTCTCATGATTTCCCCACAATGCAAATGCAGACTAAATTACTGTTCATAGAAAAATAAAGCAATTAAGACTGTCGAATACTGAAAGGAGAGATATCTTTCAGTTACACAACATTTGCTTTCTGTCTAATCCTGATGGATCATCCTTAATGTCAAGATGCTGTCAGGCCATTGTGTTCATTTTAATGATCCTTCATTTTTACTGCTTTAGCTTTGTTAAATTGTTCAGTGCACAATTTGATGCAAAACATGACCTTTCCAACAACAGTTATAGCTTCATGTAAAACAAATTAAGCTACAGTATTATGAGCACTTTCATGTGAGGAAAACTCTGCAAAAAAAAAGGCATTTGATATAAATTCTTTAAGATTAGCAGATCAATCAGACAAAAGCAGGAGAGGAACTTCATATCACTTCATGTGTTCAAAGCTCAGTTCAAACTCATTTTTCTTTCAGTTTCATGTTCCCACACAGAACAGCTGTTTGCTTTTCTGCTCTAACTGTGCGTTCATTCTCTGGTGGTGAGGCATGCTCAGGGTATGCTTATGACCAAAGACCAAATTTGAAATTCAATTTAAACTTATTATGCTGCAGATCAGGACCCTTCTAATTAGATTTTAATTATAATTTATGATCTAATTTTCACGTGCATGTTTTGGTATTATTGATTTGTTTCACCCAATTACATGTTTACACACGTATCAATATTTTAAATCTTAATAAATAAATAGAAACTGTGGCTAATTAATCCTGGTTTATGTTACAAAGTATTTGACAGGCTCAGTCTCAGTCCTTGAGTGGGCCAATAAAATGAAAGTTGGATGAAACAGGCAAAATTATGACAATACTGTTTCTCATCAAGTGCTGCAAACACAACCGCTCTCGTGGTTGCAAATCGTCAGCGTGGTCCCGCATCATTCCTTCAATCATTCCTGAATCTACTGTATAGTGAGCATTTGCCTGGTGACGTTACCATGGGTTTATCAGATTCTAGACATTTGTGTGTGTTTGACTGTTGTAATCAAAGAAGCGTTGGTTTTCAATGCACTACTTCAATACATTCTGTATTTTTGTCCACACAGCTAAGATCCACGGCCGACAGGAAATGTTTGGAATAGTTCTTCAACAGTTTTTAAAATGAAATTGAAATTTACCTTTCAACCATGTACAAAGTGCATCTGTCAAGGAGCATTTAAACACTGTGCAGCCCTCAACTCATAGATGCTCACAGTCGGCATTTTGTTTGGTATCGGCACTCTTTGAGACTGTAGAAATGGTTTTACATTCACATTTCTTTTTTACCTAATAGTCTTCATACTGCAATTATTATTATTATTATTGTTTTTCAGTTGAAACTCACTGAAAGAAACTCTGCACTTTAAAGTGGTGTTTTCTCTTTCTTTCTCTATGCATGAATCATGAACTATTGATCAAAATAATTCACGACAAACAATTGTGGTGTGATCAGTTTTGCAAAGAGAAATTTAAGACACTGTTACCCAGTAAAATGATGTCACGTTGTTTATTGCAGAAAGCTAATTGCAGATGTTTCTGGATACAGGTATTATCAAAACTGAACTTAATAAAAATGAAAAAAACAAAGGATTGAAGCATCAGGACTTCCTTTAGTGTATTGTGAATAACAAAAGGCTAACTTTTCATTACACGATAATGCTAATTTCACAATCAAAAATCATTGCGTCTATGAAGCCTTGTGGTGGCAATAGCTCCAGAGCTCTTCAGAGAGAAGGTGCAGAGGGCACGGGGAAGTCAAAGTCAACAAAAGTTCTCATATACAGATGCAGGGTCACAGAAGGCTAGACTTGAAATCAATGGTGTCTCAGTTGGTCCATTAATCCATGCGTGGCTGTCTCACACATGGCCCACTTTGGCCACTTTCTGCCCATCTGCAGTGCATGGCTGGAGGAGCAAGTGCTCATCACAGGCGTGTCACACCCAGTCCACCCTCTTGCTTCATTTGAGCTTAATGATCAGGTCTGTGTCTCCAAAGAGCTCATCACAGGGAACTAACAATGTGGACACATCCATGGGTCAGGTCTAACACCCAGCACTCTGCTGTCTGCTGCTGGAAACCCGCGGGGACTCCTTAAACCATGATGGGAGATGTGGGAGGGATGGGATACCGGATGTCAAGCAATGACAAGAAGGTCTTTACAGTGCTCATGAGGAAATAAAATCATCCTTTATATATGCAGCTGTGTCCAAACAACAACTCTGATTAATTGTTTCAGTCAGTTTTCAAGAAAAAATCTATAATTTCTCAGGCCGTTTACTCCAGTGGCAGGATTTGTCTCTTCTCTTTGCTGTGTATAAACTGAATATGCTTGGGTTGTGAACTGAGACCTTGGGACCTGCAAAGATGTGATTTGCATTTTTTTTCTTTTTTTTACTAATTTCAGACTGAGTTCATAGACAAAATAGTTGACATAGACACTCACAGCTTGGTGAAACTGCTGTCTCCTTTTATGCATCCAGGGCATGGATAGAGCTGCAAAATACCATTACCTTAGAAGGACTCCCTTCTTTGAATAGCTTTAAAGGTCTTTTACACACTGCCCTTAAGCAAACATGTTGCTGTTTTACATAATCCTTCACTTCACGTAGAATGTGTTATGGATAGTGCTGGTCTGGACTCTATGCCTCTCCTATCTTGCCATTTCCTTTGTGTTGCCTTTGTGTATTGTATGTAGTAACATGTGGAAGACGAGGTTGCACTTCAACAACGGGTTTCTATGTCCTGTGAGCATATTCCAAAATATTAAAAACATGAGCCAAGTGAAATGTGAGTATTTTATCTGCTTTGAGATAAATTCTAATGCTGATGCTTAGCAAGTAAAATGTTTGCCATGTTCACCATGTTAATTTGGTTGCTTAATAGCAATGTTAGCACGCTAACATTGCTAAGCATTAAACAGAAAATACAGTTGAGAGTAACTGGAAAGTTGTTATTTGTCATTTTTGATAAACCAAAGTAGAAGACATATTGAAATTTTGACCTGAGATGAAATGACAGAGGCTAACCAAAACATTTTGATTCATGTTCATGATTCATGACAAGGAAATTAAATTTATTGCAAATTTGTCAGTGGACTGACTGACTGACTGACCTTGCCATAAGAGCCACATAGCTAGTGTTGCTGAATCAGTGCATACTTGCATGCTTGTTTGTGCCAGCTTCTTCAAATATACCCTAAAATATAACCAGAGGTGCATGTGATGAATATGCAGGTACACATGCACAACGAAAATCAGAACTGGGTCTGGGTTATAGATTGGACAATGTCGTGCATGGCATTACTTTGGGTGGACACTGTGAATAGTTTTTGCTGTGAAGCTGTTCCAGCAACAACAATCGAGCAAATGGCAGCAATGCAACACTTATTGATGGCAACGGGGGCAGCAACTGTCACTGGTCATCAATGCACATTTCTTGTCAACAGTGACCCAGTGAAGAAACCTACTGTGAGAAAACAACAGCCATGAAGCAGCTACTTTGGCGTTCTACCATCTACAAAGGAACGTCAAACCGAGAAGAACAACATTGCTCTTTCTACAAAGTGGCACCAAGATGTGCCATCACAACACAGACTCAAAGAATTTCAACCATACTAAGGATTTTGCACGATTGAAGCGACTTGGAGTGAATGTCAGAGCTGCGTGTTGACATGAAGGGGAAACATGGATAATACAGAGTATTCGCAAACTATCAGAGGGGAGTTAAGAGCAGAGTTGCTGTCTGCTGAGTTTTGGGGGCTACTCTTTGATGGATTGGAGGACATCACAAAAAGCACCTTACAACTTGACACAGACTCCAATGTGAGAGTGTGGATGTGCTTAAAGCAAATAGGAAAATGCTTGGCAATGACCTCTGTACATCTACATATTAATGCAAGCAATCCAGATTGTTAGTCCAACATCAACATGATGGTTAAATTCCCCTGTCAAAGATGACCACAGAGAATGTACTGGAAACACCTGGGCACAGTGAGCCCAGTACAAGATAGCACTTCACCTCTCTGTGTCAGCGGGCTATGAAACTAGTGAGCCCAAATGCTGGCAAACCAGGCAAGAAAGCAGTTAAAGGTATTTATTGTAAGTATGAATAAGAAGGGAAAGGAGAACCATAATACATAGCCCTGGTCCTGAGAGGTCTCCAGGGGAACTGAATCAGTGTGGATCTGAGCCACGGTGGCAGAGCATCAGGCCTTAAGAGGCCAGGGAGTGGAAGCAGGGCCGAGGCAGGAGTGAATCCGCAGGAAGTTGAAGAGGACGCATGGGGTGAGTGCCAAATAGCGTCTCCTGCTACTCACCCGAGCACCTGACTAAAAACGTTATGAGGACCGCTAAATTTAACCCGCATAGCCAATGTGGTTGAGGGTTCAGAGCTAATACCATTTTATTGTGGTCATTTAAGTATTTTGGACAAGAAGAGGTTTCATTTAACTTTCTCTTGATTCAAGCATATAAGGATTCCCATTTCCCTCCAGCACTGTTTAATTTCTGTATCTCAGTCTTTAAAAGCAGGTTCCAAGAAAAGGTCCATCAGTCCATCCAACACAGAGAAAGAAACAAGGTTATAATCTCAATGTGACTTCCTGTTTGAATAAAGGTTATAAATCCTTAAAAGCAATGGTCAGATCTATGCAGAATGTTCATTTTATATTGCCTTTGTAGGCTTGGAACAACCTCTTCACGTGAAGAGATGTCTGCCTACATCGAATGGAAAACTGTTATAGCTCTTCCTAATGGTCACACTCAAAGGTGGGACATGAAGCCTGCTGTGAGAGAGGGGCAAGATGCAACGAATCATGCAGTATAAAAAGTGATAGCTCATATTTTCTAGTCCATATGTGTGCCTTTCAGACCTGACCAGACTGAATCCGCTCAGTAATGCTGAGATTGAAACCCGGCCTGAGGCTGGGGTTGTATTTTTGTTATTTCCTCTTCAAAGACAAAGTTATATGCATGCTGCGTAAAGGCTTCTGCAGGCATAGAGAAACGCTTATCTGACAACAGTAACAGACCAACACAGAGTACGGCACAGCAGCAACTGGTGCCATATTCTGTGCCGATGTTTCTGTTTTACATTGAGAATAATGTATTCGTAAATTGTTTTGCCAGCGCAGTGTTTCACAGCGTGGTGAACCCCTCCCTGTCACTGCAGAAAGACTCAGCCTCTCTGGGATGCTCTTTTTACAGCCGGTCAGGTCACTAACCTGTTACTAGTGAACCTAATTCAGGTGTTTTGTTTTATTCACAGCTTTTCCAGTCTTTTGTTGCCATGCACTGTCCCAGCTTTTTTTGAAATGTGTTGCTTGCATCAAATTCTAAACGAGGATGTAATTTTCAAAAACAGTAACATTTCCCAGTTTCAGCATCTGATGTTGTCTCTGTACTATTTACCATTAAATATGAGGTTTCAGTGTCTTGCAAATCATCACCTTCTGCTGTGTGTCCCAACTTTTTTGGAAATGACTGAGCGGAAAAAGCTCTTGTGCTGTTGCTGGTGCAGACAGGATTTGAGAAATTGGTTGTGGAAAAACGAGAGTGTATTTTAAAAAAATGCACTTGTGCACTTTCAACAAGTTTTCTTGAAAAACATAAAAAAATAAATAAATATAGAAAAACTATATATACACATGGTAAAACTGTCATAACATGACAACTGTGACCGCTAGTGTAAACATAAAATAGTGAGCTGTTGCACCTTTCTGTTTCAGCACTTATTAAAAACAACATATGGTGTGTCAATATGTGCTGATATTAAAGCTGTGTTGCCCTGTCACCCCCAATGAGACAACTGGCTGTGCTGGAAGTACAGCCAATTGGAAGTGCATGTAACACGCCGCCTCTCAGAGTGCAGGGTGGAGGGTTGAGAGCTTTTGCAGCGAGAAGGAGGAGAGAGATTAGCCTAAAAGACAGCTCTATTAGAGACTTAACCTGGGCTTTGATCATTTCCTGAGCTCCCCTTCAGATCAGGCTGAGCAACAGACGGCAAATCTGACAGGCTCCTGCACCTCCCTCCGAACCCCCAACCACCACCACTCATATCCCTCATAATGTACCCAGGCTTCACTGTGATCAAAGACCCCTTTCTGGTGACTGAGACTCCCATCTGTCTGCCCACAATAGAGAAGATTGGGAGAGAGAAGCTGACTGTCAGACTGACTGAAAAGGAATATTTCAGGGCGCACATACAAGTATAGTATGCTGGAGTCCAAAGACAAAAAATGTGATGTTTGTTTTTTTCTCTGACACATCCTCCCTCCCTCCTCCACTGTGTATCTGAATTGCAGCATAATAACTTGTGCCAACCCCCCCCCCCAGAGTGTCAAACATGATTGGTATGAACATACATTCGGAATTCACTGCTATAAATGCAGAGTACAAAGCAGACAGATAAGGGCATATTCATTTGGCGCTGACCAACCAAATAGGGAACGTTCGACAGAGAAAAAGACCTGAGGTCTTATTCATAAAGCTCAACACTAACAGCAGTGGATTGCACAAAATTTTCTGCTCAGTGATTTGAGCTTTTTCATAAATTGACTCAGGTTGTGATTGCCTGAAACACACTGCTGCATACTCCCAGCAATTACTTCAGTGACAAACGGCAAAAATCAACATGTTAATCAAGTCTTACATAGTTAACAGCCACTCTGATTATGTATGAGTAGCTAGTAAGGGGGAGAAAAAACGGGCAATTCTTCCTTCAAAATACAACCCCGATTACTGACAAAGGTTTTACATTCCCAGGCCCATGCTGTAATATCCTTTATATAATCACGTGTTCACAAAGTGGTGAACCTCGCTCCAGCCCCACCATGATACTGTCACCTGTTACCAGTGAACCTGTTTACCTGTGGAATGTCCCAATGCTCCTGTCCCAACAACCACTGAAACACGCTGCTGTCATGAAATTAAGAATTAGCAGACATTTACAGAAAATAATGAAGCTGAAAAGATTACATTAAATATATTGTCTTTTTACTGATTTCAACTGAGAATGAGTCAAAAAGGATTCAAATAGTCATATTATGCTTTATTTATGCTTTACACTGCATTCAAACTTTATTGAAATAAGGGTTTTAATGCTTTGCATAACAGAAAACCTGTGAAACAATAATCATTGTAGGTTAAATATGAAGTATCACTTGAAGCACTTACGTGTTGATTTTAGCATTGTTTAATTGTTTCAGATGGCATATGATTTTTATTGGTGGAAAAATGAACCAGCAGGAAAATCATTCTGTGCTAGCAGCTCCGTGGGGCTCTACTAATCACAGTGGAGCTAAATACTAATGTCAGCATGCTAAAATGCTCACAGTATCGTGCTAGCATGCTAATGTTAAGCAGGCATGATGTTGCCATGTTCACCAACATAAATTAGCATGTTGGCAGGCTAACATTCGCCCATTAGCACTAAACACAATGTAGAGTGGAGGCTGATGGGAATGTGATTTGCTCTGTAGGTAGAGCATTTAATCATAAAACTAAAGGATTGGATTGGAAATTGAAATTCTGACCAGATAATGGTGCTCAATGAAAAGTTAAGGGGTCACCAAAGTGATTACAATTCATTCTGATGGGAATATAAATGTCTGAACCAAATTGGTGACAATTCAGGAAAGTCACCGGGTCACCAAAGTCAGTAAGATTCATCTTATGGGGTATATAAATGTCAGCACAATACATCTGGGTGGGCAAATGTCTGTGCGACCTGTGGTTATGTCCTATCTGACCAGCAGAGCTGTGGAGACACAGAGGACTGATCACAGCCAAGAGCTAACTCGCCATTAGAAGCGGGAAAGGCACGGAGGCTGGCTGTCGTTTGGTCGTTGCTAAAAGCCCATTTACGCCCCTGTTAGAGAGAGCCCTGTATGGGTACCTGTGTTGTTGCTGGGCTACAGCTCTCCTGATGTGTGTGAGTGCCACTACATAGCTTTTAAAGTCAATCGTCAATGTTCGTGAGCCCCAAATGACCAAAGAAGCTAAGTATAGTCAGTGATAGGTGGAACCATGTGCTACGTTTACACTACTGCCACAGAAGAGGGGTGATATCTTCATCATGTCTGACAGAGCCTACTAGAGTCTGCACAGCCTCGTCAGCATGACCAGCCATGAGACTAAACCTCTGCAGCTTACAACCAGTGGTCTTCCAACTGATGCTCAGAGCCACAGTTTAGAAAGCCACTCAAAACTTCTGAAAAGTTTATTGAAAAGAGCTCTAATCACAAAAGCTGCTGGCTATAACTCACAGATCAAGATCACAGATCTATGTGCACAAAACCTGATCCCGGTCAGCATGGAACTGCAAAATCAGAGCAGATCTCAATCTTGCAAAGGGATTGGCCATGCCTTCACCATTCAGCGTGTTTTTGGACAACCATTCTTGCTCACACAACCAAGATGAACTGCCTCGACTCATTTGACTAACAGGGTACAGCATTGAGCCAGATGAGCCACAGAATGAATGGTATTAGCTTTTTAGCCTCTTGTCTTGTACTTTTTCTGTATGTCACCAACAATACAGGATGAGATAAAAAAAAGAGAGTAAGGTAAAGGGCCACTATTTATGTCATGACTTGGTAGAGAACAAACCAGAGCTAAAAGGCTGGTAATCCATTAGGAAGGTGTCTGCTGGTTGTAAAAGGACAATTGATTCCTATCACATCAGCCATGCTAACTCCAGTCAGTGGCCAGTGTTTTATGTCTGTGGGTTTGTTTTAGCGTTGTTCTACCCCCTAGGTCTCAAATATCACCTCATACGGTGTCAAATATTAGTTTAAATCTTCATATTATCATTTGTGTGCCAAAGAGATACAGTGACATGCCAAACACAGACGTAGCATAGCAAATATGAAAAGTATTTGAGGCTTTTTCTTTCACGTGGCATTTTGCATAGGCCGGTTACAGTACAGACAGCTGGAAATGTGGTTGTCACTCTTTTGCTTTTAGCAATTGGTTGTAAAAGGGCTAAAATATTCTGATCAGTCGACTCCCTTTGAAATGAGCTGGAATGCATTTGGTGAGTTCATGCACATGGATATTCTTGAGTTGTACAAATGGCTCTCTGTCCTGCCCACAACATGAAACATTAGTTCATTGTCCTCAGCATCTATTCATCTGCAGCTCTATCTGCACTGAGCCTCTCTCCATCTGTCTATCTTTCTCTCTCTCTCTCACACACACACACACACACACCTCCAGGTTGGCTGGGAACAGGTTTCGCCTCAGGGGCTCTGTCTTGCTCCGACCTAATGTGGGCTAATGAAAACAGTGAGAGGATCAAATCCAACGCAGTTGCTTTTCACACTGCTTAACCTTTATGAAAGCCTGTGACCTCTGTGCAGGAGCGTGCTCACACACACAAACACGGATGATTGATACATACACTGTAGGTAATTATATACAATCGGGGGGTGGGATGTAGAGTTCATACACATTATGTACAAAAACTGTCCGTGGTTTGTGCAGCACAAATTATTTGTGCCCCGTTTTTCCATGTAATCTATTTGTATGTGTATTTTTACTCATGTACATGCAGTGTTGATTGCTTGAATTATTAATTTCTTCATGAATAATAAATGTGTAGTGATGACTAACACCTGACTCTGATTACCTGCTTACAAGTAGGAAAGCGAGTGACTACACAAATTCATGCAAACTTTCAAAAAGCCGCAATGTTGACATGCATAACACTTGAGTGCTGCTGTAATGAACTCTTGGGAGACGCTGATGATATGAAGCTTAAGTATATAAGGTTTTTTCCCCTCACCCATGCTTTTTTGTTGTTTACCTGCTACATTTATGATACGTTTTACAGGCACTCTCTGCTGTCAGCCTTGATTCAAAAATTCTCTGTCTTAAATATTTACCCAACAGCAGCAAACATTTTCTTTGTACTGAATGACTATGCGAACTGTTCTCTGCCAATGCAAAGTGTTCATAATGAACATACTGTATCTGCAAAATATTTTCTCTCAATGTATGTCCTTGTTTTCCTACAACATAAGCTCCAGGGACGAAAGCATGAATAATGTTTTTATGGTTTAAAAAGTCAAATGTCTCCTCTCTGTCGACTGTCGATTTTTTCATTATTTACCTACTGCTTCCTGATGCTTCTTACTATTGTGCCACCCCCTTTGTTGGTATAACTAGGATTATTTTACCTCATTTTATGCTTCCCAACAAAATAACAAGAAAGGATTGACTTCACCCAATCTTGATGAGGCAGCATGAGGATGGTGAGTTTCACCAACTAGCAGTATGTTTGACGTAATTTCGACCAATCAGATCACAACCAGTTTATTAAAGAAAACAACTTATATGTTTTGTGACAAAAAAGTATATTTCCCAATCATTCTGTCACAGAAAAAGAACAAGTAGAAATAACTGAAATGTCCAAACTGCCGTGACTTAAGTATTCCTCACAAGTGTATGTGGTGTGACACCACGACTGAATGCGCTGCAGAGGGCAGTAAGGGAAAATGATGTTGGTAAATGTCTTAGTTATTTATGGTACTTATGTCGTTGACTTAGATTTAACATGATAAGCTTTTATTGTTGTTAGATGTTATATTTTAAAGAACAGCATCACATGACATTTTCGTGAGGTCATGAAGACATCAGTAGTCGACCTTACCTACTGGCTGGTATCCTTGCCTTGTAGGACCTCCAAATGGGTTGCGACTGCCAAAAGAGCCTCCGTCAATGGACCCATACGACATTCTGCCTGATGGTTGGTGGCGTGTCAGATGAGGCGTCTGGGGAAGCAACAATAATCAGAATCCAACAAAAAACACCATTTATTTCCAGTTTGCTTCAGGCTCAAGATGAATGCACTCACAGTAAATTAAGAAAATTAAGTAAGTCAATTACTGTTACTGAAAGACTCATTACTTCATTACTTTATGTGTAGCTTGGTAAATTAATTGTTTTTGACTAGCTGAAGAGATAGAGATAGACTACGCTTCCTGTTTATGTCAAAAATTTATCTGATCTCCAGCATGGAAATGATTGGACATGTACGGTGATGGTGAAGAGGTTGTTTCTTTACATGCATATTCTCACTACTTCGAATATCGAATATATTTTGAATTTGAAGAATAGTGAAAATGTAGCTCATGCCTCATGTTTTATCCACTGCAAAAAATCGGAATTCTAATCTTTCAAAGCACCTGGACAACCAACAGGCCTGCACGAAGCTTGTTGCTAAAGGCCTGGACGCATCTGACATCATTTACGTCACTCCACCCAAGCACCCGAGGCTGGATTTCAGTAATTTGGGTCTGACTCCTGTGACCCGGGGACAATTTAACAACCTAAAAGCTCAATATGTTGTAGAAAATATACAGCCTCTCTCTACTTTCGAGTCTCCCGCTGTTAGGCAGCTGGTTAGAAAGATACCCTGTCCACGCGTCTGGCAAATGGCCAGTAAATCTTTTTTTCTGCCTGGACAGGGAATACATAAAAATGAACTAAAGAAAACCTTTGGGGGGCTACAGTACTTCTCCACCATGGCAGATATTTGCTCTGTTCACAACAAAAACCAAAATGTACTCAACCAGGTAATTCAATACTTTTTTGTTAGCAACGATTCAGTATTAGAACTTCACAACGTCCGGCACTTGGTCAATTGTGTGTCCAGTGTCAGTAATTGAGAGGATGAAATGTAGAATTTGTCTGAATCTCCACTAGGTGGCAGGACTAACAAGGTAGCCGAGCCAGGCGCTGGTCTGGTCCATGGTCATAGGGCGTGCTCCTGCGCATTCACCCCCGTTGATACAGTGTGAGCCTCAGCTTCGGCTGTCAGAGTAATGTAATGTATTATAATGCCTCTGCCTCAACATCATCAGCGTGTCCTCTTCAGAAATAATACCTCCAGCCCTGTACAGATTACCAAAGCTAGCTCCTGCAGTCTGCTGTGGTACTACTTAGCTTACAAAGCTGACACTGATGGCGAACCCACTGACACAACAAAGTCGGTATGCAAAAGGTCCTACAAAGCACTGCTGTATAAGGAAAGAAACAGTTCAAACTTCACCAAGCACCCCAGTGATGGACACCAAAACCTTTCCAAGGAGTAAAAAACATGTCAGCAAATAGGCTGTCCAGCCCGCTGGTGTGATGGTAACACGCTGCTACATTATGTGAGATATGTAGGGTATCAGTAGCAAGTGTCAGTGTCAGGCCTACTCTGTATCGTAAATAGCACGGCAACATATTTGAAAACGTGAGTTCCAAAGCAACAAATGTAATTGAGTATTGAATCCGTATTGTTTCAGTTTCAAGTATTGTGTCGGTATTGTCAGACTACACTTTATATTGTTTTCACAATCAAAAATGATCACAGTCATGTATGCATTAATGTTTGGTGGATGTAATTAGTGAAGACATTTTAGCATTTTTTGGTAACGAGGTAACGAGTAACTATAATTAATTACTCTTTCAGTTCCTAGCACAACACTGATTAATACTGCTTCAGTGGTGTATTATGTTATATTTATGATGAATGATGAAGCTACATATTTCAATATTTTAGATACAAACACTGAAATGACAAATTACTGGGTAATATTACAGTGTTCACCCTCTTATAGACAGTTGGATCCAGCAAAATAGACGTAATAAATCGAGTGTACCCTGCCCAGCACTAAAGTGCAGACTGATAAACTAAGCAACTAGCAGGTGAACGTAGTGGAGCATTATTCAGCTAAAGAGCCAAATGTTTTCCTCAGGAGTTGGTGGAGACCGCACTGTAGCTAGAAAGAGAGTAAATTCACAACTTACATTTATCTGGTGGCACAATAATGGTTTTAAATGTTGCTCAGTGCCGGGTGGATGTAAGCATGTAAGCCACAGTTTTCTTATTATTAAAGGCCCAGCACACCTTCAGGTTTTGAGATGATTCTGTTTGATTAGACCTCTGCTTAGTTTGAAGGTAGGTGAAAGCACACTGGGAACTGTGGGACTTCTTAAATCCATTTACCAATAAAATTATTGATAACAAAACAATACATCTGTACTTTGTCCTAACAACCTCAACCAAATTAGCAGGAGAGCGGAATGATGCCCATTCACACCCACACAATCCTAACTCCAAATTTAATCCAACGAAAGAGTTGAAACCACACGTGTGGGTTTACCATGGGCCTGCAGTGTCTATTATAAGCAGGGGATACGGTGGTGGTGTATCTGTAAGCTGTGTTATCTTTTGCCTGCCTGTTTCTGATGGTTGAGTGAGAAAGAAATGGTTTGCAAACACAGTATAAATACAACTGAGTGGCATATTAAGGTATGATGGAGGCCTGCTTTTCTCCAACAAAGAATCCAACATCATTTGTTAATTCTAGATTGTTACTTAATGGTACATCAGATAAAGCATACTAAATACTCTGAAAATGTAAACAAAACCAATCATCCATTTCACTTACAGTTACTATATGTGATTCAGCAATCTGTCAATAGCAGTGAAGGGCACCCTGGGATTGCTTCCATTGTCATTGATTATTTTGGAAAAATGGGATCGTCTTGCTTCACGAATGACACAGATACAGTCCTTCATAATATCAAAATGAACATTTAGCCTGCTTCTCCGCCACCCGTGTTCAGCTTTTCGACACTTTCTTTTTCAGTTCCCCCGCTCTGTTGCCTGTTGAGGTGAAAGATGAAGTCCCAGCTATGAGAATGTGGCCATAGTCTCGAGTACAGATTAAAAGAAATTCAGGGATTTCAAGGGATTCATTTTCTATTATGTTGACACGGGCGATAAATGTTTAGCAGCATTTATCGCCCGTGCAGGTTCGTGGGTTCAGGTTCCAGCACCTCTAAAGATCGTTAAGACATATTTCATTGGTTAATCACCAGAAATAAAACAATGACGTGTGATTTTTAGGAGTTGGCTGTAACTATTTAGCTGTAACTAACTTCCCTTATATCCACAATTTGCATTCTCTGTGATATGTTCATTTTTGTGATAATTAGTGAGCTTTAGAGGTGTCGCTGGATGTTTTTTATTTGTTTTCATGAATAATGTCAGAAAAAAGTGAAAACGCAAAATGCTGAATGATTCCTTTAAACTCTACAAATAGACTCTAAGAGCGACAAAACCATCAGTATATAGTTCTTCCTGATCTATTTGGCTGTGATGTAATGAACAGTACAGCCTCTAATGGCTTGTGTACAGAGGAAGTGTTTCAGCCACATTTCTAAGTCATCTGCCTCACTAACAGAACAGATCTGTTCCTATTTAAATCAACGCTGCTGCCTGCAGAGGCGGCGAAGCGGCTCGCGTTTCATGTAAACACAACCCGAATCATACGTTTACACTTAAAGTCTATTTTCTTCTGCTTCACACAAACTAGCTATGAGGTTGTGTGTTAGGCTGTGAGCCTTGCCAAAACGTGGGTGACCTATAATCAATACTGTGCCTGAACGTATCCCGTGTAGAGACAGATGAAGGTCTGAAGATGCTGCCGCTCTTCTCGCTGCTGCTCACGCTACACCTCCTCTGCAGACACAGTGTGAAGGCTGCTACAACTTTTAGTAATCTTCATGTTTTGAGCATGACTCGGTCAGAATCCGACATGTCAAATACAATAGTGATAATTTCAGAGCCATCTAACATATAGTGTGTTCCTGTGAGGGCACTGTTATGTACCCTGGTGTGTGGGTGTGGAACTGGAACTGGAACTGGAACGGTTGGAGGCATCAAGCATGCAAGCACGAAAAGTAACCAGTGAATATTTTGGAGTCAGCCTCGTTAGGATGTTAACCCATAACCCACTCATACGACGAGAGGCGGGGAGGACACAGAATGCTCATCTGGACACTGCCGAAAAGGTCAAATCATCGTGTGAACATGTGTTTCACCCGCGGCCAGAGACACACAGATGAAACTCTAATCAACAAATCTCTCTCAGCACTACAGCATCTCCATCAAAGGTCAGAATATGATGCCGGTCAGCTGGCCAATGCTCTCTCCTCGCTGTGAAAGACGAGCATTCAGACAAGCAGGAGAATGTGATTACACTCCAGTGCAGCCATTGTTGCGGTGAAGCCAGTGAATCCGGCCTGCAGGACTGGCGTTATGGGTACAAGGCGGGACAGAGGAGCAACAAGAGATTCAGCGTCCACACATTACAGAGAGACAGATTCACTGGGCCACAAGAACGTTTAATCCGATTAATTTTCATAGAGAAGGGAGATTAATTACTTTTGGCAGTCCATAAACAATCTTCACTCTGCTTGATTTCAAGCCCAGTGACTGCGTCTCACATCCCTCTGAAGTGTGGACACGCACCGCCTCTATCTGCATACAAGAAGCACACTCATGGATGCACATTCTGCACACATGCACATACACATTTAACCTTATCCTTCACCACTGTGCAGAATTACAAATCCCTTAGTTGCTCATACAAGTGAAAACTCAGCACTGGGGAAACATAAAAAAAAAAAATACATATATTGCTTTTCCATTACTCATGCATGATGGCATCATCCCTGGTGATGTCATCGGAGCTTGCCCTGTCCTCTCTGTCACAGCATCATCACCACAGTTGTAATGGACGGTGAATACACCCAACTGCACCCAAATTGCTCTGACTCCTCATTTTTGCAGCGCTGCATGTGGAATATAATCTTAAAAGCAAATGTAAAAAAAATGCAACAGAGGAGTAGGGGTTAACATCTGTCTGACGAGCAGCCAGAAGGCCACGCTCACGAGACAGTGACTGACCACAACCTCTCAGGGTATGAAGTTTGGTCAGAGAAAATCTGCAGAGAGCAGACTCTGTGTTTCTCCAGTGGAAAGACGGGGAGTCGGGCAGAGTCAGCTGGTCCAACACGAAAGGTTCTTCTGCTGTGTTTGAGGGAGGCCCAGTACATTGTCGTAGCTGTTTATAGCAGTTAAATTAACATTACTGGTCATCAGCCCTAAAGTTTAGACCCATGTGTTGTCAGAGCTCTTCTGTAGACATCACTTTCCAGGACTTTTCCAAGACATTTTCAGTGATGATCCAGCTGATATTACAGACTGGAAAAACACCATACACTAAAACTGATTGAACTGATTTAAAAGAGTATGTGAGCATACTAGCTCCTCTTACTCTTTTATTTTGGTTTTTATTTTATTTTATTTTATTTTTGGTATTCCATCATTGTATTTTACGTAGAAAGCCCAGTGTGCTCTATGCTTAGCAAGATCTCTGTAAATAAAATGCATCATTATCATTATTATTCATAACCTCCTGTAACTTATATCAACCATTGCTGCCTGAACACCAGTAGCACAAATAGTATCCCACAATTTTGCCTGCTGACAAATCCTGACCGAACTTTCATACCTCAATGTACGCCTAAAAGTTAGTCTGCTCTCAGTTTATCCCACCCACCACCACACTTTAGCCCCTGAACTACTAATGAGAAGTGGAGTTTTGACAAGGTGAATCACACCAGGTGTGAGCTAGCTTGCTTCAACAGTGCAGCTTTGCGTTTGAAGAGACAAAGTAAGAAAATACTGTTGGCCAGTATTTGTTGGCCTCACATATAGTTGGGTTCCCATTCATTGTCTTGACCCTGGCTTCAATTCATCATTCTTCAACTCTCTCAACAATGCCCAGCACACATCTGAAACCACTGCTCATCACCCACAAACCTTTAACCTCTGCACACCAAACCAGCCAGCAACCACGCCAACATTAGCAACTGAACCAAACAGCTTACCAACATAGCATTATTCAGTTGTTTAAAACAAGTAGGGAAGAAAGCATCTATAGCCCTAATAAAAACGACTATGGGCCTTAATCTCTAACTGCTTTTGTTGTATTTGTACAGTCATCTTGTCGGTAGTCTGTAAAGCACTTTGAATTACACTAATCTGAATGAAAGGTGCAATACAAATAAAGTTTGATTATCGTTATTCAAAGATGCTATTATGCCAAAGTAGACAATATAAAGAAACCCTTATTTGCATGCCTATGATTTATGTACTGACTTTTGAATCTGCATGCATTATGAGGTGTTTGTCTCCTGTGCTTTGTTGTGTACTTACTTCATCAGTTATTTTCACTTTTCTGAGGTTCTGTATTTGTATTTTTTCTTAACTATCTAAACTATTACACGCTTTTGTGATATAATTGGTATTTCAATTAAAATAATAATAGTATTATTGTTTTTATTAATGTTATTGAAAATCCACCACTCCTCCTCAGGGATGGGTTAAAATCCATTCTGACTGTATGACAATAAAAGGACTCTATGATAACGGGACATATCAATCACTCATTCATCAGGCTATGATGCCAGGAGATTTGGAGATAAATGAAAAATCCAAATCCAAATCAGTCAAATCCTGCGTGTACAGCTGTGGACCAGGTAGTGCTGAGTGATTTTATCTCTTCTGGCCTGCCGGTACGATTGCCTCGCGCTGCATCAGCATTTCTTTGTGCTCTGTTAACATTGTTTCTTCCGACAGCCATCATTTCTGACTGCTGTGCACCTGGAAAACCCACGAGTCACAAAGCTTTTTGTGTTGCTACGGCAACAGTCAACCGTGAGCCCCTGTGTCATTGTGGGGGGCATAACTGCATAACGCTACATGCGAAACAGGGTTTGTAATAATGTGAAGTTTGGTTTATTTCCTATGTTTTGATGTGTGTGAAAACTTCAAAATAAAATGTAGTTGATGCGAATGTTTCCTCTGTGAAATGTTATAAGAATCTCAGTGTAAATACACAATGAACATTTAACAATCTCGCTGTCCTAAAGGCTAACTGATGACTGGTCAAGGAACAGGAGATGAACAGTTTTTCTAGTACTAATAATTAACATATAGTGCCAACCTTATAAGAGAGTCAGTCTTTTACAATGCAGATGATAAAATGGCCATACGCTCTAACACAGCACCCAAATAACCAAACATCACATGGATAACATTTATAATGTCTACAAGTATAAACTTAAGTGGCTGACAATGTAGTTCACAGTAGGACACACATCCAGCACAGAAGATGAATCCTGCATTTCTCATGTTAACTCCTGCATGAAAAAAAAAGCATTTCCTCAAATATATTTATTTTAAAGCGACAAAAAATATCCAAAAATGCGCTGGTGATGAAAGATTTTTCGAGCACGGGAAATGCTGCTTTTGAATGGAGACAGCTCTTACTTGTAGAGAAAAATAGGCCCTTACAATGGTAAACAGAGTAGAAGTGAGGTAGAGCAGCGTGCACCCCTGTGTGACACTGCAGGACACAGAAGGATGGTAAATACAGGCCTGGCAGGGTAGACTGACTGGATCCACAGCTACTCACCACCCCCACTGGTTTTCATTCAGTCCCCCACTCCTTTCACAGCTGTCATTATCAGCAACACAGGGCTTAGCTTAGCTAGAGCAGGCAACTGAGCAGAAATAAGCCGACACCGTGGACACAAATGCTGCATTTATCACAAACAAGCAAGGGCCAACCTGAGGCGGGACTGTGGCTGAACGTGTGTGTGGGAGGGTGCGGCTGATATGGAGGTTTTTTTTTGAAGGCTGACATCAACATTTCTAGACGGAGGTGACCGTTGATGTTTTTGTTATTCGCTACTCTTATATTCAGCCATTTCAATCAGCCATTCAACCTTTAAGTTTGAATTTTTCCTGTTTTTGTTTATGAAATATGATGATTTTGAGCTGTTGTGCATATTTTCACAGTATTTCAAAATGCATGCAGGCTACAACACATAACAATTTGTCATTTGACACGTGCCAGCTAATGACCACAGTGCTAAGATGGTAGCTGTCATGGGCTCACTAACATACGAAATGGTCAGGGTTACGCTGGGATGTGCCGATACAGGAAATAAATAATAAAATTGCTGTTTTTCTTGCATAGGAAATAATGGAAGCCGGTGGGTATTGAATGTATGTGGTCCACAAGCCTCAGTTCTTTTCAGATGGCGTTGCTTGAGTGCCAGCTGAAAGCTGGTGTTGCTAGACGTCATGTCAACTCGTGTGGTAAAGAATGTCATTCAAATCGACGTGGTGTTAGCTGTGAACCGCAACCTGTCCGCTCCTTTACAACATTCAATGTGTCCCGCCTTGTTGCTGCAGGTTTCTATTACTCTTAGTTAGCCTTGCTTGCTAATTTGACCACTGATTCTCACTAGATGCTACTTTTGAGCACCTGGTGAGTGCCTTTCTATCTGCCAGCAAAAACAGCATTTCACATTTTCAATTTGTGCATTAAAGCGGCAGTGGAAAGGCTGGAATTTCAGAAAGAAAACTCAAATACTAAAAGACTATTTTATCATTTGGCTGAGGTGAAAAAGTTAGTGAACTGATAAAAGCAAAATACTATGACGGTGGATACAAATGTATATAAAGCATGTTACTATATCGTCCAATGAAGCTTCCACTGTGGAGCAATATGGAGACTGTAACCATCCTAAAATGAATTTATGAATTAAAGATAAATGCCTTATTTCCACCATGTTTTGCTCATGATTTTCATTCGTTGCTCTTATTGCACCCTTTTCTTCTGTAGTGGTTTAATGGCAACCGACTGGAGAAGTTGCTCCTTCGACTGTTTATCTGCATGACCCAACTCCTAATATTCACATAATGTAGCGGATGGGGACGCACATCATTTGCATATCATTTGAACAGATTTTTATTTTCTAGAAATTTGGTTAGAATTTGCACAACATTTGGATGGCAACCTGCCCATTGGCAGCTTTTGCTCAGTCAGCAGTGTTTGTTCAACATTTTAGAAATGAGGGGGATCAAGCTGGCCGTCTTTTGTTCATAGATCCAGATGTGCTGACAGTAAACGGCCAAACTCACAGCAACAGGCAGGTCTGTAGCATCCGCACTCAAAATACAGATAAAATCGACAGTATCCTCAGTTTAAAGCAAGGTTCACTTTTAGTAAATACAAGAGAAAACAGGACATTGACCAATATAAACGTTTCCCACTGTGACTGACAAAGCAATGAAAAGTAAATTAATTAAAACCTTAAAAAAGTGGAGAACATTAACATTGCAGTGCTGTCACTGACGAATGAAAAACATGTATTTTTGGTAAATGATTTGACCAAATAAGCAGTGAAAACAATGTATGTATTCATTTCCTGTCTCTCCAGTTCAACCAATATGATGAATTTCTGTTTGGGTCAACAGCAGCTTAAAGAACCGTAACAGTGATGTGTTTTCATTTTGTTTTTGTCCTATAAATGACCAGTAAACTGCATCTCCTTTACATTATTGCTGACAGTTCTCCAAGCATACAGTTGGATTTAGATCAGTATCCCTCCTGGAAAGCCTTTGCTTTTCTATGCCTTTCCATTTCCAAAACAGGAAATTATATTTTGGTATTTTTCATTAGCTTTCCTGCAGAGGATGGAGCAATTATATTCTAATTACAGTGAAAAAAGAACAGTTGGCATAGTTAATAAGTGCCCCTGCTTTATTAGAGTTTCAGAAAAAGCCTTGAAATTATATTTACATAGAAAATGGATGGGGTCATGTTGTGTCAAGTTTATCCAATTATGAGTTCAGAATTTTTCACTTCTCTCAAGGAAAATATTTCATGAATTAACAGCCTCTTATGTACTTCACCAACCTGACCTCTTCCACTTTCATATAAACTGATGGTTGTTTCTTACAAACCTTTTAACATTTTTTTTCTGTGATGAATACATGGACCAGATAATCTCCTACCAACCCAAACTTACTACACAGCAGCACATACGATTCTCCATGTTTGTCGTGGACCTCTGTGCAGGGTAAAATCAAACAGGACCTGTTTCACATCTGTAGCAATGGTCAGTGGAGTTACATGAGGTGCACTGGGACAGCATTATTAATATAATAATATAAGTCTTGTTGTATGTGTGTTGCTGCATTGTTGTGGCCGACATTTTCTTCTACATCATGCTCCACAGTGTTTCCACAGTTTAATCTCTGTTAAACAGGACACTGTAGTGCTAGTGCTGTGATCAGACAGAGTGATGCTGTATCATTAGTGAGGTCATGCCCAACCAACACACACAACACTTTAAAGTGATAATTATAAGCTTGCTATGAAAACACAACCGTACTAAAATCTCTCTAAGAGATTGTCATTTGACCAATAAAAACACAGTAAACGGTCAACTGCCCATTTTTATAGTAAATTGAATGCCAAGTTCTGATTTCACTTGTATTTCAGCTGTTAGACAGTTTTTCAAATGTGGGTAACTCAGTTATCCACCTACAAAGAATGGAGTCCTGGGCCCAGGTGCCTTATGATGCTACAGTTTAGTTTAGTTTGCACAAGCAAATACTGTAGGAAAACAAACGACAGTGAGTGTTTTGCAGATGCATTCAGTCTGAACATTTTGCTTCATCTTTCATTTAAAAATGTCTTCATTATGCTGATAAAAAATATAATTACGGCAGCATGACATTTCTCTCAAAACACATTGAAGTCTGTAAACATAATTTCTCCAGCAGGACTGGTGATGACATGCTTGTGTTTCAGGTGATAGAACAAAGGTGTGGCTTTGAGAGGAGGCACAAGTCATTTGTTCCAACAGTATTGACATTTAGCTTTCTTGTCATCTGTATGTTGACTGAAGCTAAGGTGCGACAGACTGGGCATCTGTAACAGCTCGGTCTCATCTGCTCGTATGCCTCTAGCTGCAAATCCTCCAACATTTGACTGGTATTCTCCATCCAATGCTGACTCCACGCCTGTACTGACTAAACCCACACAAGACACTCAGGCTAACGCTGGCTGACAGTGACTGGTTGTTACTGTGGGTTATATGTAATTCAACGTTCTGTTCTGGTGGATCTGATGTGTGAGCTAAAAATGACGGCCGGCCTGTGATTTACTGAACATGTGAACATGAGTTAAACTAGGTTGGCTAAAAATTCATAACGGCCATTTTTATTTATTTTTTTGTTTTGTTTTAGTACCCTATTTGCGGGAAATCAATTTGAACAAGCAGATGACCAGATGGGTCCTTTGAATCAAGCAGAGTGATGCATCATACCTTTTTATCAGCAGGGGGAACTCTGGGATACATTGTTGACTTTAAATGAGAGTGCACCCTGACTGATCGATATGTATATTTACAAGATACCATGGATGACCCATATAGCCATGTATCACTACTGTGTGTATCACCCTATCGATGCATTTTTCCACGCACAAAATCACAAATAGTTATTCAAAAGGCAGTGATGATGATGAAATTAAATTTCAAAGAAGACCCCTGGCCCACTTTACAGTGGCCACATTACTGTCAGTGGTCTGGAATCAAGTCCATGAGGACGCTAATAACACTGTGATGTTGTTTCTTCAAGACAGGGCTGACCCTAATCAGCCAGGCTTCCTTTGACCAAATATGCTCATTCTGACATCCAAGACATCCTGATTCCCAACTCTAATGGAAGCTCCCTGTCTAATTATTTCACACACACAGTTCGATTAAGTGACTCTATCAGGTTAATGGATATAAAAATGTGTTAGATATGATTCATTTACCAACCCAGAAATGTCTGTTGGAATTATTCCATACTCCACAACGTGCTGCAATGGTTCTCATTTAACCCTAATGTTTATCTATAGCCTTGGGCAAGCCGGACAACTCTGTAACAGCGATGTGGAGAAACAGAAATTGCCGAGAAGTTAACATGTCGAGATAACTGAAAGTGCCAATCAGATGGAAGCATTGCCGGCTCTGAAAACGTTTCAAACTCTTCAAACAAACAAAGAAACATGCATGAACAAGTGACAGGACTGAACTTCCAGGCCCGTAATCACACATATACTCATACAGCTGCCTGACAACACAGACAAATACATCTGTACTGAGGTATCTGCTTTGAAGAAACACCGAATGTACAGTCAGAAAAAAGAGCTTAAGGGAAAATAGAGTTCTGGACCTTATAAACGCTGTGAGACTGTACATATCCACAGCATTGCTTTGAGCTAAATGCTAATACTGCATGCTAACATGCTCAAAATGACAACTATAACATGCTGATGTTTGGCAGGTACAATGATAATTACGCTAACATTTGGTTTAGCATGTTAAAAATCTGACATTTGTTAATTGTCACTTAACAAAGAAGACAGCTGAGTCTGATGGGAATGTCTGTGTTTGTGTTGCAGGTATTTGGTCATGAACCAAACTAATGCACAAATGAAAAACTTGGCTCGATGATGGAGCTAGGTGGAAAGACAGAGGATCAGAAGTCTGTCAGTTCCTTCCTCTGAAGGTGCATCATCCACTAGTTGCCAAGACATTCCAGTGTGGACCAAAGAGGTGGACCAGCCGGCAGGCACTGTGAGGGTCACATCTGTGGCTTCGCTCGAAATGTCATGACAGTTATTGAAAAGATATCCATTAAATGTCATACGGACGTTCATGCTCCGCTCCGGGTGAATTGCAATAACTTCACAACTAAAAATCATTTGGCTCATGTCTCCCCTCCTTCAGCATTTCACTGTTTAGCAGGCTTGTTTAATCCATCACATAGACCAGTGGACCATTGAGCGACTTACTTTATTGACCTAGTAATGAGGTATATGATCAGATCAACCAAATATCAAATATATGTTAGATTAAGCATGATCTCGGTAAACTGATGTTGAAATGTAGACCACTCTTAGTTGTGGAATGTGAGGCCATGTAGGGCCACATAGGGTCAGATCAGGAAAAGGGAAACCAGAGGTGGTAATGTTTATAGAGGGGGCTATTATGGTGGTAGATTGTCAGAAAGGAAAACACTCCTCAGTGGCACAAATGCCCAAAACATGATCTGTTTTTTTTTTTGTTTTTTTTTTAATTAGGAAAGATATGGGTGGAGTTAGACAAACCGTCATGCTATATATTGTGTCTGTATGTTAACGGCAGAGTCTTCTGATCTGACCCTGCTCTCTCGGATGGCCGGCATCTGATCTGATACTGCTTGTTAATAAAAGTCTCTTCGACTCAAGCTTGCATCAGCAGAGTTCTTCCTACATCATCATCACACCACTGCTCAACAGGACCTGGCTGATAAACATCAGTGACATTTAGAACTGCAAACTTTGTGGCTTATTAGAGAGTACCAAACATGTGAGCATTCATTAATGTGCTACCATCGTTCAGAACCAATTACTACCAAGTACAAAGCATCAACACCAGCCAACCTTAACCCAAAACTTGTTGTTATTAGGGCTTCTGACAGATCTATGAAATGTTGGTAAATTGTTAGTATGAACCATTAATAAAGTAATTAGTTCAATGCAGCGTCTTCGATGAGAGAATGTGCCTATTTTTAACTTATTTTTATAATTTTACATCAAAGTAAAAAGTACTTGCAACATTTATACCCAGTGTAACAAGTGTAACTCTTTGTGAGGGTCCTTTTGTACAGGGAGTAATCCAAAAAAAAAAAAAAAAAAAAACCAACAACAACATCCCTTTCCTTGGAAATCTGTATATTAAATTTTGCCAAACAGTAAATAGATTCTCAAACAATGTCTAAACCATATTCTTAATTGTTGGTGTCCTCTTGTAAATTCAGCATAACAACAATGTACCACAAGTAGTTCTTTCAAGAATGTTTCATCCTGCCTGTGTCTGCTGTCTATTCCTGCTCCTCAGCTGCTCAGTGCCAGTCATTTGCATTCAGTGAGTTTGTCTGAGCGTTTGCCCTCTCCTTTGATTGCTCATTTTACATTTCACAGTCCAAACTCTAAAGTTTGGTGAGGCTCACTCCAAAAATTTGCATCTGCTACATGTAAATAACAACACCAGTATCCTAAAGCTGGGGCAGATTAGGTCCTGAAATATCCTCAGTGCAGCTTTGTGTGACGTTGATTCCAAAGCCCTATAGCCACATATTATGGGCCACGTGCCTGCTTGTAATTTGAGATTAAAGTGAAAGGATGTTTTACCGATACCATGGAGAGAACCAAGTTACTGCTGGTTTGACTGCAGGCTTTTTGATGTGCATACTCAGAGATAGAGATATGCAGCCACATGGCAGATTTGTATGACAGGATCAAAGGGAAGGATGCAAATCAAAAGGCAGTGTGTTTTGAGGCTCAACCCTCGACAGTAACCTCTTCAGAAAAGAAAAGAACAGTGGTCTGAAATCCAGTGTCTTTCTCTCCAGTGGGAAAGTGGCTCTGCTTCATCCCCTCTCTTTATTGTCACCCCTTCAGCTGACACAGCCAAACTTAAGGATTGCTCATGTGTGTTTACTAAAGCCTCCTCCCCCGTCCACAGCCTGATCTGAGGCCATTCCATCAGCACTGCCTCCCTTTGAAAACAACCTTCAGCCTGGGGAGGAGGAGAAAAAAAAAACACCTCTGGGCAGTGAAATTGCCTTGTCACACAAAAAGGAGTCATTATTGAGATAAATCACCCCATTCTATTCCATAACTAAACTCTGCCTCAGCTTACCTTCCAGTGGCACCTGCCATCCAGGCTGAGCTATCACATGTACTCTCCAGACTGAAGCTCTGACTGCCAGGAGGATTCAATATTGCCTCTGGTTGGTTTAGTTTGACAGTGTGATCTGCTCGAAAAAAAATTTCATTGAACGGTTAAGGCCCAAAGCTAACACTGACTGTTCAAGACAAGAGCGTAAAATATGCTGCAGGAATCACTGTCTGAATGCTGTGTTACCAGTTCCTTCCTAAAATCCAGAAATATGCATAAGCATGATTATCGGACTTCTAAAAACGTGGTTTTGCATGGCCCACTTTTATAAATATCATTCCTTATGAAAGTGCACACATGCACAGTCCTGATTTCCAAACAGTTCTTAAACTGTTTGTAGAAAAACACCTGATTGGGCTCCACTAGTGGCAGGGCCCCCTCATGCCAACATCAATGAACTTCAGACTGAAGTACATAAATAGATGGAATCACCACCTTCAGTGGGTCGTAAGGTGGCCCTGGAAACACCATGCATTGAACTAATTTCAGTGAAAACCCATCTGCGACAATATTAGACGCCCAGAGCAACTGATCCGGCGGTCCAACAGGTTCTCATCTTAGCAACACACAAGCCTTCCTGCCAGAAAGCCTTTCTAGCGTGTCCTAGTTTGGCTTGGATTAGGCACAGAAGCTACTTGGTTAGGTAAAGGAAACCATTGTTCACTTTTGGTTTCATGTTTAAAGTTGTGTGTTTGTTTAACCTGTCCACCCTCGCTAAACTCGCCCTTGTGTAGCAAGGGGTGGGAGGTCAGGGTGTTGGACAGTTGTGTAGTGTAGTGTATCATGTCGTGTTACACACTTGAAATTAATGTTCATAATAGACATAATCTAGAGTTTTGCAGAATCCTCCAATATCAACATTTTTGCATTGTGATTGATTTGTTTGTCCATGTTTACAGCATCACCTATTTTGTGCGACTAAATTTTGGTGTTCTACTGTCTGGTAGAGCCATTGGTACAACTGTGGACATTTATAGTACCTATTATGTACCAATGTCATCTACAATGACAAATATTGGAACTGTTATGACCTTTGTTCAGTTTAGATTTGCACTTTTTCACTGAACTCATGATATTTACTGGATGTTCTCATTTAATCAACAATGTCACAGTTTAGTTTGATAAGCAGGCCTCTCTCATCTGTCATGTTATGCTTGTTGCTATAGATACACGCCTCAATGACAACATTCACTCATCTTTTGTATGACCTTTTAGTGGCTGGCCTGTTCATGTCAGAGATAACAGGCCAATGTGAGTCGGTCCGTGCGGGTCCAGCCTCTGTACGGGGCCATACCAGCCCAAGAAGATAACTGTAAACCACACCCGGAAATCAATGCTCCTTCTGATAGAGATCCTGCGAGAGCTCTGTCACTTTGAGTCCAACACCGCCTTACTTCACCTGTGACCTAAATAAATCCTACATCTGTGATCTGAAGATGTCTTCGGCTTGTTCCTGGGCTTCCAACTAAAGAATCGGGTTAACAGAACAGTAATCAATGATTTGGTTTAGCACCCAAAAACGGAAAGAGTTTTCTTTTCTTTTGTGCTTTGTACAAAAAAAAAAAAAGAAAAAAAAAAAAGACTGGAAAGCACCTGTTTGGAACATCTCACAGGAAAACAGGTTCATTGGTAACAGGTGGTAGTATCACCTGGCTTAGTCGTTCCCAAGCCAAGATGGAGCAAGGTTCACCACTTAGTGAACACCTGATTGTGTAAAGGAAATTACTACATGGGCTTGGGAACATTTCGTAAAACCATCGTCGGGAAACAGAGCTTGCTTGCAAATGATCAACTCAATTTGTTGTACTCAGGGATGATATTCATCAAAGAGAACTTATGCTAAGAAACTGACCACTTATAGTCAATGATTATACAAATAGTGTTGGCAGGAAAAGCTTTTTCTCTTGGAGGGAAGACAACAATTTCAGTGGGAGAACTAATCCCCCCTCCCACAGTACATGACTATTAGATCTTAGCTCACCAATGCCAAACATTTATTCTGCATTGGCGTCATATCAGAGTTATCATACAGTAATTAGGAGTTTCTGACATGTAAGTAGCAATCATGTCACTTTCTAAGTCACACTTATGACTGATTGTAGCTGTGATTTCTCAGAAAGCTTGGATGTATCTAAGTGGCACCTAGTAATACAGAAGTGCCTGAAACAGTATGTTAATGTCACACAACCAACTGCATAATCATCATCAGCCACAAGCACAATTCATAACTGAGATACAGTTAATACGTGCACAGGTGTGTTGTCCACTCGTCATATAGTTGGTAATACGTCAATAGGTCCATACTCCAAGGCGATCAATAGGTTCTAGATTGGGATCAATATATTCAGCCATTCTCATTAACAAGTATTGGCTCCTGGAATAACTGTCAGAAATGCCCCACTGTTATAACATTGACTGCGCAGTGTTGTGAGCGAGTGAAAATATACTTATATAGAACATATATACAAACAGCTATCAGTTTAGGTCAATTATGTGACAGCAAGCAGCATTAAACAATGTGAGTGGAGTACCCCTTTCAGTGACATTTAGCAGATGAACTGCACTGCTACATGGTAAAGTTAATGATTGCCTCGCTAAATCTCATTCAGCAACCGATCAAATACTGTAAGACAATATACAAAATATTATAGGAAACCAGAAGGTTATATTTTCTTATTCAGAGCCATTCAGCACAGCATTGAAAGTTGTGTAATGAAGGGAAGCACAGTCAGAAATAGAATTAGAAGAAATATTGGCTCACAAAGATGGTCAGAACATCTATAGAAAAAAGTCAGACAGAAGTTGCGCCTCAGTGCAGAGACAGTCTGTGCTGTTGAGTCAAATGCACTCCTACGCAGATGATCAATAAAACCTGATCTGTTAGAAGCTAACTGGGACATTTATGTTCTGTTATTGGAGATGAATGTAATGAATACGATTAAAACTAGGAGCAGACATAATAGGGACTAGTAAAGTATGTAAAGATACTAAAAGTTAATTTAAGATAATAACATATTGTAAAATTATTATAAAAGTCATAATATATTATAGTGAAAAGATCAGCGCCATCAAGGATGCCAGTGGATGTCACCAAAATGTCCAGAAACGGCTGCGTGTATCAGAATGGCATCCATTCTGAATGGAATGAGACTCAAAGACAGAGTGTCAGTCCATGTCTGCTGTGGCTTGTTTGTACTTCACTGAGCTTTTTATCTTACCAAGAAATGCAGCCTATTTTTTGTTCAGACTGGGCTGTTCCTGCATTTGAACTGCTAACTAGAACCGGCTTGTCTTTGGCCAAGGTTTTGAGCTAGTGTGACTGCTCCAACGCAGACTCTGGCCAGATCACATGTCCCCAACACTCCTGAATCCTCTGCTTCTGTTTCAGTCGTGGACTTGAGAGACTGCTCACGGATCTCGCCCCTTGTTCTCAACCTGCTGCTGCAGGCATGGCTAGGCTCGTCTATAGCCAAGTAGCCAGTGGCTAGCTGTGACTTTGACCATGGGTGTGTGTGACAACTGTCAGCCTGTCTACTCACAAATTGCTATAGAAATCTGTTGCTAGTGACAAGATCTGAGGAAGAAGGATGAGCTCTTCATCCACCTCTCCACAGTCTTCACTGCTCTGGCTATGCACATTCCGTGCTCCATGTCCTCATCCTTAGCACCTCTGGACTCCAACACCACTCTGCCTTGGTGATGCCCCACCCGCTGTGAAAGAGGATGCGTGGATGAGCCTCCCAAGCTTGTTCCACCTCTGAACCCTAAACTATAGTGAAGGGCAGAAAGCTGAGAGGGCATCGCTCCGCTCCCTGCTCCATGCCAGAGGTTCTCCATCTGGATCCCTGAACTCACAACTGATGTCTTGGATGAGTAGTAATTTCCCCCGCTGTGTGAACGACCCCAATCTTCCAGGTGGCTGCACCCCAACCAGCCTCCTCTTTGTCTATGCCCGGCCAGTGTGCCCGTCACCCAAGGGGACACGCCACTGCCCAGCACCACCTCCCACCCAGGCGCCCTTGAAACGGTCATTAACACCTCTGCCCTACAGCTGCTATATATCCATCTGTCTTGGCTATTGTGGTGCATGTTGGCATTAACCACCTTAAGATGCAACAGTCAGAGAAACTTACAGAGGATTTTGTCTGCCTCTTGGACAGTATTTCAACACAAGCAAACAGAGCAGAATTTCAGGCCCGCCACCCTCCACCCATTTGGTGATGTAACATTTAGCCGACTATGGCAGCTGCACATCTGGTTTAAGGGCTACTCCAGTACCAGAAACATCACCTATGTGACAACTTCCCTACTGTCTACAAAGAACAGATCTCTTTAAACAAGATCACCTTCATCCGAATCATGCAGAATCTATCCGCTACATTCCTGCAAAGCATTCACCGCATGAAGGTATGGCAGTCAGCTCGCATGATGTCCTCCACTCTCAACCTCTGCTCCTGTGCTTGAAATTCCTGTACCGATCACTCATGGCCAATGTAAACACCACCACCCTCTTTCATGTACAACTTATAACCCTGAAAATTTAATAATCATAAAACCCCAGACAAGCTCTAGGGTGCCATTTGTGGATAAGCCCTCCTGTGACTCTGCAGACTTATTTAACCCACATGCTTTCAAATCCGTAGCTTGAGGTTGATGCATTTAAATATAAGAAGTCTGTATAATCAATTTAAATGAGCTTATCTGAAAATTCTTATATCATAGACTGACACTGATATCCTGGTTCTGACAGAAACTTGGCTTAAAGAGAGTACACATGGTTCTGAGGTTTTCTTACATAAGTTGAACCAAATAGTTAACCGGGTTTGGTACAGCAGTATATGGGAAGTCATGTTTATCTGTTGCTGTTTTAAAATGTGTCACTATACTCCATTCTTTTAAATGTATTGGCCTGGAAGTTAATTTATCTCGTAATAATTCAGTTAATTTGGTGGGTCTATATAGACCACCCTCAGCTGTCTCCACTACAATCAATGAATGAGCACAATACAGTAACTCAAGAGATGCTGGTTCTAGGTGACTTTGACTCAAAATGATCACTGTTTTTGAGATTTTGAATCATTTGTCAATCTCATTCTGTCACAGCTGATTGATGAGCGACCAGCCCAGATTTGAAGGATTCTTCAAAATCAATACTGATAGATCTGATTCTGTGCAACAGAAGGGACAAAATTACTGCTTCTCTAGCTTTTGCTCTTGGCTTTAGTGACCACTGTCCTCTAGCTTGTGTTAGAAATACAAGACAGGAAAGGTCAAGCTCAAGAATAGCTATCAAACCAAATAAAAAAAGAACTTTAATGAACACGCTTTTCTCAGTGACCTTGCTGACCGTAATGTACATCACATTTCGAAAATTCTATCAAATGTAGAGCTGGCATTGGAATATTTTACAGATTCATTACTTGCTATCATTGATGGACATGCGGGTTTTAAAAAGCTTAGGGTTGAAGACAGATGAAGCTCCTGGTTCTCATTGATGTTCAGGTCAAGGGACAAAGCCTGGGCTCTAGTGAGGAGTACTGCTGAAATAGCCCATTGGCTGACTTTCAGACAACTCAGAAATAAATGCATAGAATTACTCTCTAGCTCTTACAAACCCCTCAACATTTGAAAAGCAATACATGTAAATACAAAACAAATCCTTTATATGTATTCCTTCTTATGTTGCATTTAAAGACTGCGTAATAAATCAGTCATCAGAGATGTGCCATGCTTTCAACTCTCGTTTTGCTAAAGCTGGGAATCAGTTTGATATGGTGTACCCAAGATCTGCTCTTAATAGTCAGCCACTGGCCTATGTGCCCTGCTAAGACCTCTCAGTACACCCTACAGGCATTCACTTCCAAAAATGATCTTAACAGCCAATTTGTGATTTCAGAGCTAAACACAGTACGATCATTACTATAACTCTGGTAACAAGTGATATTGTATCTGCTGTTGACAATGGGAAATATAGTCCTGCCCTCTCTGAAGACTGAAGAAAGGCATTCGATACTGTTGATCATGCTATGCTCCTACACAGGCTTTGTGATTTTTGTCTTGATTCCAATTCTTGGAAATTGTTCAGGACTACCTGCCCAGACAGCAATGGTTGTGTATTTTTACCACTGTCAAAGGGGGTTCCACAAGGTTCAATAATGGGTCCTGTCTTGTTCACACTTTATATTAACAGTATTACATCCTCTATAACACCCATCTCCATGCAGATGATACAGTTTCGTATTGCTTTTCTAATAGTGCACACTCAGATGGACTTTTTAATTTGAAATAAGTTCTGAATGTTTTGCGTATTACCACTCAGAGTATGAATCATTTGGTATCTGGCTGGATCAAAAAGTTACATTTAGATTACACATTGACACACTCGTCAGCAAGCTTGGACAAACGTGACCTTTGTACAGAAACAGAGCTAATTGTCCTGTACACAGCAGGAAGCAGATAATTAAGACTGTCATCTTGTCTGTCTTGGATTATGGTGATGTTATCACCATACGCCTCTGCCTCCACTCTTAAACCCCTACACTCAGTTTATCAGTCCGCCTTTAGATTCATTACTGCTGACAGTTATTCTACTCATCACTGCATCTTGTATGAAAAGGTTTGGTGGGTATCTCTAACAGAAAGACATGACAGACATTAGTTTCCACTTATTTTTTAAGCCCTTAATGGCAACATGCCATCATACATCACTTCTTATTAAACTGGTCTTATAGTCATTATTTGATTTGTTCAAGTGTTTGGCTACTGCTCAAGGTCCTGTGTGCAAACACTGAATGTGGGAAAATTTCTTTTAGTTTATGGGCTGCACACAGAACATTTTACAACACACATTAAAGCTTAACACAATTGTACCTATAGGTCAATTAAAAACGATCATTATAAACTGCTCTGCTCTCAATCATAATTGTTTTAATTGTGCTCACTTGTTTGTTTTCTCTTTATTTCCATGTGTATCTGTTGTCTTATTCAGTTTTATCATTTTCTTGATTCTTCAAGATTTAAATAAAGAGTGATGAGTCCCTCATGAAAAAGAAGCACAAAATTGTTTTGAACTGAGTGTCAAAAAAAGAAAAAGAGGAAAAACTGACTTCAAAATAAAGAGAAATGTAAATAAAAATGGAACAAGCTATGAAGACTTGAATGGGAAAGACGATTCATGTAAATACAGAATTCTGGACATGAGCTACTTTGTGGTAAGAGCATAATAGAGAGCATAGTGTCAAAATAAGGGCCCAGTCTGAGCTGAGTATGTAAATCACATACATACATACAAGACAAGACAAGAGACTGCCGACCTCTAAGTCTTTATGTGTGAATACATTATCTGATGTCTTTGTCTTTTTTACATAAAAAATGAAATGTACAGCATGATCAAGTTACGTTGTTCCATGTTAGGCTCCCTTCTGAAAGCTAAGTAGAGTTTTTGGGATACATATGCAGCTAATATTGTGTCAGCACTTTATGCCGAAGATGCCAGAGCACATCAACACGCTTGCTGCTGATCACAAACAATGACACCTCAGCTGCTCCAAAGCAAACTAGCTAATTGTACCGTGCAGCAATGACGTGGAGCAGTTAGCAGCCCGGTGCTGTCTTTATCTTCCTGATCCTGCAGAACACTTCATGTTGTCACACAAACAAGATTTTGTGATCTACGACGGCCCCTTCTCTTCTTCAATAGCGTGTGTGGATTGGCAGGGATAAAGTAAACGGTTAGAGGGGAGGTTTTGATGGAACACAAAGCATGTGTTATCTGTGTTTGTTCTCTGTCACAGCTTTGGCCTGAGGAAGGCAAACACGAACAGCAGTCTGGCTCAATACATAACGCTGTGTAAGGGGAGAAGCTGAACATACTGCTCTGCTTTCATTAGCTCACATGCTGATGGGAGCATCTCTGTGGATTTGTCACTGATGTTACACTGATTGCACAGTCATTTCATTAATCCATGTACATAATGCTAACACCGGCAAAATAAGACACCCATAAACAACTCAAACCATGTTGTCACATATTCTGACACAGCAACATGTGGGTAGAATGGAACCGACTGAGTGTGTTTCGGTGTCTGAACATGATGAATTGAGAGACAAAACCAAACTGCTGACAGTTTAGGGACTGGAGGGGGTTGCTAGCCTATTGGGTGAAGCCAGGGTCTTCAAGCACCTCCCCATCACACCCGAGCTCACTCTGCTCTCTAATTGGAACAACCTCTTTAATTGGGTTTAGAAACCATGGAGACAGCCGCTCCATCTGGGAGCTGATAAGCTGAAAGAGACACCTTCAACAGAGGAGATGACACTGAGCAGGGCAGCCTTGGCTTTGCAGCGACTAAGATATGTCAGACACTAGAAAGACCAGAGGCCGATGTGACTGACAGGGAAGTGTTAAACCTTCCCACACATTCCTGTTCTAACTGCTGGTTAATAGCACAAGTTTACAAAAGGACAGCAAGATATATTAATACAGCAGTTTCACCATGGCTTGAGTTGAAGTTTTTCAGACGTCTCATACTGTGAGGAGATGGATTTTTTTTCTTTTTTTTTTTCTTTTTTTTATGCGGTGTGACAGAAGTGGATCAATTCTGGGCCCATTTATTTGCAATTTCAAGTAATAGTTGGTCATCTTAAGTTTCAAACTTTGTTTATTTTAAGGTATTGATGCAACTTGAATGTGAAATGATTGCAAGTTTAAAAAACTGGACCCAGGAGCTAAAATGTATCCCTGGAAGACTAAACTTTAGAAAAAATATATGTGCTGTATATTTTATTGCAGCAATAAAGAACCCCTAAAGGTGTTCCAGTATCCTCATGTGAGTGAAAACCATCTGCAGTGCTGAATGTAAGTGCAGTCACTCCAGCACTGTACTAAGGTACAATTATGAGGTACTCAGAATGAACACAGAATCTGAATAATTCTTCCACCACTGAATATCAGTACCCAAAGTGAGACGTGTTTGTATTATTATGTCCATGAGGGTGCTTTGCTGTCGATCTGAACATCTAGTAGTCGGTGAGAACCCTGTCTCTGGCCACCGCTGTCGCCTCACACGGTGGTAAAATGAAATAAATAGATGTGATTTCTGTACTGCCTCTGCTCGGGTGTTTACATGTCTAAAAATACATGTGTAGCCTCAGCTCAACTTTAGTGACAGCTGGATGCAACATTAGCGACCCGGTGAACAGTCCCAATGAAACAAGCAAAACAGAATTAATGAATAAAAAGCAAAGGCATGAACGCAATGACTGGCTACTGATGTGTTTCCAGGTATTGTCTGGATCAATATGAGTTCAGCTTGATCCCACATAACAAGCACTGTCTGTTTCTCAAACAGCGAACACAGCTAATGTTGCTGCAAACATCCTACTGCACTGGTCCAACAGGCTGTTGGCAAGCTTAATTAAACTTGTATAAGGACCAATTACTAAAATAAACTCTAACTATTCAAATATAAAATAAGGATAACTTCAGCCGCATTTCCTGACTTATAACCCGACTCTTTTTTATACAAATTAATGTGCAGTTAAAGGGGTATTCCACCAATTTTACACATGAAGATCAGTTTAGTCTAATTGGCATCACAGAGTCTGTGAAAAATATTGTAGAATGTGCTTGGTGGCTCTGGAGGAGCTTTCTAAAGTCTGAGACATAACCTTGATTAGGTCATAGTGATGTCATCAGCAGTGGCTCATTTGCCATGATTCTCACTGTAACTGTTAAGGCAGGCATGTCCAAACTATTCCATAACGGGCCGTGTGGCTGCAGGTTTTCGTTCCAACCAAGGAGGAGCAGACCAGGCCAACCAATCAACATCAAGGGATCCCTTAGTTATCAGCTGAAAAGGGAGATCAGCTGATTAAATGAGTCCAGCCTGGTGCGCTCCTCCTTGGTTGAAACGAAAACCTGCAGCCACACGGCCCTTATGGAATAGTTTGGACATGCCTGAGTTAAGGCATTCAAATTCTGGCACATTGTCAACAGTAAAAAATAGATAACCAAAATAAATGATCTAAATGTCAGTAATGCTCCATGTAAGACTTTAACCTGTTGATTATTCCTGAACAACTGCAGCTTGCCCTTGTTTATGCAGGGCAGCACAACAGACTGATTAAAATGCACGCATGCAGCAGGGCTCCAGCACTCTGACCATGTGTTTAAATCATGTATTCTCTAGGCTGAGTGTAGTCCCATATCTGCAGCAGAAAACACTACTGGAGCTTTAGTTCTAGCTGTGGCACGGTGTGACTCTGTAGTGAGACGCTGCCTGAACATTGCGGAGAGACAGACTTGCCTTCCGGTCTGTTTTGGTCTCGTTCCGCTAATTGACACATTTGGATGATGCCGTCATCAATGAAACACACTTGACTTTAGCTGAACAGTGTCGGCATGCAGTTTGACACTCATCATGGTCCTGTAACTGACCAGGAAGTGCTTCCATACAGCAAAGCAGCAACACTATGACCACTGACTAACCATGGTGAGCCAGGTATTCAGATGGTATAGTCGATAGACAACAACTGGTGCACTGCCAAACCTTTCTGGGTAATGTGTTTTTTGTGTGTATTTTAGGGACTAAAAGTCAGAATAAGAAACAATCTCCTACTTTTTGTCATTCTTTTCATCCAACTGTTTTCAATGGCAATACTACGTCAGGTTCCTGCTCTTTGACCAAATTGCAGACATTTTGACCGTGAAGCACAGGTGTGAGCACTTCTATTGGCTGCATTCATTTCAGGTGCGTTAATTCCAGGTGCTGGCGCCCTATGTGACTTAGCGAGGCACTTCAATGAAACATACCCACACCGAATATTATTATTTACATCTGTGACGTTCTTGCTATGACGACAAGTCAAAATGTCATTTGTATATCCCTTACAGAGCAAGACAAGCTGTGGCTGGTTTGGCTTCAGACAAACTGTTTTCCTTTTCCACAGCTAAAACTCCACAGGTTAACACTCCTAAAGGAATAATTAAAGAGGTGGTGCAAAAGAGCATCACCTGTCTCTCAGCCTGCTGATTGCCATATGACTGATCCCAGCACCCGATAGCATACAAGCTATTCACTGTGACATGATGAAAAAAAAAAAAAAACTCTAAATATTGCCTTTACTCTGGCTCTAAAAGAACCGAAATTGTGTTTAGAACAGAATAAATCTCCCCTTGTTGAAAAAGAGAAAGCTGCTGATGAAAAACAAGACAATGTTCAATTTCTCTGACAGTTCTATGATTGTCAGACGCACACAAGGGACAGAGTTAGTTGGAGCAGTCAACAATTACAGAAACATCCCTTTAAAGAAATCAGAAAGTCAAATTTGATCCACTTTAATAAGAAAATAGTGTGTTTCCCTGCTTATGGATGGATGACGGGTGAAACGTTCCCTCACAGTGACTGCAGAGGTAATGAAATCTCAGGACAGAATGGGTGCAGAGATAAACTCCATCTGCATAGCATGACTGTGTCACAGCCTTAGCCGAGCCTCCGGTTATTCCCTGTGTTTTTTTTCCCCCCTGCCATTGTGTCTCCTGTGCTCTCCTGTCTGTTTCTGTCCATGAGGCACTCCCCCAGTTTCCTGTTCAACCAACAACCCGCTCCAAGCCGCTCACCTGCAGCCCATCGACTCATCGACCCCGCAGTATGTCAACCCTGGTTCTTCAGCCGCCCGCCAGATCGTTTAGTGTGCCAACCCTGGTACCAACGCTACGGCCAAGCTTAACTCTTGTTAGTATTTCCCTCGTGTTTTGCCTGCAGCCTGTTTAATCCTGTGTTTCCTGTGTTTCCTGTCCGTCTGTGTTCTCTCAGTCTGCCTGCCTCATTCAGCGCCTCGCTAGTCTGCCTCCCATCCAACAGCTCAGCCGCTCAGCCTGCTCCGCTCCACCATCCACTCTGGCCCAGCTCTCCAAACCCCAACTCACCAAATTCTCCACAAAACAGCTTTTTTTAAGGTTGTCGCAAGCTTCTCGTCCAAGTTCTGCTTTTGGATCCTAAATTAACACACAGTATGCCCACTGATCACATCTGGATGGGGCTCAGAGGGCTGAACTCAAGTTTCCTCAGTTTATATTAGAAACATAACGATCACTATGATTAAAAGCAAGCTCACGTAAGGTTGGGTTATGTGCATCATAAATCGGACCTTATTGGTCTGCAGTTGCACACTATCTTCTGGCACAAAAGTAACAAGTAGCAGGTCCCTTTACCTTTTATTAATTGTGATTGCATTATATATTTTGAAAAAGTAATTTGTTACATTTCTAGTTACAAGTGTAATTACAGTAATGCCTACACCCAACCCTGCTTGGAAAGCAAATTTATGATCTGCAGAGAAGACTGATGGTTGTTGCATGGCTGCTTTTCTTTCACTATCAAAATCAAATATCTAATATATGAATATCAAATAATCTGAGCTCTGGGATGTAGGGGACATACAAGAGCATTAAGTGCCTGGAGCCAAAGATAGAGTTTTTGAAAAGATAACTTCAAATCTAAGATTGAAATCAACAAAACGTCACAAAAAATCATCAACATATCTAACCCAAGAGGCAAAATAGGATGTTAAAGCCATCTGGACGACATTGTTTGTCAGTGCCTCTCAAAACAGTCACTGCAATTGAAAGTAAAAAAAAAAAAAAATCATTGACTGTAGGAGGGATGCAAAATGTGTTTCCATTGTCAAAGCTCTTTCACACCAAAATGCACAAGTTTAACAATGTGCAGAAGGGGGTCGTTATTTCCAGTGGAAAGAGCTGCTGCACTTTCCCAGGCAGCTGTGCAAGGCACACTGCCCTGGTTTCCTGCCAGGTCTTGCATCCAAACCTCAACTAAATTGAACTTTGACCCTGAATATAGTAGCTGCCACAACGTCCAAAGAGATTCTGGTGTGTAGAGGAAGCAGCACGAAGTTATGACAACAGCGATTTCACTGACAGACTATAGGTTGCATGAAACTGGACGTAAGTATCCTTTTAGCTTTAGGTCAGATCATTGTAATGATCTGTAAGCTGTTGTGTCTGAAAGGAACAAGCTGTATTTTTATCAGTGAGGCAAGTGTCCGGGCACAGCATACACAGTCCAGCCAGGTAATTATCAATAACACTTTACAGAAGGGGAGCCGAAACGTCCCACAGCGAGACAGGGATGCTTCAGTGGAAGGTGACCTTGAGTCAGAGGGCCAAAGCACCGAGCTGCTTTCATTTGTTTGAAAGGACCAAAAAGGTTGTCCTTTCTGCACTTATTTGATTGGATTGTCGGTGGCAGGATGAGAGTTTTCTGCTGCACAACACTGCCTCACGTGCATGGGAAGGTGGAGTGGAGCAGGTGATGGTCCTGAGGGGAAACTGTTCATTATTCCAAGAACTCCTCTCGCTAATCTGTGCATAAGAACTGTTCTGCTCTCTTTTCCTTCAGCCTCTCGCTCCCAATCTGGCTGTGGCCTTTCTCTAAAGGACAGCGGAGCGTGCAGTAGACTTTATCTGGCCTCCTTTTCATCTGACCTTTGAAAAAAGTAGCTATTATGTTACCTCAGGGTTGTGTAACACACATCCACATACCTACAGTAATATCTCAAGTCAGGCCATTCAAAACTATCTCAGCTGATTGTATTTTTAGTATGGCCCTTGAAAGAGGAAAAAGGCAAATAAGAAAATAACCAGAAGGCGGATGCTGGATTAGGGAAGGCTGAAGCATAATAACACAACTCATATGTCAGAGGGACATATTTTTGGTTCAACCAAAGCACAAAGATGTCAGACACAGAATGTGAAGACAACAACAACAACTGCTGCTGGATAAGTCTGCTCCTTAAAGGTTATATCTTCTGTGTGAAGTGAAATTTGATTGTCCCACATTAAAATACCTTTTATACAGGTTTGGGGAAATGTATTGCTCATTTCAATTGTTACACTTTGATGATGTCATCAGTAAAGCCACCCCGATTTCACTTAAATGGATATTTATGAGATATCCAGATATGGCATACAATTAGTTCCATAGTGAAAAAAATCTATGCTTTATATAGAACTGTTTTGACATATAGCTCTCCCCATGACGACTAAACCAAGTTTGACACGCAAATCCCAGGTAGTGCCACTTTAGGAGAAAATGCAAAATTGAGGGAAAGAGGTGTGGATTGGTGGAGAAATGTAATGGCTATATTGGGTGGTGTCCGCTCCATGTCAAACACAAACACAAAAGGTGTCTTGAAGTAAAAACCAGAACAAGAAAAAAAAAGGGGAGTCAACAGTCATATGAGCAGCTCTGTGAAGCTGTACTTTGGCACAGCGGTGATTAATGCTAACACCAGCTTGATGTTAGTTATGCGAGCATGTTGTCATAAAATTAAGTGTTGGACAAATTGAAATTTTGACTTGGTGATGGCACCACAGGTCACAGTCAAAAGGTCATCGAAGTTATCACAGTCGTCCGGATGACCTGAATGAACGAAGGCTGCAGTGGATGAGATATTCTACTGGATATGTGAAAGCTCATTAAAGGATCACTAAAGTCAGTAGGATTCACCTTTGGATAACATCAATGTCTAAAAATACCTCAACAAGCACAGTCATGACCAGAGCGGTGCATCATGTTTGATCTCCTTGGTCTCTAAATAATATAGAGATCTGAGAAAAGCAAGAATTTTTGATTCGGCCATTCACAACAACCACAGCGTCAGAAAGAGTAAAACGAGAAATAGTTTTTCAAGAAACAGCATCTGAGAAGTTGACACCTTTAATATGGCAAGCTAAAGCAAAAAAAAAAAAAAAAAAAGACCAAACAGCCATTTCCTATAGAAACTAAAAGAACCACACAGGGTTATTGTGCCACAGTCATCCTAAAATAGTTTTTTATTCATCCTGTTGATTATATTAACGCCCCTATTATGGTGGAAAACTGTAGCTCTGGTGTCCTGCTGCATGTCTCACTGTTTGATCCCTTCTGAGTGAAACACAATCTCTGACTCTGCACTTGCATGTCACAGAAATCCAACAGCACACTGAACACTTCATGTATTACTGCATACTTGAGGTAACAGATGTACAGATATGTCCCTGGTAGTAACATGGCACCAGCAGTGGAATGCCAATAGGTCTCCTCAGGCCTTGTGGACAAGCCTCCAGTGACGCAGTCTGGTAATGGGCTCCCTGTTTGGAGCGGAGTGGAGCAGCCCGAGGACTTGGCCCGAGATGAGGAAGAGTAATGATCTTTGGCCGATGAGTGAGCCATGCTGTGGCCGCTTCCACTCTAGAAGTCTCATTCTGCTCACCAACAAATGCACCGCACGGAGTCATCGCTCCAGTTGAGGATGTTTCCTGGAAGTCCCGCCGAGAGCGTCTGAAGCTCAGTGTCTGGGATGTGCTGAAGAGCTCCCGGGGGGAACGAGCACTGTCCCGGGCCCTGGCATTTGAAAATGCCGTTCTTCCTGTGTGGTTTCTGGGGGGCTTCCTGGCCCTGGCTGCAGGACCACAACAGATGGCCAACTGGACATCCACGACGCAGCCTTCTGGTGCCATCCTCATGCCACATATGCTTCACCCTGCGGCTATGACTTCCTGGAGATTGCTTTCTCACAGTTCCTCACAGCCGTCACCATGGCTACACAATCCCAATTGTTGGGAACAGATCGTAGTGCAAACACACACACACACACACACACACACACAAGCATTAAAACCCTCTTGAAGCCCAAATGACCACATGCGAGGCATTCCAAAGCCACTGACTGTCGGGTATTATTTTATCAGCCTAACACATACTGGCAATGCAGCACAGTGGGTAACTGCCATCACTCTCTCTTAATAGTCCTTAATATTCAGATTTCACATGTCATGAAGCCGAATCATTGGTACGAGATGATAAGATGAGTCTCAGTCAAGCCTCCACAAAAGATGACTCTTGAGTGAATGGATTTCACTCTCTGGTTATGACAAGATAATCAGAGGCATTTCCAAACACAATGCCCAGCAGTCATCTGGTCACGCTTTGGAAAACAATCAGGCTGCTTGGCAGACTGATCAGCTCAGGCTAACCTGTGGAATACTGTGCAATATAATCAATCGCGTTTGCTTTCAAACAAACTGGAACCACAGGGCGTCGCAGATGAGGAACACGGACACATGGAAAAAGTGGTGGAAAGGACACATGAAAAATAACTTTTTTCAGAATAACAAAGGCAGCTACACAGGCCAGTTACATTAGCCTGAATGCTAATTAGCAGTATTTGTTAGCTTTAACAGGAACCATCCAGTATTTAGAAAATCAGACGAGAATAATGATTTGATATGATGATTTTCACCTTAGGTCTTTTTTCTTTTTTTTTTTTTTTTAACTAATCAGCACTCGCATTCTAATGGAAAAAATGGCTATTGTGTTTGTAAATCTGATTAATGATGTGAAAACACTATGGTTATGGTTTGGTTCGGCACAATGAATACTTGATTAGGTTTAAGGAACAATCATGGTTTGGTTTAAAGTGAGTAGTTTCTAGTGTTGGAGGACCTTCCTTGTCATGATTACAATAGCAAACACAGTGTTAGGATTAGGAATTGACTGTGGTCATGCTTAAAAAAAATAAAAAATAAAAAAAGACAGTGGTCTCCCATGTTAAAGTCTGATGCCGTGTTAATCCCTCCATCAACCTCAAAGTCTTCCCTATGTGGAGTTTCTTCTTCTTCAGACATTTAGACCCAAAAAAAACTGCTGAAGCATGGTCAGTCTTGGTGGGGTTGCGTTAATTCTGGTAAAGGCAACACAATGAAATATGATCCAGGAAGTTTATTTTGAGTAACAGATTAATGCCTTTGACTTAACTATATCGTTATCATGGCAACAATACCTTTATTTAACCAGGGAAGGCAATTTAGAGCAAGCTCTCTCTGGCAATGATGCCCAGACAACAACACATATAAAATTCAATACACCTAAAAAGTTCAATTCATATAAAGCAACACAACTAAATTACAATACAAATAAAACAGTAGAGGTAGGATACAGACAACTAGCTTTTAGCTTTATCTGGTACAATAAGAGTAATTATGTATTGTGCCCTGTCCTTCCTAAATAAACTATAAATAAAAAGGAAATCAACAAGTTTAATAACCAATTGACTAAAGACAACAACATGAGAGATCACATGAATTCAAATAAAACATGTTCATTCATTCTGTACCACTCTATATCTATCAAAAGAGATTTGAATTGGTTAAAAGCAATAAGCTTGTCTGGTTTAAAGAGTTTCTGGAGGTTGTTCCATTTCTGTGGTAAATAGTATTGTATAGCCAGTTTCCCAATGTAAGTACTGACATGATCCTCAAGGACCAAATAGTCTAAAGGCAGAATCAAGACTGCATCTCAATAGGTGAGAGAGACAAAATTACATCACCATAGCCCATAAGAGGTAAAAAGGTAGAGGGACAATTTGCTTTCTGAGTAAACAACATGCATTTTGTTTTATCTGGTTTAACAGTAATTTACGATCAAAGTTAGCTGTACAGTACAGAAATAAAGATGCAAGCTTTGAACCACCTGGGCAACAGAGGATGCTGTTGTATGGTGAATAGCATCATCAGCTTAGTGAAAAAGAAACAGTACAAGTCATCTCTGTTTTCATTTCTAAAAACTGTAAATAATAGTGGTCCTAGAATATAACCCTGTGGCACACCTTTGCTAAGATGCATGAAACTGGACTGATAGCCATCGGCCAAAACAGCTTGTGTTTTACCACTGAGAAAAATGACAATCGAATTACATTGTTTTTCATCAAATCCAATGAAATCCAGGAATTTAAAACACACAAACAGACACAATCCTACTTCCTATCTAATTCATTAGCAACATCATTCAAGGTTAAAGTACTATGCCTTCGTCTAAAATGTTATTGATACAATTTGAAAATGTTAAAAATGATAAAAATGTCTGTAAACAGTAAGTTAGGAAATTGGTCAATAATTCAGCTTACTTGACTGAACCCCTTTAGGCAAATGTTGGCCGCAGGCTGTCTTCCACAGGTCAGGGATGCTTTCTATCACCACAGTCAGATTAAAAAAACAAGAATAAGCATTAAACTAAAAATGGAGCCACTCACAATAATAACAAGCCCTGTGGACTTTTTAGGATCAGTAGAACTACGAGCATTAAAAACACTAAACACAGATTTGTAAACTGCTTCATTGACAAGATCTGAATGCCAAGTGTGTTTGCCCCGCAAGGTGCACGATCATTAGACCCAGGGGGAGGAGATCCAGCATTTTCACACATATAACCTGAAGGAATAAAGAGGGCACTGAATGCATCACAAATACTCTTTCCAGTTGCGATAGTAGTCTAACCTTGAGCAATTTAACTGGGTAAGGATGAAGTAGAAATATGTGTTATTGATTTAACCATTTTCCAAAACTTAGCGCGGTTTATTGTACTGTCAAATAGTTTAGAGACATAAAATGATGATTTAACATTTCAAATAACAGTAAGACAATACTGCCAAAAGTGGGTGATTTAATTATACACGCTTTACCACAGAGTGTTTCTGTTTTTGACTCTATGACTGGCATTACAGTGACATCCTGAGCCAATCAGCTTTTACCTCATCAATCAATGAGGTACTGGTTTGTTAACCAGTGGTAGAGACTGAAGAGATGACTAAAATGTTGAATTTGTACTATTCATAAGACAACGTTTTCCCAGTGTCTCAATGGTGAGGCACAGGGACTTAACGTCTGCATGTAATTAGATGCAATTTCTAGCCATGCTGTAATTCATTCCTAGGTGTGTTTGACAGTTGGATCCAGGTCAATGAGAGCTGGGAAAAGCTCGTTTAGGTTACTACCTTTCCGCCAGAGAAACAATGGGTTAACCCAGAAGAGTTTAACACCTAAAGAAAGAATTTTCTGGATTGTTGCTTGCCACAAAGCTGTTGTATTCAGCTAGTTTTGGTAGAAGTTGGAGCACGGTGCTAACCAGGTTAGCTGAATTAGCATCAGCGTCAGTTGCACCCAATGGTTGCAGTATCTTGTGGCTGGAGGGACCAAGGCCAGGTGGAGAGTGGAGATCAGTTAGAGCAGCAGGAGCTCTGGGTGGTGCTGGAAGAGCTCCATCACTGCCCTCCAGTGATAAAGTACACCCACAAGGCCGCTTGACAGATGGACAAACTAGAGCTGGGTTGCTGCATTGAGACCTGCGTTAATCATGTTAACCTCTGTCTTGATGAAAGAATCTAACTCATAGAATAGCGCTTTTGCTTATGTAGTTGGTCGACCTTGCATTTTATTGCACTAATAGTTGAGCCAGGTTCAGCTTTTTTGCCAGGGGACTTTTTTTGCAGAAGCTTCCTGCATCACCATAGCAATGCTATAGCAATACAGTGGCCTTACAGAAATTAATGAGGGGATTGAGTTTTCCACACAGTGCTAATGTCAGTCTGAGTAATCCGTTATCCTCCATCTTTAATTGTTGCACAACCAGTGGTCTTCAGCAACTGACTCTAACAAAGGTCAGCTCGACAGCTCGGGTTCAAAGTTCAACAAATTTAAACTTTCGCCACGGCACAGCTCTGCACCACACGCAGCCATTCAGGATGTCAGGATGTCCAAAGGACAAAGCAGAATTTACAGAAGTAAACACAGATTAAAACAACATCAGGTGCAACATATGTTAAATTATTTTATATGGTGAGTATTAGTTTCAACACTGTTCAGACCTTTTGTCTGCAGTGACACTGTGGGCATTACACAAACTGTTCCAACTACAACTTTTCATGTCCTCATCTTTATATGTTGGTCAGACACATGAGTAATTACAAAGAGACAACACAGACACAGCAGCTCATTATCTGCATTCTGTTGTTCCATCACTCCATTCTCTGGGGAGAGTAAACCATGGCATCCCTACGCCCTTGCCAATACTTTGTGGAACAAACAAAGTTGTGAGGCAGAACCAGGAACTAATTTCATTAGCGGCTGCCATTTGTGACTGATTACAGGCTGCTCTCGGTGGCTGGCAAGCAGGTCCAAAGTTCTGGGAGGTTAATAACCAGTAACAATCAATTACTTAACCAATCTGATATGATCAATGAGGTTTCTAATCCAGCAGACAGCGAGATGAGTAGCGGAATACAATAAAACTTCAAACATGCTGAATGCTCTCCAGCAGCACTGAGCTGCAAATGAACTGTTCCCAAATGCTCAACTGTTTTGCATGAGCAAAATGGAGAAAAAAACAAAAACAAATGTAGCACGAAAAAAACGAAAAACTACCAAAAAAAAAAAAAACATTGGCTTTTTTTAAACACAACTGTCTAACATAGCACCACCACAACAGAGCACAATCCACACAGGAAAAATGGAAGCCTAATGAATAAAGAACTAAACATGAATTAAATGTAATGGGCATATTAGGATGAAACAATGAGTAAAAACATATTAAAACAAAATTCCCAGGCAGAGGTTGGATCACAGTGTATCTGCATTGTCAAAAGAGAGAACAGTGCACCAGCAGCATCTTAATTAGCGGACTATCAGCCATTGCCGTGCATCTCCGTCCACATCAGGACTGATTATTCTAATGATGTCTAAACCTCTGTCCGGCCATTATTCACACATCATAGAGCCCGGCCTTGTTATCTCTGATGGCAATGCTTCTTGTCTCCCTGAATTCACAAATTAAATCCAGAAAAAGGCTCCTTTCCCTTTCCTCTCTGTCCTAACTAAGGGGTCTAAGTTGTCATCCAGTATTCATGTCACTTACTTAAGCGATTAGGCGGGCTAAAATACTCATTTTCAACATAATTTTCTGACTGGCAGATGCATTCCAATAACATCATTGGTGTCATAACCAGACTAAAGGTGCAAAGCCCTGCAAGAGGCTCTGATGTTTATGAAACCCTGCAATATTACAGTATTGTGTATAGCAAACAACATATTGACAAGTTTGCTGTTCTATGAGCCAGAGCACCTTGTTCTACAGGTGAGGACTTGTTTTGTAACAAACACGACTTTATTCTAGAATTTTCTAGAAATACAGAATCTAGAAATGCTCCAGTAGGCATGAATAGTGCTCAGTAAATTCAGTGTGTGAAATTGTGTACATAAATGAAGCAGAATGTGATAATTTGCTAATCCTTTTTGATATGTCTACAATTGAAAACAGTACAAAGACAATAAATGTAATGTTTATTGTCATTGATTTTTTTTTTCTGATGCAGCAACACGTTGGACAGGAGCAACAAAAGACTGGGAAAGATGTGGAACGCTCAAAAAACACCTGTTTGAAACATTCCAAGGGTGATGGTATCAGGATTGGGTATGAATCAACCTTGAAAGGCTCATTCATTCACAAGCAAGGATGGAGCGAGGTTCACCACTTTGTGAACACATGATTGGATAAAGGACATCACTACAAGGTTTCAAAATCGAGGTGTGCCAACTTTGTGCAGACCTACAAAAAAGACTGGTTGCTGTGGTTGCTGCTGATGGTGCCTCTACCATGTATTGACCCAGGGAGGCGTATGCTTGAGAAAACAAGAAATGTCAGTTGGTTCAACACATGCACTCTTTTTCAATTTGATTTCACAGCCTTTATATGGTATGCTGTATACTTTAGGTAAGGCAAAAACAAGTCCCACTTAATATGTGACAGACCACAGACCACGACACAACAAGATGTAAAAACTCTGAAGGGGGGGTGTATTCATTTTCTATCCATTGTATGTGCTCATTGTCCTTGCTAAATTACATGCTTGCTATGTTTTATAATGTACAAATACAAAAAAAAAAATGCCAATGTCTCTGAATGACTCTCCTTACACATTTGCTTATAGGAAAATGTGTGTTTCAGTTCTCTGTCCTTTGGAGCTTGTTTTTTATTATATGTCTTTGACAAAATCTGATGTGACATTCGAAAGTTTGGGACAGCTCATTTTCACTGTGACAGGCCAATCAGAACTAGTCAACAGGAAAGCAGAACAACAAAGGCACATTGCCACATCATCTTTGTATGCAAATTCAGCACAGACATTCCACAACACATCATTGTGTCCACATTTTTCATCTAAGATGATGGCCTGCAGCATATTAGAGGGGTGAAATGACTGTTTCCACCACTGTTATTCATCTGTCAATATTCAGTCACTTATCCTGGTCTGGGTCTCTGTGGTAGCAGGTTAAGCAAGACACTCCTCCTTCTCCACAGCCACTTTTGCAAGCTCCTCCTGAGGAGGCATTTCCAGGACAGAATATGTAACCCCTTCGGTATACCCTGGGTCTTCTCCCATCTTTCAAACAAAGGTGTCCAGAAGCCACCTATATAAAATGGCTGAATTACCTCAAATGCTTCCATTCATCTTTAATGAAACTCATTTTGCTCTCTGGTAATCTCAGTCTTTTGCTCACTCCCCAAAGTTCACAAGGGCTGTAACGTATATATTGGTAAATTTAAAAGCTTCACCTTCAGGCTCAGGTCTCAATTCACCAATGCAGTCTGATGAATAATGATGACATTATTGCTGATATGGTACCAATACACCTGTCGATCTTGCATTCCATCTTAACACAACATCTACACAATGTCTACACAAGCTGTGTAGAGTGATCAAAGCCCAATACACAATCACTGAAGTCTAGAAAATAACTGTATCTTCCTACCATCCCTGTACAGTAAACTTAAAATGCTTATTCAAAGCATTCTCATAAAACAGCTTTCTGTAGGGTATTATAGTGCTAAATATTTTACTGGATTTGATCATCTAGACCTTTTCCAATGCAACAAGACTGCTTTTGTTGCAATGTTATCAATTAGTGGATTTTTATCATCAGTGAGTTGCCTCAATTTTGTAATTGTTCGCAGATTGTACCTGCTGTTGTATTTTTATCTTTAAATGGTTTGCATCAAGAATCTTTGCTTTTCAATGAAGTTGTACTAGTAGTACAAATTTATGCGTAACATTGTGTACATAGTGTACGGGCATAGCACTTAACATGCTGATGATCGCAGTGTTAAAACATAAAAATGTGCGGCAGGTTGTGATCACACACGTATTGCATGTATTATGCATGTATACAGCACTCATTTAAATTTGAGATGCATCATTCAGACATTGGTCAGATGCACTGAGGCAGAAAACTAGAAAAACACAACTGAAACGTCTCCAGTGTAGACAAGCCTTAATACCTGAGACCAAGAACCCCCAAACCCTGCAGACAAAGCATGTATAGTTACTATGGAGCCACCTTTACTTGGACAATTGTACTTGACTTGTGATGATAATGGAGTTATCTTGGTGAGAACTGAGAAAACTCCACTGAGAGAGAGACCACCGGATCTGATCAAAGCTCTTGAAAAAGAAAGAGTGGCCCTTAAGTTTGGCCTTGAAAAAAAAATGTGCATTTTCATTTCAGTTCCCTGTTCAGAAAATAACTTCATTTAGATCATTAGTTCTGAATGAAAGGTGTTTTGTATAAGGAAATACGATTTTCTCTTGGCCTCCTCTAAGATTATTGCATTCAGTGCTTCAGACAGTCTAAAAAAAAAAACTGGGTGAATGACAGTTACAGATCAGAGCAATGTGGTATGTTTATTACACTGAATTTTGCCATCTAGCAAAGTACAAATCGTAGGGAAATAGCCTATACATGGGCGGTGGGAGAATGTTTACTGTTGCCTGTATGATGGCTGGCGGATAGGAGAGCTGTTGCTGCTGAAATAATCATACAATTCCAAGCAAAAGCGAATTATGAACACAGTGTGACTGTGTCTGTCTGCCAAAGGATGATCATGTATTTGTACAAACACCACAACAGATGGGAGTTCTGAATGAGAGCCATACGTAAACATTATTCACAAATGTGATCGAGGCTGCGGATCTCAAGTCATGCTGACACAGCTGAGTGTCAGGGTGTGTGCTGCGTGGAGATTTCAATACTGCTCGCTTAACACTAGCCCAACCAAATATATGCTGTCAAAAGTGTGCTGTCCTAAAATTGATATGCCATGAAATATGATGAGTAGTTGCAGTGGTCAGAACAATTTGGGGATCCTTAAAAGGGTTTAGCGGCCATTGGAGGTTGGCAAACCTCAGCGTGCTGTCTGCTGTTGAAGTTTAAGTTTCACGATATGGTCTGAGCAAAGCAAAAGAAACCATGCAGAGGGCATTTCCAGGTTTGTAGGTCAAATTGTGTGACATATTCTAATGTATACATGACATAAAGGTAAATTACTGACAGCCATCAGGATGTACAGGTTTGCACCTTTTCAGTTACTAACTGCAGGCTTCGTCGACCGCTGTAGTTTTTTAGCTTATATAATTCAGATTTTTGGTCTTTGGTCTACCTTTTGACTGAAGAACAGGCCTTTCGAATGGGAACTGTAAAGACAACATTAGAAACATGTTGGCAAACAGCTGTTTATGTACACATCCAGCAGTTACCAAGCAACATTTGCATTCATTCGGATGCCGTCATGATTTTGGCCACACAATGAACATGAGTCCACTATTCACTACACCGATTCAGATGAACCAACTTTAGCAGCTAAATGCTCCACTATGTTCACCATCTTTACTGTGTCTGTCTGCTGTTTGCTGCAGCTGTCTGCTGCTGGAATCAAAGTTGATGAGAGCTTTGAAAGTGAACCAAAACAGTGCAGGTGAGGCTCTAAAAGCGAAACAATAAAACGCTCCATCTTGCTGAGTGGAAGTATAATCTGGTTGTATGTCATCACACAATGACTTTGTCAATACAGGTCTTTTACCATCCATGCTCCACCCTCAGATCATCCTGGCCTACGCTGCTATTGCTATGCAGATGACACCCAGCTCTGTCTCAGCACTACACCATCCCTCACAGTCCCGTGTCAACTGCCTGCGAACAGAAAAACCTGGATGTTGTCTGAAATAGCAACAAAACAAAGCTTTCCACAAGACTTTTCCAAAATACATGGTGTATGTTACTGATTCGCGAACGGTTACACATCATGGAACGAATGCTGTGGGACAGAAAAGCCTTTACAGTGTCCAGTTTTCCCATGACCCAGTCTGGTGACCCCACACCACGTCCTAACTCCCGAAACCAATGGCGAGGTTGTTTCAAACTGTATTCAGTCATACTGCGATACACTGAATCATCACTGAATAGTCATGCCGAACAGCAGATAATTAAATATCAACTAGAATAACAAACAGGAAGATGAAAGAAAAGTGCGAGTGGCTGTCCAGTTTGGCTAGATGAGCAATGAGTCATGCAGTGAACACCCACCATTCAGCATCCTGTTACATATACTCCGGCTAACACACAGCAGAGAAGGAATTCATTTCAGACATAAACTTGAGCGAACACTCATCCTCTTTTCTAACTCTTACAAGTTATGTAATATGTAAATGTACATGTGATAAAGTGAATCTCATTTGCAACACACAGCTGTACACCTACACGCACTAGTTGGCATTCTCTGTACATCGGCTTCATAGTTTCTATTCAGAAAGCAGTAATTTATCCCATTTCCTCTGTTCTTTTTTTATCCAGCAGAAATCAAAGAAGTGGACCTAATCTATCTTTAAATATCTTGTATTACGTGCAGTATACATGATATACTGCATGTGTAACTATGTCCACAAAGATCCTTGAGGAGTCACTGTAGAGCACAAAGTATCTAAAGTCTAAACTCTTCATGATTTTAGTGGGCTATTTAAGATGCCAGGATGCTTTTTTCTTTTATCTGGCTTCACTGAGACTAAGAACGGCAGTCATGCTAAGCAGTCACACGATGATGGTTATCAACTCAGTAAGCCAAACAAGGTGTTCTCAGTCTAGTCATGAGCACGTTCACATACAAGTGGGCAGCGTTTGCAGCATATGACCAACAGCAAACACGGACAAGTCTACTGGCAGAAGAGCAGTGTATTACGCAAACAAAAAATAAGCTATAATATTAGACAAATCTGACAAAGTTAAGCTGACAATCAAGGCAAAAAGTAACACAGTTGCACCTGCTGAAGGCAGGGAGGACAGATTTGCAGACTGTGTGCATGCGTACGTTAACAGGCTTATGATATTATTGGCCCATCATTACAGCACGAGCAGATTTGACTATAATCACATTTGTGTATTCCATTAAATTAATGTTTCTTGGATGTATTCTTATGGGATGTATGACCGTTTTAGCCTCATTCTTTCAGCTGCAACCCTGACAGTGTCAAATATGGCAAATATAAAAACATAATTCAAAGCAGGAAGTAGCCTATGATGTCTTATTAGTACAAGAACAAGGACTTAATGCTTCAATTAGTCTCTGTTGTAGGATGAGATCAGTGTACAGAAGCGACATTTCAGATAACATGTGGACTTTTTACAAAATTTTTTTTTTGTTGTACAAAATTACAAATATTTGTGAGAGAGTGAGTGTTTGTTCAGATCAAATTAAATTAAAAAAAGGAATTGACATCCGAATGAACGAGCAGAACAAAATGTAATTTGTAAAGCGTGTGAGAACGCGGTTGCTTAGGCAGATGTCTCACCTTTGTAAGGGTTGTGGTGCCTCCTAACATTTTGGGGAGTGTCACACTGCCAGTGAAACAGAATTATTGTCGGACTGTTTGAAGCAGCTTCTAAAAAGGCATTTTTATAGGTGAGCCTTTTTATAGATCTCCATTGTGGTTCTTGTTATTATGAGAACGACATTGACGTTTGTACATGGATGTGAGAAAAGCAGAAATATAATATAATATTAGATCAACTAGATCACAAAAATGCAACTTCCTCAGCTATTTGTCTAAAATGTGATTTTTTAATGAAAATGAATAATAATAGTAAACTGTTTTTGTGTATGTGTGAGTGTCCATATATCTGGAAGAAATTATTCTTGAAAGATGCGTGAATATGATCAAAAACACTGACAGTGGCTGAGAACTGTTAACAGGCCTTCCTGCTTTTTAAACTTGAGTAAATCATAGCACATATTAAACTTACATCAGAATAACAGTGGAATGGAGAGGGGAGGAGGAGAGAAATAGAAAACAAGAATCACCCATGTTTGGCCTCCTGCCAGAAGAACAACAGATAGCTCTTACATTAAGAGGAACTGGATTAACAATTCTCTCTCTCAGACTTCTGCATATCTCCAACAGCATGGCATCCATCCAAATACACACAACACATCCTCAGGCCCAGTGTGTTCACAGCAGATAGGTTTACACATGCAAGCATCTGTGCTTCCTTGTTGTCTAGAGAAAGCAACGTATAGACATCCATGATGGCCTACCATCCTCCACATCCCTGCCTCCCATCTCCTCCCCTCTGCTCCCTCTCCACCCCTCAGCCTGTGAGAGGCTGCAGCATCCGTCACTAAAGGCAGAAAAACACAGGGTGAAAAGGAGGGATTCCTCCAGCTTTACCTTTCAATGTAGGGAGTGATGTGGGCTGTGATTTAGCTCAGATGTTGCTGCTCCTCTGCCTCGGCTAACAGCATCATATGACCAAGTACCACCTGCTTCCTCTGCCTGGTCATGTGACCAGATTAAGCCCCGGCAAGGATCTCTGGGATTTGTAGTTGAGGGGGGATGGCCAGAATGGGAATTTCATTTTGAATAACATCCTGTGTGGTAGTGAAGAAGCATAACTGGATATAAGTGAGAGGTTTGAATTCACTTAACAATAGGCTATATCTTATATGTCTATGAACTATCATTATATTTTTACCAGTCTATTTATTTATCTGATCTTTTTAAAGATCCTTTGATAAAATTTCATTGAAGTAGGTACACAAGTTGAGCAATGACAAGACATGACTTGGTCGTTGCAATTAATTTCATTTATAGGCTTAAAGATATTAGAATCAGGTAATTATAATTTGTATCATGTTATATATATATATATATATATATATATATATATATATATATATATATATGAACTCATTCCAATAATGTAGTAAATATTTACATGATAACCACTTAGCACCTGAGGAGAAACATTCCACATATTTCTAAATCTAGTAAATATGTATGAATATATTTGGCTTTGAATAATAACAACTCATAATATGGGAAGACAACATCTTAATATACTATTTGATGATATGAAAATGTCAAAGATCCTGGTTATTCTGCTGCCCACCCAGCAGTGTGGAGGAGAATGTAGTATTAATCGTATCACAAATATGATTTTTATCTTGCAGTGCCTCCACTTGATTTTTGTTAATTTGCTTATTTTAAAAGAGATGAAGCCTGAATCAACATGTCTGTGTTCAGCATTAAGTTTTCATCCATTGTTCATTAGCTAAGTTGTTCCAAAGTGGCAGGAAAGAAAGCAGGACAGTCAAATAACAACAGAAGACAGTAAGATGTCACTGCAACAGCAAAATCAACAGTCTCTGCTGTGGACAGTGCACAAAGTGTGAACCACAGCAAAAGCAAAGCGCCAGTGCAATAACATAATAACATCCATGAAGTAGTTATGCAAAGCAATATGAAGCAATACCATTTAGAACCACATTCAGCAAGCAATAGCCATGCAGAGCAGTATTAAAACAGAGAAGAGCATGATTTTAATAACCCGTGGAGGGTAAAGTAACATGCTAGTAGTACAATAATGCTGGGAAAAGGAGCTTGTTACAGTTCTTTGCATTTCCTTGTGCATGTTGGTTATATTGTCTAGTCTTTGATCTTTTCTGCTTAATGAAACCCTAAGCAGTGGGACGGCCATGCCATTTAGAATGTAAAAAATCAGACAGGGTTGGTTATGAGTACATATATATCTAGTATTTGTCATGTGCTGTGCTGGTGCATGATGAACTGTGTGCATATAAAATCATTGTTAAGTTTGTGATTTTGTGTGATTTTAATGGCTCAGTCTGTCTGCCCTTTCCAGCCAGACCACGCAGCGTCTCATGCATTATTATTATTGTTATCTTCATCATTATTCTTCCATGCTTGCAGACTACAGAAGTGGTGTAGGGGCGCAAACGCACAAAGTAGGACACTCAGGTCAGTCTGGCTTAAAGCCACACCACTGGGCACAGACTCAAGCGGCAGCTTAAGACTGACAGTGAGCCCAGGTGGACAGCAAGTCTGAGCCAAATCTGGCCATTCTCACACCAGATCTGGGCCACTCCCTTCTGGCTGCCTTTTTGCCATGGCTGGTTTGCAGGGGACATTTAGAGCAAATTAAAGCTTTTCTGGGATCTGATGGAGGAAACTCTTAAGAAAATAATGTGAATGGAAGTGATAATGCACAGTGTGGAGCCCCCCTGGCTTCGGTCACTGTGATCCTGAATACCAGGTGGCCATCACACAACCTTCTCTTTTGTTGTTTGTTTTATTATCATATCGTGAGGTTATTATGAAGGAAGTCATGAAGACAGGTGGGTTTTGGTACGCCCCTGTGAACCAATAATTAATGCTGACATTAAGCCTGAGACGCTCTAATTTGTTTTTCATATTTGCACTTGTGGGACAAAAATTCCTGGAGGAAACCAAAGTATGGGATGTCTGTAGAAATGCAATGAAACAGGGAAAACCATTCACTACAGCATGATTTGAATGAGTCTATCACAGAAACAGAGCTATGAAATGTATAAAATATATAGTATCATCAGTATGAGCAGTAACACTGTTTTGTAACACTGATGGAGCATTAGCAACATACTGACTTATGTATGTATTTATTTGATAGTAGGGAATATGGGTAAGAAGCCATTGTGATGAATGAAAAATTGGCATCACCTTAATGTCATTAGTGTTCCACGATGTACCAAAAGGG